>NC_090926.1:1152096123-1152780289 GCF_040938575.1 Ambystoma mexicanum | reverse complement strand
CGTATTCCCTGTTACCTCTGACAGATTTTTCTCCTTTTTCTCTTTTACTGGTTTACCTGGGCCTGTTCCCTCAAACAGTGTTCCCTTCTACTGTTGTCCTGTCTCCTCAGACAGCGTACATATCTTCTTTTGGCGGGGGTGTTGCCAACCAAACGCGCTCCTTTTTCACGCTCTTTTACCTGGCAGACGGTGAGTCACGCACGTATCTAACATCTGTGCTTGCCCCGTGTGTAGCCTACCCCTTCAGAGGTCATTCTAGGCTGCGTGTGACACGCATACGTTCATTCTTGTGTTACTGGGTGCCACAGCGTAGTGCAGGTTTTTCTTTCTGCACACGTGGTCTAGGAGGGGTTACGTGCACGTCATCTCCCTTTTTTGGGGCTCCTGTGCGTAGCGTGACCCGTCATCTTTTCCCAGGGGTTACAATCAGCCTTGCAAGAGCACTAGGGTACAATTACCATCTGGTACCCAACCCCTTTGACCCCCAATTGCCCAGGACAATATTTTACTGCCACTCCCATACGCACATTAACATCAGTGCCATGGCTGGGAGGCGAGGATTCCGTAAGGGTGGCAAAGGTGGAAGAGCCACAAGTGGTGGCCGTGGTGGATCCGGTAGGGGACGTGGTCGTTACTTGCAGGGTGAGCCTGCCCCCCCATGTGTGGAGGACCAGTCAAGGGCACCCATAATCCCCCCCCCTCCCGTTGAGGCTGATGTGGCTGACACCATCCATGCTCAGCCCTTGTTGGACCAGCCCATTGTGGCACCAGACCTGGCTGACTCCATGGCTGACTTCCAGGTCAGCAGGCCTATGACACGTGCGCTGGTGCACGTTGATGTCACCATGCCACGTGCATCTGGGGCAGCAAGGTCATCTGCTGCACCAAGTAGGCAGGGCGGAGAGGCTGCAGGGGCAGCTGCGGCTCCATCCACCCCAGCCCTCACACACCCAGCCCGGACAGTGTCGGTCCTAGTCCATGCTGCTGATATACCCTCTGACACCATCACACTAGAGCCAATGCCTGCACCAACTCCCATGCTGAGTGTGCAATCCCACACTCCTGATACAAAGTCCACCAGGGCTCCTGCCCCTAGTGTCCAGAGCGGCGCAGGACACTCAGGATCACCACCACCTTCCAAGCGGAAGAGGAAGAGTGCTCGTCCGGCAAAGGCTGATGCCCCAGACACGGCTACACAGTCCGGCCCGTCCAGGAAGCCCAGCTTCACGGATGACGAACTGAATGCACTTGTCGAGTATGTATCCGCACATGACAACGAGATGGTCATTGTTGCAGGATCCAAGACCACACCTGCACAACGCCAGGCACACTGGCAGACCGTTGTGGACATCGTAAGTGCCCTTGGAATCGTGAGGCGCACAGCCAATGATTGCTATAAGCGCTGGAATGACCTAAAGCGCAGGGCAAAGAGTAAGCTGGCCTCAAGTCATGCCGCAACTCTAGTGACTGGAGGTGGGTCTCCAGTAGTAGACATGGAACTCACTCCACATGAGTCAGTCGCTGGGAACTACGTCACGGAGGAACAGATCCAAGGCGTGGGAGATTTGGCTGATTACGAGGCATTGTCCGGTGAGTGCACATGCATGTGTGTGTCATCCATGTGCATGGTGTGTGTGAGGGCTTCTGTTTGTGTGCCAGGTGAGAGTGTGTGCGCCTGAGTCGTATGGGTCAGCCATGTGCTTCATCCAATACATCCTGCGCAGCTGCATTTGGCCATAGCTGTATCCCTTCTGCCAACAGTAGACATCTAGCCCAACTGCACGCCAGTTGCCCTTGAAGTGTCACCTTGGCACAACATTGTTGCAAAATTTTCCACTGTTCATTTAGTCAGATTTTTTACATTCCACCACTTTTACTAGGCATGTCGCAGTCCTCTAGTCACATGTCTGACATGGCTATGGTAAAGTGGAGTGACTTTGTTACCTGGATATCATTTGTTCAAACATGTCCCTGTGCAATTGGACCATTTCGGACTGGCAGCTCCAGGTGAAGAATCTGACCTGTTTGAATTAGAAAAGCTATTACATGCGGGAACTGGACAGAATGAATAGGTGCTGCCCTCCTCTCCATCTTCACTCAATAGCAATGGTACATGCCATCTGTGTGATGGCATGTGTGTTTCACCTGCCAATAACAGGCCAATGTGTGATGCCACTGCCAGGCAGCATGCAGAAAATGTGTTCATCTTCAATCTTGGTGTCATCAGTGTGTGCCATTTGCCTGCCCTTCATATGCAGTGAGGGTGCATGCATAGGAGGGTTTTAGTCATGTGGGACATGTGTCAAACAAGTAATGGTTTTCTTGCTTCTCAGCCCTCATTGTGTGCCATGGTGCTAATGCCTGTTTCCATTTCTTTGTTTTTATGTCTTTGCAGGGGAAGACGCACCTGATACTGCTGGGGTTGTGGAGATGGTGCAGACCCAGGAGGGGTCCGAGGGCCGACCAACCACCAGTGAGGGACGTGGTGTGGTGGTGGGTGAGAACCCACAAGTGCTGCAGGTCGTGCTCTCAAGGGGTGTCCCTGGCTGCACTTCCCCCGAGCTGTACTCAGGTGTTGATTCGGATGAGACCTACGTGCCGTCGCAGGTGAGTGTTCCAGGGAGGGATTCTGTTCTGTCTCACCCACCTGCACCAGGGTCAGAACCCTCAATGGGGATGTCAGTGTTGGCAGCTACGCCTTTGGTGGTTACGGATGCAGGGTCACACTCCGTGACATCTGATCCTGTTCCTGGGCCAGCAGATCAGAGGGGGAATGCAGTCCTGCAGCCTCAGGCAGTGCCGGCACAGCAAGGCGCAGTTCGCCTTGCCCCAGACAGGTGTGGTGCCCGCCGACGTGGTGGCCGTACGCCACCTGGCAATACTGCATGGGAGCAATCCATTTACGGTATGGCAACCCAACAGGCAGAATCATCCGAGATGATGGCTCAGGCCATGGATAGGGTGGCCACTTCCATTGTCCCCCCTGAAAGGCTGATGGAGCAACTAGAGCAGGCAACCAACTCCATCTGCCAGTCACACAGGGAGGACATGTTGGGGTCCAACAGGGACAGGCGGGCGGCACTGGCGACTCTGCAGGAGGCCATCTCCATTGAGTCCCAGGGCCACAGGGAAGCCCTGAGGCAGGAGCTCCTTCACCTCAGGACGACTCTTGTTGAGCTTGAGGCTTCTACACACCAAAGGACAGAACAGCAGCTGGAGCGTCTCACCCGTACGCTCTCAGCTGAGATGCAGGCAAGCCATGGAGGAGCAGACTAGGGCCTTGCATGGGCTGCCTCCCATAGTGCAACCACCTCCCAATGCAGCTGCACAGGGTGATAATAGCGACAGCAGTGATACTCCCACAATAGGGTAGCCGTGTGGGCCATGAGCCCATGGAGGTGTTTTTTTTCCCAGGATCCACGCAGGTGGGTTCTGGTGTGCATCCTGTCCTCGGACCTCCTGGGTGGCCTCCCCAACCCCCTCGGGCCCTTCAATGGCCATTTTTATTTTTTTTTATTTTTATTTTTGTTTTTATTTTTTTTCTTTTATTCCCAATTTTTTTGGGACGATTTGTTGGCTTCCGTGGTTCCTGTGGGCATACGCTGCATTGTGGCTGGGCACATGCAGGCTTGTAATGTATTTGGTTCAGATGCTTGGGTTTGAGTCACACACACCCCTCCTGCTTCCCGTTTCCATGGGCTTGCAAAGGGTGTGCCCAAGTGACAGTGAATTACACAGTGACGTTGGACTCCCATGAGCTGTGTGGGCAGTCTGCAGTCAATACTGTGTATACATTCCTAGTGCATATTGCTGTTGTGTTGTACACTGCATGTTGCATTGATGTGTAACTCATCTTCTGTGTCTACCTCCCAATTTGCAGGTCCCTTCCTCATGTCTACACAAGGACCTCTAGTCTGGAGATGTCGTCCATGTTGGCAGCAGTGCACCTACAACTCCACAGGCGCCAACACTGCACAGTTGGTAGTGGTGGGAGTGCAGGCATTTCCAGGTGGTGAGACTACTAATATTAAACATTAGTGATGTCAAGTTAATGGTAGTACGTGCTCAAGTTTGTTGTTGGTCCGCCATTACTGTGAGCATTTCACGTGTTGCAAGTTTCTAATAGGGACACTGTACATTGTGACACTAGTGTCATGTTGTGGGGATTACTTTGTTTACCTGCAAATAGCATGACATGGCACGGTGTGTCGTGTGGCGGTGCTGGGGTTGGGTTGGCTGACATGGCACTGTCCTCTTGTTGCATTTTGCAAGTGGGTATTAATTTTAGCTGCTTGAATGTGTAACTTCACAAAACTGCATTGGTGGTGTCAGTGTGGGTAGGGATGCACACATTGTGACACTTCCAGGTGAACAATCTAAGGCTGATATGGTTTTCACGGTTCTTTCTCCAGACATTCAGGATCAGTGTCAGGTTGAGTCATCATTGATTGTCAGATGGAATGTGCCAGGGCAGTGTGCACTCCACAGGGGTGTGATTTCTATGTGAAGTAATTAGCCACTAGCTGTGTACGGGCTGCCTCCCCCCGTGCCCTTTCACCTCCCATGCGCAGCGGCTGTGCATGTGGTTGGGGATGGGGGGGCACCACCATGTCCACGGCCAGGCCCCGGCGTGTTGCAACGTTGTGCAGGACACATGCTGCCACTATGATCCTGCACACTACTGGGGGAGCGTACAACAGCTGCCCGCCAGAACGGTCAAGGGAGCGAAAGCGTGACTTCAGCACTCCAAATGTGCGCTCCACTATGCCCCGGGTTGTAATGTGGGCAGCGTTATATCTTACCTGTGGTGGCGTGGTGGGGTTCCGAATTGGCGTCATCATGTGGGGGCTGAGAGGGTAGCCACTGTCCCCTGTGGAGGTGGTGATTGGTATCATTGGTGGGGTTGTGACCTTGCTCAGTATCTGACATGCATGCATGTGCAGTGGCATTCATACTCACCAAGCAGCCATGTATCGCCATGCCAACCAGCTTCTAGGTCCTGGCTTAGGGTGGACATTCGGTAAATGAAGCTGTCGTGGGTTGACCCAGGATAGTTGGCATATACTGAGGTGATGATTCCCTTGGCATTACATACTACCTGCACGTTGATGGAATGCCAGTGTTTGCGGTTCCTATAGATGTGCTCAGATGCCCTGGGGGGACCTAGAGCCACATGGGTGCAGTCGATGGCACCTAGCACTTTGGGGAATCGTGCCACAGCGTAAAAATCCAGGGCGGCAGCATGCCTTTCTGCAGGGGTTCTGGGCAGGTATATGTGCCTGCGGACTGATGGGCGTGCAGTGATGATGTTCAAGACCTGGTGTAGGCAGCGCGACTGGGTGTCCTGTGATACACCACCCACAATGGCACTTGTCCGCTGAAATGATCCAGTGGCTAAGAAGTGCAGTACATTGAGGACCTTCTCCAGGGGGCTGAGTGCTTGGGAACACAGGGTGGGTGATGTGAGGTCGTCCTCCCACTCACTCACCAGGTCCAGTATGATGTGTGGTGGAAACCTGTACCTCCCATGCACCTGGTCATCAGGCATCCCGAAAAGGATGGTTCTGGGTGTGAATATTCTGGCCCTGACTATCCTCCTCCTCCTCCTTTGGTAGGCCACGGCCACTGCTGCTAGGAACAGTATGTTCATCTTGGGTCTGAGCTAGTTATTTTGTTAGCGCGCAAATTAATGCGTTGCGCGTGTTGTAGGCGAGCGTCTGACCCGCGCACCCCTGAAATCCAGTGCACAGTCCAATAGCGTGTGGAAATTGCCCGCACACCGGGATACAGGTGCGCTGACGTACTTGCATGTGTAAGTGTCCGCGCACACCTGATATACACGTACATAGGCCAATCGCGTGTACGCGCACTTTTGTCCAATTACACGCGATGAGACTCTGACGTGCTGTCCAATTACACGCGATGAGACTCTGACGTGCTGTCCAATTACACGCAATGAGACTCTGACGCGCAGTCTTTCCACGTGTGCTCTGTCATCACGTGCTGTGTGGGAAACACCCGTGCGGGTCACGTCACAGACGCGCTTACGCGCTGAGGGCCTTTGGTCCAATAGATTCGCGTATGCGTGCTGACGCGCTTACGCGCTAAGGGCCTTTCCTCGGTTTTCACGCTGACGTGCAGGATTTTCACGTGCCAAATCACTCCGTACCAAGCTGGCCACGCGTAAGCACACGGAAGACCACGCTCCTGCCCAGAAGGCCGAACTACTGCCCCCCAGAGCCCCGAGCACGCTCCCACCTGCCATCTGCTGCTGCCTGACTGCCTGCTGCCCACGTGCACTGACATTTGCTGCCTGCACATCAGCCAGGGGTGCTGTTGCTGTGACCACCCCTGCTGGAACCGAAGACTCCCGACTGGAATTCCGTCGCTCCACAGCCCAGCCCCAGGACCCAGTTGCCCACCCACTCCTGCCTCTGGGGTTGTCATGTCGGGGCATACACCATCTGTGACCACTGACAACCCCCGGCCAGAGAGGCAGAGGGGCACCAGCTTCAGTGCCACCGAAGTTGGTGTCCTGGTGGAGCAAGTCCTGGGGCAGTATGATGCCCTCTTCGGAAGTTCCCGCGCCGACAAGGAAGGACGGACTCGGATCTGGACTGACATCGTGACTGCCATCAACGCGGAGGGGGTGGCAGTTCGGGACTTACAACATGTCAGGAAGCGCTGGGAGGACTTCAGGTCCAGGACCCTGAACAAGGCCCGGCGCCTCTTGATGGCAGCGGATGCCAAGGGGCGCCGGGGCCACTTGTCGGAAGAACAGATGGGGGTCCTGGAACGCATATCCCCAGCGCTCCACGTCCAGGTCCTAGAGAAGCAGACCCGGCTGGAGTCGAGCGGTGAGTGTACATGCATCCTGATTGTGAGCAGTGCGTGTGGTGATCATTCGCCATTGTGCCGGTTGCACATCTGTTTGTATGGGGTCGAGTATGGGTGGGGGTGTACAGGGCCGTGGGGCTGACACATGCGAGGGCTGTAATGTGTGAGACATGGATGGTGCTTGTGTGTGTGGGCTTGCATGGCAAATGAAGTTGTGCGTGCACACATGTTTGGATGAATGTGTATGTAAGTAGACATGTCCGTGATGTCAGGCATGTATGTTGTTTTCGGCTGCATGTATGAGCACTGTGTACATGTGCATGTGTGTGTATTTGTCAAGGGTGCAACAGTGATGCAACATGGATGCATGTGACAGCGGTATGTGGAAGCCTGATTGGCAGATGTGACATGGATGCCCGTCTGAACAGTGCGACACTTGGCAGAGGTGTAGACATGCATGCAAGTGTGGTGGTGTGTGTACATGTGTGGTGCACTTCCTGTGTTGCATGTGATGTCTGGCTCCCCTTTGGCTGCTGATGCTGTTGTATGTGTAGGGATGGTGGTGGCAGTTGCGATATGGCTGTGGTATGGCTCATGTGTGCCAGTTGAAATGACATGTGTGTTGGGGATTGTGATGACATGTCTGAGGTTTGCCAATGCCACTCATGTGAAACTGTCATGCGTGTATGTGTCCATTGTACAGTGCCCTGATGCCTGTGTTTTGTTTCTCCCTGTCTGCAGCGTCAACTGATGAAGAGGGCGGAGAAGGTGCAGTGGAGCGCAGCGGCGGGGATCCGACCGCCAGTCGGAGACGCAAGGCCCGGCTCTCCTCCCGTGTTGTCATCTCGTCGGGGAGTGAGGAGTCTGGTGCCGCGTCCCAGGCCGCAGCTGCCGGGGGGAGGTCCAAGAGGCGGAGGTTGCAGTTGGACTCCTCGGCAGCAGAAGGGGCAGCTGGGACCCCACAGGGCCCAACGGGGGAAGATGGCACGGAGTCATCCAGGTTGGTGGGGGGTTTGGTGGAGGAGGGGGCCGCGCAAGCACCAGAGACGGGGTCTGGAGGTGGGGATCCCACTGGTGCTAGTGGTGCAGTGCAGGACCAGGGACAGGAGGCAGCACAGGCGGCCGCGGAGGTGCCTGTGTGCAATCCTGTCCCCGATCCTGTCCCTGCATCATCTTGCACCAGCAGGGATGCCTACGTCCAGACCCGTTTTCAGGCAGGGGATGAGCTGACGTCAACTGGCCTTCCTCTGCCTGCGGACGTGGCTATCCAGGTCCGGGTTGAGCCTGTCCTGGCTGGTGTGGCGTTGCGTCAACGGGCCATGCGAGGTGACCTGCAGTCTTTTCATGGAGAGACTGCACGTCATCTCGAATGGCTCATTGACCACGTCAGCCTGCTGGGACAGGTCACCCAGGCCAGATTCCTCCGTCTGATGGGGCTTGCTCCGACCCCCTCCTCAACTGGACCCCCTACGCGCCAGTCGTCCTCTGTGCCATCTTCCCACCCATCAGTCACCTGGGTGCCCTGTGGAGCTGCCTCTGACGGTGCGGCCAGGCTGGTGGAGGAGGCATCCCTGCCACAGTCGGGAGTCGGAGGTCCAGCAGGGGTGGCCACATCAACAAGTGCACCCCAGCCGGTGGAGGATGTGCAGGCAGCAGGAGGCAGTGCACGGGCAGAGGCAGAGCAGCAGCAACATGGTGGGAGGCATGCAGGCTCGGGGCTTTCGACATCGGAGGGGCAGGCATCGGCCGGAGGGCAGGGGAACCTAGGACAGAGAGTGTCTTCCGTGTGGCAGCGGTTGGGCCACGCCATAGGTGCGGAGCGGCAGCGGGTGGAAGAGGCGCGGCTCACAATGGTCAGGGCGGAGAACTCCATGCGGAGGGCCCTGAGGCGGGCCGAGTGCCTCGAGGCAATCCGCAGGGGGTTGGAGGAGGACACAGCGTCGTCCCTGCGGACCCTCGGGGCCATGGAACTGGACCGCCTCCGGGACATCGAACAGGAGTTCGATGATGCCCTGGCCCGGGACACCACGGAGTGAGCCGCTGGACTAGCCCGCCACCTTTGTATATAGTTCTTTAGTTTTAGGTTTCCTTTCTTTTTTATTATGATTTGGAGTCGACGGACACTGCTCCACTTTTTGTATATAGTTGATTTTTAGGTAGGTTTTTTAGTAGGTTTCCTTTGTTCAGTTGGGCTCATGGACCCTTGGTAGTTTTTTATACGGACATGCATGTTTTTTTTTTCTCATTCACATTGTAGTTTGTTTTCTTTCTTTAGCATTCTTTATTTTTTTCAGTACAATTTTGTTTGCATACTTCACTGTGTGGTATCATCTCATTGGTTTCATGCATGTCATGTTGTGTGTTTTCCCATTCAATTGCAACCATTGTGTGTGATGGACATGGGTTCATTAGCTTCATGAACATTAGGGGTGTAACATGTGATTTCCATTTCCATGTGGGTGAATGGGTTACTTGGTAGGGCTTTTTGGCTGTGGAGGCTGTCCATTACGCACATGATTGGGGATTGTGAGCACCTGGTGGAGGCTGCCCCTGCACTGCTGGGGGATGGGGGTGCAGGGGGACATGAGTGGGGGCCTGGTGGAGGCTGCCCATGGTGGCAGGGGGGTGGGGGTGGTGGGAGACATGAGTGGGGGCCTGGTGGAACTGCCCATGGTGGCAGGGGGGTGGGGGTGGTGGGAGACATGAGTGGGGGCCTGGTGGAGGATGCCCATGGTGGCAGGGGGGTGGGGGTGGTGGGAGACATGAGTGGGGGCCTCGTGGAGGGTGACCCTGGATGCTGGGGGGTGGGGGTGGTGGGAGACATGAGTGGGGGCCTGGTGGAGGATGCCCATGGTGGCAGGGGGGTGGGGGTGGTGGGAGACATGAGTGGGGGCCTGGTGGAGGATGGCCATGGTGGCAGGGGGGTGGGGGTGGTGGGAGACATGAGTGGGGGCCTGGTGGAGGATGCCCATGGTGGCAGGGGGGTGGGGGTGGTGGGAGACATGAGTGGGGGCCTGGTGGAGGATGGCCATGTTGGCAGGGGGGTGGGGGTGGTGGGAGACATGAGTGGGGGCCTGGTGGAGGCTGCCCATGGTGGCAGGGGGTGGGGGTGGTGGGAGACATGAGTGGGGGCCTGGTGGAGGATGCCCATGGTGGCAGGGGGGTGGGGTGGTGGGAGACATGAGTGGGGGCCTGGTGGAGGGTGACCCTGGATGCTGGGGGGCGGGGGTGGTGGGAGACATGAGTGGGGGCCTGGTGGAGGATGCCCATGGTGGCAGGGGGGCGGGGGTGGTGGGAGACATGAGTGGGGGCCTGGTGGAGGATGCCCATGGTGGCAGGGGGGTGGGGGTGGTGGGAGACATGAGTGGGGGCCTGGTGGAGGATGCCCATGGTGGCGGGGGGGTGGGGGTGGTGGGAGACATGAGTGGGGGCCTGGTGGAGGGTGACCCTGGATGCTGGGGGGTGGGGGTGGTGGGAGACATGAGTGGGGGCCTGGTGGAGGATGCCCATGGTGGCAGGGGGGTGGGGGTGGTGGGAGACATGAGTGGGGTCCTGGTGGAGGATGCCCCTGCACTGCTGGGGGGTGGGGGTGCAGGGGAACATGAGTGGGGGCCTGGTGGAGGCTGCCCATGGTGGCAGGGGGGTGGGGGTGGTGGGCGACATGAGTGGGGGCCTGGTGGAAGGTGACCCTGGATGCTGGGGGGTGGGGGTGGTGGGAGACATGAGTGGGGGCCTGGTGGAGGATGCCCATGGTGGCAGGGGGGTGGGGGTGGTGGGAGACATGAGTGGGGGCCTGGTGGAGGATGCCCCTGCACTGCTGGGGGGTGGGGGTGCAGGGGGACATGAGTGGGGGCCTGGTGGAGGCTGCCCATGGTGGCAGGGGGGTGGGGGTGGTGGGAGACATGAGTGGGGGCCTGGTGGAGGCTGCCCCTGCACTGCTGGGGGGTGGGGGTGCAGGGGGACATGAGTGGGGGCCTGGTGGAGGCTGCCCATGGTGGCAGGGGGGTGGGGGTGGTGGGAGACATGAGTGGGGGCCTGGTGGAGGCTGCCCCTGCACTGCTGGGGGGTGGGGGTGCAGGGGGACATGAGTGGGGGCCTGGTGGAGGCTGCCCCTGCACTGCTGGGGGGTGGGGGTGCAGGGGGACATGAGTGGGGGCCTGGTGGAGGCTGCCCATGGTGGCAGGGGGGTGGGGGTGGTGGGAGACATGAGTGGGGGCCTGGTGTAGGGTGACCCTGGATGCTGGGGGGTGGGGGTGGTGATAGACATGCATTGTTGATCAGTAGTGCAAGGTGACATGTGGGTTGGCTGGGGGGCATGCCCATGGTGAATGGGCTGCCTGCGGGACATGGGCAGGGGTGCAGGGTAGTCCCCCGTGGTGTGGGCTGGCTGCAGGGTCCGTGGAGGTTGTGGAGCGTACACCTGGGAGGGCCCACACGGCCAATTCACGTGTGGTCCTCCCCAGAACCCCTGAAATACACATACCCTGCTGAAATCGCGTGTGGAACATCCCGCGCACCCCTGAAATACACGTACCCTGCTGATATCGCGTGTGGAACTTCCCGCGCACCCCTGAAATACACATACCTTGCTGAAATCGCGTGTGTAACTTCCCGCGCACCCCTGAAATACACGTACCCTGCTCGCACTGGGCCAATCGTGTGTGGAACTTCCCGCGCACCCCTGAAATACACGTACCCTGCTTTAATCGCGTTTGGAACTTCCCGCGCACCCCTGAAATACACGTACCCTGCTCGCACTGGGCCAATCGTGTGTGGAACTTCCCGCGCACCCCTGAAATATACGTACCCTGCTGAAATCGCGTGTGGAACTTCCCGCGCACCCCTGAAATACACATACCTTGCTGAAATCGCGTGTGTAACTTCCCGCGCACCCCTGAAATACACGTACCCTGCTCGCACTGGGCCAATCGTGTGTGGAACTTCCTGCGCACCCCTGAAATACACGTACCTGCTGAAATCGCGTGTGGAACTTCCCGCGCACCCCTGAAATACACATACCTTGCTGAAATCGCGTGTGTAACTTCCCGCGCACCCCTGAAATACAGGTACCCTGCTCGCACTGGGCCAATCGTGTGTGGAACTTCCCGCACACCCCTGAAATACACGTACCCTGCTGAAATCGCATGTGGAACTTCCCGCGCACCCCTGAAATACACCTACCCTGCTGAAATCGCGTGTGGAACTTCCCGCGCACCCCTGAAATCCACGTACCCGGCCAAATCGCGTGTGAGACTTCCCGCGCACCCCGGTATACACGCACACGTATTTTTTGTCAGCGGGTGTCCGTGTTTGTGGGTACCCCTTTGCACGTCATTTGTCCTGGAGGGCCACAGTATAGGACATTCATCATGGCAGTATATAGGTGCTATTTGTTGGCGTACCTTTTGGCGCACATTTCTTACAGCCGCAGAGACGCTACCGCCTGCTTTCTTGTGGCGGTCGTGTTTGTGTCTGTGCGCTGGTTTGAGCGTGCGCTTTTTTCCCCTATTCTATTCCATGAATACGTGTTGTAGGCGAGCGTGTGGGCGTTCCGCGCACTTGTGCCCTGTACTTCCCCCGTGACGCCCACATTTTGGCAAGTTGTTCCCCATTCCGAGTGTTACGGCCGTGTTCCGCCTACTTTTGTTGCGTGTGCCGCGCTTTGTGCGAATTTCGCTGTGTCCTGTGCGATTTTCGCTGTGACCTGGCGCACGCTGTTAGATGGCCTGTGCGCCGCGCACTTTTTTATCGCACATCCGCTGGTTTTCTCGCGCACAGCCTTCCATGAATCGATGTGCGCTGCTTTTGGTGCGATTTTCGCACTAGCACTGCGATTTTCGCTATTTCACTGCGATTCGCACGTTTTTGCCCACTTGTGCCGCGCTAATTATTCCATGAATCGGCCTCTAAGTTGGAGTGCTTGGTTGAAACCACTTACTGATTGGGGGCTCATCGCAGGATTTCTGGATTAGAACTACTACTTGTGCAGCTTAATACAGTGTGCTAACTGACAGGATACATAAATCCTGTTGGGCTACCACGCTGTGTTACACTGTAAAAGCACCCCTCAAAAGGGAACGCTCTATGGACACGGTCTGTTTTGCAAAGATAAAATAAAAAACTTCTGTAAAAACTTTTGCATAAGTTATTTGTGACAGGTGAATGGACAGAGCAGGAGCAGAATGTGTGGTTGCAGGCAATCACACAACAGATCACTGCAACAGGGGTAGATATATAGAGAGACCAGGGTCCCTTACATGTGGCCCTGAGTGAACTATATATGGCCCCAAAGGCCAAAGATGAGCAAAATAAGATTGCCAACATAGCGGCATATCTATATTTTCTATTTGAGCCATACACAGATAAATATGCTGAAGGCCAAGATCTGGCAAGTAGGCAACTGATGGCATTAGAAAAGGCCCAAACTGATCTGTACTCTTCTGAGCAGAGGCTGCAGAGGAACCAGGAGTCAGAAAATTAAAGCAGACAGTACATCATTAAAATAAAAGAGGACATGGGTATCCTGCAACATGAAAAGGTAGAACAAGATACCAGAATTCTGGCCTTGCAGAAGGAGTACCAAGAAAGTTTGGACTCCCTACGGCAGAGCCAGAAAAAGCTGGAGCAACAAATAAAATTTAACAGGGCATGCACAGAGCAGGTAGTCACTCTGCAAAGCCACCTAGATAGGGAGAAGGCAGAAAGCAACACATTAATTCTGAAAGACCTGACTACCCAGGCAGAGTTTGATGAAGAGCGCCAGAAAGCTGGTGCACTTCAAAGGCAGAGGGGCGACCTGGCGGCACAGAGGCAGTCTCTTGCTCAGGAAAGGCACACCTTAGGCCAGGAAGTCTGTTGTTAAAAAGGGAGACTGGAAGAAAATCACCTGGCCCTCCAGGGACTGGGTGACCTCCAAAAAGAGCATCAGAACTTGTTAGAGCACACCAGGAGGGTGGAAGATGCTCTGGCAAGAAAGGAACAGGCCAGTAGGGATGGGACTCAGGAGGTAACCCTCCTGCAGCAAAAACTGGCCCAGTATTCTAGGACCAACCAGGAAGCGCAGAGAGAAAATGAGGCTCTCTGTGAGAACAATGACAGGCTCCACAGGCAGGTAGCCATCAAGAGAGACTGATAGAGACTAGTAAGGCCTTGATTGAGGAACAGAAAGATCAGGTTCTTGCATGGCAACAGGGAGCAGGGGCTGATAGAGATGATGTTCGCTGGGAAAGGGAGACACCTGAGCATAACCTCAGGAACCCTAGAACCAGAGGGCTTCATCTCTCCCAGTCCCTGGACTCTGCCACCCCCATGTCCACTGGTGCACATGAGCCCAGGGCCACTGGGAGGGCAAATTTCAATCCAATCAGAAGTATGGGACTCATAGACCAGCACCTCCCAGGAATGGAAGGGCGGCCATCTGGGTATGGGTTCCCAAGTACTGTAAGATTTAGTGGGGAAACCCTGAGAGTAGGCCCACTAAGGGCAGCCTAAAAACCTCTGCCGACCTAGGACAGTGTGGGGGGGGGGAGTATCCATCAAATCCTGGGAGCAAGGAGGAATCAGAAGACTCCTCTGAGCGCCCCAGAATTCAGGAGGCTAGGTCTCCACATTCTGCCAGCCATTCCCAGGCTCAAAGAATCCGGGAGAACCTAGAATACCAGTTGGGCACCTCTGGCAGCAGTGCCTCTGAGTCAGAGGAGGATTGGACCAGGGTTACCCGAACCAAGAAGGCCAAGAAGACAATGAAGGGCCTTGCTTAAGGACCCCTTAAAACAAATCAAGGCGATAAGGAGCGTAATCACGCCTTATCATAAGAACGCCAAATATTCTGTTTGGGAGCACTTAGAGCTCTTTGAGCAGATGATGGAAACTTTCCATTTGAAAGATAGCAGTAGCTGCATTCAGTATGTGAAATGGACACCCTCACTAGAATACTCCAGCTTCTTTGCGGGGCTGGAGGACCAAAATCATTCTAGATGGTCCACATATAGGGCGGCCATCTTGAAGCATTTTTCTGTACACAGAAATCCCCAAGTGGCTCGCAAAGCAGCCTACAACTTGCAATGTGGGGAGGATCAGGCCCCACAAGAATTTGTGCACGAATTAAAGCGTGCCTTTGCGCAGACTACCAGAAGGGTGCGACGGACAGCAAAGAATGTGTCAATACTTTTTTCCACGCACTACCAAAGTACATCATGACCCAGCTAGTGAGAGATTTTCATGAGAAAAGATCACTAGACTGGGTCATTGAACAGGCCACCCAAATCTATGAGGTGCAAAAGCCCATAGAAAACAAGAATACTCAAAAAAGCCCCAAACCAACCAACACCCCTGCTGCTGTTAAGGTGGAAGAGGTGAAGGTTGCCCCTCTTTTAGATTTGGAGATGGGGGGGCTAAAAACCCACCTGCACAGCAGAATAATCCCAAGCCTAGAAGGCCCACGGGCCAGTCACAGACAGGGAGTCAAGGAGGTAATCCCACAAATGGGATCCCTCACTCCCCTGACTATATTAGTCCCCCCTACAAGGGGAATAGACCCATCATGGGTTATGTGTGGACTCCTCCAGCCCAAGGGGGGGATCCAACCAAGCAGCACCTAACCCAAGGAACCTCCCTCCTCACTTCCCCCAGGAGGGCAGAAATTCCCCAAATCCTGGCCAGAACTTTTTCCCCAGGTTCCCACAAAACCTTCAACCCCAAAACCAGCCATCCTTATTTCCCCAATTTCCTGAGCCCAGACAACCCAATCCAGGAGAGGGGAGGCCAAAGGTGGAGGGGTTCCCAAATCTTCCAAACCCGGGGTATTATCAGAGAAGGGATAGCTACCCTTCCCGGGATCAGCCCAGGGGTGAAATGAGAACCCCGTATCAGCCTGAGTGGGTTTCACAGTTAGAGCGCCAGGTCCAAAACATGGCACAGGATCTGGGTCGCATGCTGAAGGCTCAGCAGAAACCTCAAATGAGAATGCCGGCACAGAATGCCTCAAACTCCGAACCTGGTCCTCCAGAACAATGACTGGGGCAGCACAACGACAACCCACCGGTTCCCAGGGAGGAGGCACAAGGGGAAGGGGGTTGTAAAGCCTTGGAGGAAACTTCCTTCCCCACTTGTAAAAATCCCCTGGAAACCCAGGAAACAGAACCAAAATACCCTGCCCCTGAAAGTCTGCCACCCAAGGTGCAGAGGGAGGTGGGGGGGTAGGAGAAACAAAGGACCTAAACAGACCCATTTTGAGGAGGAGGTACAGATCTTCCAATTTGAAGGAGAGGGATCCTCAGAGGATCCTGGGAAAAGGATCATCTCCTTAAGAGATGGGTGAACTCCTCCCAAAGAGAAATGGGTCCCAAAGGATTCAAACCCAGACTGGGGAGATGTGGGGACTGAGCTAGCGCCGCCCGTCATCCTACCCCAGAACCAACAGCATGAAAATCCCCGGGTTCAAACCCCTCCTGGTGACTGCCTCCAAAAAGGGGGGGGGGGCAGCTCAGCACCGGAACCAGGGGAACTCAAAACTTCTCCCATCTCTAGTTGCCACCTTTTTCTTTCAGATTCCCAAGACTCTCCACAGAATTCTGCCCAAATCTCTACTCTCTCAATGTCCAAAACTAAAAAACGAACCCACCAGTTGTCCAAAAATGTACATTATCTGTGCCCCCTTGTGGAGAAGGAGGGAAGATTCTATGCCCCGGTACAAATACAGGGGCAGGGTAAAATGTTGGCACTGGTGGACACTGGATCCCAAGCTACCCTTCTGTCCAAAAAAGCCTTTGATAAACTGAATTCAGGAAGGGGGGAGAAATACCAAATTCTTCTTGCCTCTCTTCCTGGACAACTTCAGAACTTTCACGGGAAGGAAATTCCCATCGAGGGGACTGTGGATTTGGACATCAAAATTGGGCGACACAAGGTGAAGCACCCGGTCATAGTTGTGACTCCAGAGGGCACTCCTTGTTTACTAGGGAATGACCTCCTGCGAAGGTTGTCACCACTAATAAATTGCGTAAACAAGGTCCTCTGGATCCAGACTAGCCGACCAATAAAATTTAAACAGAATGTCAACCATGTTAGTTTAAACAGCACCTGCCACATCGTTGAACACAAATCTGACCAAGTAGAATTTCACTTCCAGAACAACCAAATCCCAGACGTGACAGTAATAGCAGTAGGACAACAAACTGGTGATGGGGGGTCCTCTCTATTACTGTAAATCAACCTTCCTTCCAGTTTAAGGTGGCATTCCACACTGGAAGGAAACATTCTGAAATTCTTTACTAATCCACAATCAGATATCCCCACTACTATAGTCCAGAAAGATGAGAAATCAGCTCAGAGACTGGCTGATATTCCGCACATTGGAGAACAGTTGTTTATCCATGTTCAGTTAAATGAAGAGAAGGACTCTGTTCTCGCCCAAATGTGTGTGAACAATGGTAAGAGCTTCATCAGCGAAGCCATGTTCCACCAACTCCCAAAAGATCCAGCCATTCCCACATTTAGACTCATGGACAAATGGAAAATGGATCTGAAAGCACCCAATTCCAAACATCTCCTGCCAAGCAGGTGTATGCTCAAAATCTACATAGGCAACAAGAGCATAGTCCATAATTGTTGGGTCGTGCGAGACGTCACTGCCGCCTTTTACTTAGGCAGTGACATTCTGAATCGCTTTGCCATTAGTTTGGACCTAATAAACTTCAAAGATTGGTCCTGATGAGCGGATGATCCCATGGGCTTTGATGATCCAGAGAAAGCATTTAGGTCAGCTCAATTGCTGCCTTATGCAGTTGAAATTCAGATTGGAGAGGAAGTCACCATCCCAGAAATGACCCGACAGTTCTCCCTGGAAGTGAAAGTTAAAAGAGGACAGAAATTAAAAAACCCTGATGCTTATATTTATCTAAATGCTTATCTTCAACAGCAATGGTTGGGGGTAAACCCAACACCACTAGTCAATATAGAACATAACACCATTCCCACAGAGGTGGATAACAGTGACTTAAGGAGTATCACTCTAGCCGCAGGCACCATTATTGGAATGGCAGTGGATGACCGACATTTTTCCATAGATTTAGGAAATTAACTGTTAGGACCAATCCCCAAGGACTGTTTTGACAGTGACAGTGATGACAACACAACACCACGCAGGATCTTTACCCGGCATGGGGGGAACTTCCTGGTGTACACTTCCTGCCCTTATGGTAAGGAAGATGTGACCTGTGACTTCAGGAGGGATGAGGTGATTTTCCAGGTCTGTGAGGGCTGCCTTCCCCACCTGAAGCCACCAGTCCAAATCAGCACATTGACCAGGGACTTCTCCACCCAGCTGGAGGAGGCCGCTGAGATAGCAAAACCAGAAGTCTTGCCAGGCATCATGCAGATGGTTGAAGAGAGAGTCAACCTAGCTGATGCCTGTGAGACTCTGGAGCAGAAGCGAAAATTGAAACAGGTTTTCTTGGATTTTCAAGATCTCTTTGCGGTGGACTCATATGACTGTGGTCGCACCGACATCCACACAACAATAATTCCCATGGACCCTGGCATGACTCCAGTGTTTGTGAAGTAATATTGCTTGCCTCTCGCATCAATGGAGTCCCTTACTGAAATAATTAAGAACCTTGAGTCCCGTGGGATAATCCGTCCAGTCCACAGCACCTTCAACAATCCGGTGCTGGGGATATTGAAGCCAAACAGCCAGTGGAGACTCTGCTCTGACCTCAGGGAGCTCAACAAATGGGTCCATACTTCCCCAAAGCCCCCTTCCCTACATTGACCAAGGGCTGGCCCAGATCCAGGGGTCACAGGTATTCACTGCAATAGACCTGACCAATGGATACCACGACCGTACCTGTCAGTAGGGATGACCAATACAAGCTGGCCTTCACCTTTGGGGGACAGCAGTACACATGGACCCGGACTCCCTTCGGATACATCAACTCCAGCAATGAGTTCAACATTTTTCTACATAAGGCCATGCCCGACCTGGGTGAGAGGGGTAACCTGGCTTATATAGTTGTTGTTCTCATCAAAACCTCAACTGTGGAGGAACACATAGCGGAGATCTGTTATGTTCTGACCCCGTTGAGGGCTGCCGGAGCAAAACTTTCCTTTCAAAAGGCACAGTGGTGTAGAACCCGTGTAAATTTCTTGGGGCATGAGATTACTCCTCAGGGTCTCTGTCCCAAGGAAAAGAAAGTGGAAGCACTCCAGAAATCTAAGGAGCCTCCTTGGACTGACTAATTGCAGTAGAAAGTTCAGTGAGGGCTACCCAGAGATCACAAGACCCCTGATTCACCTTTTGAAGGGGCGGTCAAGTGGGAATGGGGTCCAGAACAAGCCAAGCCAGTAAGACAACTCAAAAGGAGCCTCTCACAAGCACCTTGCCTGGCTTAGCCTTTCAAAAAACCAGGAGTTCTTCTTGGAGACAGGGTTCTCTAATACATGCTTGACTGCAATATTATACCAAAAGCATGACAAGGTTAATAAAGTAATCTCCTATGCAAGCAAAACTTTATCCTCTGTGGAGGAAAAATTCAACGATTGTGAGAAGGCACTCCTGGCAACGGGGTGGGCATTGAAGAATTACCGACCCGTTTATCCAGGGGGAACACATCATAGTGGAGACTCCACACCAGCCTCTGCAATATCTCCAAAGTGACAGAATACGGGCCAGAAATGTAAGTAATTCCCGAATTACTTCCTGGATTCTGTCAATGCACGTCTTTCCTGTGGAGGTCAGATATGGCCAAAACAAGAAGAGTCCCCTCGCGCAAGGTCTGGCTGACTTGCATGATTGTGCCAGAGAAAACTGTCTCGAGGACGAGAATCTAAAAATCAAGGACAACATGGAGGCATACCTCAATTCCCCACACAAAGTCTTTGAAAAAGACAAGTGTGAGGGAATGCCCACTGTCTATGTGGATGGATGCTCCTACCATGTAGACAACAACGGGGAAAAGAACTTGTGGCCAGCGTAGGGAATGCATGGATATATGAGACCCCAGAACTCTCCGCTGGGTACAAGATTGGTCCCCGAAGCAGTCAAGTGGCAGAGTTGAAGCCATCTGCACTGCTGTCCAACATCAACTCTACGAACTGGTCATAATCACTGATTCGGTTTATGTACGGAATGGGTTCGTGGAGCACCTGGTTAACTGGAAAACCAGAGGCATGTTATGTGCTAATAACAAACCCTTGAAACATGGGAAGTTAATTCAAAATATTGATTTTCTGGTCACCTCGAATGGAATGACCATCTACTGGAAAAAGATCAAGGGCCATTCCAAAGTAGAGGGACCAGACAAAACTGGAAATGACTTGGCTGATCAGCTGGCAAAAACCGGAGCCATCCAAGGGAATCTACTTGAGATCGATTCCCTGTTGGGGGAAATCCAGGTCACAGCTATCACTAGGTCCCAGACAAATTCTCACAATGAACTCTCAACTGCACAATGGAGTAAGGAGACCCCAGATGCTGATTTGATTACGGCTCAAAAGGGGGATCCAATAATTGGTAAGTTTTATCAACACATGGAGGACCCTGAGAACTTTCCCCTCATGGACACTGATTACATAGGGAAAGAGAACCTCAGAGTATTGATGAAATGTCCAAAAATGTTCCGAAACCAAGACGATTTGTTGGCAAGGAGATCCCTAGCTGGCCACGATCAGTGGGTGTTCCTTACCTCATTCCGATTCCTGATGTTAAGTCACGCCCATGATGCGGCCACAGCCGGTCATAGGGGGTTTCATACCACACTTGAAATCTTAAGAGAGGTTGCCTACTGGCCACACATGGGGCAGGACCTCGACCAATACTTGAAGGGGTGTCTTGTGTGTGCACAATTTCAGCCAACATCCCTCACACACTGTGCGCCTCTCCAAAAGAGGGGGATGACACTGCCATGGTCTGATTTACTAGTCGATTTCATCGGGCCCGTGATTCGCTCCTCTAGAGGAAATAAGCACAGGTTGACCGTGATGTGCTTGTTTACTAAATGAGTGGAATGTCTCCCGGCCCCAAACTGCAAGGCAGAAACAGCAGCTGCCCTGATGATCAACCACATCTTTTCGCGTTTTGGACTTCCCCAAAGTATTGAGTCAGACCAAAGTAGCCATTTCACCAGCGGAGTAATGAAAAAGATGTGGGAGATACTTGGGGTAAAAAGGAAGCTACACATTGCTTACTGGATAGCCTCTATGGTGTAGTAGAGAGATACAACAAAACAATTGTGAGCATATTAAACACGTTTGTGGCACATTCTGAGCCAAGTTGGGATATTCAAATACCTCTTGTCCTAATGGCCATCAGATCTACCTCTTCATCTGCAACTAAAATGTCACCGTTTGAGCTGATGACTGGACGCAGGATGGTGCTTCCCCAGAATCTGCTCTACAGAACCCAAGAGCAGACAATGCCTCCACAACTCAAGAGTATGTTGAAAATCTAAGAAAACACCTTCAACATGCTTTTGCCTATGCTCAGCGAAATCTAGAAAGATCAGCAGACAGCATGACGACCCACTATGACTTAAAGACTACCAGGAAAGAATACAATGTAGGAGACCGGGTCTACTTATACAATTTCCAAGGGGACCAGGCCAAACAGTGCACATTTTTGCCTACCTGGAGGGGTCCTTTTGAAATTGTAGACAAAATCTCACCAGTCGCCTACAAAATCCACATCCCCAAAGGCAGTTTGGCAGAGGGGGAAGATAAGTGGGTCCATATTAACCAACTTAAGTGTTGCCATCCTGGGCATACTCTGCAGCAACTGGAGGAGTCTTCTGGAACCCCAGAGGGAGTCACTCCAGCTCCATAAAACTCCAACTATAAAATACTCCATTTATAGTCCATGATTTAGAATATAAAAATGTGTCCTGATTTATCGAAATGTATGTGTCCGCTATTAATAGTGGTGGGGAAATGTCTACAAATATGTTTTTGCTTTGTCATCCTAGGATTGGAAACCATGGAAACTAAGACCAAGGAGGACTACCCAGGGACCGGAGGGAAGATCCAAGGGGCCTGGAGTATCGCTCCATACTCACATCAGGACTGGGCAAGGAGAACCAATCGATCCACCCCTGATGGAGGAAAAGATGATGAACTTTGCCATTTGTGGAATCAAAAGCGATAAGACTGACATCCCAGTCTTGCGAATTCCCATTGATGGATAATCAATGCCAAATCTCAATAGGTGGGGCTTGTGGGATGTTTTAACCCACTAGTCCATGCCCTGCAACATTACTGTGCGCTGTTTGCATCAGAAACATCAGAATGGCCGCCGGAAAGCATTATGAGCGCTAAAAAACACCCAGAAGTGCGCAGGAAAACCTGAAGAATAGGCTGCCAATCAACTTTTGTCTATGTCAGTGGTAACACAGAAGACCACTGCCAAAACCTATCATTTGGCTACCCACAAAGTCAAAGGAAACTACTGGAAAAAGTAATGCTGCATGGCAAAAGAAACACAGAGCTGTTTGAAAATCTGTTTTTCTTGGCTGTCAAATTTGTAAAAATCATGGCTCACAAACCACACAAAAGATCTGACCTCCTTGTTGGGTGTTAAACACCATTCTACTTCAAGAATCCACATAAATACAATGTCAGCAGAAGTACATTTATCAGAAAAAAATCCACATTTAAAGATGCTTGCTTGGAAAATATGTTGAAAATGGGCGCAATACCGCTACTCACCTGTGTCAGAGCTGGCAATCTCTAAACCTGTCATGTTAACTTGTGTCTCAAAGTCTAAGTGTGGGGAAAGAAGAGGCTTCCTATCAAAGGCAAGATAGGTTGCCACTACTTAATTTTCATGTTGAAAAATACTGGAATTGAAGATATGTTGCTTATTTTTAAATTAGTAACTTACATTTCACAAAGAACAATGTCACAATTTACTGTAAGGTACCCTGATTCAGCTAAAACTTCAAAGAGGTTTTCCTCCACTGAGAACACACCACCCTGTTCCTTCCCACCAAAAGGAGAGGATCTCTCATTTGGATGCTAAGGAGAAGAGGAGGAGACTTGCTCTGCTGCTCTGGTAAAGAGACAATGGGGTTCTTGAACTGAAAGGAAATGCTAATTTGGGGCGTCAGCAGAAACCAGCCCCGGCAGGAACATATCATGTTACTCTCTGGCTCAGCCAGGCCTTGGAGGCGGGTCAGACTGAAAATATGGATTTGGAACTGAAGGAACTGTATGTTTGAGAAAAAGACTTATAGCAAATTTTGCTGATCTGGTAAAAATATCGAATTTAGAGGTTATTAAAATGAAAAGGTCGCTCACAGTTTAAAACTAATCTGGAATCTGTGCGATGTTCAGGGACTGAACCACGAAAATGTTAATATTGTAGCTATTGTGATTATGCTATGAATATGAACATTTATAGGAATATACTCGGATGGTATGTGCATGTATGTAAAAAAAATTGTACAGATCCGACAATGTGTAACCAACGAAAACCGCTAAAAACTGTCATTTGTGAACCAAAACTCGTAGGAAGATGAGACTTTGACAGAAACGTACCTTAGTTAATCTGTAATGTAAATATGTATTATTAACGAGTTGGGGATATTGGAAATATGTTTTTTTATGCAAAATAGATTTTCTGGGTAAAAACAAAGGGGGGTGGTGTTTCTCTGGACCATGAACACAGTGTCACTCTGACGCATCATGACACATCATGACACACTGTTTCCTTCTCAAATCAGGGGAGAGGGAATTCTCTGACCTATCAGATTCTTAGAGGGTTGGGCATAGTATAATCAGCCTACCCACCCCCTTGAAAAACACATAAATAGGGACTGCTGAGGACAGACACACATATTCACCCATCACTGATCTACTGGCGAAGCGCTCTGCAGGAAGAACCCATATCCAGACCAAGAACCCTGAAGCAGAGGCCGAGTCCAAAAAGCTGAACCCTTCTCAGCTGGCCTTTGAAATCTAGCATCTTGATTTAACCCCAAACATCCACGGGGCCTAACCAATTCAACAGCCTGGCTGTGCTGTTTTGGCTGCTTCTGGCTAAGAATCCTTGCTAAAACCCCGAGATTCAGATTTGTAGAGCAGAGGTGTACCCAGAACCAACCCGTCAGATCCAGTCCAAGAGGCCGTGCAGACCAGAGTGCCATGCTGAGAGCAGAACCAAGCGCCTGAGACCTGTCCTGTGGCGAGAGAATTCCAGCCAAACCTTTGTCCAGATCTTTGACGGGCCCATTCCAAACCATATTTGTGAGTATTTAGCATAGAACTGTCCATAGCAAATCTCTTAGTATTAAGTAATCCAATCCAACACATTCCAACAAATCCAAACTGCATTATAGAATCTCTTTTGTCCATCTTCAATCCTTCTCTAATCCATATAATTCTGTGATAATTGTAGTCATGATCATCTTTGCACTAAATATATTTTCTGAAGAAAGACAATTGTCTCGGTGGGCAAAAAGTCAGAGTGGAGGCGCTCTGTTCTGGTGGCTGACCGTTCGGGTATCTTGCATCTTCATAGCCTCTTAGTATAAGCCAATCTTTGTTCTAAATCTTAAACAGCGCATCTTTCATTTTGAAATCTTGACTCTTTTGAGAATGATCTACCTTTACTAAAACCTCTGTAACTTCTGAACCATACATGCTAGGAACAAAATTTAACCTTATAGTTTTCCGTAATCGCATTTCTCGTGCGCTGAAAAGTTTGCCACGATTTGCATGTGGCTCAATTTCATTCCATATAAAAATAGCTATTTCTTGCTTTCAAGTTCTAAATTTTATTTCCATCTGCTAATCACTCAACATCATTGCTAGTGCTTACCTAAACCTATCCAAAGCAACTCTCACTAGTTCTGAATCAATTTAGCGAATTAAAATCAGCATTTTCTGCATAACTTCATATTACATTCAAAAGCATTTGAACTGTTTAACATCATTCCTGTTCTCTAAGCTTGCTAGGGGAATTGGGATTGGATTTGCAATTGTTGATTGGTATACCTGAAACCTGTATGCCCCCATTCCATCTCTTCATACTGCATGGAAGGGGGGATTGAGTAGTAATAGGGGGAAAGAGTGATTACATTGTCTTTGATTGATGTCATATCAAGTTTATTCTTTGCTGCATTCATTTCACCTCATTACATTCATTTAACCCACATAAAGTTATTCTCTGCTACCTTATTCTTCTCACCCATACTCCTATTGATTAAAGAGATTGTTGATTGTTATGATATCACCCATTGCGGATCATTGTTCATATTCATTTAGATATTGTTAATATTCTTAAAAGTGTGATATATATATATATATATATATATATATATATATATAGATATATATATATAGATATATTACATGGCCACGGTAGTGGCCATCTAGCTATGGTTAAGTTGGTGTTTCCATAGGAAGAGCACTTTTTCGGCGGCTTTTATCTTCGCTCTCCCTGGACGAATCCTCACCAAACTTTGCAAAAAAGGTATTTGGGTCACTGAATTTTTTGCAAAGTTTGGTGAGGATTCGTCCAGGGGGAGCAAAGTTATAGGGGGGGTCCCACAGACATAATGGGAAAAACTTTTCTCACGCCTACAGCCCAAACCGCTGGACAGATTTACACCAAATATGTGGCAGGGGCGGCGGTTTGGTCCCGAAAGCGTGCTTTGCTTTATTTGGTGTAAATCCGTCCAGTAGTTTTAAAAAAAATGACAAAAATGACAAAATGTAAGTGAAAAAATGTAGTGATATCTGTGTTCGCTTCGCGGACACACTTCCCTGTTTGCTCCGCGGACAGGATGGTGATTGGGCAAGCAGCTTGCGTGATGTCCGCGGACATCTGACGTGCTCTCTCATTGGATGTGGTGAAAGCGTGCAGTGCGTCTGGCTTCAAGGACGCCTGTCAGTCTTGTGTCTGTCTCCTGTTCCTCCCACCCCCGCTCATGCCCCGTGTGTCCTTCTTGTTCCCCCCACCCCCACTCATGCTCCGTGTCTCCCCTGTTCCTCCAGTCCCCCGCTCACGCCATCGGCACACGGTGGCCAGCGGAGGGCCGAGGAGCGGGATCTGCTGCCTGCACACGAACGCTGTGTGTACCTCTCCCTCCCCCTGCTCATGCCCCGTGTGTCTCTCTCCCTCCCCCAACCCCCGCTCATGCCCTGTGTGTCTCTCTCCCCTTCCCCCACCCCCGATCATGCCCCGTGTGTCTCTCTCCCCCCCACCCCGCTCATGCCCCGTGTGTCTCTCTCCCTCCCCCCAACCCTGCTCATGCCCCGTGTGTATCCCTCCCCCACCCCCCGCTCATGCCCTGTGTGTCTCTCTCCCCTTCCCCCCACCCCCCACTCATGCCCCGTGTGTCTCTCTAACTCCCCTCCACCCCCGCCCATGCCCCGTGTGTCTCTCTTCCTGTCCCCCACCCCCGTTCATGCCCCGTGTCTCTCTCCCCTTCCCCCCACACCCCTCTTATGCCCCGTGTGTCTCTCTCCCTCCCCCCACCCACGCTCATGCCCCGTGTGTTTCTCCCCCTCCCGCCCACCCCCCGCTCATGTCCCGTGTGTCTTTTTCCCTCTCCCCATCCCCGCTCATGCCCCGTGTGTCTCTCTCCCTCCCCTCCACCCCCGCTCATGCCCCGTGTCTCTCTCCTCTTCCCCCCACCCCCGCTCATGCCTCGTGTGTCTCTCTAACTCCCTCCCACCCCCGCTCATGCCCCGTGTGTCTCTCCCCCTCGC
This sequence comes from Ambystoma mexicanum, assembly GCF_040938575.1. NCBI lineage: Eukaryota > Metazoa > Chordata > Amphibia > Caudata > Ambystomatidae > Ambystoma > Ambystoma mexicanum. The sequence continues at coordinate 1,152,753,748 of NC_090926.1, read as the reverse complement.
GCCCATCCCCCCTTTTCCCCCGTGTGTCTTTCTCCCTCCCGCCCACCCCCGCTCATGCCTTGTGTGTCTCTCCCCCTGGCGCCCACCCCAGCTCATGCCCCGTGTGTCTCTCCCACTCCCGCCCCACCCCCTGCTCATGCCTCGTGTGTCTCTCTCCCTCCCCCCACCCCTGCTCATGCCCCGTGAGTCTCTCTCCCTCCCACCCCCGCTCATGCCCTGTGTGTCTCTCCCCCTCCCGCCCACCCCCCTGCTCGTGCCCCGTGTGTCTCTCGACCTCCCGCCCACCCCCCGCTCATGCCCCGTGTGTCTCTCCCCCTCCCGCCCACCCTCCGCTCATGCCCCGTGTGTCTCTCCACCTCCCGCCCACCCCCTGCTCATGCCCCGTGTGTCTCCCGAACTGCCCACCCCCCACCGATGCCCCGTGTGTCTGCCTTCCGCCCACCCTCCACTCATGCCCCGTGTGTCTCTTTCCATCCCGCCCAACCCTTCCCATGCCCCGTGTCTCTTTCCCTCCCGCCCACCCCCCGCTCATGCCCCGAGTGTCTCTCTCCCTCCCGCCCACCCCCATTCATGCCCCATGTGTCTCTCTCCACTTCCCCCACCCCCGCTCATGCCACGTGTGTCTCCCTCCCGCCCACCCCCGCTCATGCCCCGTGTGTCTGCCTTCCGCCCACCCCCCGCTCATGCCCCGTGTGTCTCTTTCCCTACCGCCCACCCCTCGCTCATGCCCCGTGTGTCTCTTTCCCTCCCGCCCACACCCCGCTCATGCCCCGTGTGTCTCTCCCCCTCCCCCCACCCCCATTCATGCCCCATGTGTCTCTCTCCCCTTCCCCCACCCCCGCTCATGCCCCGTGTCTGTCTTCTGTTCCCCCCGCTCATGCCTTGTGTCTGTCTCCAGTTCTCCCCACCCCCGCTCATGCCCCGTATCTGTCTCCTGTTCCCCTCATGTGCTGTGTCTGTCTCCTGTTGCCCCCCACGCCCCTCGCTCATGCCCCGTGTCTGTCTCCTGTTCTCCCCACCCCCCGCTCATGCCCCGTGTCTATCCTTTTCCCCCCACCCCCGCTCAAGCCCCGTGTCTGTCTCCTGTTCCCCCACCCGCTCATGCCCCGTGTCTCTCTCTTGTTGCCCCCCACCGCTCATGCCCCGTGTCTGTCTCCTGTTCTCCCCAGCCCCCGCTCATGCCCTGTGTCTGTCTCCTGTTCCTCCCAACCCCCGCTCATGCCCCGTGTCTTTCTCCTGTTGCCCCCCACCGCCCAGCTTATGCCCCGTTTCTGTTCTCCCCACCCCCCGCTCATGCCCCGTGTCTGTTGTTGCCCCCACCCCCCGTTCATGCCACGTGTCTGTCTCCTGTTCCCTCCACCCCTCGCTCATGCCCCGTGTATGTCTACTGTTCCCCCCACCACCCACTCATGCCCTGTGTCTCTCCTGTTGCCCTCCACCCCCCGCTCATGCCCCGTGTCTGTCTCCTGTTCTCCCCACCCCCCGCTCATGCTCCGTGTCTGTCTCCTGTTCCCCCCACCCCCGCTCATGCCCCGTGTCTGTCTCCTGTTGCCCCCCACCCCCCCGCTCATGCCAAGTGTCTGTTTCCTGTTGCCCCCCACCCCCCGCTCATGCCCCGTGTCTGTCTCCTGTTGCCCCCCACCTCCGCTCATGCCCCGTGTCTCTCCTGTTGCCCCTACCCCCCGCTCATGCCCCATGTCTGTCTCAGTTGTTCCCCCCACCCCCCGCTCATGCCCCGTGTCTGTCTCCTGTTCCCCCCACCCCCCGCTCATGCCCCGTGTCTCTCTCCTGTTGCCCCCACCCCCCGCTCATGCCCCGTGTCTGTCTCCTGTACCCCCCCGCTCATGCCCCGTGTCTGTCTCCTGTTCCCCCCACCCGCTCATGCCCCGTGTCTCTCTCCTGTTGCCCCCGCTCATGCCCCGTGTCTGTCTCATGTTCCCCCACCCGCTCATGCCCCGTGTCTCTCTCCTGTTGCCTCCCACCCCCTGCTCATGCCCATGTCTTCTCCTGTACCCCCCACCCCCGCTCATGCCCCGTGTCTCTCTCCTGTTGCCCCCACCCCCCCACGCATGCCCTGTGTCTGTCTTCTGTTCCCCCCACCCCCCGCTCATGCCCCGTGTCTGTCTACTGTTCCCCCCACCCCCAGCTCATGCCCCGTGTCTGTCTCCTGTTGCCCCCACCCATGCCCCGTGTCTGTCTCCTTTACGCCCCAACTCCACGCTCATGCCCCGTTCTCTCTCCTGTTGCCCCCCACCCCTCTGCTCATGCCCCGTGTCTGTGTCCTGTTGCCCCCACCCCCCGCTCATGCCCCGTGTCTGTCTCCTGTTCTCCCCACCCCCGCTCATGCCCCGTGTCTGTCTCCTGTTCTCCCCACCCCCCGCTCATGCCCTGTGTCTCTCTCCTGTTGGCCCCACCCCCGCTCATGCCCCGTGTCTGTCTCCTGTTGCCCCCACCCCCGCTCATGCCCCGTGTCTCCCTTGTGTTCCCCCCACCCCCCGCTCATGCCCCGTGTTTCCCTCGTGTTACGCCCCACCCCCTCGCTCATGCCCCACGTCTCCCTCGTGTTCCCCCCGCTCATGCCCCTTGTCTCTCTCCTTTCCCCCCACTCCCGCTCATGTCCCGTGTGTGCCCTGTACCCCCCCGCTCATGCCCCGTGTCTCCCTCGTGTTCCTCCCCACCCCCGCTCATACCCCGTGTCTCCCTCATGTTCCTCCCCACCCGCTGCTCATGCCCCGTGTCTCTCTTGTGTTCCCCCCACCACCGCTCATGCCCTGTGTTTCCTTCCTTTTCCCCCCACCCCCTGCTCATGCCCCGTTTGTACCCTCTTCCCTCTCACCCCCCGCTCATGCCCATGTGTCTCCCCTGTTCCCCCCCACCCCCCGCTCATGCCCTGTTGTGTTCTTTATACACCCCGCCTTCCCTTTCCATGGTGGCCATCTTGGTAAAAGATTTTCCTTCTAAGAAGGAAAATGTTTTTGTTGTTTTTACCACCCAGCGTTCCCACTTTGAGGACATAAGATGTTAGTGGTCTTCATCTATTGAAAAGGATGTTATGATGACGTTGCACTAAAAAAAATCTTTAAAATTTTGTAAAAAAAAAAATGTTACAGGGACGTTATGGTTAAGTTGCACTAATAAAAACCTATGAAATTCAATGAAAAATCTTTGTTAAAGGGATGTTATGTTTAAGTTGCGCTACTAAAAACCTATGAAATTCAGTGAAAAAACTTTGTTAAAGGGACGTTATGGTTAAGTTGCGCTACTAAAAACCTATGAAATTCAGTGAAAAAACTTTGTCAAAGGGACGTTATGGTTCCAAGTAAAACCTAAAAACCCTTGGAATTCGCCAGTTATGGTAAGCTAAGCAACCATAACTCGCGCCACCATCGTGCACTGCTAAGACTAACACCCAGGGCATCAAAGATGACATCACAAATGTCATTGATGACATCACTGATGACATCACATGTCTGGCGCACTCTTTTTTCTTTTGCTGACATATCTAGGCCACATGGTTTTCTTCAGTAACAGTCAGAAACTAAAAATGTTATTTTATTTGTAGACGTATTCTTCAAGTAGGTTCTTACAGTAATTCCCTTAGAGTCCAGTCACATCATATGAAACATATACATACGGGAAGACACAAGCTTGAAAGACAGCAATCCTTTTTGTGCATAAAGATAATCAATAGACTTATGAGCACTTTCTGATAGTTCTGTTGTTTTTTTTTTATGGCTGTACTTTCCCTGTATATGGTCATATTTGTATGTGACAAAAATCTATTAAGAAAACAATTAGCATTTCATTATTCATTATATTAACATTACGAATATTATACCTTTATCTTGTACACTGCACACAATGTTATGTTTCTGTATGAGTAGCTTAGTATACTAGACAGAACCCCATAATAGAATGCTATTTATATCAATGCATCGTTCAATGCACTAATTAGGGTATGATATTTATTGCAATGATCCTTGACACTTGTTTCGCAACATTATAATAAGAATCCCTTGTACACATATTTCATGAAAAGTACATACACATGTGATGTCATCAGTGATGTCATTAATGACATTTGTGATGTCATCTTTGATGTCCTGGGTGTTAGTCTTAGCAGTGCACGGTGTTGGCACGAGTTATGGTTGCTTAGCTTACCATAACTGGCGAATTTCATGGGGTTTTTCGGTTTTACTTGGGACCATAACGTCCCTTTGACAATGTTTTTTCACTGAATTTCATAGGTTTTTAGTAGCGCAACTTAACCGTAACGTCCCTTTACCAAAGTTTTTTCACTGAATATATATATATATATATATATATATATATATATATATATATATATATATATATATATTGTTCAATCCATCAAAATAAATCTTTTAACTTGCAAAACAAACCTACTTCTTGGTTCAGTGAGACCGGGGGGATTCAAAGAGAGGGGCCTTATATAAGGGTACATCGTCCAGAAATAAAAGAACTTTGACATAAAAATACATAAATAAGGGTTCCAGCTGGGCATCTCACGCTAAGCATTGACTAAGTTGGAGTGCTTGGTTGAAACCACTTACTGTTTGGGGGCTCATCGCAGGATTTCTGGTTCAGAACTACTACTTGTGCAGCTTAATACAGTGTGCTAACTGACAGGATACATAAATCCTGTTGGGCTACCACGCTGTGTTACACTGTAAAAGCACCCCTCAAAAAGGAACGCTCTAAGGACACGGTCTGTCTTGCAAAGATAACATAAAAAACGTCTGTAAGTCAGGAAGGAAATCAATATTTCCAGAATGGCGACATTGGTAGACATCAAGATGGCTAAAGAACAACTTTTGCATAAGTTATTTGTGACAGGTGAATGGACAGAGCAGGAGCAGAATGTGTGGTTGCAGGCAATCACACAACAGATCACTGCAACAGCGGTAGATAGATAGAGAGACCAGGGTCCCTTACATGTAGCCCTGAGTGAACTATATATGGCCCCCAAGGCCAAAGATGAGCAAAATAAGATTGCCAACATAGCGGCATATCTATATTTTCTATTGGAGCCATACACAGATAAATATGCTGAAGGCCAAGATTTGGCAAGTAGGCAACTGATGGCATTAGAAAAGGCCCAAACTGATCTGTACTCTTCTGAGCAGAGGCTGCAGAGGAACCAGGAGTCAGAAAATTAAAGCAGGCAGTACATCATTAAAATAAAAGAGGACATGGGTATCCTGCAACATGAAAAGGTAGAACAAGATACCAGAATTATGGCCTTGCAGAAGGAGTACCAAGAAAGTTTGGACTCCCTACGGCAGAGCCAGAAAAAGCTGGAGCAACAAATAAAATTTAACAGGGCATGCACAGAGCAGGTAGTCACTCTGCAAAGCCACCTAGATAGGGAGAAGGCAGAGAGCAACACATTAATTCTGAAAGACCTGACTACCCAGGCAGAGTTTGATGAAGAGCGCCAGAAAGCTGGTGCACTTCAAAGGAAGAGGTATGACCTGGCGGCACAGAGGCAGTCTCTTGCTCAGGAAAGACACCCCTTAGGCCAGGAAATCTGTTGTTAAAAAGGGAGACTGGAAGAAAATCACCTGGCCCTCCAGGGACTGGGTGACCCCCAAAAAGAGCATCAGAACTTGTTAGAGCACACCAGGAGGGTGGAAGATGCTCTGGCAAGATAGGAACAGGCCAGTAGGGATGGGACTCAGGAGGTAACCCTCCTGCAGCAAAGACTGGCCCAGTATTCTAGGACCAACCAGGAAGCGCAGAGAGAACATGAGGCTCTCTGTGAGAACAATGACAGGCTCCACAGGCAGGTAGCCATCAAGAGAGACTGATAGAGACTAGTAAGGCCTTGATTGAGGAACAGAAAGCTCAGGTTCTTGCATGGCAACAGGGAGCAGGGGCTGATAGAGATGATGTTTGCTGGGAAAGGGAGACACCTGAGCATAACCTTAGGAACCCTAGAACCAGAGGGCTTCATCTCTCCCAGTCCCTGGACTCTGCCACCCCCATGTCCACTGGTGCACATGAGCCCAGGGCCACTGGGAGGGCAGATTTCAATCCAATCAGAAGTATGGGACTCATAGACCAGCACCTCCCAGGAATGGAAGGGCGGCCATCGGGGTATGGGTTCCCAAGTACTGTAAGATTTAGTGGGGAAACCCTGAGAGTAGGCCCACTAAGGGCAGCCTAAAAACTTCTGCCCACCTAGGACAGTGGGGGGTGGGGAGGGGGGTAGCCATCAAATCCTTGGTGCAAGGAGGAATCAGAAGACTCCTCTGAGCGCCCCAGAATTCAGGAGGCTAGGTCCCCATATTCTGCCAGCCATTCCCAGGCTCAAAGAATCCGGGAGAACCTAGAAGACCAGACGGGCACCTCTGGCAGCAGTGCCTCTGAGTCAGAGGAGGATTGGACCAGGGTTACCCGAACCAAGAAGGCCAAGAAGGCAAAAAGGGCCTTGCTTAAGGACCCCTTAAAACAAATCAAGGCGATAAGGAGCGTAATCACGCCTTATCATGAGAACGCCAAATATTCTGTTTGGGAGCACTTAGAGCTCTTTGAGCAGATGATGGAAACTTTCCATTTGAAAGACAGCAGTAGCTGCATTCAGTATGTGAAATGGACACCCTCACCAGAATACTCCAGCTTCTTTGCGGGGCTGGAGGACCAAAATCATTCTAGATGGTCCACATATAGGGCGGCCATCTTGAAGCATTTTTCTGTACACAGAAATCCCCAAGTGGCTCGCAAAGCAGCCTACAACTTGCAATGTGGGGAGGATCAGGCCCCACAAGAATTTGTGCACGAATTAAAGCGTGCCTTTGCGCAGACTACCAGAAGGGTGCGACGGACAGCAAAGAATGTGTCAATACTTTTTTCCACGCACTACCAAAGTACATCATGACCCAGCTAGTGAGAGATTTTCATGAGAAAAGATCACTAGACTGGGTCATTGAACAGGCCACCCAAATCTATGAGGTGCAAAAGCCCATAGAAAACAAGAATACTCAAAAAAGCCCCAAACCAACCAACACCCCTGCTGCTGTTAAGGTGGAAGAGGTGAAGGTTGCCCCTCTTTTAGATTTGGAGATGGGGGGGCTAAAAACCCACCTGCACAGCAGAATAATCCCAAGCCTAGAAGGCCCACGGGCCAGTCACAGACAGGGAGTCAAGGAGGTAATCCCACAAATGGGATCCCTCACTCCCCTGACTATATTAGTCCCCGCTACAAGGGGAATAGACCCATCATGGGTTATGTGTGGACTCCTCCAGCCCAAGGGGGGGATCCAACCAAGCAGCACCTAACCCAAGGAACCTCCCTCCTCACTTCCCCCAGGAGGGCAGAAATTCCCCAAATCCTGGCCAGAACTTTTTCCCCAGGTTCCCACAAAACCTTCAACCCCAAAACCAGCCATCCTTATTTCCCCAATTTCCTGAGCCCAGAAAACCCAATCCAGGAGAGGGGAGGCCAAGGGTGGAGGGGTTCCCAAATCTTCCAAACCCGGGGTATTATCAGAGAAGGGATAGCTACCCTTCCCGGGATCAGCCCAGGGGTGAAATGAGAACCCCGTATCAGCCTGAGTGGGTTTCACAGTTAGAGCGCCAGGTCCAAAACATGGCACAGGATCTGGGTCGCATGCTGAAGGCTCAGCAGAAACCTCAAATGAGAATGCCGGCACAGAATGCCTCAAACTCCGAACCTGGTCCTCCAGAACAATGACTGGGGCAGCACAACGACAACCCACCGGTTCCCAGGGAGGAGGCACAAGGGGAAGGGGGTTGTAAAGCCTTGGAGGAAACTTCCTTCCCCACTTGTAAAAATCCCCTGGAAACCCAGGAAACAGAACCAAAATACCCTGCCCCTGAAAGTCTGCCACCCAAGGTGCAGAGGGAGGCGGGGGGGGTAGGAGAAACAAAGGACCTAAACAGACCCATTTTGAGGAGGAGGTACAGATCTTCCAATTTGAAGGAAAGGGATCCTCAGAGGATCCTGGGAAAAGGATCTTCTCCTTAAGAGATGGGTGAACCCCTCCCAAAGAGAAATGGGTCCCAAAGGATTCAAACCCAGACTGGGGAGATGTGGGGACTGAGCTAGCGCCGCCCGTCATCCTACCCCAGAACCAACAGCATGAAAATCCCCGGGTTCAAACCCCTCCTGGTGACTGCCTCCAAAAAGGGGGGGGGGCAGCTCAGCACCGGAACCAGGGGAACTCAAAACTTCTCCCATCTCTAGTTGCCACCTTTTTCTTTCAGATTCCCAAGACTCTCCACAGAATTCTGCCCCAATCTCTACTCTCTCAATGTCCAAAACTAAAAAACGAACCCACCAGTTGTCCAAAAATGTACATTATCTGTGCCCCCTTGTGGAGAAGGAGGGAAGATTCTATGCCCCGGTACAAATACAGGGGCAGGGTAAAATGTTGGCACTGGTGGACACTGGATCCCAAGCTACCCTTCTGTCCAAAAAAGCCTTTGATAAACTGAATTCAGGAAGGGGGGAGAAATACCAAATTCTTCTTGCCTCTCTTCCTGGACAACTTCAGAACTTTCACGGGAAGGAAATTCCCATCGAGGGGACTGTGGATTTGGACATCAAAATTGGGCGACACAAGGTGAAGCACCCGGTCATAGTTGTGACTCCAGAGGGCACTCCTTGTTTACTAGGGAATGACCTCCTGCGAAGGTTGTCACCACTAATAAATTGCGTAAACAAGGTCCTCTGGATCCAGACTAGCCGACCAATAAAATTTAAACAGAATGTCAACCATGTTAGTTTAAACAGCACCTGCCACATCGTTGAACACAAATCTGACCAAGTAGAATTTCACTTCCAGAACAACCAAATCCCAGACGTGACAGTAATAGCAGTAGGACAACAAACTGGTGATGGGGGGTCCTCTCTATTTCTGTAAATCAACCTTCCTTCCAGTTTAAGGTGGCATTCCACACTGGAAGGAAACATTCTGAAATTCTTTACTAATCCACAATCAGATATCCCCACTACTATAGTCCAGAAAGATGAGAAATCAGCTCAGAGCCTGGCTGATATTCCGCACATTGGAGAACAGTTGTTTATCCATGTTCAGTTAAATGAAGAGAAGGACTCTGTTCTCGCCCGAGTGTGTGTGAACAATGGTAAGAGCTTCATCAGCGAAGCCATGTTCCACCAACTCCCAAAAGATCCAGCCATTCCCACATTTAGACTCATGGACAAATGGAAAATAGATCTGAAAGCACCCAATTCCAAACATCTCCTGCCAAGCAGGTGTATGCTCAAAATCTCCATTGGCAACAAGAGCATAGTCCATAATTGTTGGGTCGTGCGAGATGTCACTGCCGCCTTTTACTTAGGCAGTGACATTCTGAATCGCTTTGCCATTAGTTTGGACCTAATAAACTTCAAAGATTGGTCCTGATGAGCGGATAATCCCATGGGCTTTGATGATCCAGAGAAAGCATTTAGGTCAGCTCAATTGCTGCCTTATGCAGTTGAAATTCAGATTGGAGAGGAAGTCACCATCCCAGAAATGACCTGACAATTCTCCCTGGAAGTGAAAGTTAAAAGAGGACAGAAATTAAAAAACCCTGATGCTTATATTTATCTAAATGCTTATCTTCAACAGCAAGGGTTGGGGGTAAACCCAACACCACTAGTCAATATAGAACATAACACCATTCCCATAGAGGTGGATAACAGTGACTTAAGGAGTATCACTCTAGCCGCAGGCACCATTATTGGAATGGCAGTGGATGACCGACATTTTTCCATAGATTTAGGAAATTAACTGTTAGGACCAATCCCCAAGGACTGTTTTGACAGTGACAGTGATGACAACACAACACCACGCAGGATCTTTACCCGGCATGGGGGGAACTTCCTGGTGTACACTTCCTGCCCTTATGGTAAGGAAGATGTGACCTGTGACTTCAGGAGGGATGAGGTGATTTTCCAGGTCTGTGAGGGCTGCCTTCCCCACCTGAAGCCACCAGTCCAAATCAGCACATTGACCAGGGACCTCTCCACCCAGCTGGAGGAGGCCGCTGAGATAGCAAAACCAGAAGTCTTGCCAGGCATCATGCAGATGGTTGAAGAGAGAGTCAACCTAGCTGATGCCTGTGAGACTCTGGAGCAGAAGCGAAAATTGAAACAGGTTTTCTTGGATTTTCAAGATCTCTTTGCGGTGGACTCATATGACTGTGGTCGCACCGACATCCACACAACAATAATTCCCATGGACCCTGGCATGACTCCACTGTTTGTGAAGTAATATTGCTTGCCTCTCGCATCAATGGAGTCCCTTACTGAAATAATTAAGAACCTTGAGTCCCGTGGGATAATCCGTCCAGTCCACAGCACCTTCAACAATCCGGTGCTGGGGATATTGAAGCCAAACAGCCAGTGGAGACTCTGCTCTGACCTCAGGGAGCTCAACAAATGGGTCCATACTTCCCCAAAGCCCCCTTCCCTACATTGACCAAGGGCTGGCCCAGATCCAGGGGTCACAGGTATTCACTGCAATAGACCTGACCAATGGATACTCGACCGTACCTGTCAGTAGGGATGACCAATACAAGCTGGCCTTCACCTTTGGGGGACAGCAGTACACATGGACCCGGACTCCCTTCGGATACATCAACTCCAGCAATGAGTTCAACATTTTTCTACATAAGGCCATGCCCGACCTGGGTGAGAGGGGTAACCTGGCTTATATAGTTGTTGTTCTCATCAAAAGCTCAACTGTGGAGGAACACATAGCGGAGATCTGTTATGTTCTGACCCCGTTGAGGGCTGCCGGAGCAAAACTTTCCTTTCAAAAGGCACAGTGGTGTAGAACCCGTGTAAATTTCTTGGGGCATGAGATTACTCCTCAGGGTCTCTGTCCCAAGGAAATGAAAGTGGAAGCACTCCAGAAATCTAAGGAGCCTCCTTGGACTGACTAATTGCAGTAGAAAGTTCAGTGAGGGCTACCCAGAGATCACAAGACCCCTGATTCACCTTTTGAAGGGGCGGTCAAGTGGGAATGGGGTCCAGAACAAGCCAAGCCAGTAAGACAACTCAAAAGGAGCCTCTCACAAGCACCTTGCCTGGCTTAGCCTTTCAAAAAACCAGGAGTTGTTCTTGGAGACAGGGTTCTCTAATACATGCTTGACTGCAATATTATACCAAAAGCATGACAAGGTTAATAAAGTAATCTCCTATGCAAGCAAAACTTTATCCTCTGTAGAGGAAAAATTCAACGATTGTGAGAAGGCACTCCTGGCAACGGGGTGGGCATTGAAGAATTACCGCCCGTTTATCCAGGGGGAACACATCATAGTGGAGACTCCACACCAGCCTCTGCAATATCTCCAAAGTGACAGAATACGGGCCAGAAATGTAAGTAATTCCCGAATTACTTCCTGGATTCTGTCAATGCACGTCTTTCCTGTGGAGGTCAGATATGGCCAAAACAAGAAGAGTCCCCTCGATCAAGGTCTGGCTGACTTGCATGATTGTGCCAGAGAAAACTGTCTCGAGGACGAGAATCTAAAAATCAAGGACAACATGGAGGCATACCTCAATTCCCCACACAAAGTCTTTGAAAAAGACAAGTGTGAGGGAATGCCCACTGTCTATGTGGATGGATGCTCCTACCATGTAGACAACGGGGAAAAAGAACTTGTGGCCAGCGTAGGGAATGCATGGATGAATGAGACCCCAGAACTATCTGCTGGGTACAAGATTGGTCCCCGAAGCAGTCAAGTGGCAGAGTTGAAGCTATCTGCACTGCTGTCCAACATCAACTCTACGAACTGGTCATAATCACTGATTCGGTTTATGTACGGAACGGGTTCGTGGAGCACCTGGTTAACTGGAAAACCAGAGGCATGTTATGTGCTAATAACAAACCCTTGAAACATGGGAAGTTAATTCAAAATATTGATTTTCTGGTCACCTCGAATGGAATGACCATCTACTGGTAAAAGATCAAGGGCCATTCCAAAGTAGAGGGACCAGACAAAACTGGAAATGACTTGGCTGATCAGCTGGCCAAAACCGGAGCCATCCAGGGGATCTACTTGAGATCGATTCCCTGTTGGGGGAAATCCAGGTCACAGCTATCACTAGGTCCCAGACAAATTCTCACAATGAACTCTCAACTGCACAATGGAGTAAGGAGACCCCAGATGCTGATTTGAATACGGCTCAAAAGGGGGATCCAATAATTGGTAAGTTTTATCAACACATGGAGGACCCTGAGAGCTTTCCCCTCATGGACACTGATTACATAGGGAAAGAGGACCTCACAGTGTTGATGAAATGTCCAAAAATGTTCCGAAACCAAGACGATTTGTTGGCAAGGAGATCCCTAGCTGGCTACGATCAGTGGGTGTTCCTTACCTCATTCCGATTCCTGATGTTAAGTCACGCCCATGATGAGGCCACAGCCGGTCATAGGGGGTTTCATACCACACTTGAAATCTTAAGAGAGGTTGCCTACTGGCCACACATGGGGCAGGACCTCGACCAATACTTGAAGGGGTGTCTTGTGTGTGCACAATTTCAGCCAACATCCCTCACACACCGTGCGCCTCTCCAAAAGAGGGGGATGACCCTGCCATGGTCAGATTTCCTAGTCGATTTCATCGGGCCTGTGATTCGCTCCTCTAGAGGAAATAAGCACAGGTTGACCGTGAAGTGCTTGTTTACTAAATGAGTGGAATGTCTCCCGGCCCCAAACTGCAAGGCAGAAACAGCAGCTGCCCTGATGATCAACCACATCTTTTCACGTTTTGGACTACCCCAAAGTATCGAGTCAGACCGAAGTAGCCATTGCACCAGCGGAGTAATGAAAAAGATGTGGGAGATACTTGGGGTAAAAAGGAAGCTACACATTGCTTACTGGATAGCCTCTAGTGGTGTAGTAGAGATACAACAAAACAATTGTGAGCATATTAAACACGTTTGTGGCACATTCTGAGCCAAGTTGGGATATTCGATTACCTCTTGTCCTAATGGCCATCAGATCTACCTCTTCATCTGCAACTAAAATGTCACCGTTTGAGCTGATGACTGGACGCAGGATGGTGCTACCCCAGAATCTGCTCTACAGAACCCAAGAGCAGACAATGCCTCCACAACTCAAGAGTATGTTGAAAATCTAAGAAAACACCTTCAACATGCTTTTGCCTATGCTCAGCGAAATCTAGAAAGATCAGCAGATAGCATGACGACCCACTATGACTTAAAGACTACCAGGAAAGAATACAATGTAGGAGACCGGGTCTATTTGTACAATTTCCAAGGGAACCAGGCCAAACAGTGCACATTTTTGCCTACCTGGAGGGGTCCTTTTGAAATTGTAGACAAAATCTCACCAGTCGCCTACAAAATCCACATCCCCAAAGGCAGTTTGGCAGAGGGGGAAGATAAGTGGGTCCATATTAACCAACTAAAGTGTTGCCATCCTGGGCATACTCTGCAGCAACTGGAGGAGTCTTCTGGAACCCCAGAGGAAGTCACTCCAGCTCCATAAAACTCCAACTATAAAATACTCCATTTATAGTCCATGATTTAGAATATAAAAATGTGTCCTGATTTATCGAAATGTATGTGTCCGCCATTAATAGTGGTGGGGAAATGTCTACAAATATGTTTTTGCTTTGTCATCCTAGGATTGGAAACCATGGAAACTAAGACCAAGTAGGACTACCCAGGGACCGGAGGGAAGATCCAAGGGACCTGGAGTAACGCTCCATACTCACATCAGGACTGGGCGAGGAGAACCAATCGATCCACCCCTGATGGAGGAAAAGATGATGAACTTTGCCATTTGTGGAATCAAAAGCGATAAGACTGACATCCCAGTCTTGCGTATTCCCATTGATGGATAATCAATGCCAAATCTCAAGAGGTGGGGCTTGTGGGATGTTTTAACCCACTAGTCCATGCCCTGCAACATTACTGTGCGCTGTTTGCATTAGAAACATCAGAATGTCCACCGGAAAGCATTATGCACGCTAAAAAACACCCAGAAGTGCGCAGGAAAACCTGAAGAATAGGCTGCCAATCAACTTTTGTCTATGTCAGTGGTAACACAGAAGACCACTGCCAAAACCTATCATTTGGCTACCCACAATGTCAAAGGAAACTACTGGAAAAAGTAATGCTGCATGGCAAAAGAAACACAGAGCTGTTTGAAAATCTGTTTTTCTTGGCTGTCAAATTTGTAAAAATCATGGCTCACAAACCACACAAAAGATCCGACCTCCTTGTTGGGTGTTAAACACCATTCTACTTCAAGAATCCACATAAATACAATGTCAGCAGAAGTACATTTATCAGAAAAAAATCCACATTTAAAGATGCTTGCTTGGAAAATATGTTGAAAATGGGCGCAATACCGCTACTCGCCTGTGTCAGAGCTGGCAATCTCTAAACCTGTCATGTTAACTTGTGTCTCAAAGTCTAAGTGTGGGGAAAGAAGAGGCTTCCTATCAAAGGCAAGATAGGTTGCCACTACTTAATTTTCATGTTCAAAAATACTGGAATTGAAGATATGTTGCTTATTTTTAAATTAGTAACTTACATTTCACAAAGAACAATGTCACAATTTACTGTAAGGTACCCTGATTCAGCTAAAACTTCAAAGAGGTTTTCCTCCACTGAGAACACACCACCCTGTTCCTTCCCACCAAAAGGAGAGGATCTCTCATTTGGATGCTAATGAGAAGAGGAGGAGACTTGCTCTGCTGCTCTGGTAAAGAGACAATGGGGTTCTTGAACTGAAAGGAAATGCTAATTTGGGGCGTCAGCAGAAACCAGCCCCGGCTGGAACAAGCTTATGTCTCTGGCTCAGCCAGTCCTTGGAGGCGGGTCAGACTGAAAATGTGGATTTGGAACTGAAGGAACTGTATGTTTGAGAAAAAGACTTATAGCAAATTGTGCTGAACTGGTAAAAATATAGAATTCAGAGGTTATTAAAATGAAAATGTCGCTCACAGTTTAAAACTAATCTGGAATCTGTGCGATGTTCAGGGACTGAACCACGAAAATGTTAATATTGTAGCTATTGTGATTATGCTATGAATATGAACATTTATAGGAATATACTCGGATGGTATGTGCATGTATGTAAAAAAAATTGTACAGATCCGACAATGTGTAACCAACGAAAACCGCTAAAAACTGTCATTTGTGAACCAAAACTCGTAGGAAGATGAGACTTTGACAGAAACGTACCTTAGTTAATCTGTAATGTAAATATGTATTATTAACGAGTTGGGGATATTGGAAATATGTTTTTTATGAAAAATAGATTTTCTGGGTAAAAACAAAGGGGGGTGGTGTTTCTCTGGACCATGAACACAGTGTCACTCTGACCCATCATGACACATCATGACACACTGTTTCCTTCTCAAATCAGGGGAGAGGGAATTCTCTGACCTATCAGATTCTTAGAGGGTTGGGCATAGTATAATCAGCCTACCCACCCCCTTGAAAAATACATAAATAGGGACTGCTGAGGACAGACACACATATTCACCCATCACTGATCTACTGGCGAAGCGCTCTGCAGGAAGAACCCATATCCAGACCAAGAACCCTGAAGCAGAGGCCGAGTCCAAAAAGCTGAACCCTTCTCAGCTGGCCTTTGAAATCTAGCAACTTGATTTAACCCCAAACTTCCATGGGGCCTAACCAATTCAACAGCCTGGCTGTGCTGTGTTGGCTGCTTCTGGCTAGGAATCCTTGCTAGAACCCCGAGATCCAGATTTGTAGAGCAGAGCTGTACCCAGAACCAACCCGTCAGATCCAGTCCAAGAGGCCGTGCAGACCAGAGTGCCATGCTGAGAGCAGAACCAAGTGCCTGAGACCTGTCCGGTGGCGAGCGAATTCCAGCCAAACCTTTGTCCAGATCTTTGACGGGCCCATTCCAAACCACCATATTTGTGAGTATTTAGCATTGAACTGTCCATAGCAAATCTCTTAGTATTAAGTAATCCAATCCAACACATTCCAACAAATCCAAACTGCATTATAGAATCTCTTTTGTCCATCTTCAATCCTTCTCTAATCCATATAATTCTGTGATAATTGTAGTCATAATCATCTTTGCACTAAATATATTTTCTGAAGAAAGACAATTGTCTCGGCGGGCAAAAAGTCAGAGTGGAGGCGCTCTGTTCTGGTGGCTGACCGTTCGGGTATCTTGCATCTTCATAGCCTCTTAGTATAAGCCAATCTTTGTTCTAAATCTTAAACAGTGCATCTTTCATTTTGAAATCTTGACTCTTTTGAGAATAATCTACCTTTACTAAAACCTCTGTAACTTCTGAACCATACATGCTAGGAACAAAATTTAACCTTATAGTTTTTCCGTAATAGCATTTCTCGTGCGCTGAAAAGTTTGCCACGATTTGCATGTGGCTCAATTTCATTCCATATAAAAATAGCTATTTCTTGCTTTCAAGTTCTAAATTTCATTTCCATCTGCTAATCACTCAACATCATTGCTAGTGCTTACCTGAACCTATCCAAAGCAACTCTCACTAGTTCTGAATCAATTTAGCGAATTAAAATCATTTTAGCATTTTCTGCATAACTTCATATTACATTCAAACGCATTTGAACTGTTTAACATCATTCCTGTTCTCTAAGCTTGCTAGGGGAATTGGGATTGGATTTGCAATTGTTGATTGTTATACCTGAAACCTGTATGCCCCCATTCCATCTCTTCATACTGCATGGAAGGGGGGATTGAGTAGTAATAGGGGGAAAGAGTGATTACATTGTCTTTGATTGATGTCATATCAAGTTTATTCTTTGCTGCATTCATTTCACCTCATTGCATTTATTGAACCCACATAAAGTTATTCTCTGCTACCTTATTCTTCTCACCCATACTCCTATTGATTAAAGAGATTGTTGATTGTTATGATATCACCCATTGCGGATCATTGTTCATATTCATTTAGATATTGTTAATATACTTAAAGGTGTGATATATATATATATATATATATATATATATATATATATATATATATATAGATATATTACATGGCCACAGTAGTGGCCATCTAGTTATGGTTAAGTTGGTGTTTCCATAGGAAGAGCACTTTTTGGGCGGCTTTTATCTTCGCTCTCCCTGGACGAATCCTCACCAAACTTTGCAAAAAAGGTATTTGGGTCACTGAATTTTTTGCAAAGTTTGGTGAGGATTCGTCCAGGGGGAGCAAAGTTATAGGGGGGGTCCCATAGACATAATGGGAAAAACTTTTCTCACGCCTACAGCCCAAACCGCTGGACGTATTTACACCAAATATGTGGCAGGGGTGGCGGTTTGGTCCCGAAAGCGTGCTTTGCTTTATTTGGTGTAAATCCGTCCAGTAGTTTTAATAAAAATGACAAAAATGTAAGTGAAAAAATTTAGTGATATCTGTGTTCGCTTCGCGGACACACTTCCCTGTTTGCTCCGCAGACAGGATGGTGATTGGGCAAGCAGCTTGCGTGATGTCCGCGGACATCTGACGTGCTCTCTCATTGGATGTGGTGAAAGCGTGCAGTGCGTCTGGCTTCAGGGACGCCCGCCATCTTTGTTCCTCGCCGCCTGCACAGTAAGTCTTGTGTCTGTCTCCTGTTCCTCCCGCCCCCGCTCATGCCCCGTGTGTCCTTCTTGTTCCCCCCACCCTCACTCATGCTCCGTGTCTCCCCTGTTCCTCCAGTCCCCCGCTCACGCCATCAGCACACGGTGGACAGCGGAGGGCCGAGGAGCGGGATCTGCTGTCTGCACACGAACGCCGTGTGTATCTCTCCCTCCCCCTGCTCATGCCCCGTGTGTCTCTCTCCCTCCCCCAACCCCCGCTCATGCCCCGTGTGTCTCTCTCCCCTTCCCCCACCCCCGATCATGCCCCGTGTGTCTCTCTCCATCCCCCTCACCCCGCTCATGCCCCGTGTGTCTCTCTCCCTCCCCCCAACCCCGCTCATGCCCCGTGTGTATCCCTCCCCCACCCCCCGCTCATGCCCCGTGTGTCTCTCTCCCCTTCCCCCCACCCCCCACTCATGCCCCGTGTGTCTCTCTAACTCCCCCCCACCCCCGCTCATGCCCCGTGTGTCTCTCTTCCTGTCCCCCACCCCCGCTCATGCCGTGTGTCTCTCTCCCTCCCCTCCACCCCCGTTCATGCCCCGTGTCTCTCTCCCCTTCCCCCCACATCCCGCTCAGGCCCCGTGTGTCTCTCACCCTCCCCCCACCCCCACTCATGCCCCGTGTGTTTCTCCCCCTCCCGCCCACCCCCCGCTCATGCCCCGTGTGTCTCTCTCCCCTTCCCCCACCCCCCGCTCATGCCTCGTGTGTCTTTTTCTCTCTCCCCATCCCCGCTCATGCCCCGTTTGTCTCTCTCCCTTCCTTCCACCCCCGCTCATGCCCCGTGTCTCTCTCCCCTTCCCCCCACCCCAGCTCATGCCTCGTGTGTCTCTCTCCCTCCCTCCCACCCCCGCTCATGCCCCGTGTGTCTCTCCCCCTCCCGCCCATCCCCCCTTTTCCCCCATGTGCCTTTCTACCTCCCGCCCACCCCCGCTCATGCCCTGTGTGTCTCTCCCCCTGGCGCCCACCCCCCGCTCATGCCCCGTGTGTCTCTCCCACTCCCGCCCAACTCCCGCTCATGCCCTGTGTGTCTCTCCCCCTCCGGCCCACCCCAGCTCATGCCCCGTGTGTCTCTTCCCCTCCCGCCCACCCCCACTCATGCCCCGTGTGTCTCTCCCCTTCCCCCCACCCCCGCTCATGCCCCATGTCTCTCCCCTTCCCCCACCCCCCGCTCATGCCTCGTGTGTCTCTCTCCCTCCCCCCACCCCCGCTCATGCCCCGTGAGTCTCTCTCCCTCCCTCCCACCCCCGCTCATGCCCTGTGTGTCTCTCCCCCTCCCGCCCACCCCCCGCTCATGCCCCGTGTGTCTCTCGACCTCCTGCCCACCCCCCGCTCATGCCCCGTGTGTCTCTCCCCCTCCCGCCCACCCTACGCTCATGCCCCGTGTGTCTCTCCCCCTCCCGCCCACCCCCTGCTCATGCCCAGTGTGTCTCCCTCCCGCCCACCCCCCGCTATTGCCCCGTGTGTCTGCCTTCCCGCCCACCCCCCGCTCATGCCCCGTGTGTCTCTCCCCCTCCCGCCCACCCCATTCATGCCCCATGTGTCTCTCTCCCCTTCCCCCACCCCCTCTCATGCCCCGTGTGTCTCCCTCCCGCCCACCCCCCGCTCAGCCCCGTGTGTCTGCCTTCCGCCCACCCCCGCTCATGCCCCGTGTGTCTCTTTCCCTCCCGCCCACCCCCCGCTCATGCCCCGTGTGTCTCTTTCCCTCCCGCCCACCCCCCGCTCATGCCCCGTGTGTCTCTCTCCCTCCCCCCACCCCCATTCATGCCCCATGTGTCTCTCTCCCCTTCCCCCACCCCCTTTCATGCCCCGTGTCTGTCTTCTGTTCCCCCCGCTCATGCCCTGTGTCTGTCTCCAGTTCTCCCCACCCCCCGCTCTTGCCCCGTATCTGTCTCCTGTTCCCCTCATGTGCTGTGTCTGTCTCCTGTTGCCCCCCACGCCCCCCGCTCATGCCCTGTGTCTGTCTCCTGTTCTCCCCAACCCCCGCTCATGCCCCGTGTTTGTCCTTTTCCCCCCACTCCCCGCTCAAGCCCCATGTCTGTCTCCTGTTCCCCCACCCGCTCATGCCCCGTGTCTCTCTCTTGTTGCCCCCCACCGCTCATGCCCCGTGTCTGTCTCCTGTTCTCCCCAGCCCTCGCTCATGCCCTGTGTCTGTCTGCTGTTGCCCCCCACCCCCACTCATGCCCCGTGTCTCTCCTGTTGCCCCCTACCCCCCGCTCATGACCCATGTCTGTCTCAGTTGTTCCCCCCACCCCCGCTCATGCCCTGTGTCTGTCTCCTGTTCCCCCCACCCCCTGCTCATGCCCCGTGTCTCTCTCCTGTTACCCCCCACCCCCCGCTCATGCCCCGTGTCTGTCTCCTGTACCCCCCCACCCCCCGCTCATGCCCCGTGTCTCTCTCCTGTTGCCCCCGCTCATGCCCCGTGTCTGTCTCCTGTTCCCCCACCCGCTCATGCCCCGTGTCTCTCTCCTGTTGCCTCCCACCCCCTGCTCATGCCCATGTCTTCTCCTGTACACCCCCACCCCCCGCTCATGCCCCGTGTCTCTCTCCTGTTGCCCCCCACCCCCCACTTATGCCCTGTGTCTGTCTTCTGTTCCCCCCACCCCCCGCTCATGCCCCGTGTCTGTCTCCTGTTCCCCCCACCCCCAGCTCATGCCCCGTGTCTGTCTCCTGTTGCCCCCACCCATGCCCCGTGTCTGTCTCCTGTACGCCCCAACTCCGCGCTCATGCCCCGTTCTCTCTCCTGTTGCCCCCCACCCCCTGCTCATGCCCCGTGTCTGTGTCCTGTTGCCCCCACCCCCCCGCTCATGCCCCGTTTCTGTCTCCTGTTCTCCCCACCCCCGCTCATGCCCTGTATCTGTCTCCTTTTCCCCATCCCCCGCTCATGCCCCGTGTCTGTCTCCTGTTCTCCCCACCCCCGCTCATGCCCCGTGTCTGTCTCCTGTTCTCCCCACCCCCCGCTCATGCCCTTCGTCTCTCTCCTGTTGGCCCCACCCCCGCTCATGCCCCGTGTCTGTCTCCTGTTGCCCCCCACCCCCGCTCATGCCCCGTGTCTCCCTCGTGTTCTGCCCACCCCCCGCTTATGCCCCGTATTTCCCTCGTGTTACCCCCCACCCCCTCGCTCTTTCCCCACGGCTCCCTCGTGTTCCCCCTGCTCATGCCCCTTGTCTCTCTCCTTTCCCCCCCACTCATGTCCCGTGTGTGCCCTGTACCCCCCCGCTCATGCCCCGTGTTTCCCTCGTGTTATCCCCCACCCCCTCGCTCATGCCCCGTGTCTCCTTCATGTTCCTCCCCACCCACCCGCTGCTCATGCCCCGTGTCTCTCTTCTTTCCCACCCGCTCATGTCCCGTGTGTGCCCTGTACCCCCCTGCTCATGCCCCGTGTCTCCCTCGTGTTCCTCCCCACCCCCCGCTCATACCCCGTGTCTCCCTCATGTTCCTCCCCACCCGCTGCTCATGCCCCGTGTCTCTCTTGTGTTCCCCCCACCACCGCTCATGCCCTGTGTTTCCTTCCTTTTCCCCCCCACCCCCTGCTCATGCCCCGTTTGTACCCTGTTCCCTCTCACCTCCCGCTCATGCCCATGTGTCTCCCCTGTTCCCCCCCACCCCCGCTCATGCCCTGTTGTGTTCTTTATACACCCCGCCTTCCCTTTCCATGGTGGCCATCTTGGTAAAAGATTTTCCTTCCTACACCGGGACACCGCAGGCGTCCCGGTGTAGGAAGGAAAATGTTTTTGTTTTTTTTACCACCCGGCGTTCCCACTTTGAGGACATAAGATGTTAGTGGTCTTCATCTATTGAAAAGGATGTTATGATGACGTTGCACTAATAAAAACCTTTCAAATTTTGTAAAAAAAAAAAATGTTACAGGGACATTATGGTTAAGTTGCACTACTAAAAACCTATGAAATTCAGTGAAAACACTTTGTTAAAGGGACGTTATGGTTAAGTTGCGCTACTAAAAACCTATGAAATTCAGTGAAAAAACTTTGTCAAAGGGACGTTATGGTTCCAAGTAAAACCTAAAAACCCTTGGAATTTGCCAGTTATGGTAAGCTAAGCAACCATAACTCGCGCCACCATCGTGCACTGCTAAGACTAACACCCAGGACATCAAAGATGACATCACAAATGTCATTGATGACATCACTGACACATATTCATACATTTCTGTGCAAGAAAAAACTTTTAAACAATATTTTCCCTTATTTTCCAAAGAGCAGATTAACACATGTGCAGACCTTTCACTTAAAGTTTCAAAATGCGGTTTTCTGCCGGTCACAGGATTGTCTTTCAATTAGTCCTTTGGAGGAGCTTTGCATGTACTGTTGGTTCATGGACACAGAGGGAAACTGAACAGGATTTCTTTGATTCGGTCACAGAAAAGAGAAAAAGCCACGCTATTTCTTTCATTTGCAATAATTGGAGTGCAATGGTTCACATCAAAGGGAAACAAAAGCTGTGTCGGGTTGTAATGTTGGAACCCTTGCCCCTCATGTGATTTATCACCAAAACAAAGCTGCTTTGGATGTCATGCATACTTTTTGTTCTCCAGAAGTATGAAAAACAGACGCAGCACCGTTCTGGATGCAGGGCATAACTTCTAGTTATGCACACGAAAATGGAGCAAACGCAGGGCCGTTTTTCAAAGCAGTGTTCAGCTGCTTGCCACACATGTGCCAGAACGACAAAAGCACAGACATTTTGGTGGCACTGTTTTAATGTGGTTTTAGGTGAAGGGGATTTCTGCTTAGGTCCTTAAATGCACCCCACAGGAACACCCATGTCCATCAAAGGCACCCATAACCTTGATCATGGGACTTTATCGAATACAGTCTTTAAATCAATAAAGACGGCACAGGTGGCCGTTTTCCTCATGGCTATATATTTATCACAGAGCAAGCGTAATCTCAAACAATGGTCCACAGTACTAATTCTCCTAAGGAAGCCTGCCTGAAGGTGACTCAGGACTCCAGTATCCCTCACCCATTGCTCGAGGGGTCTCAAGAGTGCAAAGATCTTGTCCCCAGCATCGAGGAGGGAGATAGGCATGAGATTAACAGGCTGACTGCTATCTCCCTTGAAGATGGTGACTATAACTGTCTGGTTCCAGGACTCAGGAACCCTATTCATGCTGAATGCCACATTTAAAATTCTTGTTATATAGGGGACCCAGATCAGTGGTTATCACTAAAAATCCCACTGGGATAATTTCTTGGGAGGTACTGACCTCATTGACTGCGCCAAACCATTTAATATAAACATACAATAAATTGTAAAAAGAGATGAATTATGGTTATAAAATTAATGAAGTATTTAATCCTATATCACAAACCATTAGTTCGCACATTGATTGTTTTAGGATCACATATAATTGAACAAACTTAAAAACACACCTGGTGTAAGGGCCCATCAAATAAAAGTTATTTCACGCCAGTAATTGGCAAAAAAACACATCTGGTGTAAGTGCCCATCAAATAAGCATTATTACACTCCAATAATTTAACAAATGACACGCCAACACGTGTTTCGACCTAAAAAGGTCCTCGTCAAAGCGTACAAATTTTTATTAAAGCACACAAATTAACATAAATTTCTATATATGTTATTTTTGGATCAAATCTATTGTCTCAAGTATTCTCATTGAACAATCCAGAGCACATATGTGATATGGGCTTTCATAGTATATATTGTGCCGAAATCAGCAAGTAAGATTTAATGGCACCTTTACATGCGCCGGGATCATATCAGGGCCTGGAGCTTGGGACTCAAGGGCATTCCTGACCTCCCCTCCATTACAATCAAAACTGGCTTTGATACTCCAATGGGATACTACCACTACGGCCAGAATCAAAGGCTTGTCTCTCCTCATATAATGATATTGATTTGTTATTTATATAGTGCCATAAACCAAAGTGCTCATCCCAACCGAAGTTGGTACTCATTTATTTACCTCAAAAGGATACAAAAATGAGTTGGCCTTGCTGGGATTCGAACCTGCGACCTGCAAATCACACTTTAATCGCAGCAGCGAGCGCTTAGCCCGCTGAGCTATTTTACCAGCTCATGAAGTGGTTTACCCACATGGTTTCTGATGTAGCCCCCAGGAAATGGTTTTGATCATAGAGTCGTCCACCACCCATGAGTTCCCAGAACCTTTTCATGTTCCCACTCTTAATTGCATGCAGCAATTAATCCTACGGGTCATTCTGGTATTCATGTTTTTCCCCCAAATAGTTGTGATATAGTTTTTCCTTGCAATCCTTCAACCATCACTTACCAATATTGCATGTCACCCAAGTGGGACAGGTATAGCCACACATGGGTCCTGAGCATGCTGTGCCCAGAGACCCAAGCTACACCTCACTGCTGATGCCCGATGAGGCCGTTACATGTCTGGGGCTGTAAGTGGTTTCATGCAGAAGCGATGTGACCTGGAATTTGGGCTGCACTTCCGACTTTGGTGTGGGAGCAAGCCTAATTTGCACGTGGACTTTACTCTTCTGTAGGCAGAAAAAGAATGGTTTGGAAGGGTGCATAGAGTAATACCAGCAGTTTTTATTTTTTCTAAACAACCATCACCTTTCAGTTTGGTATAAGTCATTATGTCTCAAACATGTCTAATAGTTCAATTTAAAGGGTATGCGGTGCAGATGGCCAAAGCAAAGTACAGATACATCTGTGGTTGACAAGGGACATGTTTATTTTTGCTGGGACTGTGCCAGGTGCCTCATAGCACTCACCCATCATCTTCTGCACATAGTCCAGACAAAAGGTTTGCTCTGCCGCAAGGACTGTGTGCAATGTAGCTCTGTTCCATGCTTTAGCCATCAGCATTGGTGAGAGAATGTCTCCTGGACGCTCTAAAAAGACATTGCCAGTTTCAATCTAATGGTTAGCACTTCGAATGGTAGCACTATTCACACAGGGGATGCAGGGATGCCATTTAGGGATCACCAGGGGTGTCCCTTGTGACCCCTGAGGTCTCCCTTGCTACCCCTGTGGTCTCCCTGGCTACCCCTAAAAAAAAAACTAAAAACGTTTTTTTTTACAAATTGAAGCTCATGGACTCTTTGTTTCTAGCGTGCCTGGCTTTCTTGTTCAGGCTTCTTCAAAAAAATCAGGGGGTTCCACAAGTATAACACTTTGAGCAGTGACCCTAGGAATAACCAATAATTTGTCTTTCTGAAATTCTATACAATAATTGCTAGACTCATTAAAGGTTTATTTCAGTTACTCTTCATGGGGGCAAGTCACTGATTTAGTCTGTTCTTAAGCACCTCAAATTCACAATGCAGACAACATCCTTCTAAAAGCATTTAGAGTAGAATAAGCATCCATTTCGGACTATGTATTGTGCTGTTTCGCAAGTTGCAGTTTTAGCATTTTTTTTTCTACCGATACATATGGTGATCCATTCTTGTATGAAATGTATCTCACATTACAGTGATATTGTAACCATATTTTTCATAGTTTACTTAGAAACAATGATATGTGATGCCACTTCCTGTTTTGTCAAGGGTTAAACGGTCTTGTTCCATCGCTTTTCCTGACGTCACTTTGGGGTGGGGTCAAATTACATCACTTCCTGTGATGTCATCAGGGGGCCCAAGGGTCATGTGATGTCGCTTCCGCCACCCCTTGCATTTTATTAAAATGACATCCCTGAGGGGATGCCAGGAAGCTTTCCAATCTTTGAGGGGCTCCCTCAGGAGAGGATTTTAAGGGGATGGCACAAGATGATGCTTCTTTTCCGAAGTAGGATTTGTAGTGACACAGAAGAATTTCCAGGACAGGCTTTGATCTATTGAGTGTTGTGCAGTCGTGTCGTTTTATGCTGAGATGGTCTTAAATACTGTGCATTCTCGCCTCTACAAATCAGTGTGCTGGCAGACAAGCACTGAGAGAAGAAGCCTTCTGCTTCTGTAGAAATTTACAATGGTACAGGGTCTGCTAGTCTGGAAGACCATCAATAGTAAATTAAAGGTGGCTCTTTGTTATAGTTCAAAGGGAGAACATCAATCAAGCTGGCATCCAATACCGGCACAGCTACTCTGACACGAGCTAGAGACACTATTAGTTGCATCAGCACAACCCACACAACTAGGGGTGGGATTGACAGCAGTGCCTGGTAGACTTTGCACAGGCAACCCTGTGAAGTTGTGCCATTCCAACACCAATATATGAGCGTGCAGGTAGTCAGTGGCTGCTTAGCTGCGGGGATATCAGCACACAGTCTAGTGCTATTACAAAATGACCAGAGAAAAGTCAATGCCCAATGCAAGCACCATTTCCAAAGAAAAATAGTTTGTACAATCATAAACACTCGATTACTGTAACCCTATATGGACCAATGTAAGGCAATCAATGTAACGTGTTCTGACCAATGTAAGCCTGCTTTAACCCCACCCTGTAACTAAGACACTTTATTGAAATAGCACCTCAATGCCTCCGGGCTGCTAGGTGCTTTACAAATACTAACATAAAAATAAAATAAGCATTTCTCAAATAGCTTGTTTACTGTTAATGAGTACATTTAAGTAAATTAAAAACAGAATAACAAACGTGATTGTTAGAAAGGTGATGAAAAAGCCACATTGGAGCATTCTCAAAAGTCTAATATGTTGAGCAAATAAGTGTACATTGTCACCTACACAGAGAACTATTGACGCTGACTGCATGGCCCTGGGTTTCAGCCTGAGGGGCTTCATCAAGGCAGTGGTAAAGATATAAAACCCATCCTATAGAGCATTTCGTTTTAATATTGGTTGCCCAATATCGCTGTGCACATGAAAACCACGCAAAATATAGTCAAAACAATAACAACGTAAACACTATACATCCTGTGGCCAACGGAGATGGGAATCGCACCTTCAACATCTAAGTTAGTAAAAATGGACAACACCCTAACCTTAGAACCACAAATAAATGCAACAGACAAGAAATGTTTTTTCCACCTACAGACAGCAAGAAGAAAACTACCTTTCCTCTCCTTCACGCACAAACCACTCACTATTGTCGCCCTCATCATGTCAAAAATCGACTATACAAACAGCCTCTACCTCGGAATACCAGAAAACCTCCTGAAGAAACTACAACGGATCCAAAACACAGCCGCCAGACTACTCCTCAAACTATCCAGAAGAGACCACATCACTCCTGCCCTAAAAACACTACACTGGCTCCCAGTAAAACATTGCATCACCTTCAAAACAATGTGCATAACGCACAACACATTCAGTGGACAAAGAGCAGAATTCCTACAAAAGAAAATAATCTACAAGCCAACAAGACTCCTCAGGTCAAGCAACGAAATCCGCATGGAACTAAAACCATACCTTAAGAAAAATCTTGGCGGCACTTGTTCTACTACTTAGCCGCAAAACCTGGAACAACATCCCAAAAGAAATAAGAAACACCAAAGATCAGCTAAAATTCAGGAAATTACTAAAGACTTGGCTCTTCAACACCGCAGACTCAAACTGAAAAAACGAAACAAAATAGCTAAATTGGAGAGGACACTGACAGCCCCAGTACCGACGGGAAAGCCCCCACGGCACCTGGACAGATGACGCCAGGTAGAGTGAAACACAGACAGCACCCATAGAAAAGGAGTCAACAACCCCTGACAATCACACCCAACATCCTCACTCGCCCTGTAGGTGCTACTAGGTACCACAGTGTTGTGGAATTATCGGGATGTCGGCATTCACCACACTAGCTGAGTTGTGGACATGGGCTGGTCCACTGTCCTTATGAGTGAGAAGGGAGGACAGATGGGGTTGTGAGGGAGGCTTGTAGAGGTTGGGGTCAGTTGTGAAATGGATCTTGAATGCCGAAGGAGCCCAGATCAGGACAGAGGTGCAGGGTTACCCCCCACACATCACCTGGGGGAGACTACAAAAGCCCAGCGCCTCAATTGAGGATAGAGAGGCCAACTAACCGATTCCACTAACAATTTCCCCTTCTGCATACATCCCTCAAACTCCAAACCAAACACAACCACAGACCTACAGCACAACAAACCGCACACACTTCACTACATTGCAACAATAAAACAAAAAACACACATAGACTCGCACAACACCACACGATGACCACCGGCCGCAAACACCCCAGGCCCAGCCAACGGACCAACCGGGCTGAGGCTGCAACAGCACATCACTGCGTTCTTGCACTTTTCCAGCTTCCTCCCACTAACTCACCCCCCTTCCTCTTTCATAGCCGCCAGAGCGCCAGGGGACCACTCCGGTGGTGATAGTGCGCGGTACAAATGTCCTTTAACATTAACATATTAAGATGCTGTATCCGCGTTCATCCAATCCAATGCTTCCTGAGCAAAAGTTCACAGATGTATATTTTCCTAGTCCCTGCTCATCAAGCAGCCCATAATTATATAACATCTGAGTACAGAGTGATCCCTGCTAAGGCCGTATCGGGCTCAAAAGCGGCGTACATTTTGAGTGGTTTTCATGTGCAATTAAGAGTAATATTGGGTTATACAAGACGACCAATATTAAAATGAAAGTTGGGAGAGTGCTGTGGGTGAGTGCCGTCTCGCTGTGTTTCTGTTGATACAAGGCAGTGGTACAAGGGGTTGGACTTATTTATTTGTGCACCATTGCTGCTTCAATAACATTGAACATGCTGGACGTTTGCTGATTGGAGCCACAGCACAATATTCATTCATTCTATTGGCCAGGCAAGCAAGCCCCGCACCGTGGTACCGGAAGTCTTCATATACAGCGGGCCGTGCGCAATTGGCATGCATGCAGTTGGGAGAGTGCTGTCCCAGGGAAATGGGGATTTGGAGGACAAAGAAGACATCAGGCTGTGAGTAACTACGACTTGTGAGCCTCTTAAAGTAATTGTCAATTTTCAAGACATTCTGGTCCACTACCTGTGCTAGATTAATCATGGTTGTAAGGAGAACAGATACACATGATTGCAACCTAAGAAAGTGGCGTACTGGGCCGAAAGTGGCTGTATATTTTAATTTGGCTCTCAATGCTCCTAATGAAAATAATGAGGTTTAGGTGCAGGCGCAAGTGCTTGGAAATCCGAAGGGTAAATTTACCTCGTGTTTTGGCAGCAGTATCAGGCCCGTCACAGGCAATGAGGTGCTCCCAAATAATATTGATCAGAGTGATGAAGAGCACAGTACATTTTGAGATATGCAAAAACATAACAACTCTCTCCTCGATCTGTGCTACTCGAAACGGCGAAGTATCGCAGCCGAGGAAGTAATGCAGGCAGTGATTAAAGAAGCGGTGGTCACTGGAGCCGAAAAGGATATTGAAACCACTGCAACTCAAAGCAAGGAAAATAATTGCTTATTGGTCTCACCTAATTTATTTTGTCAATCTGAAACTATTCGAGAGTTGGAGCGCTCTCGGAAATAACGAACATTTGACCGCAGACCTTCCATCTTTCATGGAAACTACCCGATTTGTGCTAAAAGTGCTCCTAAAAATGTGCAGAGGATTGTGTGAGCAGGTGAGGGTAACGGTGCCACCTCTAGGAGTTGCTGCTCCTCAAACACTTGATGTACAGTCAGATAGCCTTGTTAGGGATTTTCATCTAATACAGTCTACAGCGTGGTGGAGGTCAACATCCTGCAGCACCAAATAATGTGGAAACAGAGTTGATTGTGGCAGAACCAAGAGGCAACACAGACAGGCAGCCCGAGCGAAAGAGGCAGCTAGGAAACAAAAGCACGCTGTGAACGTAAGTGACCCACAAATCAAGAACAAAAACATTGAGAGAGGACGAGAAAAAGGGCTGCCCGGGCAAAGAAGCGTAATTCTAAAAAGTCTGGGAGACTTACTAGTAGTTGGTGGACGATTGAAAAATACTTTGTTAGGAAATATAGAGCTGAGGTAGACACAGTTAAAAAGAGAGAGATTATTGTAGAACCCACCTGGACTTTGGCAGGCTCCAGAGAGGTTGGTAGGTTCTCAGATGGGAAGGCAATCGGAGAAGACAAAGGAAGGAATGTCCCAGTTGGGCCTGGACGAAATGAAAAGATTTCTAATATGAAAAGACTGCACCAAAAGAGCAGAGGGAAATGGATTAATCGTTTAACATTATTGTCATTTCTGAAGGAGATACCGCAATTGCGAGTGAAGTGACTAATGATTTTGATTGTATTGAACCACGTGAATCTGTAAATCAAAATGTTTCTAATGTGCATTGTAAGAATGTGGGTACGATATCCTTGATAGGGAATTACTATGGGAGTGGCTTTAGACGTAGATCGTAATGCGGATGAATCAGAAGTGCCTCCAGAAGGTCCTCCAAAGTGCTGACATAAGGGCATGACATGGGGTGCTGCCCCCCAACAAACATAGAAGAAATACGAGTGCTGAAATGGCTGGCGGATTCTCTATCGGCGGGAACATCCAGGACACACTGACACAATATCAGCAACACCCTGGAACACCCAAGGTTTCAGCCATTTATCTGGAGCTAAGGAATCTTTGAGTCTATTAATGGAAGAGCCATATTTTCCTGCTATAAGAAACGTGGCTAGATTCTAAAATGGTGGTTGATGGTTATACCATCTGCCAACAGATGGCCAAAAAAAGGGGAGAGTGGGAGACCTTATGGAAGGCTAATAGTGGGTGCAAGCAATCTTTTTCAATCTAAAAGAGTGGATTGTAGTGAAGTATGTGAGTATATGTTGGCAGTGCAAGTAATGGGACTCGAAAGTGCTCAGTCCTCTCGTGCCTTGTTTGTGAATATTTACAGCCCGCCGTGGCGGGATATGTGAGGTACTATTATGGACACACTTGGTGAATTGCTGGCCAACTAGGTTCATGGGGACAGCAGATAATCAATATTTATAGTAGGGACTTACATTGAAATTGTGGTTGCTTAGAGGAGTACATGGAGTATGAAAAGGATGGTAAGACGTGTTTTGCTGCAGTGAAAACCTAATAATGAGGGGAAAAATTGGGTGAATATTATGATCAAATGGGAGCTCACAATGCTGAATAGTAAGACAACAAATTATTGCCCGGGTAAATATACATGGAGATTTGCGAAAAAGAAAGCCACTTTCGATTGTATATTTGCAATCACTACAATACTTTATGTGGTTTCGAGTTTGAACATTAACCCAACCTTTTAAGTGATCATGCAATTGAAAATCTCATATTAAATTAAAAGAATAATGGACATCAAAGTTACATGATGGGTACAATGGATACAATTAATGCGTGAAGGACGACGAAAAATATTGAGAAGGCCAAGAGATACATGAATAATCTCACCCCTGAATTTCTGTTAGATTGAGGAGATGGAGGATTGGTTCTTAACATCTTCACACTCCACACTCATAGTTTTATAACCGTTATTGGGAAAAAAGTGTTAGATTATGACAGGCCCATAAGGGACCGCAAAAGATCTTTGCAGCGGGAAATCCATAGTGTAAAACGGAATCAAGAGAGATATAGCAATTACCGGAGTCTAACAAAAGTCATTCAAAATAAATACCATAACTGGGTTCCTTGGTGATAGTCTGCTGGCACACGAGCCGGCCAGCAGAGAATGGTGGACGTGCTTTGTACCCAAGATTCTAGATCTATATGGCAGATGTTGGGTGAGGAGAAAGTGAACAAGAAGCGTGCACTCCTGAAGTCGATAGACGAGGCTCAGTGGAGTGCACAACTGCAAAAATATTTTACTGCGGCAATAGCTGATGGTGAAAATGTTGTTCAAGATATAATACTGATTCTCTACTTATTGTAGATCAAGAAGAAATATTAAGTCGGATAATGCAACTAAAATCTTCTACAGCACGATGCCCGTATGGTCTCTCAAATGTGATTATTATGCAAGATCCGGTTATGTGGGCAAGCATAACGAAGTTACTATTTGATAAGGTTGTTCATACTGGGGTTGTGGCTTGCTCATGGCGAACAGCTATTACAGGTGCGGTATATAAAAAAGGTGACCGCCCCCCCCGGACCGACGAATTATCAAATATTATCTATGTTGGATTCCAAAGGTAAGGTTTTTGTGGCATCTATACTCTTTAGATTACAGTGATGGCCAAAAGATAAGGGCATTTTAGATAGATTTCAATCTTGTTTTCCATCAGTCTGTGATACTACACAAAACCTGAGATCGATGGACCATATTGTAGGGAATGTACGCAGTTCTGATGGCCCCAGTTTGTATGCCGTCTTCATAGACTTTCAGGAGGCTTTTGATTCTGTTAGTCGACAGAAGGAATGGCAGAAAATTGAGGTGTACAATTGCCCAGAGTGTCTCCTTCATTTTGTGAAGAAGTTACATTTGGAAACCTTTGTACGAATAATTCTAAATGGAAGAGGTGCCTTGACCAACCCGATAGCAGTAACCAGGGGGGTGAAGCAAAGTTGTGTCCTGGCACCTCTCTTATTTAACATTTATCTGGCGGACCTGCTTTTGGATGAGGCTAAGGGATGCCCTCTCAGACATAGGTGTGCCTTTTTGGCATATGCAGACGATCGAGTGATCCTGGATCATATTTACTCTGGGGTTGTCCAGATTGGTAGAGAGGTTATGGGTGTATGCTAGAGAGAATCACTCGAGTATAAATAAGGGAAATCAAAGCTGATCCTCTTTGGCAAAGGACAAATAAGTAGGCCCAGATTGCATGAGGAGGAAGACACTGTTGACTATGTAGAAAAATACAAATACCTGGTGGTTGAATTTGAAAGCACTAGGCTCTATGTAGACTGCATACATCAGAGTGTAGTAAAAGCAGCACAACTGACAGGATTAATACGGCAGTCTATGAAAAGCTCTGGCAGCTTCTCCCTGGAGGGGGGCAGGCGTCTATACTGTCAGTGCATTTGATCTGCCATATTGTATGGTTTAGAGGGACTTACTATCTCAAATTTGACTTGGTTGCAGGGGGTGGAGGGCAAATTCTGGCAGAAAATGCTGGGTTTGCCCGCGTGTGACTTTGCACTGCTGAAAAGTGATTCTGCACTGCCGACACACACCCTGATTCATGGAACCGTGCAAAGTGTATTTTTGCAGTGCAATGTCAGATCAAAGTCATTTTTTCAGTACAAAATGAACTTTGCACTGACTTTGCACTGCAAAAATACACTTTGCAATGTTCCATGTCTGTAACATTCCAAGTCGTTCTCATTAGCAACAGTCTTCCTGCTAACTGTATGTAACTCACTAAGATGCCAAAAGTGCCTAGACGCCCAAAAGTTAAGGGCGCTATACAAATGTATAAATACAATTAATAAATATGTTTATTAAGATATTTATAAGGCCTCAATGCCAGGACCTGCTCTATATGACGTCTCGCCAGCACCCCTGACATGATGGCTCTCAAGGCAAGCAAGGGGTGCAAGGATTGTGAGGCCCTCAGGAACAGGACTTTGTGCTGGGGTCGTGGTGGGGATGTGCCAGGACATCAGTCAGATTGTGCCAGCCCCTGCAAAGCACTTTAAGTAAAAACAGTGGGCCTCATTACGAGTTTGGAGGTAGCCATGCCGTTTTAGCTGCATGTCTAGGCCCAAACTCGGGTCCAGGTCTGGATCCGGCAAAAGGGGACTTACCGGGCCATTCCGACTTTGGAGGGCCCGGCAATTCACCTTCGCAGGACCCAGACCAGGAACATCCCCATTCCCAATTGAGCCCCCATAGGGCTCAATGGGAATGGGGAGGATGCTAACAACGAGCCCGTTAATGACGGGCCTGTTGTTAGCATGCTGTACTACTAGCGGGTCCTGCTCTGCACGTCTTGTCTGGGCAGGCGTGCAGAGCGGGACCCGCTGCAGAACTCGTAATGTGGCGGCCCGGAATGAACGGTGCCGGTCCCTTACCGGCACCGTTCATTCCGTGGCCGCCACAGTCAAAATGACGCCCAATGTCTCTATTCCGAGCAGGCTTAGCTTGGGTTTGGTGGTCAGTGCCTTGAGACTGGAGCAAAGCTCAAGCCAACCCCATGCCCAAGTTGGGTCATTACTCATCCAGTTACACCACCTATACAGTCAATACATTTATTTAAGATTTCTCCATTAAATGTGTAAACACCAAAAGCAATAAACGCATACAGTAAAAGGGCCAACTTCATCATTGCAGCAAAGGTTATCAACCCTAATAAATCTATACTCAATCACAAATAGTCTGAGGCCTAAGAAATAATGCTTTATTTGTATAAATGGCACGCGCATAATTTAGATCTATGTATTCTTTTATCTACGGCTTCAGAGCAAGAGTTAATAATATGTGTTTTGTAAACATTGGTCTTATCAGCTTTCTTCCTTGTTGTAAAAATGTTTAACAGCACAGCACAGAATGGGGCGTATATCAAACCTTCTGATACAAATCGATCAATCAGATTTCTCCTTCTTCCGCTTTCCAGCCCCCCCCGCCACCGCCGCCCCACAGTGTGACATGTCGCCGTAAAACCATTGCTTCTTTCCTTAATCAGTTGGTAGGAAACAGATCGTCTTCATTAGGGGGACAATCCTTGCAGATGCTGCTTGAAGGCTCTGTCTCGGCACTTCACACTACAGCGGGCTTTGTCACTCGCCATTCCCCAGGTTTCACCCGGGAAGTCTTTCTCATTCATGCGTTCAATGCTCAGCACTTAGTTCATGCCTAGAGAACTTTCCGGAGATTTCAGGGCCAGGAAAAGACACGTGCAACGCGTGCTTTGTTTACCACGAGGTCACATCAGCCAGATGTGACCCGGCCCCTTGCTAATGACGCGTACAGCACACGCCAAGTATGTGCTATTAATTAGCAGCACCAGCAGCCCATTGCAAAGGTGTGACAAAAGAGGGAGATGCAGTGTCACAGCTAAATTATTATTATTATTATTATTATTGTTATTATTATTATTTAATATGTCTGTAATGCCACACACCCCCAGGCCTGAGGGTGCACATACAACAGATACAATAAAGGACACACAACAGGCAGAAGAACAACCTAGATCAAAGGCTAGTCTGTGTCTTTGTTAAGCAGGTATATCTAGACCGCTGCATTAAAGTGGCTCAGACAGGAAGGGCCCTACAGAACACACAAAATATGATTCCTCTAGCCCTTGACTTCAGCACCAAATGACAAATCTATTCCATACAGAGAGATGAATACGACCCATAATGCTGTCACAATTCAGCACGGCCAGCATGTTGTCAAAAAGGCTGAGGAAAAAGAAAAAGCAAACCTAGCGGAGCACAGCTGAGACGTAACCTGACCACACAGGTATAGAACAGGTGTGTTGGTAGGCTATGGTACCTGAAGGCAGAGAGGATGGGCAGGCGTGCTAGGGGGCTGTATGAGTGGACACACAGAATGAGATGGTGAAAAGGTAAGACCTGGCTGGACAGTTCAATGCTCACCTCTGACATGGGCCCCCCCCCCCCCCCCACTTACCCACTTCAAATGCAGTCTTAGATCTGACCAAGCACTTTCTCCAAGGCCTACCATTTCATGAACCTGGGCCCTGCCTGATGGTTGTTTTCCTTATGGTGCTTAGCACCTTGCTGTTTGGAGGGAAGGGTGCGAAGACTGTTCGCACCTTATCCTTCCGTGGCTTTTGTGCTGCCGAGACTGCTTGTCTCCGTATCTGGGGGGGAGGAGAGGAGCAGGCGCGGAGAGGTTGGGGCTGCCCCTCTCCCAGCTGCCGATGGTAACAGCAGTTACCCTGCCTCACTTGTGGGATGCCCATGCAGCATTGCCCAGAACTTGAGACAGCCCTGGTCAGGTTGTCTCCCAAGGGTATCCGGTAATGTTATCCCCATATATGTGGTCGCCATTCATAATGTCACTGGGAAAAGGTTGTGGTGACATTATATATGCTGACCATATATAGGTGGTCAAGTGGAGCAGGGGTTATGAGGCGGTTCCCCACACACCTTGAGAAACCAAAAAAAGTTTTTGGGCATTGCAGGGGTAACCCATGCATGTTCAATGTAATAATGTCCCTGTAAAAAACAGCAATTCTTTAGCGACTTTTGTATTAATAGTTGCAGTACATTGTATAGGGTACTGTTTTGTATATCATTTCTTTTTGATATTTTGATATTTTTAAAGAACTATTTTATATTTTTCAAAGGACTTTTAGGAGCTCGTTTTGGGCTGTGAAGCTTTTACGCATTTTGTTTCGGGTATTCACCATTTTCAATGATTTATGTGCCAGGAAGGAGGAGCGGGACGTAATGTATGTTTCCACAGCACCCTTCCTTTCCACCATGCAAATACTCCAGAATGTGCGCCGGCATGGATTTTCATGACTGTTCTCTTGCCCACCAACCTACCTCTTCCATATCACTGTCCATTCTCTAGCCCCTCAGCAATTCACCACTCACTATCCATTCTCTTGCCCCTAAAATGATACCTGTTCATTACCAGTTGTCTAGCCCCTTACACTGAGCCAGTTCACTGCCTGTTCCTAACCCCTCGTAGCATACCAGATCACTTGCCAATACCTAGCCTCTCATACCAGGTTACTGCCAGTTCTCTAGTCTCCCATCCTCTCCCATTCCAATGACAATTATCTAGCCCTCCAGACATACCATTTCACTGCCAGTTTTCTAGCCCCTCAGACCATACCCCGTAACTATCAATTCTCTAGTCTGCCAGACTGTGCCATTTCATTGCCAGTTTTCTAGCCCTTCAGACCACACCGGTCACTACCAGCTCTCTAGCCCTTCAGACTTTGCCAGTTCACTGCCAGTTCTCTAGCCCCTGATAACATATTAAATCAGTTGCCATTCCCTAGCGACTCATACCAGGTTACTGCCAGTTATCTAATCTTACAACATCTACCATTCCAATGGCAATTATCTAACCCTTCAGACATGCCAGTTCACTGCCAGTTTTCTAGCCTCTCAGACAACACCAAGTCACTACTAGTTCTCTCGCCCTTTAGACTGTCAATTCACTGCCAGTTCTGTAGCTCCTCATAGCATACCAAATCACTTTCCATTCCTTTTTCTCTCATACCATTTCACAATACTAGTATACTGCATTTTCTACAGCTCCTCAGACCATACCAGTTTACAGCCAGCTCTCTAACCCCTCAGAATGTACCGGTTCACTTCCAGCTCCATAGCCCTTTGGACCAGTACAAGGTCACTGCCAATTTTCTAGCTCCTCAGATTGTACCAGATCACTTTCCATTCTTCAGGCAGTACCAATTCACTGCCAGCTATAGTCTAGCCCCTTAGACCATTCCAGTTCACTGCCAGTTCTCTAGTCTCTGAGACCATACCAGTTCACTGCCAGATCTCTAGCCGCTCAGACCGTAGCAGTTCACTGCCAGTTATCTAGGCCCTCAGATGTACCTGTTCACTGCCACTTATCTAGTCCCTCAGACCGTACCATATCAGTGGTCACCCACTAGCCCATCATATTGCACCCGTTCACTGCAAGTTCTCAAGGCTCTATGACCTTAACAGTACACTGCCAGTTTCTCAAGGTCCTAGGACCATCGCCTGTTCTCTAGTCCCTCAGACTGTCTAAGTTCACTGCCAGTTTTCAGGACCCCAAGAATGTTGCAGTGCACTGTTCATTCTCTAGCCCCTTAGCTCCTCCCAGCTCACTGTCCATTCCCTAACACCTCACCCAATCACAGATTACTGTCTATTCTCTAGTCCTTTACCATACTAGTTCACTGTCCTTTCCGTAGCCCACAGACCATACCAGCTAACAGTCAGTTCTCTATACCCTCAGACATATCAGTTCATTGCCTGTTCTCTGGAGTTGTATACCATACCAGTTCACTGCCAGTTCTCTACAACACCTTGGACTGTGCCAGTACACTGCCAGTTCTCTAGTTCCTCAGAATGTACCAGATCACTTTCCATTTCCTAGCCCATCAGACAGTACTAGTTCACTGCAAGCTCTAGTCTAGCCGCTCAGATTGTACCGCTTTACCACATGTTGGTCCCTCAGACCGTATCAGTTCACTGGCCATCCTCTAACCCCTCATCTCATACCAGCTCACTGCCAGTTATTTTGGCCCTCATATCATACCATATCGCTGCCTGTTTTCTAGCCCCTCAGGCCATACCATTTAATTATCAGTGTTCTAACCCCTCAGATCATACCATTACACTACCAGTTCTCTAACACCTTGGACTGTGCCAGTACACTGCCAGTTCTCTAGTTCCTCAGAATGTACCAGACCACTTTCCATTTCCTAGCCCCTCAGACAGTACTAGTTGACTGTTATCTCTAGTCTAGCCCCTCGGATCATACCGCTTTACCACAGGCTGGTCCCTCAGATCATACCATATCACTGTCCATCCCCCAACCCCTCATATCATACCAGTTCGCTATCAGTTCTCCAGGCATTCAGACCATGCCAGATTGCTGCCTGTTCTCCTGCTCCTCAGACCATATCAGTTCACCATCAGTTCTCTAGCCACTCAGAGCATACCAGTTCACTGAGAGTTCTCTAGCTTCAGATTGAGCCACATCACTGCACATTTGCTTGCCTCTCAGATCACATCAGTTATCTGTCTTTTCTCTAGCCCCTTAGACCATACCGGTTCACTGCCAGTTCTGTGGCCAATCAGAGCATACCAGTTCACTGCCAGTTATCTAGACACTCAGAACATACCAGTTCACTGCCAGTTCTCTAGCCTTCAGATTGAGCCAGATCCATGTCCATTCTCTAGCCCCTCAGACCATACCCGCGCATTGCCAGTTCTCTAGGCCCTCAGACAATACCAGCTCACTGCCAGTCCTCTATTCCCTCTGGCCGTACCAGTTCACTGCCAGTTCTATAGGCCCTCAGACTGTACCATATCACTGCCCATCCACTAGCCCCTCATATCATGGCAGTTAACTGACAGTTCCCTAGGCCATCAGACCGCATCAGTTTACTGCCTGAAATCTAGCCCCTCAGACCATACCAGTTCACTGCTAGTTCTGTAGCCACTCAGAGAATACCAGTTCACTGCCAATTCTCTTGAAAGTTTCAAACCATATTACACTAATACAAAAACAAGGCCCTCTAGAATTTTGGAGAGATAAAGCAAGAGAGAGATAGGACAGACATTAGAAGGATCAGCCTGGGTAAGTGAAGATTATTTTGAGAAGAGGAATAATAGTTGCAGCTTCACAGTTCTTAGGCCCCCTCAGGGCATACCAGTTAACCGCCAGTTCTCTATCCTTCCACCAGATCACTGTCCATTCTCTATACTCCCACCAAATCACTGTCCATTATCTTGCCCCTCTAACCATACCAGTGCCCTGTCAGTTCTCTAGCCCCTCAGACCATACCAGTTCACTGCCAGATCTATAGCCCCTCACACGATACCTGTTCATTGCCAGTTCTCTATCCTTCAACCACTGGCCATTCTCTAGCGCCTCTAAACATATCAGTTCATGCCAGTTCTATAGCTCCTCAGAGCATACTGGGTTACTGACAGTTTTCTAGCTTTCAGATTGAGACCGATCACTGTTCATTCTCTTGCCTAACTCTCCAAAATTCTTGAGGGCCTTGTTTATTTTTATTTTTTTATTAGTGTCATATGGTCTGAAAATTTGAAACCTTAACACAACAAACAGCCACTAATGCACATCATATACAACTTCACAAATCCATATCTCAAAATCACAATTTGTCCATTTATCTAAACATTGCATATACAAAGCTTAAAAATCAAAAAGATACCAATTCCAAAGCAATACGAAACTGATATAATGCAAGTAACATGGCCATGGTACAATGATCCATGAAAAACCTTTCCCATAAGAATTCCCATGGCGACATTCTCATGACTCAAACATATAAAAAAAAAACATTTAACACAGAGGTCTTGCGTGGTGCTATATTCTACCAGCAAATGATGTAGTGTCTCAGTGCTCACTGAGCAATAATGCACGTCATGGCAACCCCAGATTGTTTCCACAAATAATGGTTAACAGCTGTGGGAAGAACATGGAAAATTGACCTAGCAAACCTCCAGGAGGGATATTTAATCAAATCGGATGCCAGAAAAACTCTATGAGCACTGTCCATTTGATAGAACCTTGAACATTGTATAGTTACCTACTTTTTCAATGGTATTACACCAGTGCTGTCTCAAAAGCTGTTTCTTACACTTAACCAGATCTTTAAAATACTCTTAAAAAATGAAGCCCATTTAATTAAATTGCTTACCACAGATCCCGTCTAACTGCATGGCAATTTTAGGACAGCTGGTTTTAAAAAAAAAAAACATATAAAGAATTAGGAGGGGGCTTCACAAACCTCTTATACTGCTGGACCCTTTCCCATTAAATCTTAGCATTCAAGACAACCAGGCCTAGTTCAAACAGGATGACAGACATGGGTATAGCTTGTGGAAGGCTTGTTTGAAGGCCTTGTTTACTCGTGAATTAGCTTGTATCTCACTACTTACAATCTTTCTGTATCCAGCTATATTCTCCATGCTCGGCACCTCAAACTCTCTTTTATTCTTGTTCTTCTTGGTTTCATTGCCACTTTCGACATTGTAGATCCCTCTAGTCTTCTTTATAAAATCACTTCTCTTTGATTTTTCTGACTTTTCTCTTCATTGGCTTCACCCCTACCTGTCTGAGAGTTCGTTTACGGTCTCTTGGAAAGGTTCTTTCGATCAGTCTTTTCATCTTTCCTACCGGGTTCTCCAGGGCTTTGTTCTTGGCCCTCTCCTTTGATGTCTGCACACCTCTCCCCTTGACTCGCTGATCCTTGACTTCAGCTTCCAAATTTATCTATATTGCAACAACATGCAGATCATCCTCTCTTTTCCTTCTTTCACCAATGTTCAATTGGGGATGGCTTCTAGGTTTCTCTGCCCACATCCAAAATGACGGAAATCTTATAATGTACAACTTCTCCATCTATTTCTTCTCCTTTACTCATGTATTTTCCTCCTTTGCAGCTCGAGGTTAGTCTCTAGGCTCAGACCCTAGGTGTTTCTTTGATTCTCCCTTTTCTCTTCAAAGCCAAATTGCTTCCATTGTTCAATTGTGCCATTTTTACTTGTTTAATATTAGGAAAATTAGGCCTCTATATACTAGTTCTTCCATCAAAATTCTTCTTAAATCTATTGTGTTGTCTCGTCTTACCTACTGCTATTCCCTCTATGTTGGCTTTTGTGATTTTGCTCTTCTCGCCTCTGCGCTCTATTCTCCACTCTTCGTTATGTATCATGTTTTGTCTTCCCTGGTATGAATTTCACCGTTTACTCTTATGTGGACCTCTCTTGATGCTATCTGAGTCCAGACACCTGGCATTTTCTGAGCACACTAGACCCTCACAGGGTGGCCACTGCCAGATGGCCTGCTCTCCGTATAGCGTTTCTTTGGTGGGCATCATCGGGCTGTGCTTTGGGGCTCTCTAATCAGAGAGTCTGGGCCACGGCCTCCTGATATACACAGGGATATGTCTGCACCGCATGATTCTTTTTCTGTGGCCCTCATCTTCTGGTCCTTCTATACTTGCTGTGGTCATTGTTTTCTGTCCTTATGCCCTTAGTCCCCACATCCTGTATATTCAATCTGTACCTATCCTTCCCATCCTCACTCACCTCATTCTTCATACGCTGTCCCATCTTGAGAGTGTACCCAATGATGTCATATGTGTCCTTCCTATGGTCTTTGATGCATCCTTGCCCATGGGCTTAAAAACACACAGATTGCCAAGGGCCCCTGGAGCAGTAGGAGACTCCTCACCAAGATTACTTCAATTTTTATAAGATGAGATTCTGCTCAGTAAGTTCTGAATTTTCCTTCCCTTTCCCTGGGTTGGCAGAACTGTACTCCATTCGGTCTGTAAGTGTGACCACATATATTGCATGCCGGAGTGGGCAGTAGCTGTGATTGGCTCCTATTTGCCATTACCCCAAATAAGCTTGTTATCATGCCCTCTGTATGTGGAGTTCCAATACTACATCTGATGAAATCTTGGTCAGCCCATCATCCAGATAAGTGAACATTTGAATCCCATCCGATATAGTGCAACGACACCCAAAGCCAAGACCTTGGTGAACACTTGAGGAATGGTACTCGGGCTGAATGGCAGGGCGCAAAATCGATAAAGCTTGTTTGACATCACAAACATGAGATATCTCTGGCGAGTCTCTAGGATGGGAATGTGGAAGCATTCATCTTGCAGAGCTACTGCTGGCAGACATTCCACCGCTGCCACTGTAGAGGGATTACTCTTTGGTGTGCCTCCAGCTTGAAACTGAATTTCTTCATGAACTGGTTCAATCGTTTCAGATCTAGTAAATCTGTGTATTCCTGAACTCTAGGTAACAGAGAATATACATTAATATTCTCCTGACGTTTGAAAAACACTTGGGAATTTAAGGGCAGTCTCTATCGTCTTACCTACCTGGACCCTAATGGCCAACTCGTCTTTTGCCATCGATGAGTGGCCAGTTGGGCTAGGTTTATCAATGTCATTTCAATATTTTTGGGCATTGTCTTCTCTATCAGTAGAGGCAAATCGTTGACACAAAGCATGCCATTGCAGGGTTGGTAATTAACGTTGAATAAGCAGGAGCTAAAGGCAGCTCCTGGGTATCCCACACTTAGCAGTGACCAGGACCTACCACTGGGGAGCTAGGAGCTAGTAAAGAGCGTTTTGCAAATCTAACTCCCACATACAATGCAAATGTGTCACTCTGTCAAGTATTTATGATCCTTTTAAGTGTTAAATGTCGTATAGATGTTCAGAAATGCAGAGTTAATTTCACTTAGTTGTGTTTGTTCAGCATCAGTTGGCCGGCGGGGCAAATGTAGCTCCTGGTATCTATTGGCATCAAGTTAACCAGGCTCTTCTAGTCTACAACCTGGAGTTAAATAGCTCCCAGCTCCCCTCAATTTCGAACCATGCCATTGCTATTTTTTCAGGTTCAATCGATTACCTGAGAATTCTTCACTTGATTTCATAGGTAACAGACAATCCTTTCCTAAGGGTGTGCTTGAACTATGTTATGTTAACGGACTATATTTTTGCACTGTCCCAAATTGCCACTGCAAAAGGGGGGTCCTTGTCATTGGCCTTAGTCAGCTTGGAAGAATATTATACACAAGGGTGGAATACGAGGAACCCTAAGACATTGTGTAGACAGAGGAAGTCAGGCAGGGATACATGCTTATATTATGATGGATAGGGTTTTCTCCATTATATATAAACACTTTTGTACAGGCACATTATAAATGACTTATTAGATCATGTCATATAGGGTCTTCTTTCAAGATAGAGGTAAAAAGGAAGGTTATGTATTGAGTAAATTTATGCACTGGGACTCAAAGGCAGATTTATAATATTACAAGATAACATGTGCGAAGTGTCGGGTGTGTGAGGGGCTTGAGAGCATGCTCAGGCAATCCTGGCTGCCTAAAGAGTTGTGATAAGTGGGCGACACTGAAGACACTTCCAGGTTAGAGTGGCTTTTAGTAGGCAGGTTCACCACAGAGGCAACAGCTCTGAGGTTTCTGCCTGAGCAGCCATTGTGCCATGCCAACAAATATTTGACGATTACTGAGATGGTTTGAAGACTGGGGCTTCCTTAGGCAATAGCTGTGCTGACCGTGGAATAATGTGCATATTAACCAGCCCATTTCAGTCCCTTACCTGACCTACAGATACATAGATATTATCTGGTTCAACATTCTGATGGTCCGCTCGCATCTGCACCTTAAATCCCATGCTTTTGGCCACCTGGACCATGACTGCGGCTACTGCTTCTTCATCCAAGAACTTGTCTTTTGGGTCATATTCCTGGGAAGATCCAGAGTTGGTGAAAAAGTAGAAATGTCTGATGAGAATGTGAGAAAATCAAAGGTTATGCAGAAGAAGAGGAGTTGACTTCCTGTTATGTTTTCTCTTCTTATGTGCCCATTGTCATGACCTTTTCAGCAGATCCAACTCCTTTTTGAGTTCTGAGGGATGTTTATGTTTCTCTTTTTCATCCTGAAAGGGAATGATGAATGTGTGTCAAAGATGCCTCCTTCCTGATCACTATGTGTTTTCGTCTCTCTTAAACTTTCCCTGGTGGACTCATCTGGCTGCGTTTCCGGGATACAAAGTTGCACTGAATTTCTGATGTTACTTTCATAACAAGAACTATGGGATTCAACTGTGCATGCCCCATGTTATGAATGGGCATCCCAACCCATCATGGCCGCCTGATCGCACACTGACATTCCGGTCACTTTCATTTCCTGCATATTATGCATACCACTGTAGGTGTATCTCAATCACTACTGATAACGGGCTTACCGACCAAGGTTATGGCAATGGAAAACCAATGCCTTAAACATAAGTTCTTTATGCTGGGGTGCATCTCCAGGTCAATTATTTTGGCTACATTTGGATTGATTTCTCTTCCTCGAGATGTTGGTACCTGCAACTTGCCAAATGCACTGTTTCCTTAATGCAGAAATCAGGGGAAACCATTTCAATTCAAGGTTTGGTAGAAGCATGGTTAAAGACCGAAACATTTTCATCAGGGCAGTTACGGGTGGTGCAGTGATCACTGCACCACCCGCAACTGCCCTGATGAAAATGTGGACGCCAATTACGGTGCAGCGCAGTGATCAGATAGATCACTATTCCCCCCTGCATTACTCCAACCCCCACCCCTCACCCAATTTACCTTCACTGCAGCGCACTTCTATGTGCGCCGCCAACTCCCTTGTACCCCTGCAGTGTCAGTTCCTCCCACTTACGTGTGGCGGTGCTGATGCTGCAGGGTTCCTTTTTAACATTTTTCCTGCCCCCCGCAATCCCCGACTCCCACTGGGATCAAGGAGAACGGTGGACACCCGCAACTCCTGCTCAACTAGTGTGCAGTAATGGGAGTCGGCATTCTATAAAATGCTGACAGCCCAGTATTAGTACGATTCTTTAAAGAACCACTGGTGGCCTATCAGAGCAAAGCCGTTGCAACAGCATTTTATGAGAGGGAATTGAATGGCCATTGTATGGTGGCCCCTCTGGTGGTAGGAGAGAACCATTGTTATCTTCACCTATGGGAGCAAGTACTGTGAAGTTGTAGTTGGTCACTTCGGTGAGAAGCCTCGATCGTCGAGCAGCCCTTTGACCAACTTTGTTTTGGTTTTACGTGTGGGCAGGTCAGAGCCCCAAATTGTTAAA
Organism: Ambystoma mexicanum; assembly: GCF_040938575.1. Lineage (NCBI taxonomy): Eukaryota > Metazoa > Chordata > Amphibia > Caudata > Ambystomatidae > Ambystoma > Ambystoma mexicanum. Next base: position 1,152,709,012 of record NC_090926.1, on the reverse strand, counting down.
AACACCATCTGTTTGAGGCCACGGTAACATCGGGTGTCTCCACCACACCTTGGCTTAGACATATAGAAGCTAATCTTGTGAGGCTAGGCCTGGATTTGCCTTGGGATTAACCAACTAGTGTAAAGGCTTCAGATGTTGCTAAGGGAATGCTTTTGCACTGGGACCTCATTAAGCATATGCAGAGGAGGTGACACGTACCCCTTCTAAAGTCCCATGAGTTGCTGTGCATTCAGTGACCCTGACTCAGATTGTGCTGTTGCCTGTGTAGTTGGAAATCGTTATGTATGTGGGGCTTGGTACATTGAGTGAAAGATCTTTGTTCATATTTAAGATGTGTTGGTAGTACTTTCCATCCAGGCCTAAACTCTGTGCTAGAGTAACCAACTCCAGCGTGTGTAGTAGTGGCTGATAATTCAGATTTTACAGCTTGCAAAATGGCCATGTGCCTTTCTGTAGTTTTAGTGATGGAGACATTGCAAGGCACTCTGGCCCCAAGTCTCCTCCTGGAGTCCCAGGATGCTAGAAACTCCAGAAGGACATATCAAGGGTTCCTTGGCTCCACAGAAAGACAATGGAGGAATCCTTGTAAGGTGAAACATATGCATTACATCTGTGCCCCTTTTGCTACAATTACCCAGTGTTAAAGCCTTGATGCTATTCGGTAAGCCAGTAGCTGAAAGGCATGAGAAGTGCATTTGCATTACCCCCCTTCAGGGAGCAATGCCCTCGTTCAAATGCATAAAGATGTAAAGGCAGGCCACTGATATAGTCCATTGAAGGATGCGCGGATGTCGCTTGAAGAGTACCCGGACACAAAGGAACATCAAAATAATGTGAAAACAGAACAATAATATGAGGCCGGGAAGCCCAAAAAGAAACACACCAACACAGGTTACAAAGAAACATACAAGTGCTTTATTTCAAGCTACAACAGTTACCAAGTCAATTGACAAACGGATAGCTATTCGGCTCTCAGTATAACATAACAAACTTCAACGAGGGTTCGATGTGTTAGTGAGAGAGACCGCATATTGGAATACCCAGGCTTTTTATACAATTTGTCCAGCCCTTGGCCAACTCTCTTGCGGGTTAACCATTCTCCGAAATATAATTCTGGTCTTAGGGTTCCTTGCCAGGTCAACCTTTAATATATGCATTTCGATTAGTTTTGCTGATATAAGTAGTACATTTACATATAGGTCAACAGTAGGACAAGGTCTCTGTTCGCGACCCCGACAAGTGGCCTGCAGGCATATTAATTATTCAGCTGTACGGAGGTCACAACGGCCAGAATCTTATTCAGAATGTCATTTGGCCTCCATTTTGATGTTCAAGGTGACTTCTACATAACAAGAGAACCTAAAATGCTGGTTTAATCCAAGATGGCGGCTTACATTGATTTCTCTAAGGTCAAGACCTTGTCGTGGAGTTTGTTCGCGCATGATGTTTAGACAACTTGGCGTAGGCCAATACACATACAATTATTACAATAGGAGGCATAATATTTCTATTCCGACAAACCCTCCTTTTGGCCTATGCCAAGTGCTAATACTATTTTTAATGTCTTTGTAAATAACTCCATGCATTGTCATCCATACATCCTGAATCATTATCTGTAATATCTATAGCCATTAGGTCGTTCACCAGAACCTCTTGCAACACAAACTCTTTAGATGCTGTATCTGGGGCATACATTTTATGTCCTATCGTGCTCACCGCCTGAGCGCAACATCCCCCTAGCATTGCACATATACTAGGTGGACATTGGATACACCAACAAAGGATAGCAGAATTAACAAAATAACCAGTATGACAGAAAGCACCTTCCAACCCCAGGATCGTAGGGAATCCCAGAACCAAGCACTAATACTCCAATCTCCCACAGGAACATGCACTTCTGAACTAAGGACGTGCAAGTTCTGTATTGCTTTGAAAATTGTCGGTGAGGAATCTGGTACGAAAACACAACAAGCGGACCCCACTAATTTACATACTCTACCACGTTCCGCCAGAATGACATCTAATGCCATCCGGTTTTGTAACGCTACCAATCTTATTGCTTTCTGTTCCAGTGTCATATTATATAGTATATCCGTGGTCCGGTTGATGGTTCTCTCCAGTACCCTTGCTAGCCCCCTAATATTTTCAGAATTTGCTATCTGTCCCCAAAATGGCACAACTTGTTATATCTCCCAATATTTGCCCAGGGGTATCTCCATTCTCGTCCCGCCGTGGGCGAGCCTTAGAAACTTCCAATGTGCTAGCTATGAATACCCCAGGTAACAGGATTCCTAAATAACAGGTTCCCTGCCAATCCTTGGGCAACCAGGGAAATGCTGTACTACCGCAAACGAAATAGACAGGCCCCCCTACATACAGAGGCCTGTTCTCTCCGGTCAAATTTACAATGTTCACACAACCTTCAAAATCTCCCATTGACCGAGTGCCTTTCCTTTGTACACAGAAGAGGACTGAATCGGGGCTATGGTTAATAGAGTAGGAAGGAGGCACGGCGTCCTTATTGCCTATCGGAGCCATTTTAAAGGAAATTAGAGTTTGGAAAGGAAGAGACAGTTTATCAGATGGCCTAATAGAAGCAACATTAGGCTTACTTCTATTTGCAAAAAGCGAGCATCCCAGGGGAGTCAATTCACGTTTCTCAAAATCATTTAAATTAGTTCCATCAAAGTTCCCTGAGATGCTGTCATTCCAACGGCCAAAGAATAGTGCTCTAAGAGAGGCATAGCAAGCAGTCGTTAAAGGTAAAGGGTGAATATAACATCCTAGCCCCTTGTTCCCATGTTGCAGTAAATGGGTGCAGATCCAGCAATTACTCTTATTAAAAATGGCATGCGTTGAATTCATTATTATCATTAAAGTGTTATTTTGATACTTTCGTCTATGCTGGGAGTCCCTAGGTGACAAAGTATGAAGGTGTACAGAGGGAGTCAGAGCAGTAGGTACAATTTCAATTGGCAAAAGTGGCTCTAGAGGATAAATTTCTTCAAATTACCAGAGTCCCACGACAGTAACTATGCAAATTCCAATTACTATCATCACAACACAGCAATACGTTTTCGGGGCCCAGGCACATTGTTCATTGTCCGAGGTCACCCCCTTATTTACAAGTCCAATGCGAGTAGCAGCGGTGGAGGTGGCGGACATCGTAGTTTCTCAATCGACGACCCCAATATTCGTTGCTGGCGACCCTACGGTCGCGCAACTTCTTAGTCCTTCCCCAACCCTAGCCAGCAGAACCCCTTTCTTGTCCAAAACTTTCTTTTGCAAGAACAAAACTCTCAATGACTCTTTTCTTTTCCAGATGCACAGGCAAAACCCGTGCCGTAGTTCTATTTTCATCGTCGAAGGTCGTACCTGGTGGTTCCCGGTACTGTTTGATCCGGAAATAAGGTAACGTCACTTCCTGAGGGAAGCAACGTATCAGAGGCGACGGAAGTCCCAGAACTTGAAACAACGTTTTCCAGAAGTGACCTTTCCAAAGGGTGTGGAGACAAAATGGACTGTTCCCCAAGCTCCACGGGCTCAGAGGGATTCTCCGACACACTCACAGCGCTATTTGCTACTCCAGGATCTGAGATTGTAGCATCAGCGAGGGGTTCTGCTTCTTCTGTAAAGTGTGGTGTCGGGTGAGGAAGTTTCTTGACATGCGTCGCGTGGATCCAATGCTTCTTTCCAGCCACCCGCACTGTTGTCTGGGTGACCAACAGCACCTGGTAGGGTCCCCGCCAGCGAGGCGCGAGACAGGAAGACCTTTCGTAGGCCTTCACCAGGACCCAACTTCCAGGCTGAATATTGTGTCCTGGGCCAGTAAACCGTACAGGTAAAGCTGATCGAACCTGAAGATAAATGAGATACAGATTTTTAGTCAACTGGTTACAGTAGTCTACAAGCAATACATTTTCAACCTCTCTCAACGCTTTAGGCTTCGGAAGACCCCAAATATTAGCAGGTCTCCCCATCCCTACCTCAAATGGAGAGAGCCCAGTCTTAGTTTGAGGTGTGGCACGCATGGCTAACAATACAATAGGTAAGGCGTCCGGCCATTTCAGTTTGGTGCCTGCACATGTTTTAGCAAGCTTATTCTTTAGGATACCGTTATGTCTCTCTACCAACCCAGCACTTTGAGGATGTCTAGCCGAGTGAAATCGCTTTTCAATGTGTAATGCTGTGCATATCTGCAAAATTACTGCTGCAACAAAATGTGGACCGTTGTCCGACCAAATTACTCTTGGCAGCGCAAATCGTGGGAAGAACTCCTTTACCATAGTCTTCGCAGAGGTCATGGCAGTAGCATCCTTAATGGGGAAAGCCTCAACCCTAAAAGCACAAATAATCACAAGGAAATTGTTACACCGTTCCATCTCAATAAAATCAAAGTGGATGACCTCGAAGGGAACAGAAGGAGGCCCAAAACTACCCCTTGGAGTTACTGTCCCCTTCCCGACATTGTGCTGTAAGCAAATCATGCAATTTTGGACATAGCGCTGCGCGATTTTCAAAATGTTATCATTTACCCAGACTTGTTCTAACATTTTCGTGATCTGCTGAGCACACACATGCGTAGGACCGTGTGCCATCGTAACCATCGCCAGCACATATGAATCAGGGAGCAACCATTTCCCTTCAGATGTATCCACCCAACACCCATCTTCATCTAGTTTCCCCATCCCTTCGGCCCGATTTTTAGACTGTTCTATTGTGGCATCAGCTTGGATATCTCGTACAGACCTAATACCCTCATCCATTACATAGGCATCTCTTATTTCTCTTAGAGCATACATGTCTGTGCTAAGGTCTGTGGCCGTTTGCCTGGCCATCTGGTCAGCAAAAGCGTTCCCTTTCCCCACATCATCGATGACCTTACGATGCGCTGCACATTTCATGAATGCTAACTGACTAGGGAGCGCGAGTGCCGAGAGCAATTGCACTATCAGGGGGCCATGCTGAATCTTGGTCCCATGTGAGGTTAGGAACCCTCTTTCCGACCAGAGCCTCCCAAAGTTGTGAGCCACCCCAAAGGCATACTGGCTATCAGTATATATATTTACAGTATGCCCTTCAGAGAGTTCACAAGCTCGGCTCAACGCTATAATCTCTGCGGCCTGCGCGGAGTTATGCAGAATTCTCTTAGTTTCAACAACCGTACTCAATGTAGTGACTGAATAGGCAGCTGTAGATGTACCATCCGGAAGTTTGAAGCAGGAGCCATCACAAAACAGCTCCCCTTCCGCATTATCCAAAGGAGTATCTATAAGGTCTATCCTGCCCTTTGTTTCCTGTTCAGTAGTATACAGGCATTCATGTGATCCTTCGTCACCGCAAACAGTTTTTTGCGGGAAAGGTAGGAGTTCAGCCGGATTAAGAACACAACACCTCTTAATTTGAATGTGAGGGGCAAACAAAGTCAATTCATACCTCGTCAGCCGTGCAGAGGTGAGGTGCTGTGTTTGGGTTTTATTCAATAGGACATCTACAGAGTGAGGTACCATCTGGGTTAAATCATGGCCTAGGACCATTCCCTCACTCTGTTTTACAGATGCGGCAGCAGCAGCGATGGCTCTCAAACATCTTGGCAAAGCGCATGCGACAGTATCAAGAGCGGAAGAGTAGTAGCCGCACGGTCTATTCTTCCCTCCGTGTTCCTGTGTTAACACAGCCAAAGCACATCCATCACATTCATGCACAAACAACACAAAGGCCTTATTGTAATTTGGAGTACCCAGAACCGGTGCAGAGCATAACGCGGTTTTGAGAAGCTCAAATGATCGTTGATGTTCCGACTTCCATGGCAGCGGCGAAGAAATGCCCTTCTTCGTCAAGGCCAACATCGGTTTTATCACTAGTGAGAAGTTCGGGATCCACAGCCTACAGTAAGAAGCCATACCTATTAAGGCTCTGACTTCCTTCTGTGTATTTGGAACAGACATGCCAGAAATGTGTTTTATTCTTTCAGGTGTCAATCTTCTCCCCTCCTTTGACAGGAGTTAGCCTAAATAGGCGACCTCCTGACAACAATATTGAAATTTCTTAAGCAAAGCTTTATGACCATGTTCAGCCAAATGAATAAGCAACAATACAGTGCCTTCTTTACAAGCACTTTCAGAATCTGCAGCTAAAAGCAAGTCATCGACATACTGAAGCAGTGTACAAGTAGATGGCAGTTCAAGGGTGTCAAGCTGCTCTTTCAAAGCCCTACTATAAATGTTTGGACTTTCAGTATAACCCTGAGGTGCACGAGTAAATGTGAACGAACGTACCCCCAAGGTGAACGCGAACAAATATCTACTATCCTTGTGTATAGGAATACTGAAGAAAGCATTCTTCAGATCCACAACACTAAAGTAAGTAGCTGTAGCAGGGATCATCATTAGTATCGTTGTCACATCAGGCACAATTGGAAATTGTGGGGCGACAACTTTATTAATAGTGCGTAGATCAATTATGAAACGGAATGGGATTGCATTGTCGCCTTTCTTGTACACGGGTAAAATCGGGCTGTTACATAAACTTCCTGCAATCTCTTCGATCACTCCTCGATGCACAAAATCGGAAACAATGCACTGCAAAGCACGCTCGCCCTCAACTGATATTTTATATTGCGGAATGCGTGGTAGTTTAACTCCATGTTTCAAAACTATTTTAATGGGTTCAACCTGTAATACCCTGACATCATTGTCGTCGACCGCCCACAAACATTCCGGGACAACGCTAAACTCAGGAGGCAATGGTCGAGTCAGAAACTGAGAACTGGGAAGTTGCTGTGGTGAAATCGTCAGTCGCACTCTGTCAGAGGAACAATGAATTACTGCATTTAATTTCTTCAACAGATTTAACCCCAGCAAATTCTCTCCACAGTTCGAAGTCAAGAGGAATGGACAGTGGTCCGTAAAGGGACCCAAAGAAACAGGCACCGGCAAAGAAACCGGACAAGCAACTGGTATGCCAGAAAACCCTACAGAAACATTAGTTTGCCCTGACAGTGGAATGTTTGGAACCCGAGAATGATCAATGGAACACTTCTGTGCTCCAGTGTCTATCAAGAACTGATGTTTCCTATTCCCCACTAACAGTTCAACGTAGGGACCTTTTTGACTAACGGGAATAGGTGAAGGTTCCAAACCCTGCTTCGGGCAATCCTAACGAAACAAGATATCGTCGAAAGGAAGCTCTTCAGAAAGGTAGGCAGCAGAAGGGTGATCAAATATGTTTCTTGTGTCCACACTCGGAGTCTGATTATCCTGTGAAAAAGGTTGCTGAGGATCTTGTGAGAACTGACCTCTATCAGGGCCCCCCACTCCGGGGCGACCTCTAGGTCATCTACCCATACTCCCAAATGTGTTGTTTGACCTCTGTCGAAGGACAGGGCACTGTGGACGCCAATGACCTTCCTGGCGGCAATAGGCACATTGATTAATATTCACAGGACCCAAGGGGACGTTCCCTTTCGGAACATACTGACCTCTGGTCTGTGAATTACCTCCTCTGGGATTTCTAACAATTTGTTGTAACAATACTTTAGTCTTCAAATCTCCTTTCCTCTTCTCTATTCTCTCTTTTTCATTATTAACACGGTTCTCATAATACTGAGCCATATGCAAAACTTCAGATTGGGATTTCGCCTGCCAAGCGCTTTCAGAGGACATAATCTGTGACTGGATGTCAGGCAGCAATCCACGCACAAATTTGTCCACAAACAACCTTTTCCCAGACTCTGTGCCCAAGTCCTGTCCACTGAAGTCAGAGAATACCTGTTCGAATCAATTAAAGAATTCGGTGGCACCTTCAGATTTTCCTTGAACACAGGCCGTAAGCTTGTCCCAAATAATTCTTTTCTTAGGAATTATGGTTTTCAATTTTGCAACAATTCCATCAGGCAAAGTGAGTATTACCCAAGGTGGTTTCTCACCAGCTGGTCTTTCCCCATCAAACCTGGTTATGTTAGCCCACGTATCTCCCAACCCAGGCACATCGTCTATTGTTCGAACCTGCTTCCATAAATCAAGTACAGGGAATAGCAAGTCAATATCACTTAAGGTGAACACAGAGGACTGTAAAATGGACTCTATCTCTTTGTAGAATCCTGTCGGATTTTTCCTAATATCAGGAATTGATTGTCTAATAGTGTTCACTTCCTGTCGCGAAAACGGGACGTGAACAAATTGTGATACATAATGTGCGGGAATGTCCCCAGCGGGTGCACCTGTCCCAACGTTAGCAGGGATCTCAACCTTTGGGACAAATGTCGGAGGAACCTCTCTCATGGGCAACTGAGATATAGGTAATTGCGATCGCTTACTAAGCAACAGAGCCAGGTCGAGCGCTAAGGCAGTCGAATAAGTGTCGGGCAAAAAAGCCCTCTTACAAATACCCAATAACTCTGTAGGACAACTAACCTTCTTCCTTACACATTCATCCTGCAGGTACTGTACCATTACCTGAATCACCTTCCTCTGCATTTCTACCGTATACTGACTATACGTGTCATACACTTCATCTGGCGGTATCGATGAATCCGAGATCCATCGAATCGCATCTTTGGTACAGATTCGTACTTCCTCAGATGCCGATTTACGACACGGAAGGAACCGTTTCTGTACATACATACTGTCGTCTTCATCATCCTCATCCCGTAATCTTTCCAAGTCCCTCCTATACTCAAATAACCTCTCAACATGACCATGTACTTTCTCCTCAGTGTCCCTCGAAAGCGCTAAAGTATTCAGATCCCTCAACCGTTGTGGGAGATCTGTATTATGTAATCTACCCCACATTACACATAAATAAGTCCCCAAAACTTCAATAAAAACGTTTTTCTCGGGAAAATTGCCCATATTTGATAATGTGGAGAAAACATCAGCTTGATCACCTCTCTCCATACAATGCTTAGCCCATGCAAATAATTCCCGTTTCTTTTCTGCAGAGACAGTATTTCGAGTGACAATCTTTGACCCCGCACCCTGATCAACTTCAGTCAGTACAGAACCACCCGGGAGCGGAGGTGCGGGCAAATTCAATGGAGGTGCGACTATCGGCGCAAGGGGAAGGGTTGGCAGAGTAGGTGGAGGAACAACTGGAGGAATAGGAACAATAGGTTGTACAGGGGAAACAGGAATAACAGCAGGAATAACAGCAGGAATAACAGCAGGAATGGGCAGAGCACCAGGGAGAGGATCATACGGAGGTGGTGCAGAGGCACCAGGCCTGCGTTCGTTTAATAATTTCTCAATAAATTCTTCGGAAGCATGAAAATCTTTAGAGGGATAGATTTTCTGGATACCGAGTGAGAAAGCCCTATCCATACTCTTGACTGACTCTGAATGTTTTTCCTTATCATATAACAGCGCCTTTTCGGCATTCGTTTTATGACGGCGTGCTTGCTTATCCCTACTTTTAAGATGCTGCAACGCTTCTTTTTTCCAATTCTGCAAAACATCAAATGCTGCAGGTCTGGCCTTCTTCTTTAACAAGACCGATTCTAGGTATTCAATACGGGGGATCTCAAAACTACCATTGATTGGCCACTGAAATTCGGGGGCATGTCTGGTTTGTCTGTGCCAAATATCATTAAATACTATACTTCCAATGCCATGCTTACAGTACATAGTACACGCCGGCGACCCCTCCTGTGGTGCCGGGCGGCTAAATTCCCAAGATTGTCGATCGCTCCGGAACAGTGCCATAAAGCAGCTAGACAATTTCCCAGGCATTTCACAAAAAATTGGTGTTACCTGGTCAATAATTGTGTCTGCAGATACAATACGCCAAATTCAAATTGTCAGGATTAAATTAAGAGTCGGATCACGACTACACCTCAGCAAACCTAAGGAGGACCGTACGGTTTACCAAAGAACTTACCTAACAAATTTTACCTTGTGTTTGGTGGTTTCGACAAATCTGCCCGCCTCAAATGGACCCTCGTCAAGATGGCGTGTCAGACCACACGACTATCGTCCAAGGATCGGATCGTGCAGCGCTGCCAAGGTATCGCGTCTCGTTCGGTCGGGCCCGCAGTATCACACCGTCCGATCCCGGTTCGATAGCCTGGATCAACCTTCAATGATCCGGCATCAATCTTGAGGGTCCCTATTTGGGCGCCAACTGTGAAAACAGAACAATAATATGAGGCCGGGAAGCCCAAAAAGAAACACACCAACACAGGTTACAAAGAAACATACAAGTGCTTTATTTCAAGCTACAACAGTTACCAAGTCAATTGACAAACGGATAGCTATTCGGCTCTCAATATAACATAACAAACTTCAACAAGGGTTTGATGTGTTAGTGAGAGAGACCTCATATTGGAATACCCGGGCCTTTAATACAATTTGTCCAGCCCTTGGCCAACCCTCTTGCGGGTTAACCATTCTGCGAAATATAATTCTGGTCTTAGGGTTCCTTGCCAGGTCAACCTTTAATGTATGCATTTCGATTAGTTTCGCTGATATAAGTAGTACATTTACATATAGGTCAACAGTAGGACAAGGTCTCTGTTCGCGACCCCGACAAGTGGCCTGCAGGCATATTAATTATTCAGCTGTAAGGAGGTCACAACGGCCAGAATCTTATTCAGAATGTCATTTGGCCTCCATTTTGATGTTCAGGGTGACTTCTACATAACAAGAGAACCTAAAATGGCGGTTTAATCCAAGATGGGTGGCTTACATTGATTTCTCTAAGGTCAAGACCTTGTCGGGGAGTTTGTTCGCGCATGATGTTTAGACAACTTGGCGTAGGCCAATACACATACAATTATTACAATAGGAGGCATAATATTATTTCTATTCCGACAATAAGATTTACTATATCAAGATAAGTTAAACTGATACAAAGGAGAAATTAATGCTGCCTTCGCTTCTCTTGTCTCTCCAATCATCTTCTCACTGTGCCGCGTTCTCAGATAGTATCCCTCCAACATTCTATCACTTTACACGATACTACACATCCTCCTTCCTTCATAAGAAAGCCCCTTCTGGTAACTCTGATCCTCAGAAAAGTCCATTAAGTGCATTGGTCTTCGATAGCTCCTCCCGAACCTTGATGTTGCTGCTGAAGTCGCAGCTGAAGTACCTGAATCTACTCTTCTCTCTACATCTCCTCAACCTTTCTCCCTTCACCATTCCCTGTCATAATGATAACTCTTTCTTTGTTCCACACTCTAACATCCTTTGTTCTCACAGCATGTATGAACACTTCCAGTACTTCAATCGGTTTGGATCACTGACACCCATTGTCCCTCAGGACCACCGGTAACTTGATCCTAACCCAACATCCAACCTGTAGAATTGTTGCTTTATTGAAATTTCTATTATCCTGCAGTGTCTTATTGCCAGTTCCCTTTTCTTAACATTGTGTTCCACATCATCTAGCTCCACTCTCATACCAGTCGCCTCATCCATCCAGCCCAGAAATAGTTTGGTGTTGGCCTTCCTAAATTCAAAAGGGGACACCCCAGTTGTGCTGTGCGGTGTGAACCTATGAGCCACTACTGTCCTCTTCATAACTTCCTTCCAATCTCTCCCATTAGACCATGCCCACCTAATCGCTATCTGTATCACTCTATTTTACCTCTGCACAATGCCATTGGCCTGGGGGTGGTATATAACGCTGGCTTTATGTGTAATGGATCGTCCCTTAAGGTACTCCTCCATTTCCCTAGATTTTAAATGTGATCCACTATCAGTCAATATCTCCTCAGGATGACCCTCATGACCACACAGCTCAGAAATCACTCACACTTTTGGTGGTTACATTCGGGGTCATCATCAACTCTGCCCATCTTGTTAACACATCGATAACAACAATGAAAAAGATCTGACAGCCCTCACTCCACACAGGCCCCAGTACATCGATAGCTATTTTTGTTGCAGGGTCTCTCCTGTAAGTCTGTCCGGACCATAGGATACTTCTCACTCATACACACTTTATCACAGTTAGTACAAAGGATACAGTTTCTGACATTTCTTTCAATCTGTATGTCACATCCTGGCCACCAATAGGTATTTCTTATTCTGCGTTTAGTTTTCACAATTCCTTGATGACCTTCATGTCCAAAATGTATCACCTTCTCCCTGATTCCCTCAGGTGGTATCCACTTATCTCCTCTCATCAAATAGTCATCCTGAGTACATACTGCATCTCTCACATTCCAGAACCCCTCTTCTCCTGCTTCTCGCATCCTTTCTTCAGACAAATTATCTTCCTCTAGACCTTTGACCACAGCATCATTTTCACATCTTTAGTCATCTCTTCCTTTGATATTGAGAATTCATATATTTCACAGATCATTTTCTGTTCCTCCTCATCATCCGTAGATTCTTCATTGTTTGTCATTTTTGAAAGTCAGTCGGCTGCATAGTTCCTCACACCCGGGATATAGTTTATTGAAACGTCAAATTCTTGTAGCCTGAATACCCATCTTCTTATCCTGCCTGATACTTTGTCAAGGCCCTTAGTTGAGAACACTCCAACTAGCGGTTTGTGATCCCTATGTAGGTCAAATTTGATTCACCACACAAAGCTTCTAAACTTGTCTGCAGCCTACCTGATGGAAAGAGCTTCTTTTTCTATTGCTGCATAAGCTTGCTCTGCTCCTTTCAGTAAACAAGGTGCAAATGCTATTACATACTATTTCCCTTTATGCAACTATGTCAAAACAGCTCCTAATCCTACATTGGTTGCATCTGTCGTGTTCACTGTGCGTCTCCCTCGCTCATAATTTCGTAATGCTGGTGCGGTCTTTAAAGCATTTTTTATGTGTGTGGAATTCTTCCTCGCATCCTTCATCCCACATGAATTTCTTATTCATTTTCATCATGCTGCTCAGAGCAAATGTGTGGTCCACAAATCCTTTTATAAACATAGAGAAATAGTCGGCTATATCTAAAAATGTCCTGACCTGATCCTTGCAGGACGGAGTGACCATGTCTTCTATTGCATTTTCTAATATTTCTTAGGTGTTATTCCATCCTTTGATATTACATGACCCGATTTCCTTCCTATTGATCTTAGATTTTTCTCTACTGAGTGTGATTCCTCCATTGTGCAACCTCTTAAACACCCTCTCCAATCTTCTGTCATGTTCTTCCTCTTTGTCGGCATATATCAAGATATCATCTTGTAAAATAATTACTCCTTCCTCTCCATCAAAGATTCGATACATTTTTCTTTTTTTTTGGAATACTGATATTAAACCAAACGGCATTCTGTGGTATTGAAACTGGGTTTCTGGTGTGATGAATGCAGTTAAATGCCTCGACACCTTATGCAGTTTTACTTGATGATAGGCAGCAGTAAGATCAAGTGTTGAACAGATTTTTGCAGAGCCCATTGTCAAAATCGATTCTTGGCTATTAGGCAAAGGGTGTCTTTTAGGAATCACACACTTATTTAACTCTCTTAAATCACTGCACACCCTTACCTTTCTTGAGCTCTTTCTTACCACTACTAATGGGGACACCCATTCCGATGCATCAATTCTTTCTATTATTCCTTGTTCTTCCAATTTTCTGAGTTCCAACTTCACCTCATCTCTCATGAATATGAAGACACCCCGTAATTTCTGTCCTACTGGTTTGCACCCTAGTTTCAGTGATGTGTAAATCCTTTCACACGGCCAATCTCATCTCTAAATATTTCAGTTTGCATTTTTTCTTTGGTAGTTTCAGGTGATTCAATCAAGAAAACGGATTCTGCTGCATTTGGATCTAGATGCACTTTAAGTAACCTCTGATGTGTCCAGATAAGTAGCGGAGATGATCCTTTCGTTGAGACATAGATGTGGCTTTTAGCCCATCTATCTTTGAATCCTAATGTTGCCTTGAACCATCCAATTAATTCAATTTTGTGAGCCGCCATACGCCCTTGGCTTAATGTCAACTTCATGTAAATACTCTGGTCCATATTTTCTCCACACTATTTCTGTAAAAAGTGTTTATGTTGTTCCTGAATCTAACATAATAATTGGGTTCCCATTTACTATTATGGTGGTCTTTGGGCTGTCAAACTCTTCATCTTAACCACCTAGTGCCGATATACATTCTTCCCCCTCATCACTATCCTCATTTCCGATCCAATTTGTGTTAGTCCCTTTATTTCTGCAGCATCTAGCCAGGTGAACTTTCCCATTACAATTCCTGCAAATGATCCTTAGAGCAGGGCAGTCTGGGCACTTGGTCCAGTGGGATGGACTATCGTATCTGTAGCATGTTCTCAATGTAGTCTGTCATCTTCCTCGTTGACCACTTCGACCACATCGAAATTCAGTGCCTGTCATGACCACTGTGAGGGGGCACAAGTTGTGCCACAAGCAGGCTCCCACCAGAACCCTGAGGGCCTTAAATCCACTGCAAAAGGGCTCCTGGAGCCAGTCCTGGCTCCTTTGTTACCAGGCTCATATGTAGGAAGGAAGGGCTCTTCAAACTAGGGCCCATTTATGTACATGGGCCTTTAAATCCAACATGGAAGCACCCACACAGTCTAGTTCTAAGAACCAAGCCATGCGGTCTAGTGTTCTGGGTGTGGCAGGCCTGGAACTACTTTCCCTGGTACTACTTCACCTGGTCTATATAAACCACACCCTGACTGCAGAACGTGCTTTGTTTTATTCTGCAACCAGCAGCGTGACGCTCACCGTGCCCAGCTCCTGGTCTTCAGCATCTTCCTGTAATCCTGCAAGAACAAGATTATTCTGTCTTACCTGAGAAAACACCATCCAGCACTCAGCATCTCAACTGGGCTGCAATCTGTGGAAACCAAGAGAAGAAGAAACATTACTTACCTGTGACTACTAGCTTAAGGACTTCCGGCGAACCGCTACCACAACTGCTGTTCGAAAATTGCAACCTGCAATAACGAGAAAGGGAAAAACAATATTAGAACGCGTGCTTGCAAAACATCTAATTCCTTCAGTCTTACCTGAATTCCATTGCGCTATGCCACGCTTCCATCTGGAGGACCACAGCAACATCTGCAAAGGAAAAGAGACATATTCAGGTTCGCTTTCAATATTAAACAACCACACAGCGCTGTACTTACCTTAACAGATTGCGGGTGCCTGTTTTTCATCGTGCTCTCATCCACTCGCAGCACCACAGCGGCCTGTGAGAAGAAGAAGAGGGGGTGGGAGATTCACCCATTAGAGACAGTTATCACAAATCCTCCCTTCTGTAATGGCAGATTCATTATTCAGAACTGGGCAACTACGCATCCAGGGTTCCAGATCTCAGAGCGTTCCAGACGCCCCCGGGGATATCAGGTGAGCGTAACATAACACAAACCCTTTAAACCTTATCCACCTGGGCATCATGGAGACATCTGAAACTGATCAGTTAGCCCAGCTTTTGGGACAATTACGCGCCGAGGTACACGCAGCCCGGCAGGAAACCAATGCCTTAAGACGAGAGTTAATAGTCACAAAAGACCGTACGGATGAACTAAGCAAACAGCTACTACAAACACAGGTGGGGCAGGCCCCATTGCCCAGATTCGCCCCATCCCTCACTACACCATCATCAGACAATCCAGTACAGATAACGTTGCCGGGAGCAGTTCCCTGGGCACCACCAGAACGGTTTAATGGAGACCCTAGAAGGTATGCAACATTCATGAACCAGTGCCACCTCCATTTTCTTTGTAAGCCTGGGGCTTTCCCAAATGACCAGGCAAGGGAGGCCTTCGTGTTATCATATTTGAGTGGACGTGCCGCAGAGTGGTCGGTACCTTTAGTGAGCCGGGATGACCCATTACTGCAGAACTTCAGGGGTTTTCAACAGGAGATGGAAAAGTTATTTGCTCAACACTTGCATGGACAGGCTCTTGATAACAGACTCCTGTTCCTCCACCAAGGGAATCAAGCTTTGCTGACTTATATTGCCACTTTTAATAGACTGGTTGTAGAAGCGGGGTGGCCAGAAGATAAAAGAACAAAGTTGTTTCATCGGGGCCTACGAGGAGACCTGAAGGATGTCCTTGCTCAAGTGGTAGACCCACCTAAAGACTGTGCAGAGTTTATCAGCCTGGTAGTTCAGTTGGACCACAGATTACAGGATCGAAGAGCAGACTGATGTAGACTCTAAAATCGTGCCATGTACGCACGTTCAAAAGATAATGTTCAACGTCCATCAGAAAATACCACATAACCCATGCAGATTGGAGGAATACGACCCCCTTTAACCAAGGGTGAAGGAGACAAGAGGAGACAGCTACAGCTATGCCTATACTTTGGTAAATCGGGTCACTACCTCAAAGAATGCCCAGTGAAACCTCCAAGGAAGGTGGTAGGTGCTACAGAGAAAGAAGATGATGGAAAGGAATCGGAAAACTACCAGGCCCGGCAAGCGTAGAAGTTTGCTTGTCGAGCGAGAAGGATGAGTCATAGACCTCACATTTTGCCCTACCAGTAACCTTGATCAATCACCAACGACTGTCACGGATGCATGCCATAGAGGCATATCTAGGCAGCGGAGCAGTTGGTAATTACATAGATCGAGATCTGGCAACAGAAATGGCACTTCCCTTATGCACAAAACCAACAACTGAAAAGCTAACTACTGTTGATGGTACAGAAATTGCTTCAAGACCAGTAACCCAATGCACAACAGAATTAACCCTTCTGTGTCAGGATGGACATCAAGAAGCAACCAGGTTTGACCTCATCGCAGCTTAGTAACTCACAATCCCCACATAGACTGGCATGCAAAGAGACTGACCTTTTCCGACAAATGCGCCCACGCTTGCTACCCGAAATCTATACCACAGCCAAACCTTAAATCTGTTCAAGGAATAGCATTGGGGATCGCGGAACCAATGGACACCTTACTAAAAGAATATGAGGATTATCAAGATGTTTTTCAGAAGGAACAGGCTAACACATTACCGCCACATAGCCCCTATGACTGTCAGATCGACCTGATACCTGGCGCACAGGTTCCTTGTGGTCGAATTTATGCACTTACGGAAACCGAAAATCTCCTCTTGAAGTCCTATCTGGATCAATACCTATCTAATGGGTGTATCCGCCCGTCAAAGTCACCGGCAGCCTCTCCCTTATTCTTCGTACCCAAGAAGGAAGGAGATTTGAGGACTTGCAACGATTACCGCACACCTAATCAAATCACAGTAAAAAAATGCTACCTTTTATCCCTTCTCCTGGAACTGTTGGACAAAGTCAAGGATTCCCGAATCTACACCAAACTAGACCTTGGAGGAGCATACCACCTTGTACGTGTTGAGAAAGGGATGAATGGAAAAACTCGTTTTGCACCTAGTATGGCCTGTATGAATATCAGGTAATGCCTTTCGGGATGTGCAACGCTCCCGCAGCGTTCCAATACTTCATGAATGATGTATTATGGGAATTCATCGATGTCTGTGCCCTGGTATATATTGACGACATCCTGGTGTATTCCCCCTCTGAAAGAGATCATGTGGAACATGTACGCACAGTCCTTGCAAAATTTTGCCAGCACAAACTGTACGCTAAACTCAAGAAATGCTCCTTCCATGTCACCGAAGTTGAGTTCCTCGGTTTTATTCTCTCACCAAAGGGAGACATGATGGATTTACACAAAGTAGATGCCATCCTTAATTGGCTATCACCTTCTTCACTTAAAGGAACCCAAAGCATGCTCGGCTTTGCAAATTTTTATCACAGATTTATTCCAGATTTCTCACAGATAGTCCACCCAATCACATTGTTACTGAGAAAAAAAAACAAAAAATTCCAATGGACTGAAGAGGCGGAACAGGCCTTTCAAAACTCAAGAAAAGATTCACCTCTGCGCTAATTTTACAACATCCTCGCCCTGATCTCCCCTATGTAGTGAAAACTGATGCTTCAAGCGTAGCTATGGGAGCAGTTCACTCTCAAAGAGATCCAGAGACAAGCCAATTACACCCCGTGGCCTTTTGGTCACGTAAATTCTCACAACCAGAACTTAACTACGCAATTACAGACAAAGAATTGTTGGCAATAAACCAGCCATCAAAGCCCGGCGGCAGTATCTATTAGGTGCCAGACATACCATCACAGTAATCACAGATCACCAAAACCTTCAATAGCTAAAGTCAGCAAAAGCCCAATCATCACGACAGTTGCGGTGGGCTCTATTCTTCGCAGAATACGATTACGTAATAACATACCGATCGGGAGTTCGGAATGGGAAGGCTGATGCCTTGTCTCGTATGTGTGTTAAAGAGAAAACAAACAGTACCCTGGACCCTGTTGCCATCATCCCAAGTGATAAACTACTGGGACTCACCACCACATTGACTCTGAGTGAACTTCAAGATAAGATTCGAACCTTAATGAACCCTGAGATCTTGCAGAAATGGAATTCCCAAAATGAACATCACACAGTTCTGGATGGATTACCCTACTTCAGGGAATGACTATATATAACAAGTAAGAGATCTGCAAGTATTGATCATGTCTGGTTATCACGATTCCTTGATCGAAGTCCATCCAGGAATTGCTAAGACTTTATCCAAGGTTAAACAGAATTATTGGGGGCCAACCTGGCATAAGGACATTGCTCGATTTGTTCTATCCTGTGGGATATGTGCACAGAATAAATCACAAAAACAGAAACCAGCTGGCCTCCTACAACCACTGGATATTCCACCTGCTCCCTGGCATACCCTTTCTCTTGATTTTATTACGGACTTACCTCCCTGTCAAGATTTTAATACCATTCTGGTGGTTGTAGACCTGTTCTCTAAAATGGCACATTTCATTCCATTCAAAGGACTTTCTAATGCTACCAGTCTGGCAAAAGTATTTCTTGAACAGATTATAAAACTGCATGGTTTCCCCTGAGTCCAAATCTCAGATCGTGGAAGCCAATTTGTATCCATCTTCTGGAGGAAATGTAGTACCATGGCACAAATTGATGTTCGATTATCCACTAGCCATCATCCCCAAACGGATGGACAAACAGAAAGAACAAACCAGACATTAGAACAGTATCTACGTTGCATGCTGCATCAAGTGGAAGAGAATTGGAAAAACTTGTTATGGATAGCGGAATCCGCATACAATAACTGTATACACACCAGCATGGGACAAAGCCCGTTCTACACAATATACGAAAGACATCCACGTACCTCTGAACTAGACTCCGCCGCGACCTTGGAAATGCCAGCGTTAAAGACTCTACACACAAGCATAACCAAAGCCTTCAAAAGGGCAAATGAACATTTACTGCAAGCCAAAGACAGACAAAAATAATTCTCGGACCGGCATTGAAAGAAAGCTCCCGATTACCAAATTGGAGACGAAGTCTGGTTGGCATCAAAACATGTGCCCATAAAAGGTACCCGGACCTTTCGTCCAAGATATCTAGGACCCTATACCATCGAATCAGTGATAAATCCAGTGGCTGTCAAGTTAGCCTTACCACCAAGCATGCAGATTTATCCGGTGTTCCATGTGTCACTTGTAAAACCTGTACAACCAGGAACCTGAGTCTTAACACCACCAGAACTGGTGCTAGTTGATGGAGAGCCTGAATTTGAAGTTAAAAACATCCTGGATTCGAAACGTACCAGATCTAAGCTATACTATTTAGTGGACTGGAAAGGGTACGGGCCTCAAGACAGTACTTGGGAACCAAGTGAACATATTCACGCACCACGTCCGATTAAGAGGTTTCACCTGGATAACCCCACCAAACCCAGACCGGACAGGAAGGATACCATGAGAGGGGCCTTGGGGGGAGTGCTGTCATGACCACTGTGAGGGGGCACAAGTTGTGCCACAAGCAGGCTCCCACCAGAACCCTGAGGGCCTTAAAAATACTGCAAAAGGGCTCCTGGAGCCAGTACTGGCACCTTTGGCACCAGGCTCATATGTAGGAAGGAAGGGCTGTTCAAACTATGTCCCATTTAAGTACATGGGCCTTTAAATCCAACATGGAAGCACCCACACAGTCTAGTTCTAAGAACCAAGTCATGCGGTCTAGTGTTTTGGGTGTGGCAGGCCTGGAAATGCTTTACCTGGTACTACTTTACCTGGGCTATATAAACCACACCCTGACCGCAGAACACGCTTCGTGTTATTCTGCAACCAGCAGCGTGATGCTCACCGCGTCCAGCTCCTGGTTTTCAGCATCTTCCTGTAATCTTGCAAGAACAAGAACAAGATGATTCTGTTTTACCTGAGAAAACACCATCCAGCACTCAGCATCTCAACTGGGCTGCAATCTGTGGAAACCAAGAGAAGAAGAAACATCACTCGCCTGTGATAACTAGCTTAAGGAATTCCGGTGGACCGCTACGACAGCTGTAGTTTGAACATTGCAACCAGCAATAACGAGAAATGGAAAAACAATATTAGAATGCCTGCTTCCAAAACATCTAATTCCATCAGTCTTACCTGAATTCCATCGCGCTATGCCCCGCTTCCATCCAGAGCACCACAGCAACATCTGCAAAGGAAAAGAGACATATTCAGGTTCGCTTTCAATATTGAACAACCGCACAGCGCTGTACTTACCTTAACGGATTCCGGGGGCCTGTTTTTCATCGCGCTCTCGTCCACTCACAGCACCACAGTGGCCTGTGAGGAGAAGAAGAAGAAAACACAGGTTAGCTTTGAAAAACAATAAAGGTGCGGCGCTTCGCACTTTCTCTTACTTAGAAAACGAGCCTCTCCATCCGACACGCCAGCATCAAGACCTTCGCACCTGAAAAGAAGGAGATAAAGACATTAACAAATTTCCACCATAAACAGAACAAAGACTTACAATTAACAAACCTACCTGCCTACCACCAGATTTGGGGTCACAGCAGGCCTGGGACCAAGGAAGGCGTACTGCACCAGTGAAGCAACTCGGGCAGCTAGCCAACAAACGTCAAGCGTCCCTGCACAAGAAACGCAGGACAGATAGCCCACCCTACAAATAACTAAGGTGAGAAAAGAATCCAGTGGGAAGGGACTCGGTTAGAGGCAGGTGGGAGATTCACCCATTAGAGACAGTTATCACAAATCCTCCCTTCTATAATGGCAGATTCATTATTCAGCACTGGGCAACTACGCATGCAGGGTTCCAGATCTCAGAGCCTTCCAGGCGCCCCCAGGGATATCAGGTGAGCGTAACAGAGCCATGACTTTCACCCGTCATTTTTTCTCTGACATCCCTGTTCTTGCAGTTATACCTGGTCAACCTGGGTTCTCTCATATAACTGTTACTTCTCCTTCTCATGTTTTGATTACTGTCACTGGCAATTGCTTCTTCAGTGTATGACTGCAGTGTATTCATCTACGAGACAGATTTAACTGTAACTTCCTTAAGTCTGCTTTATAAAGTCTTAATGCATTTCTCAGTGTGTTCAACCTCTTTGGCCATCTATAGAACCGAACCATCTGTAAAGGTGGGTCATCTTTGGTCCACAGTTTCTCTTGTACTTTGCGACTATTGCATTCCAAAATAAATTGATCTCTAAATCCCTCTTCCAATTGTAGATAGAATTTGGATGTCCTGGCCAGCTTCCTAAGAGCCGTAATGTATTGTTCAACACTTTCTCCTTCCTCATGTATCCTGTTCCCAAACTTGTATCATTCTAAAATAGTACTTAGTTTCTTCTCATAGGGTGTGTTCATCTTTAGTATTGATTTCTCATATTCATTCATATCCCCACACTCAGCAACCATCTGATCAGGTAGATCTTCAATTTTCCCTTGGCCAGCTGGCCCTAAACAATGTTAAAATAATAATTGTTTTCTTTCTACACTGTAATTTGTGCCACAAACCACATTGGAATAGTGCTCAAATGTGTTTAGACATCTTTTCCACGGCAATGCAGTTTCACCAACCTCAGGTAGGAACATTGCAGGTGGAGGGACACTGTGAATGAACATGTCTCCTGCTCCACTGAGATTGGCTGTTATGGTATAATCACAGTGGCAGAGCTGCACTTAAGTGCTAAACTGTATGTTATATATTTTGTTTTAATGTATATACAAGTCTTGATTTGACTCTTAAGTGATCTTTAATATTTGCCCGTATTTGCCTTGTATTTGTTGTCTGATATCTTCTTGTTTCGGCTGCATCCTTTTTTTTTTTTTAAATGAGAAGAAAACAAAATATTCCGGAACTGGGATGAGGAAGAGGGTGCTGTCCTTATGTGGATGCCCTTGCAGTGCCTGGCCTGTCAAGATGACTGCATGTTGCGTGAGGAATCCCACGTTGCATGGTCCTTTTTTCTAATGTTTCCCAATGGCTGGAGTGGCACTATGGGTTTCCTGATAAAGTATAGTCCTTACAGCGTGCACAGCCTTACTTATTGTCCTGCAAGGATTATGGTTTAGGACTCATCACCTGCATCGATGGGTTGGTGCAAGGAATACCCGTCGTTACTTGAAGTATGCGCGGATGTCGCTTGAAGAGTACCCGGACACAGAGAAACATCAAAATAAGATTTATTTTTATCAATGTATGTTAAACTGATAGAAGGGTTATATGAATGCTGCCTTTGCATCTCTCGTCTCTCCAACCGTCCTCTCACTCCGCAACGTCCTTGGATAGACTCTCTCTCTCCTACATTCCATCATTCTACACGATACTACAACCATGAAGAAGAAGACGCTGTACCTTCTCCTGTGAGTAGCAAAGAAATGCTAACAGTGTGCAGACACTTTTGTAACCAACATCAGTGGAAGTTCCTTTCTTATTATCAAGTGGTAATATGACAATCGGCCTCATTACAACTGAGGAGGTTTATCAAGACCACATCCAACGGATTTGAAAAAGAACCAACTTGAACTAGGGTAAGCTCTATCTGAATCAACTTTTAGTTACCAATAGCCGCCTAAATTTTAGCTTTACCAAGCTGATTTTTCTCCTTCAAGCCAAAACTCCAACAGTAAAACATTTTTTAATACTTTTTTTTCTTTTTTCCCCTTTGTTTCCCTTTCGTTTTTCTCTTCCCTGCAGCTTTATGTTAAGGACATAATATTGAAGCCTGATATAACAGCAGAGATCAGCATACACACTTCTGATCTCAGATGTTTATTTAAGAGAACCAAAAGCAAATGGTTACATTTAATAGGTGAGTCACCATCATTCCTAAACAACCTAAACTAACCAAGAGACTAGCACTTTGTTATTTTATGATATAATTGCAGATAAGGGAAACACTAATCTTAAACCTGTTTCCCTTTTTCTTTTTCCTTTTTCTATTTTTCTTTTCACAGACTGAATACTACTTGTTTTTCTCCTGATGAACCATTGCAACTAGCAAACACGTGTTGAGACTTTTGCAACTGTAAGAATAACAACATTTCTTGACCTGAGTGCATTTT
This sequence comes from Ambystoma mexicanum, assembly GCF_040938575.1. NCBI lineage: Eukaryota > Metazoa > Chordata > Amphibia > Caudata > Ambystomatidae > Ambystoma > Ambystoma mexicanum. Next base: position 1,152,685,692 of record NC_090926.1, on the reverse strand, counting down.
TGAAAACAAGAGTTATAACTACAGATGTATTAGTGTGAAAATAACACTATGCCAATAAATTTGATTTGACTCATTGACTTTGACTCACTGAACAATTAACCATTCACTTGATGATCTAAGGAGCTGGCGCATTTGAGTGACTATTCTCATATACCAAGCATTTAAGAACGCATTACAACTCTGGCAGTAGCCGTGCCGTTAAAAACGGCATGGCTGCCGCCGAAGTTGCATTTTGTCCGGCACCCACGAATGGGCAAGAACCGGGTCATGCCGAGCTCGGAGAACCCGCTAATTGCCCATTTGCGGGTGCCGGGATCAAGGGCCTCTCCATCCCCATTCTGCCCCATAGGGCTGAATAGGGGTGGGGATGTTGGATGCCACTGCACATTCAGAGTTGGGCCGGTGCATCCGACGTGCTCTACTCGCGGGTACAAAAACCTGGTGGGTTAGACAGCACCCGCGAGCAGAGCTCGTAGTATGGCGGTCCGAAAACTACAGTACCGGCATGCTTACCGGTACCGTAATTCCCAGACCGCCATGCTCGTAATGAGGCCCAATATCCCTTATAGACTGTATAGTTTCATAAAATACCAGAATAGAACATGTGCCAGTAAATGTTACTGGATATCCCACGCTGAACAATCCCAGGAATAGCAGGAGAAACACCAATGGCAGAACACGAGGAAGTCATTGACGATATGAAAATAAGTCAAACATTCACCAACCAGTAAAGCAGGCATCCTAAACCTGAACCAACACCCCATCACTAAGTCCAAACAATTGTACTATGCCTAGAGTCAATCCTTTGTTCACACAATACACAAATTAATTGAACAGTGTCTGTCACAGGTTTCACTTTTTCTCACCTGTTTTCGCTGCTTTGCGGAATCCTTCACCGGGGTTTTCTTCTGTGCTGTTCGGGTCTTTTATAAGCCCGCTCGGCCGTCTTCGGATTCCAGGATTCGTTCACCTTCTACGTCCGGGATCAAGGAAACTCCAGGAAGACCAGGAAGGAAGGCAGCATTCGGGGGCGGACCGTATGGAACGCAAAAGGATACAGTTACAAGGATAGGGGAAGGAAAAAGGAGTAAGGAATGGGTTCCGGGAATTCAGCAGCTGAGTTCCAGGAGTACGAACTATGACTCACGTCAAGCCACAGCTAACGGTAGCGTTGAGACGTGCGGAGCCGCATGGGAGTGGCTAATTTATAGAACGTGCTGCCTAGGACGTAAAGGTCAATTGACTGTGTTCCGTGTATACGGCCATGTTGGGTGTACTACAACGAGTAACCCCAGACGTGCCAGGGACCAGGAAGACCAGAAAGGGCGTGATCGATGGATCATGACTGCATGCCCCCTTCTACCGGGTTTGCCTGGATGTATTAGATGGAACCTTCTGAGCAATCTGGGGGAATTTAGGTATGAAACTGGTTCCCAGGTACGTTCACTGGGTGGATAGCCCTTTCATTCCACCAGGTATTGAAGTTGTCCTCGCCTATATCTGGAGTCACATAATCGAGATACTTCGTATTCCAGCTGGTCATTGACAATCACAGGACTGGGTCTAAGATTAGTCCGGGTGGTTTGGATGTAAGGCTTCAATAGAGATTTGTGAAAAACCGGATGTATTTTCTTCCAGGAATCTGGTAGTTTGAGTCGAAAGGCCACAGAGTTAATGATTTCTTTTATAGGGAAAGGCCCATAATATCGGGGAGCCAACTTACTCGGTCTGAGATGTCGGGGAAGTAGTTTCGAGGATAGCCATACCTTATCCCCAATAGAGTAAGAAGGCCCTGGTCTTCTCCTTGAATCGCATAATTCTTGGTTTGGATTTGTGCCCTTTCTAGATGTTCCTTGGCTTCTCTCTGTACATTGATGAGTGTTTCAATCCGGGAATCGACTGTTGGAACTGGTGTAGGGTGTGGAAGGACTGAAGGTAAGACCCGAAGGATGGAATCCTTGGCTACAAAAAAAAGGGCTGGTCTTAACAGCTGAATGGTCCGAATTATTGTAGGCAAATTCAGCCACTGGTATTAAAAGCGACCAATCGTCCTGGACCTTAGTAGAGAAACAACAAAGGTATTGTTCAAGGGTTTGATTCACCCGTTCTGTGACTCTATTGGTTTGGGGATGATATCCCGAGGAAAGGGCTCGTTGGATTCCTAGTATCCTGCAAAGGTGTTTCCAAAACGGAGAGATATACTGTGGTCCTCTGTCCGATATGATCTTGGAAGGAAGTCCATGCAGTTGGAAGATGTGTTCCAGGAAGATTCCAGCAAGTTCTGACGAGGATGGTAATTTATACAGAGGTGTAAAATGAGCCATATGAGTGAACAAGTCAATGGTGACCATGATAATGGTGTATCCTCTGGATGGCAGTCATTACACAATAAAGTCTGATGATTTCCCAAGGTCTTGCTAGTGGTGTAGGCTGCAATAAGAATCCCGCTGGTTTCTGGTTGTCATGTTTGTTTTGATTAAAGACGGAACAAGATCGAATGTACAGTTGAACATCAGCCTTCATCCTGGGCCACCCGAATTGTCTTTGTATTAGACGGAGGGTGTTGGAAATGCCACGATGACCGGAGTGGAGAGTATCATGGCAGAGGTTTATTATCTTTTGTTGTAGTTTCTGTGTGGGGATGACCAGTTTATTATTTTTAAACAAGTATCCGTCCTTGGTTCTCAGATCCCACTGATTCTTTTCTGAAGGACTCTTCCAGAGTTCCGAAGTCTGAGTTTGCATACGAATGTCTTCCAGGAGATTTTTTGCTTGAGCTACAAATATTGCATGAGGAAACATCTTGGGATATGCCCGATCTCCCGGGGGCTCGTAGTCTGGATGTCGAGAGAGGGCTTCAGCTATTAGATTTTGTGTTCCGGGGACGTGGCAAATCTGGAACTGGTATTGGGCAAAGAAGAAGGCCCACCGAGCTTTACGGCTATTCCTACATTCCAAGGCCTGCAGCACTTGTAGGTTTCGATGGTCCGTGCGGACCTGGACAGGATGTTTCGCTCCGAGGAGTAGATGACGCCACTCTGTGAAGGCTTGGCGGATGGCTAGCAGTTCCTTTTCCAAGACTGAGTAATGGGTTTCACTAGGAGTTAATGAAAGGTAGGCGATGGGATGTTCCATCCTGTCCCCGAATAGCTGTTTTAGAACGGCTCCAACAGCGTAGCTGGATGCGTCTGTCTCCACTATGAATGGTCGATTGACATCAGGTTGAACCAGGATGGGGGCCTGGGTAAACTCAGTCTTCAACCGTTGGAAGGCTTCCTCTTGAGCTGTGGTCCAAAGAAAGGGAGCATCTTTCTTTAACAGGGCAATGAGTGGTTGGACTACCTCGGAAAAGGAAGATATGAATTTCCTGTAAAAATTAGCCAAGCCCAGGAAGGATTGGATTTGTTTCACAGAGGTGGGGCTTGGCCAGTATAATATAGCCTTAACCTTGGATTGATCCATACCGATGCCTTCTGGACTAAGGACAAATCCTAGGTAGTGTATAGTAGAACCATGGAAGATACACTTCTCAGGCTTTGCCAGGGGCCTGTTTTCGCGTAGCCGCTGTAACACTGCCTTAACATGTTCTTTGTGCTTGGAGGGGTCCTGCGAGAATATTAGGATATCGTCCAGATAGACAATCACGAAAAGAAATAACTTCTCTGAGAACACCCGATCCATGAAGCGTTGGAAGACCGCTGGGGCATTAGCAAGTCCAAAGGGCATGACCAAGTATTCAAAGTGACCAAAGGGTGTTCTAAAGGCTGTTTTCCACTCGCCTCCTGCCCTAATATGGATCAGATGGTAGGCACCCCTGAGATCCAACTTGGTGAAAACAACTGCGCCCCCTACTGCCTCCAGGATGTCTGAGATCAGGGATAATGGATAGCGATCCTTAAGGGTGCATTGATTTGGACCTCGATAGTCCAGACACGGTCTGAGTTCCTGGGTGTCTTTCTTAGGAACGAAAAACAGTGAGGCCCCTGCTGGGGATTTAGAGGGTCGTATGGTGCCATTTGCAAGATTTATATCCAGGTATTCTCGAAGGGCTTTCTTTTCTGGTTCGGATAAGATGAACATCCTTCCAAAGGGAATAACAGCGGAAGGTTCTGTTTCTATAACACAGTCTTCTGGTCTATGGGGAGGTAGCGCCTGGACAATTGTAGAGGAGTAAACATCAGAATATTCCTGGTATATCTCCAGAACCCAGATAATGTTTGAGACTGAAATTGTACCTTGATGGTTCGTAGGAAGTCCTTCTGATGGTGTCAGAACAAGGTCTGAAATTATGCAGTGGGACATACAAAACTCAGAGCCCAGGAACAAGGAAACCGCTGCCCCCTCTGCCCAATTGATGTACGGGTTGTGTTTTTGAAGCCAGGGCATTCCCAGAACCATTGGGTAATGAGCTGACTTGATATGTCAAATCTTATCTTTTCTCAGTGGTGGTATATAGCAAGCTCGATTTCCTTGGTCTGAAGGGTTATGGGTCCTGAGGAAAGAGGTCTTCCATCAATTGCTTCTACAGGTTGCATGATAGTCCGGGATTCGTAAGGAATATGGTGTTTAAGGACCCATTCTTGGTCTATGAACACCCCTATAGCCCCACAGTCCACCAGTGCCAGGATGGGATATGTTTCCTTCTTGGATGGCGATAAGAAGGCCTGTAAGATTACCAAAGAATTTTGTCCAGGAGAGTTCAAGGAAGGAATAGATGTGGAGCAGGCATCTCTCTCCCGAACCTGTGTTCCATTTAGGATCGGGAGCTGGCGTTTCCCGAGCGCCGTAGGGGGGCTATTGGGCACTCTCTCACTAAATGTTTATCTGATGCCCAATACATGCACAATCCGGTATGGATCCTGCACATCCTTTCCTGGGAGGATATAGGTCCACGGAATGCCCCTAGCTGCATAGGTTCAGGCTTGTTGCTAGAAGTAGAAATGCCTTCGGGGTTCAAGGGTATTCCAATGGGGTTCTTCTGGAGTGGTAACTTGCTTTTCTTTTTCTCTGCCCTTCTTTCCTGGATGCGAAAGTCAATCTGTAGGGCGAGATCCATCAAGGCTTGATAGGAATTCGGGCGTGCCACTCTGGCTAGTTCATCCTTGATGTCTTCCTTTAACCCTCTTCGAAATAGAGTAAAACAAGCTTCAGAGGACCAATCCGCTTCTTTAGCCAGCTGTTTGAAGCGTGTGACATACATGAGCATCTCCTGGGTACCTTGTTGAAAGTCGAGTAGACGTTCCTGGGCACTGTAGACCGGTTCTGGGCGGTCAAACATGGTCTTAAGGGTCTGTCATCCAGGAGAGCATCCCCAGAGTTAACTAGTGGGGTGGCCCAGGTCAAAGCATTCCCGGAAAGATGTGAGATAATAAAGCCCACCTTAGCCCTGGGCATAGAAAAAAAATAAGGCTTAAAAGTGAAGTGGACCAAACATGAAACAAGGAATCCACGAAGGCTCTTTGCGGAACCATCCTATTTATCAACAACGCCGCCCAGTATTACACTCTCTTTCGTGGCAGATTCACGGGATAATACCAATTGCTTTAAGGCGGCGTTCTCTGCCTTTGAGTTCTGCACTTCGGTCGTCAACTCTTGCATACCACGCATAAGGTCCTGGATGGCCGCTTCCATGTCCGTATCGAAATCAATCAGGTGGCGTCTCAATCTGTCACAGGTTTCACTTTTTCTCACCTGTTTTCACTGCTTTGCGGAATCCGTCACCAGGGTTTTCTTCCGTGCTGTTCAGGTCTTGTATAAGCCCGCTCGGCTGTCTTCGGATTCCAGGATTCGTTCACCTTCTTCGTCCGGGATCAAGGAAACTCCAGGAAGACCAGGAAGGAAGGCAGCATTCGGGGGCGGACCACGTGGAATGGGGAAAGGATACAGGTACAAGGAGAGGGGAAGGAAAAAGGAGTAAGGAATGGGTTCCGGGAATTCAGGAAGCAACTCAGTTCCAGGAGTACGAACTACGACACACGTCAAGCCACAGCTAACGGTAGCGTTGAGACGCGCGGAGCCGCAGGGGAGTGGCTAATTTATAGAACGTGCTGCCTAGGACGTAAAGGTCGATAGACCGCATTCCATGTATACGGCCATGTTGGGTGTACTACAGCGAGTAACCCCCGACGTGCCAGGGACCAGGAAGACCAGAAATGGCGTGATCGATGGATCATGACAGTGTCATCCATGTATACAAAGGGTATTCTATCGTAACAAAACATGTTAGTAAATAATTCCAAAATTATTTGCTAAGGCAAAAAAAAAGACAAACACAGATTGTGCATCATGTTTTACGTGTGTGAGGTTAGTAGCCCATAAAAGTGCAATAAACCTGCAGAAGCAAGAAAACAATATTTGGGAAGACCATAAAACAGAAAACACCTTGTCAACTTATTCTGTCAGACCCCTTGGCCCAATGTTACTCCCTATAGCTAAGTTGGGTGTTTTATTAAGCTCTTGAACAACTGCTTGTGGCCACATGTCTTAACCCTTAATACAACATAGGATATGTCGAAATGGAGGAGTATGAATCCCTCATCAATGTTTATATTTAAACATGTCGACATAGTTGTTTCGGCCAAAAAATCTACCCTTCCTTGATGTTGCCCAATGTCAATATGTGGCCTTCATCAGTACAGAAAGCTTGATAGATCACACACATATCGAAGGCTTTTCAATGGCCTACTGCCTCCAAAATCACAATAGGCCTTCAAGAAAACATAAGGACCTGTTTTAAATCATCTGTCACATTCAAAACAGTTTTCATTAAAACATTGCTGTGTGAACACTAGATTACCATTGGAATAACCTTAGTAAGTGCTACCAATGTTGGATGGACCTGGGTATATATTCAGATGAAAATAAGACAGCAGATGGAGGCCTAGTACACTCTACCTGCATTGTTGCTGTATCTTGTCACGGTCATATAAGGATAGGGGTAGAGTATGGTTCCTAGCTTATTGGTGATACAAAGAGTACCTGCTGAATGGTGTTATACATGTTGGAGGCTGTTGTGACTCTAAGTGTGGTCTTCAGGTATAAAGGATACTCTGGACGCCAGGAATTCTTTATATTGCTTTAATCAGATGGTACATCAGGAGATTAAGTCATAGGATCAGAGCGGAGCCCACTGGCTCCCACCATCCAGGCTACATCATGTCAACTGCCCTGGGTGGAACACTCACCACAATCATACCCAAACACTCTTTAGAGGAGGTCCCAAATGCAGCCTGCACTCCAACTGTCCATTTTAAAGTACCAGGAACGTTCACGCTGAAATATGTGACATATGATGAGCAAATAAACCAGCAGAGAGCCGCAGTGGGGCTCTGTCCTGTACCCATCAGAAGAAAAATGCTTATTGAAGTACCAATACCAAGGAAACCATTGACAATAAGGTATCCATTGAGAAAACTATATCAACAAATGAAACAAAATGAAGATCGTCTGAGTGTAGTCTCTGAAGAAACCAAAAAGGTCTTAATGGAAGACAAATGGTGAAGTCACGAGAACCCGGACTGACTCACATATAGAAGAAATGACGACCAGAAAATGACATAAAGAGACGAAATACCATGAACAAGAGACATACTGAACCTAAGGTGAAAGGACGATGTCAAATATAAGAAGCTTAATCTGTAAGCATGATGAAGATATTCGACCAGTTTACGCATGTACATATGCTTTGAAGAAAGCTAAGAAAATTGTGCAGCTTGCTATGCCTAGTAGAAAGACAGAGCGTCAAGCACCACTTATACATATCTACCTCAAACAAAGCATGTTATATAAGTATACTTCCACTTTGCACAAGAAACAGAATTAACCAAATGTTACTAGAGTCCACACGAGGAGAGCTTCATATTTAGCAAAATCGAGAAGTAGCGGCAGAAATGAAACTCAGCAGAGACAACTTGTGGCAGAAAAGCCAAGCTCGTATCAGTAGAATAGATGAACAGTAGCTACAAGTAATTGAAGCTAAGAACAGAATATCCTGCTTCAGAAAGGTCAAGATAAGAACCTGAAGGCAGGTGGTGGGTGAAACGAAAATCAAGTACACGCATTACATGAAGAAGAGGCAAATTCACGGTGTCTGAATCATGTGACCAGCCGAGCAAGGAGAAGTGAGACCTTGACACCTACGTATGGCAGCAGGCCAGGCGAAGATATCAGAACTTTTCCAGGCAGGAGATGCAGTCTCAAGGCCAACCACCATGAAATAATTGACAAATGGCCACTAAAGTGATGATTGATTGTAACAATAATTGGAGGAAGGCCGGGGGAACAAGAGGGCACCCTGCACCTGGCCGACAATTCTGCGTGCTGCTAAGCAAATTGGAAAAGTATGAGTGGGGTTGGTGCCAACCCAATCACAGTGGACCAAGTAATCTAGGGTCCTATAGTTAGTAGAACCAATCGGACATTGACCTTTCAGTGACATCTACAGTAGCCATTTTGAAAGTAGGGCTTAGATGTCCCACCTGTCAGTGTTTGTCCAATCCCCTTACTCCGTTAGCATATACAGATATAGTACCTATATTAAAGTTACCTTTCCTGAACCAATACAATTGCATGCCAACTTTTAAGAGTTAAACGTCAATGATGACGAGTTTTCAGTATAAATGTTAGGTTTTTTATGAAGTTCATCAGAGTTGTGAAGCGAGAGAGAAGATCACGCATCCGCTGATATTCATGAGACTCCCCGTTTTTTGTACTTGTCGTTAAACAGACTCCCTTTGCCAAACCGTTGAGTTGTCATTATTAATTTGGTGTTGGAGTATTAATCTGCACCCCCATCCATCTCAAGGGTGCTGCTATCTTGTCATAAAGTGCTTCTGGGCAAACCCCGACTCTATGGGACGGTTCGGGGTCCTGGAGTACAATTCCATCAGTGACATCACACCACACACACTCTGCATACATACAGGCAGGTGACTAGCAACCCTAACACCTCCCGTCCTACAGCTACAGGCAATCAAATGACTAGCAACCCTAACACCTCTCTTCCTTCAGCCAAGCAACACTAACAGAGACCTAACCAAATTTGAATCTGCTAAGCGTTTTGTTGTGTTTGATTGGGGGCTAAGGGGAATTCCCTGAGTTGGGAGGGACTGTCCAATATACCGGGACAGGTTGATTAATGGTAGATTAAAGAAGTGGGGAAAGAGAAAATCGTAGGATGCCCAGGCGGACTCCAGAAACCCCTCTCTAGCTCCACCTGTTGGCTGTACAGACTGACACGCCTTCTCATGAGCCTTAACAAGAGTGTGAGCCGTGGAGTATGGGACACTGAAAAGCCTGCATCTAGTTCAGACTAGGAAGACGGTTTCTGGTCATGCTAAAGTCTGCAATGCCTGAAATGGGGGAAGTAATACCTTTAGTACTGTATGAACTGGAAATCATTACAGGATTACAGTATGCCTATGCTGCTAATGGGCCTCATTACGACCCAGGCGCTAAGTGGTTAACGGCGCCGTAAAAGGCTGCGGCGCCGTTAACCACTTAGCGCCTTACTACGAGGTCCCTTTGCGGGACCCGACCTGAACGGCTGGTCTCGCAGGCAATTACGGTATCTTGAGCCCTATGGAGCAAAAATGGGGAATGGGGAAGGGCCATGGTGAAATGGGGAAATACCGCCCGCCAACTTTGGAATGGGGCAGTATTTCCCCATTTCACCATGGCGGACTCGTTCCAACACCTAATAGCGCCATGGTTTAGCGCCGGTGTTGTAATGAGGGCCAATTTGATAAATGACGTTGCCACTGGCAGAGTGGCGTTGTATTTCAGGTGGTGTATTGCCTCATTTAATGCTCACAGGCGAACTCTCCATGTACACGCGTATAACTAGTCTGAAGACCAGCAGCATTCACAGGTGCAGGATGCCCTTGCCCATCACGTGCTTGCCCGTCCTCGTCTATTGCCCCCGGTTCTGGCATCCCATGATTTACTGTGCAGTGCATTATGTCACATGCCAGTGCGATGTGTACAATCAGGCTTGCACATGAATACTCCCCCAGAGACATGCATGCATAGGGACCGAGATTGTAGGACTCCTATTGCCTACTCTGACACACTATCTAGTTGTGTGTGCCTGGTTGCGTTGCCATTAAGTGGACGTCAGGGACTCAAGGATATGTGTAATCAGGTAGGGAGACAGAGGTCTTTGACTGTCACCGGTTCAGTGACACACTGGCCATTGTTCATTGTAGCATTGAGAGTAGTTTACTTGCAGGCATTGTGTGAGGTTAGGGTTGACATTATTGTGGGGAAATATGACAACCAGTCAGAAAGCCCAGCGAGTAGAGCACTCGCTTTGACATCCGTGCAGAGCCTGCTGACCCAGGTTCGAATCCTGGCAGGGCCAAACTCAGCCTTTTATCCTTCCGCGGTCAATAAATGAGCACCACACACCGTGGGAAATAAGCAGCGCTCAGATACCTGAGGGTTCGTAGCGCTATATAAAGGCACAGACAAAACAATACAAACGGACAGGCGTTCGTCTGTCAATGCTGGAATTGTACTAGAACCCATGGTGATGGTGACTATCAGTTGGTGTACCCTACATCTCCTGGGCGTGCAGGGGTAATGTTTGAACATTGACAAATTAGTTTGGCCCGTACAGGTAACATGGCAAGAGATTGTTGTGGCTTATTTTCGCATGGTGACCGATGCCCCTCTGCCCCATTGGCTTCAAGCACGTTCCATGCATTTGCCAACCACCTGCCATCCTTAACCAATCTATCATTTCCAGTTACAGTGCCATGTGGAATATTGACTGTTCCTTTCATGCTTCATTACCATTAAGCAATCCGGAATGGTCATACAACCCATCCGCCACTCTCTCGCTTGGCTGTGATGGAAGTGTCCTCTCCTTGTGCCTGAAAGTATATTCCTGAAGGCAGGCTTTCCCAGCTGAGCTCCCAGGTCTTATGGGTGATGTCTTGGAGTTGTATTTTATGGTAGATGTTAAAGGAAAAATGGGGGCTTTCAACTGAGTTGGATGTCTGCATGTGTAATACCCTCAAATGTACCTGTTCCGACCATTTTTTAGATCACCCTGACCAGTGCTGCAGAGGTGTACAGAGGTCTGATTGCTGCCATCTCCAAGCTGTTCTTATCCTCTCTGGTATTTACCGCTTGGAATGGGCATTGTTGTGTCAGTGGTTGAACTTTCGATCATTATGCTCTTTAATACTACAGGAGGGGTGGGCATTTCCCCACAGCAGTGGTGTGTGGACCTCTGGGGCATTGAATAACACTGGCAGGCACAGCATATTGGCAGTTGGGGAAGTTTCAAGCTTTATTTTCTGCCTGTGGTTGGAGGTTTTGGTGCCTTCTGTGATGGGACTGACTCTACCACTTGTTGTAATTAACAGCGCCAGTACTATTCTTTCCACAAGATCTGTCTCAGATGTTTCTGGCAGAGGTGTACAGACAGCAAGCAGGAGGAATGCATGGAAACAGCAGGCCAGGTAGAGAGTCAATTGGTGCTGTGAAGGCATCATGAAGAAGGACACTATCAGTGGCAGTCCTTACCTCTTTAGACTTGATATCCTTTGATGCTAAGAGGTAAGGCTTGTCCTTCCAGGTAGCCACTGTGCAACCCAATTATTAGAAACAAGTGGGCACCGAGGCCACCCAGAGAGCCAGCTCTCAGGGAAAAAAAAACCCTTGAGGGGACAAAAAACCCTGAAGTGAAGAAGAAGCCTCTCAGGGGAGATGAATGTCCAATGAAGACTCCATGAGATGTGTAGCAGTAGAGGCGAGATCCCAGGAAGCATTCAAAAAGTATGCCCTGTGGCTGAAGAAGCAGGAGATTCCACAGGAAGGCACAGTGCAGAGTGAGGAGTGGATTCTGCCGGCTCGTAGCCACCCGGGAAGGTCAGCAAACAAGGCAGGTGAACCCGCGAAGCACACAGAGTGGAGCGAGATGGAAAACAGCTGACTAAGGCAGCCAGCGGAAGAGAAACAGAAAAATGACGCGGGCGAAACCAACAAAGGGAAAGTAAGGGGCAGAGAATGAGTAGGAGGCAACCAATGCAGCCAGCGGTAGAGGCAAGAACGGTAAACCAGGGTGAGCGGGAGGACCAAGGTAACCAGGAGGCAACCTGGGAGAAAGAGCAAAATGGTAGAGGAGTGCCGAGGAAGAAAAGGCAAGGAAACAAACTAGCGTACCACAATAAGGCAATTGTAATGAACCTTTTCCAATACTGGAATGCTTCTTATTTCCGGGTAGCTGGATGACTGGAGGAACGTATGCGTGGTGACCTCATCACGCCATTCGGACGTGTGGTAACCATATATGGTTGGGAAGCAATCTGGATTCGATTCCAAAGGGAAACAGGACCTGAGAGCTGCCAGGAACGGGGACATATGAACAACACAGACAACAGACTCCAAATTCAAAACAACCAATTTTATTAACTTAAATGTAAGGATGGAAAAAGGCCAGACTTGACCTATGCCAGGGTGGGATTTCTCTACCGAAGTAAAACTAGGGAAAGTCTGAGTCAAAGAGTTTAATTTAGGAATCTGTCTGTGTCAAAACCCTGTACTTGCCCTCACAACTATATCTGTACAATGTGTAGGGATGTCAGCAACCAAAAGAAAACAGTGTTTAACACGAAGTTCTGAGCTTCTTCCAGCTTGCAGCTTCCCTTTAGCTCCCTTCCTCAAGTAGAAAACAGTTCCACAAAGAAACGACTCATGATTTCTTTGTCTTATTAAGGACTCGGGGTTCCCTTCCTCAAGTTCCAAGTCAGACAGTTAAAATAACCTTGAAATAAAATGTTCCTGGTCAGAACTCAGGGTTCCCTTCCCCAAGTATCAAATTACAGTTAAAAAAAAACATGAAGTCTCCTTGTCTCCAAAGTTCAGCTAATGTTGTTTCAAATATTTGTTCAGATAATTTGCAGCTTTCACACAGGTTGTACACTTTACTGTAAATCAGTTTTCAGTTTATTTTGTTTAATGTTCTTTAAAGTCACATTAGATTTCAGCAGACTGTGGTTTGTATAGAGTTACATTCATTTTAGCACTTCAACATATAATGGTTTGCTTGGATTTAAAGTGTCTCCTCTTTTTGGGTTCCAAAGATTTTTATTCTATTTGCTAGCAAGGTTTTCATTCAGTTCAGTCTTCCTGCATGGCTCCCATTCACCTTTTTCAATCTGCCCCAGGTAGTCCCAACTCCCACTCTATACTGTAGGGTTCTCTGCTGCATGCACTGGCCTCCTGGTCCGTCTCCTGTCACTCCCCTCTGCCCTTGGGCTGTGCTCCATCTGTACGCCTGCAGCCCCCCTTGATGGGCTTCTGGTGTGGATGACCAATCAACCTTGTCTGACCACAATTAAAGGGCTATGCCTGACCTTCACTGCTCTTAGCAGGCATCTTCTTCGTCCCAGTAATAGAGTGGTAAAACAGCCTAGTCTCCAATGCTCTTCATTCCTTCTTCTTCATCCCAGTTCTGTCTATTGTCAATTGTGGAGAAATTAGGGGAACTGTCTTATAACAGCCCATAAAGGTTGGGTGAGGGTTGGGATGTTTGTCACTAGGAAACAGGGGTTACCATGGCTCGCCCAAGGGGACCCCTCTCCCAGTCTCACGGAACCTCCACCCAGATGATCCTGCTTTCCTTTTCCTCCCCCAAGGTCAGCATCCAATAGTGATGGCCTTTCCCTGGCCATCTGTGCAGAGGATGGAACGGGTCTAGGAGTGAGAATACCTTCAGGTTTCTCACAGTGTGCAGCAGCAGCAGTACACAGTTCTCCACAGTCTGCCCTGCTTGAGTTCCTGGCCTTCCTCCTCATAGCCGGAGCTTATTGCATGCATTGGGCAGGCATCGGCCGCTACTCTATCAGGACAGGTGCTCAGAAGGAAACCTTTCTTGGAGCCCCAACGCAGGGGAGTTCCGGCCCTCCTCCTCAAAACTGGGAGTTAGGAGGGGGCATATTGTATGCATTGGGAGGCATGGGCCGCTACTCTATCAGGACAGGTGCTCAGGAGGAAACCTTTCTTGGAGCGCCATTCCAGGGGAGTTTCGGCCCTCCTCAAAGCTGGGAGTTATGAGAGGGAATAGTGTATCTATTGGGCAGGCATGGGAAGCTACTCTATCAGGACAGGTGCTCAGGAGGAAACCTTTCATGGAACACCATTCCAGGGAGTTCTCGCCCTCCTCCTCATAGCTAGGTGTTAGGAGGGGGCATATCATTGGGCAGTCATGGCTGCTACTCTATCAGGACAGGTGCTCCAGGAGGAAACCTTTCTTGGAATGGCATTCCAGGGGAGGTCCGGCCCTCATCATAGCTGAGAGTTAGGAGGGAGCATATTGTATACATTGGGCAGGCATGGGATGCTTCTCTATCAGGCCAGGTGCTCAGGATGAAACTTTTCTTGGAGCCCCACCTCAGGGGAGTTTCGGCCCTCCTCCTCATAGTTGGGAGTTTGGAGGGGGTTTATTGTATGCATTGGGAGGCATGGCCCACTACTCTTACAGGACAGGTGGTCAGGAGGAAACCTTTCATGGAACACCATTCCAGGGAGTTCTCGCTCTCCTCCTCATAGCTAGGTGTTAGGAGGGGGCATATCATTGGTCAGTCATGGCTGCTACTCTATCAGAACAGGTGCTCCAGGAGGAAACTTTTCTTGGAACGCCATTTCAGGGGAGTTCCGGCCCTCCACATCATAGCTGGGAGTAAGGAGGGGGCATACTGTATACATTGGGCAGGCATGGGCTGCTTCTCTATCAGGACAGGTGCTCCAGGAGGAACATTTCTTGGAGCCCCATCCCAGGGGAGTTCCAGGCCTCCTCCTCATAGCTGGGAGTTAGGAGGGGCATATCGTATGCATTGGGCAGGCATGGGCCGCTCCTCGATCAGGACAGGTGCTCCGGGAGGAAACCTTTCTTAGAACGGCATTCCCGGGAATTTCCGGCCCTCCTCCTCATAGTTGGGAGTTCGGAGGAGGTTAATTGTATGCATTGGGTAGGTATGGGCTGCTTCTCTATCAGGACAGGTGCTCCAGAAGGAAACCTTTCTTGGAACTCAATTTCAGGGGAGTTCTGGCCCTTTAGTTGTATTAATATCATATTCATTGTGGTCGTGGTTACCCAGTTGCCTCTTTATGAACGTGAGCTTGACTTTGCACATGTCTTCAGTCCCCCTTTATGAGACAATCCACACCCACTCAATTACTCAACATGTGCACACCATCATAGCGGGACTGTAATCATTACTCCAGTTACAGAAAAAGAGGCAGCTCACAGACGGGTGTCAGATTGAGAGATTTCACATTATCATGGTACCATCCACTGCCCGCCAGCCTACGCCAGTGAAGTGCGTCACTCTGCTGCTGGGAGACCTACTGCACTCTGGGGAGGGTGCTGGACCAGTTATGCCAAGAGATGAACCAAGAAGAGGCCAACAGAGAATTGTTAAGCTTTCTTCGGGTCAGCCACCAGGCTTTGCCCAGAAGGGCAGTTTCTCGTCTATTTGGTGCCCAGGGTGACACACTATAATGCACCCTCCCTCCTGCCCCCCACACTCGGCATGTGCGCCACTCCCAAATTATACTCCACGCAGTGGCATAACACCAAATGTGGGGGCCCCCCTGCGAGCCATGGTGAGGGCCCCCCCACCCAACTTGGCAACAAATCACAGGTCGCGCCACACTCTGGGCTGAACTAGATTGTCACGCTTGTGCAATACACACAAACGTGCTGCTGAAGGGGTATGCCACACACTGCACTAGGTGAAAAATATAAATATGTGTTTTAATGTAATACAGCACATTTTCTACGAAAAATTGGCTATAAAGCCACAATGTTTACAATTGTTTTGTAGGGTAAAACCAATCCAATACATGCAAGTCACCAACAATGCACAGGAACATTAATGCTTTGCTATTAAAAATGCCATGCCACAATGAAAACATGTCCAACTGGCTGCACAATGTAGACCAGTGTAGACACGTAATAAATAACATTACAGTAAAGAATGCCAGGCCACATTTGAACATACCTAGACTGGTTGCACCAAAATGTCAGGTGGCCTCTAACAACACTGCCAAACTCTTTCAAATCTGCAACTCTTACCAGCACCGTTGTTTCCGGACTGGCATGGTCAGAATGAGCCCTATTGTTTCTTTTTGAAGTCACTCTAACTTCATTAAGAAATTATTCAGTTATAAGGACTGAACCATAACGGAAATAATGTCTGTATGAAGGCAGAGTGACTTCAAAAAGAAACTATTTATTTTTGAAGTCATAGGGCCCTCCACCCAGGGGCTCGCCTCCACCCCATGACATAGAGGCCTCCAGACTAGGGTCTTCCATGTCATGGGGTGGGGGAGCCTTTGGATTCAAAACAAAAAGAAAGTTTATTTTTGTAGTCTTGTAGTCTCTCTGCCTTCATAAAGAAATAATTTTGGTTGCAGAAATAATTTCTTTATGAATGCAGAGTGAATTCACGCAGAAACTTTTTTTTGAGAAAAAAAAAAAAAATTTCAAGTGGGGCCCCCTCCCAGGACATGTGCTGGTGGGACCCCCCCGCACCGCAGGGCCAGCGGGGGGCCCTGTTACGCCAGTAACTCCATGGTTAAGTAACTCTTACCCAATGTCAATAATGCATTGCTTTAAAAAGGAAACAGGTTTTATTGCATAGTGTTTCAAGAACTTTGCAAAAATGTTAAATGCTGTTGTGGGCCCTTTTTTTTTTTTTTTTGCCAAAGTGGGCCAGTTTGATGAGTTATTTCACTAGGCAGCTAGTAGTTTCAACCATTGTTGCTGAATACATATCCTTTGATTTGAATTACATTTAATCAAAAACACTCCCCCTTGGATACTATTCAAACTGTCTGTCACAAAAGGAACGAATTGCCATGTTCAACTGTGGGACACATTTTCATTGGGGCCCAAGCCTATTTTATGCCCCAGTCCGACCCCGGTGGCTGCCAAAAGTGAGCCACAGTGGTTGTATTCCCAGGGTTGGTGCTGATGTTGGGGAGCACCGTGTGCACACATGTGAGGATAGAAAATTATAGGGAGGAGAAGGAGTAGCAGAGGCCGGAGCAGAAGCCTGGCAGGGCCCAGGCACCATTCAGCCCTCCCAGGGACCTCACAGGTGGGTGCTGCACATGCCCATCTCTTAGCCCCCTGTACAGATGGCCACTGCACAGCCCCCTGTACAGATGGCCACTGCACAGCCCCCTGTACAGATTCCCACTGCACAGTCCCCTGTACAGATGCCCACTGCATAGCCCCCTGTAGAGTTTCCCACTTCACAGCCCCACATACAAACGCCCACTGCACAGCCCCATGTGGTGCTGCCCAGTGCATATATCGCTTTGCAGAGGCCCCCTGTACAGATGCCCACAGCACAGCTCCATGTGCAGCTGCCCATTGCATATCCCCCTTGCAGACACCCACTGCACAGCCCCCTGTACAGGTGCCCACCGCACATCCCCCTTTCATGCGCCCACTATACATCCCCCTGTACAGATTCCCACAGCACAGCCCACTGTCCAGATGCCAATAGAACAGCCCACTGTACAGATGCCCACTGCCCATCCCCATGTGCAGCTGCCCACTGCACAGCCTCCCTGGCAGGCACCCACTGCACATCCTGCTGTACAAATGCCCACTGTACAGCCCCATGTACAGGTGTCCCTGCATACCCCCCTTGCAGACACCCACTGCACATCCCCTGTACAGATTTGCAGAGCCCCATGTTCAGCGGCCCACTTCATATCCCCACTTGGCAGGTGCCCACTGCGCATTCCCACGTACAAATGCCCAGTGCTTGGCCCCCTTGCATGCCCCCACTGTAACATCCCGCTGTACAGATCCCCACTGCACAGCTGCGCACTGCACAGCCCATCTTGCAGATGCCCACTGCCCATCCCCATGTACAGCTGCCCACTGCACTGCCTCTCTGGCAGGCACCCCCTACACATCCCGCTGTACAGCTGCCCACTGCACGCCCCCCTTGCAGATGCCCACTACACAGCCCCATGGACAGAGTCCCACAGCACAGCCCCCTGTACGAATGAACACTGTACAGCCCTGTATACAGCTTTTACTGCATATCCCTCCTGGCAAGAACCCACTGCCCATCCCCATGTACTGCTGCCCCCTTGCACAGCCCCCCTGGCGGGCACCCACTGCACATCCTGCTGTACAGATGCCCACTGTACAGCCCCATGTACAGGTGTCCCTGCATACCCCCCCTTGCAGACACCCACTGCACATCCCCTGTACAGATTTGCAGAGCCCCATGTTCAGCGGCCCACTTCATATCCCCACTTGGCAGGTGCCCACTGCGCATTCCCACTGCGCAAATGGGACAGAGTCCCACAGCACAGCCCTCTGTACGAATGAACACTGTACAGCCCTGTATAAAGCTTTTACTGCATATCCCTCCTGGCAAGTACCCACTTCCCATCCCCATGTACAACTGCCCAGTGTTTAGCCCCCCCTTGCATGGACCCACTGCACATCCCCCCTGTAGAGAAGCCCACTGCATAGACCCATGTACAGCTGACCACTGCACACCCCCCCTTGAAGGCGTCCTCTACACATCCCCCTGTACAGATGCCCACAGCACATCACCCTGTACACAGGCCCTAGCACAGCCCCCTGTACAGAGGCCGACTGTACATGCCACTGTACAGATGCCATCTGCACAGCCCCATGTACAGCTGCTCACTGCATAGCTTCCCTCGCAGACACCCCCCTGTACAGATGCCCATCTCACAGCACCAGTGGTGGAGTGACCTACAGGGAACTCCTGCGATTTCCCAATGGGCCTCTGTACCATGGACCTCTTACGAGTGTTAATGTTAAATCTTTCGAGAAAACCAATGGAGACTGGAAGAAGGAGCTTAGTCGTTGGAATTAGAGAAATACATTTTTATAGATCTCTTAAATGAGGAAAGGTCAGGGCAAAGACTAAGATCAGTGGGCAGCGTATTCCACATGTGAGGTGCAATAGAATCAAAGCAGGTAATTCCAAATCGAGCCAGTCAATAGCCAGGCTGCTCAAGTCTGTTAGACCCGCTCGATCGGAGACCACTGGATATACAGGACCATCTAATCCTTTTCTTCAGCTAAGGAGATGCTCTGTCACTGAGGCACTTGTAAGTAAGGAGAAGATTTTTATAGGTGACACAATGTTTACCTGGAAGCCAAAGCAGGGATCTACGAGCCTCAGTGACATGATCCCTTCTCGCCAGACCACAAACAGCTGGAACAGCATCACTCCGAGACACCTGTAGGAGGCCAGGTTGGACGCAGAAGCGCCTGCCAATGGACTAGTTCCATTGTACAGTTTAGAGTGGAACATAGCTACAGTGAGGTTAGCAGTATTGCTTGTAGAGATGAAGTAAAGAATGTGTCACAAAACTACCAATGCATTGCAACATGGGGCCACTTTGAAAAAACATTTCAGGGCCACTTTTGGTTCCCATTTCAGAGCACATCACCCTGTACAGATGCCCATTACTCCCCCAGCCCGTGCAGAAGGCTGCGGGGGGTAGGGGCTATCTTTTCTAACACCCAGTGAGTGCTATCTGATCCTATCTATTGGGCTGGTTCACAATTTGTTGGGGTGTGCTGTTATCTTCAAAGGTTACATGTCTTTCCAACTAATTTTTCCATCAAAGGTAAGTACCATCAAATTCTTTGCAACGACGAAAAAATGTACATTCAATGCATTTTTTTTCCCGTGGGGTTCCCCTAACCCCCTTCCCCCTGTTGTTAACCATTAAAAACATACCCCAAACAAAATTAACATTTTACTCCACAAAAGTTCATTTTTCATAGGAAAAAATTAAATGTAAAAAGCCTTGATGGAACATTTTTCGATGGAAAATCTGCCATCTTCAAGGGCCGCCTATTGGTTACAAGCTTTGTATGCTGCATTTTTCCTGTAGCGCCGACCATGGTTTGGCCAGAGATTCTTTCCGCTGCTACAGCGCTTGGATCTTTTCATTCACTTTCACGTCTTGCTAAACAGCCCCTTTGGAAAGTGCTGTCGGTTACCGTTGGTATTGCACAAGCGTATGGCGCACAGGTTGATGGGTGCGGATACACTTTAATAACTCAGGCTGCTAGTAGACCTGTGTAATTGGTCCGAGAAGGTTGAAAGGCTGAGTAGACCGGGACCCTGCCAGGATTCGAACTTGAGACCTGAAAATTAATAATGATAATGTACACATCATTGCAACAGTAACATTAACCACCGCCCCAGCAACAGAACTATCATACACTGCTTTCTCAACCACAGGCTTGCATCAGAAGCGGGAGGTTATCGCACTGAGACGCCTGTAGCGATCGAAGCGTCCATTTCAAAGCGGAAAAAATTATCCATGAATAAATGTACCTGTTCCCTGCATGATGTATAGCGCTGCGACACGACAACCGTAGCTCTTCAAGGCGCAATGCAACCCTATAAAAGTACAATACATATCGTAATTTGGTTCTACACAAGAAGTGGTGTCTTACCTGCTTTCCCCCAGCCCCTTCGCCCCCACCCCCACCTCACCCCACCACCTCCCGTGATCAACAGTTTTCAGGAACACCACTGAGAGGCACCCTTTTGTCTCCGGGCGAAATTTGACACAGTGGGGGCCCAGGCTGCACGTAGTATTTACGCAACGTCAGAGGCAGCACCTGCTGCAGCTACTCGCTGGGTGGCCCCAGAGTAATCGCGCCCCTCAGGACAATTTGAGTCAACCCTGGTTAGGGCAACTATGCCCTGGGCAGCCGCCCGCTTCACCGGGCCAAAGAAACGGGCCTGTTGGCTGTTGCCCGGGATCTCATGTCATACTGCTGGCACAGTACCCAACCACAAACGAAATGGAACATCACAGAACACAATTAGGAAGGTGTGTGACTTTATCCCCGCTGAGATGCACAACTATGCTTTTACGGGGGCTGAAAGGTTAGGGCTGCTAAAGTTGGAGGGCGTTTCGCACATGTGTGGAGAGAAGACACAGTTGTGGAAGTGAAGGCCTTGTATGGCTGTGAAGTGCAGGGTGTTCTCTGCGCACGAGCGGCGACGACCGCTACATCGTGCTTCTACGAATGATCGAAAGCACCCCGAAAATCTGGCTGAGGAAATATGTGAGAAGGCACGATGAGAAAACTTCTGTTTGGGAGCGAGGACGCAGCTTCAATATCCGTGAGCTGGAGATCCTGACAGAATTCATTCCGCAGAATGAGGCACCGTTCCTTGGCGCCCAGGCAACGAAAACAACAGCAGGAGAGAAGACTGGCATATGGCTAGGCCTCTGCGCCAAAGTAAATGCCACATCCAGCTCAAGGAGGTCGGCAGACGAGCTAAATAAACTCTGGCGCGGCGTCAACAGAGCGACAACGGAGAAAACCGAAGACGAGCAGAAAGATGGCGGAGTGATGCCAGGGGAAGCCCACCTGCTGAGGAGCTGCTCGTCACCGTGTGGGGGACAGTGACTGCCAAAAAGCACCTTGCAGTAGGGGGGTGGGGGGGGGGGGCTGATACTGGCATGACAAATGATGTTTTACATACAAGTATGCACCCACAGTTCCCACAGTTCTTCATAGATATTTCTGAGGTAAACGAGATGCCTGCACACTTTGTGGCGTAGGTGAAGAGCCTCCTTGGATTTTTGTTAAAAGCTATAACATGGCTTGTTTGTGTACATTTTGTCCCTAGTATGTTAAAATCACACACATGCATGCATGCATGCACACACACAAACACTCTCTATAGCTCTTCTGTGATGTTGGGTGATGAGCAGGTCCATTAAGAAGGTCCCGGG
Organism: Ambystoma mexicanum; assembly: GCF_040938575.1. Lineage (NCBI taxonomy): Eukaryota > Metazoa > Chordata > Amphibia > Caudata > Ambystomatidae > Ambystoma > Ambystoma mexicanum. Next base: position 1,152,663,900 of record NC_090926.1, on the reverse strand, counting down.
TGACCATGTTGTCATGCAGTGACACGGTGCGCATGGGTGTGGACACATACAAATGAATAAAGGTAAGTGCTCACACGCAGGAGGAACACTCTGCAGCAGAATACTGGTCTGAGCAGTGTTTATTGAGCACACATGTCGCGCAGCGATCACCAGCATGTGCAGTGCGTTACTTGTCGGTTTACAGGGCAACGCTCTTGGACAATATAACACCGGCCGTAGGAAAATTACTGCATGCGGAAGGAAGAGGTAGAATGCCTTTTTCCTGGTTCTCAGCCGCATCCATAGTATGTTGTGAGGTCATGTAGTCTCCGCTCGGACTCTCTTGGACTTCCACTTCAATTCATCACTGACATCCATCGATTCAAGCAACGTCTATCGCCCATCAAAGCCTGGATGTCAAGCCCCTACCCGAAGCTCAACCAAGCAAAAACCAAATTCATTCTCCTAGGAGACCCCACCAAGCACGTCCATGACCAGAACCGGCTGAATGACATGAATTTGATGGACTCACATCTGAACTCTCCCCCAGCGCACACGTGTGGCTTCTCTATCGACTGTGAACTCTCATTCAAAGCACATATCACCAAGAAGACCGACGCAGCATGATACCAGCTTCCGCTCCTCCACAAAGGCCAGCTTTTCACCCCTTCTCTGATTTACAGAACTGACGTCCAAGCCCTGATCATCTCCCACATGGGTGGTGGCAACCTCCTACTTGCAGGGGTCCCAGATGGACCCTTGACCCCTCTAAAAGCCATCCAGCATGCTGGAGCGTGCCTTCTCACAGGACTAAGAAAGTTTGACAGCATCACTCCCATCCTGGAGAACTGCACTGGTTACCCACTTTTAGCCGTGCTTCATATAAATGACCGCCTGCATCACCAAAAAGCAGTCACAAACCAAAACACAACATCACTTGACTGAGATCCACCATCTCCGAAGGTCAGCAAACCAGAAGAAGCCACAATATCACCAAAAAAGAACTGCAAGAGAGGAAACACAGGACATAGCCTTTTCTTGCTATGCACCCTGTCTCTGGAACAATGCACACAAAACTGTCCCCCTCCAGCCTGCACTTTAGGAATGCCCTCAAGGCCATCATCCCACCAATAGCTGCTAGATAGAGGCCAGTTCTAGCGGCAACTGTTACTTGCAGTGCTACGACAGTGCAACTGTCAAAACTTACAACTTCCCCTTTCTCTATGCCCAACTCCTCCTCACCTGAATCTCTGGTGGAGCTAGTAGAAGTCGACCAATCCTGTCTTCTTCGGTACTTCTTTGATTCCTTCTTCTTTTTGGTTCTCTTTTGACGTAAATAAGCACGTGGCTCCTCGGAGGCCACCTTGACCGGATGGGTACCAAATCCGGTGATCTCCCAGGAGCCAGTCCCAAAACTCCAGGGAAAAAGCTGTTGGCAAAAAACCCTGTGTTGCAGATCTTCTTCAAGGTACTGCCGGAATGGAGAAGTACCAGTAGAAATAGTCAAGACGTAATCCTATCTGTTAACTGTGATTACTGCTGTGGTGAAAAAGGGTTTAGGAGTTGTAGATATGCTGAAGAAGGTGATGCAATCAGAGGACAAGAACAGACTTGTAGTATGGGAGAAACTACAAGATCCAGCATGCACCGCAGGAGGCAGACACTGTTCGAGGAGAACTGCAATCCAGACGGCACCGCAGAAGGCAGACGTTGTCTGGGGAAACTGCAAGATCCAGCAGGCACCGCAGGAGGCAGGCGGTGCGTAGGACCAGCGGCTCCGTAGGAAACTGCGGTACCAAGAACTGCGGCACCGAAGAATAATGGCAGCGGCAAGAGAGAGCACTGGTAGAGGAACTGGAAGCAGACAGAGCCTCGGTAAGGTGAAAAGGTAGAACAAGAAGGTAATGGAAAAAGGTAAGTAGATAAGGCAGAATTAGAAAGATAGTAGAAGGTTATAAACAAGTAGAAACGAAGATGAAGGGACAGAAAACCGAAGAAAGGAGAAAAGAAACTCCCGTGAACTTACCAAAATATACCACTGAATAAGTAAAACACCTGAAATGGGTAACACTGCGAGTGATTGCAGAAAGGGAAAAAAGGCTAACGGCAAGGAGGAGGAGGTAAGGTACTCTGTATAACAGAATACAACGAGCAAAGGGGCAACAAACAAAGTTAGTAGTTTAACGATGATACAACGCACCCTTGTTACTGTGCGTGAAGCGTATATACACTCCGGACGCCATCTTGGTGGAAGACTAGACCGTTAACTGGACATAGAAGACATCCATGCTAGGTGTATCTCCACCTATACCATAACTTCCATGGCTGGTGCATTACAGTATGCCCCCTTCGATGCCGGAACCCTCCCGGTTTACCGGGATACAGTCTGTGAAACTTCTCAATTAGTTCTGGGGCATGTATATGCGGCCTAGGCTCCCAAGTTCTTTCGGAAATCGGGTAACCCTTCCAATGGACCAGGTATTGCAATGTCTCTTGTTTGTAACGTGAATCCATCAATCTGGCTACTTCATACTCTTCTGGAATTGGGGACGTCTTGATGTCCTTCTTCCTAGTTCCTCTGTGAAATGGATCCTCGATATGTTCCTAAAACAAGGAAGTATGGAATACAGGGTGTATTCTACTGAAACAAGCAGGTAGCTTTAGTTTGTATGCCACAGGATTGATCTTAGCCTGTATCCGAAAAGGACCGATATATCTTGGGGTGAATTTGCCTAACCTCGCCCACCTGGGTAAGTACCTAGTGGATAGCCAGACTAGTGACCCTGGACCCCATTGAGGGACTGGTCTTCTCTTAGTGTCAGCGTACTTCTTGGAGTTCTTTCTGCTCTCTTCCAAGGTATGTAGAGCAGAGGCATGTATTTATTGGATCTCAGCCAATGTTTTGTCCACAGACGGCGCCTTGGTATCGCTAAAACCGATCTTGGGGAAGAAGTGAGGGTGATAGCCGTAGGTACACAAAAACGGACTCATACCGATAGATGTGTGATAAGTATTGTTGTATACAAATTCTGCCATGGGGATCAAAGAATCCCAATCGTCCTGTTCCTTATTACAGAAACGACAGAGGTACTCCTCAAGAGTGGCATTGAGTCTCTCCGTCTGTCCATTTGACTGCGGGTGATAACCCGATGACATTGCTCTATGAATTCCTAGCTCCTTACAAAGTATGGACCAGAACTTTGAAGTGACCTGAACGCCCCTATCAGAATTGATCACTCGAGGTAGTCCATGTAGCCTTACTATGTCTTTAGGGAACACCGAGGCAGTTTCAGCTGCCAAGGGTACTCCTTTTAGAGAAGAAAAATGGGCTTGTTTGGAAAACGAATCAATCGTTACCATTATTGCTGTCTTTCCCTGAGAGGAGGGAAGGTCCACAATAAAATCCATAGAGATGTTTTTCCAGGGGCGAGTGGGCAGCTCAGGTTGCTGTAACAGACCGATTGGTTTCTGCCTAGATACCTTAGCACTGGCACAAACTGAACAAGACCGGACATATGACTTAACGTCAGAATTTACCAGAGGCCACCAGAAACTTCGAGTTAGTAGCTCATGTGTGGCCTTCTGGCCTCTATGTCCAGCCAGTGGAAGGTCATGACATAAGCTGAGTGCTTGTTCTTGAAGTTCTACAGTGGGTAGAAAAAGAGCTGACTTGTAAAACCATAACCCTTCTCTCTCTTGTAGATCCTTGGAAGTAGGTGTCTGTTTCGTGCAGGATTTATAACCTTCCTGTACCTTTTGGAGATAAAGATTGATCATGGCTATGAATCTTTGTTTGGGTAACAACTTCTCTTCATTGACCAATACAGTCTTCTCCTGTCCGGGCTCATGCCAACCTCTGGAAAGAGCATCAGCTACTCCGTTCAATGTATCTGGTATGTAGGTAATCTGGAAATCAAAGGTCGAAAAGTAATAGGCCCAGCAGGCATGATGAGAGTTATGGCATTCCATCTGCTGAAGGACTCTTAGGTTTCTATGGTCGGTCCATATAAGGAATGGATTGGTTTCTCCTTGTAAGAGGTGTCTCCACTATTCACAAGCCATTCTCATGGCCAACAACTCTCGCGCAAGTACAGAATAATTCCGCTCACAGATGGTAAGGGTTTGTGAGTAATAAGTGATAGGGTGTTCCTGACCTTCTTTGTCTTCCTGTAAGAGTACATCTCCCAGAGCGCCGCCGGAGGCGTCAGTCTCAACTATGAAAGGCTTCGACTGGTCAGGTTGTATAAGAAAAGGGGCTGTAGTAAACAGTTCCTTTAGTGTGGCAAATGCTTTCTGGGCCCTGGATTCCAGGAAAAAAAACTCCCTTCTTAAGGAGTGAGGTTAGAGGTAACACTATCTCAGAGAAATGTGGAATAAAGCGGCGGTAGAAATTTGCCAATCCGAGAAAGCGTTGAACCTCCTTGACAGATGAGAGATCAGGCCATCTGAGAATGGCCTTAACCTTATCTGGATCCATCCGTATACCTGTAGATGAGATTATGAATCCAAGATAGGGTATCTCTGTAACCTCAAATGAACACTCCTCAGGTTTGGCGAACAGATCGTTCTCTCTCAGCCTACGAAGAACCTCTTTAACCTGAGTATGTTGTTCATTTAGTGAGCTAGAAAATACCAGGATATCATCCAGATATACTACAACAGATATGTTGAGTAAGTCTGAAAACACCCGGTCCATGAATCTCTGGAACACCGCTGGGGCATTAACTAGACCAAAAGGCATTATGCAATACTCAAACAACCCCAACGGTGTTCGAAAGGCGGTCTTCCATTCATCTCCATGACGTATCCTTAGAAAATGATGGGCTCCTCGTAAGTCATTCTTAGTGAAGATTTGTGAGTCCTTAACAGCTTCTAGGATATCCCTGATAAGGGGCATGGGGTATCTGTCCCTAACAGTAATGCTGTTCAATCCACGGTAATCGATACAAGGGCGGAGTTCTTTGGTACCCTTCTTTTCTACAAAAAACAAGGATGCACCGCCTGAGGACTTCGAACTTCTGATCAGTCCGTTGCTGAGGTTGGAATCGAGATATTCCTTAAGCGCAGTCCGTTCCAGTTGGGATAATGGATACATCCTTCCAAAGGGCAAGGGTACGTCTTCTTTAAGCTCGATGCTGCAGTCCTCAGGGCGATGAGGTGGGAGGAGTTTGGGCAGAACATCTTCAAATACGTCCTCGTATTCCTCTTATTGCACCGGAATAGCTGATATCGTCAACTGAGGTTGGGCTACCAGGTTGGCGGATTGTACCTCTGGTTGTGGTACCTTGATACAGTTGTTACCGCAGAATTCAGAATCAAAACTCAATCGATTGGTACTCCAGTTGATGCACGGGTTGTGAAGTCTCAACCAAGGTATTCCCAGTATGAGAGGGAAGTGTGCTGCTCTAATCACATCAAAAACAACCTTTTCGTGATGGTTACCCATTGATATCTGCATGGGTAGCGTTTCCATGGTGATAGGTCCAGAGGGTAAAGGACAGCCGTCTACTCCCTCTACCGGTATTGCCTTCTTCTTGGGTTGGAGAATGATCATGTTGTCCTTAGTCCAGGAGGTATCAATAAAGTTGCCTGCTGCTCCGCAGTCCAACATGGCAAGAACCGAAATACAACTTCCAGTTGTTGTGGTTAACGATACTTGAAAAATCCTTAAACTGTTATCCTATACTCCTTTTCCAGATCCTGTGGGGTTGCAAGGACTTGTGCTACTCTCCCCGTTGCCTCCCTGGCAGAGGGACGAGGTTGAGCATTTCCCGAACGCCGGAAAGGAATCTCGGTACAGTCCTTCAATTGATGTTTGGAGGACCCACAGTACATACATAAGTTTAGTTTGCGGCTGCGTCTTCTTTCTTCTGATGTCAAAGGTCCACGAGTAGCGCCGATCTGCATTGGTTCCTCAGTGGAGGATCTATCCTTTGGAATTGAAGGAGGGTTATAGTTCAGCTGGCCTCCTCGGACTCTCTTCCTCTCATAGCGTCTCTCATTTATTCTGAATTCGATCTGTAGAACCAGGGTTACTAGTTCAGCAGAAGTGTCTGGTCTGGCTACTCGAGCTAATTCGTCTTTTATCTCCTCTTGGAGACCTCTATGGAATATTGTCTGCTGAGCCATCTCCGGCCATCCGGCCAAGGTAGCCAACCCTTGGAATTGAGATACGAAGGATTGCACATCTTGATTCCCCTGTCTAACATCCAACAGTGCCTCATATGTTGAGTACTGAACTTCTGGCCTCTCAAACCGTGTCTGTAAATTGCGAATAAACAAGGCATAGTCGTTCACTGACGGATCATCAGCTGTCACCAAAGGTGTTGCCTATCTCAAGGCATTAACTGTCAGGTTGGAAATCAAGAACCCTACCCGGGCTTTCCGGACTCAAAAGCTCTCTTTCTGAAAGAAAAGTATACTGAGCATGCATCAAGGAAATCCTTTATACCTTTTGGGTTTCCATCGTACTTGGGCATAGAAAAAGTCATTGCCGGTAATTCACATCTTCCTTCTTCCCTGATTGCGGCTTGGTTACGAAATGCTTGGTTTTCATCCTGGAGTGCTTGCATATCGACTCGTAGGCCTTGGATGGCATTACACATCTCCTGTATCTGTTCTGGAGTAGCCATTAGGGTTTTCTCTGGGCATTGTATACTGTCAAAACTTACAACTTCCCCTTTCTCTATGCCCAACTCCTCCTCACCTGAATCTCCGGTGGAGCTAGTAGAAGTCGACCAATCCTGTCTTCTTTGGTACTTCTTTGATTCCTTCTTCTTTTTGGTTCTCTTTTGACGTAAATAAGGACGTGGCTCCTCAGAGTCCACCTTTACCGGATGGGTACCAAATCCAGTGATCTCCCAGGAGCCTGTCCCAAAACTCCAGGGAAAAAGCCCTTGGCAAAAAACCCTGTGTAGCAGATCTTCTTCAAGGTACTGCCGGAATGGAGAAGTACCAGTAGAAATAGTCAAGACGTAATCCTATCTGTTAACTGTGATTCCCGCTGTGGTGAAAAAGGGTTTAGGAGTTGTAGATATGCTGAAGAAGGTGATGCAATCAGAGGACAAGAACAGACTTGTAGTATAGGAGAAACTACAAGATCCAGCATGCACCGCAGGAGGCAGACACTGTTTGAGGAGAACTGCAATCCAGACGGCACCGCAGAAGGCAGACGTTGTCTGGGGAAACTGCAAGATCCAGCAGGCACCGCAGGAGGCAGGCGGTGCGTAGGACCAGCGGCTCCGTAGGAAACTGCGGTACCAAGAACTGCGGCACCGAAGAATAATGGCAGCGGCAAGAGAGAGCACTGGTAGAGGAACTGGAAGCAGACAGAGCCTCGGTAAGGCGAAAAGGCAGAACAAGAAGGTAATGAAAAAAGGTAAGTAGATAAGGCAGAATTAGAAAGATAGTAGAAGGTTATATACAAGTAGAAACGAAGATGAAGGGACAGAAAACCGAAGAAAGGAGAAAAGAAACTCCCGTGAACTTAGCAGAATATACCGCTGAATAAGTAAAACACCATGAGTGATTGCAGAAAGAGAAAACAGGCTAAAGGCAAGGAGGAGGAGGTAAGGTAGTCTGTATACCAGAATAAAACGAGCAAAGGGGCAACAAACAAAGTTAGTAGTTTAACGATGATACAATACACCGTTGTTACTGTGCGTGAAGCGTATTTACGCTCCGGACATCATCTTGGTGGAAAACTAGACCGTTAACTGGACATAGAAGGCATCCATGTTAGGTATATCTCCACCTATACCACAACTTCCATGGCTGGTGCATAACAGCAACAAGCTGGCAGTAAACTCCATGTGATGACAACAAGATTTTTTTTATTATTGATGCAAAAAGGGTAATGTCATTTCCTGTCACTGAAATTCATATAGTTTCAGATTAAAATACTACAAGAACGTACAGATGTACTTATGTTTCTGAAAAAAGGATACACTTCAAACAATTCTGATTATACTTTTGTGAACGTGGGCTATTGGGTGTATTTTATCAAGCTTATAAATGAGTGTGTCCCTCTGCTTTGCTTCCTGCAATTCCCCTGCTATATATTCTAATGCTCAACATGTATTCACTTACGCCTTCCTGTCTGCTCCTCACCAAGCCAGTGTATTCACTCTCTCTGCCCAGGGTCCAGAAGTGCTCTGAAATGACCAAAAGGGGACATGTTATGATATGATAGGTTATTTATAACACACTTAACATGCAGAGGTTTCTAAGCGTGGACCCGGGAATGGAACCTGTGTTGCCTTGTGTCGTCTTGCTTTCAAGGAGAGCACGTTGCCGGTGAGCTATCCTCCTGGCCTGCTGGTAGTGATCAAAAACAATCTTTAGTTCCTTCCCCCCCTGGGTCCTCTGCTCCACATCATCCCTATCCACAAGTCTCCTTTTCACTGTTATGTTTAGCCCCCTGACCTCATGTGTGGTTTTACACCCTCCCATTGCCCCTCCCCTTCCTGTAATTACATCCAGGTTATTTCTGCTGCTGTCATTTTTTCTCTCTGTCTCAAGGGCTGCAAACCCCTAGGTTTTAATAATGATGCAGCAGGGTCATCTTAAGGGATGTGTGGTCCCACTGACCCATTACAACCAAGCATCTGTGGTCAAGCCACATTGCCATCCTACATTGCCCTTCCAACCCATAGCTTGATATGCCGCCCAGTTAGTGATTAATACTCCCTTGCAGTTCCCCTCCTATGCTGGAATGATAGTAATAAACAGGTGACAGATCAAGGGCAAAGCCAGCTGTTCATAATGAGGCTCTAGCATAGAGAGAGTACACACTGGACACATTGTAACAGTAACAGCCTTGAGGAGCACATGCAAGCTCAAGTATAGATGCAGTAACACAGCTTAGTAGCTGTATGAGAAAGCTGTGCGTATCCTAGCATAGACATAGAGGAGCTGCTGTGCAGTCCGGCTGGCTGAGCCATGATATGTGCTTTGACACGTTGGGGGTCATTACGAGTTAGGAGGTAGCCATGCTGCTATTAGCGGCATGGCTACCCCCTTTCCGGGTACCGGTTCCGGGTTCCTTAAATGAGGAATAACCGGGCATTCCAACCTTAGAGGGCCCGGTAATTCCTCATTTAAGGAACCCGGACCCGGTACATCCCCATTGAATGGGTCAAGCCCCCATAGGGCTCAATGGGAATGAGGAGCATGCTAACAACGGGCCAGTTAATAACGGGCCCGTTGTTAGCATGCTGGTCACCTCGCGGGACCCGCTAAGAACGTAATAGGGCGGTAAGGGGTTGACGGCTCCAGCACCTTTACCGGCGCCGTTAACTTACCGCCCTACTCGTAATTACCCCCTTTGACACCACTCTCTCGAATTCGGCTACCCGATTACCTGTCCCCGCGACCCCCGCCCACTATACCATAAAGTATATTGAGCGGGGCAATGTGGTGGACACCCCCGCAGCCCTGTTTTTTTTCAATGCTACCACCAAAGGTTCGAACCTTTGGTGGTAGCATTTTTTAGAACTTTTGGTTCATGCGAACATTTAGATGCGGGAAAATCTTCCTAAACCAGAAAACACTACGTATGCCTTGCTGACATTTGGAACTTTGATCTGGCATATGAACACAGATCTCTGAAACAAGTGCTTCCAGACTGAGCTATCTTCTGAAACATCACGGCTCTATCACTATGCATTTCAACTTTGTTATTGCACATGATCAATATATTCCCTGACGAAAAGTGAACATTCAACACAAGTAGTGAATCCACAATGCCACAATGAACACAGCACACAGTATTAAATGAACAGATGGGACGTTGCAGCAGGGTCAGCCCTCAACTCCATAGGTGAGCGACATGAATCAAAAATGCAATGATGTGAAGGCACTTGAAAAGGGCGGAGACAAAGTCTGTTGGGAGTCTGTGGAGCTGTGACCCCTGTGCCATTCCTGTGCTTTACCTGCGTGTGCCCGTGGCGCAGGCTGAAGGACTGGGAGTGAGGCGAGATACATCTACGTATTAAGGATTGGATTGGACTAGGGCTCTGGCCCTTTAAACCAGCGCATCGGAGCCTCTCAGCTGCGTATTTCTTCGCAGCTGATATTGTTTTGGAAAGACCAATCATGTGACTGATCACGTGACCTGACCAGCTGGATAAGAAGCTGGCTGCGGCACCCTTGCGGTGATAAGCCCGGAGTCGCGAAAAGGGCGGAGGCAAAGTCTGTTGGGAGTCTGTGGAGCTGTGACCCCTGTGCCATTCCTGTGCTTTACCTGCGTGTGCCCGTGGCGCAGGCTGAATTACTGGGAGTGAGGCGAGATACATCTACGTATTAAGGATTGGATTGGACTAGGGCTCTGGCCCTTTAAACCAGCGCATCGGAGCCTCTCAGCTGCGTATTCCTTCGCAGCTAATATTGTTTTGGAAAGACCAATCACGTGACTGATCACGTGACCTGACCAGCTGGATAAGAAGCTGGCCGCGGCACCCTTGCGGCGATAAGCCCGGAGTCGCGAAAAGGGCGGAGGCAAAGTCTGTTGGGAGTCTGTGGAGCTGTGACCCCTGTGCCATTCCTGTGCTTTACCTGCGTGTGCCCGTGGCGCAGGCTGAAGGACTGGGAGTGAGGCGAGATACATCTACGTATTAAGGATTGGATTGGACTAGGGCTCTGGCCCTTTAAACCAGCGCATCGGAGCCTCTCAGCTGCGTATTCCTTCGCAGCTGATATTGTTTTGGAAAGACCAATCACGTGACTGATCACGTGACCTGACCAGCTGGATAAGAAGCTGGCCGCGGCACCCTTGCGGCGATAAGCCCGGAGTCGCGAAAAGGGCAGAGGCAAAGTCTGTTGGGAGTCTGTTTGGAGCTGTGGGGCTGCTTGTGGCTGGAGGCAGCAGGAGGTAAGGATGAGTCCCGCTTCACCAAAGGAGATGGTGAATCCACTACATATCCTAAGATGCAAATCAGGAGCTGAGCGTGAGGTGGGCGTGCACCCGGAAATGGACAGGCTCAAACGTTTGGAAGGTAAGAAATTAAATGAAAAGGAGGGTCCGGGAGGGGCCCAAGACGGGGTCCCCGAAAAGGAAGAAGTAGGGATTATGATTCCCTCTGAATTAATACCCGGCGAGAATATGGAGGAAGGTAGGGTCTCTCTGCTGCCTCTACACCCTCCATCCCCCATCCCCTACGATGCCGTTTCCACACATTTGCCAGTTGACATGTCTCTGCCACAGGTGACTGCACAGTGTCCAAGTGGGAGAAGCGGAGACATGCTGGAGGGGAAATCGAAAAGGGTGAGGAGACACTCTAAGGCCCTGATGAGAGACACAACGCAGTCCAAAATAAAATGGCCTACTGCTAAGAGAGGTGAGACCTCGGGGCCCGCGAGGAAAGCAGAATCCTTACTGGGGCAGCTGGAAAAAGAAGGGGGGAAAGTGGGAAATCAGGGGCCCCTACTCAGGAGTGCCCTGAAGGGTACCTCCGGAATATGACCAACATATTTCATGGAAAAGGAGGGGGCCAGCCATGGGGGAGTTCCTTCTTCTGACACCCATATAGGGGTGAAATATGTGGAACATCTAGTCAATGAAGGGACAATACCACGCATGGCGAGAGATGCTGAAAAGGCAGGAGCTATCCTAAATACTAACTTAGCAAATGAGGCGGAACCAAGCCTTTCAATAGAGGAAATAACAACGGAAGCAAGAGCAGAGATGATTGAAGAGCCTCCGATGGAACAGGATGCAGAGACTATTTGCAAAGGCCTGAAGGAAATAAGGCAAAAAATACAGTTTGAGGAGGTGGAGGGAGAGAACAAAGTGGCTGACTTCACATAGAAAACACAGCTAATTTGCAAATATCAGATGTGGGAACCTTGGAAAAAGGTAACACCTTAATCTCACCTGTAAAAGACGACAAGCCTTCTGAGCAAACCCAGATACCAAATCAAAATGTGGAAATCATAGTGGAATTGCACTCAACTCCTAGGCAAATCCCAATCGGCAAGATACAAATTCCTATTAAAACAACGGCAATCACGGATGAGTCATTAGAAGAAATAACATCGATACATGACGCTTTTAACATTGATGACATCGCTGCAACTCCAAACGCGGCCTTATATGATCGTCTGCATCAACTTCTTAAAAGCAAGATGGATGAATCATTAGATACAAATGCAATAACTGACAAATCGTCTGGAGAGAAAAATGTAAGTGGAGGAGACGAAACGATGCATGAAATACAGACAGGATCAGATAAGGAGGATAATTCCAAGAAATGTGAATCGGAAGATCAAGTAAAAACGAAGTCCACATTAGTGGAAAGTGGAAAAGGTGATAGATGGAAGCAGGGAAAGAAATCCCAAAAACAACAGTATTGCAAATTACTGATTAATCCACCTAAATTTAAAGGCAAAAAAAAAAAGTCGGCCTATAAAACGACTTTGCTGAATCTAACAAAGGCAGACTGTATAAAAAGCTACTTTGGCCTTAAAGAACTTAAGGAAAAGTATACAGAAGAAGAAATATCTGACGCAGATCTACTAAATAGTGTATTACAGACGGACGGCTGTGATACCATGCCAGTCACAGAGGGAGAGGATATTAGAGGGCAAGAAGCGAAGGAAGTTAATAATGCCCCGGTCAGATGGCATTTTAAGAAACCGGCCGCTAGACACAGACTACCCAGTGGAAAAGCGATCTTATCTACCACGCCTTCATCGCAAATGCAGGAGATTGAGACCCTTAGGCCTGAAACATCAGCTACCAGCACCCAGACCACCCTGCTTTTGACAGAACCAAATGCAACAAAAAAAGTGTCAGTTACAACGCAGACAACAGTTTTAATACGTGAAGCAAATTCTGTGGAAAAAGTGACAGCCGGGATACAAACTGAATTAAACCTTAGTAAAAATGACGAAAAGGACGGACCAGCTATAAAACTAAACAGTAACATAAGATTGTCACAATCAAAAACGTCTGTACAAAACAAAACAATAATCACTAGCAGAAGAGGTAGTGAAGAACCCTCAACTTCAAATATCGACTCAACACAAAAAATAGACTTAATGTCTATAATGTCGACTCTAACCATAGCTTTAGCACCCTTCACAAAGCTATATGAGGCTTTAAATGATACAGCAAGGGACCAGACTTCTTTGATCGCCCTCATGAACACGCAATTAACATATCTGGAAGGATATGTAACAGCAAAAGACAGGTTATTGAAAATACAAGAAGACGGCCGGATAGAGAAAGAGAACGGAGGAATTTCACCGACGAACTCAGATCTGGAGAAGAAGAATGTGATAGAGGGTGGGAAAAGAGTGTCCTCAAAAGAACCAAATGGAAACATTAAAATAGTAAGAAAGGAGAGCCAAGATGGGTTGGAAGTAAAGAATAAGCAGACAAAACAACAGAAAGAAAAAGTGGTTATAACCCAGAAGGAGAAAGAGGCAGGAACCAAAACAAATTTCACATTTGGAATATTCACTAACCAAAAATCAATTGTGAGCAATCCTCAATCGTTAACAAGTACAGCGAACTCTAATAGCCAGTCGAAACAAACAAGAAAAAAAATGTGCACGGAAAAAAATGCCAGTAAGACAACAAATAAAATTATTACTAACTGTAGTCAACCAGTTGACGAGACAATAGACTCAGGAACTGATATAAGTGAATGGAGCGTATATACAGTGGACGAATACGAAACAGAAAATAATGCATCTCCAAGATTTAAAAGAAAAGCAGTCATACTGGACCTCTCTAACATGGAAATGGAACCTAAGAAGAAGGTTCGTATCATAGGAGAGAAAGAAAAATCTGGAGAGGCTGATAAGGTTGCAAACAATCAAAAAGAAAATCAAGACAAGAGGCTGTTTACAATAGGGAAAGGAAATTTAACCCTAGAGGAAAGCAAGCGGACACAGAAATGCACAGCAGGCCGGAAAGAAGTTCAAAGAAAGAAACCCGACCAGAAGAAGGAAATAGGGGTTACTCCACCTAGAAATAAATCCAGGAACATCATGGATAGAAATTTTTCTCCAACAAGTCGGAAAAGAAGGTGGAGTAACGAGCAGAGACAAAATACACCAAAAAAAGACCAAACCGAAAAATCATACCCGTCTAGAATACAAAGCTCTTGCATATTTCGTTTGGAACGGAAAAAAAGGTCCAAAGACAATTTGATTCTAAACAGAAATGCAATCATCAACCTATTCAAACAGATTCCAAGATTACGATGCGTCCAAAATCAAGATTTATGGATGGTAGAACCTTGTGAAACTGGGAGAAAAGACTGTTCATATCTACATATTAAGTCAGAAGTTATCAAAACGATGCTTGAGAACGAAACAGCAAACTTTGATATCCTGGGATATGATCTAAGGAAATCACGGATTAAGAAGTCAAGAAAAGAGGATGAGATAAATGATATTCCTCATAAAATCTCAGGAAAAACTCAGTGGGGAAACCTAAAAGCAAGGGAAAGGATGGGTGGAGTCGAACAAAATCAAAAACACCCAGCAAATGAGAAAAAAGAAAAAGAAAACCAACATGGATTATGAGGAAGTAAAGATTCGGCCCGTAAGAGTAACCATGGGTCGGAACATCAAAGAATATACCAAGATCGCTCTAAGGACAAAACGCGTATAAGGTTAAAAGAAAAACAAGGAGATGGATCTTCTTCACCTAGGGACAACTATAATAGGGATTTGGATGACAAACTATCACATAAAGAAAAAAAGCAGGATAAATCAGAAAAGGGAAAAGACAATGCTTGCTATCGCGCAGCGGGAATTGTGAGGAGATCACCGCCAAACTGGTCATGGAAATCGTCGGACATACATATAAAGAAACACAACTAGCAACCAGAAAACTTGATCGGGATCCTCCAGGTTGACCAACTGGTAAAAGTATGTTCCTTAATGACACGGAGATACTTTTTCATAGATATGGCCTCTTGGAATACACGAGGGTTCAGTCACCTAACTGTAAAGAGTGACGTGAATCTGGGGCAATGGGATATACTATGTCTACAGGAGACATGGTTAACACAGAAACCAGAAATGGATGGATATTCAACATTCGCTATATCCGCAAAACAGGGCTTAAGAGGCCGTCCCACAGCCGGTTTACTTACAGCAATAAGATCAGGTATTGGATTGGAGGTGATAGAACAAAAAAACTCTTGCGATCAATTCCAAGTTCTAACAATATCCTGGAAATATATAGACAGCAGTAGTAGAGAAAAGGAAGAGCGCATACTACTAATTAACACATACTGGAACCCAGAGTCAAGTAGGGACAAGTTATATCTGGAAAGTCTTATAAGCATTCTAGATTACAATGCGGAAAACCAAGCGTGTAATCACACAATTATCACAGGGGATTTCAATGCTATATGCAAGAATATCGGAAATCAACGACCACATTTACCAAAATCTGCGCCAATCTTGAAAAGAGGTGAGCACCTCGAAAGAATATTGAGATCAAGAGACCTGCACAACCTGCATTGGGTACGATCAGATAAAAATCTGGTGATCCCTTCTTGGCAAAGAATGGAACAATCAGGGACATTAGACCATACATTTGTGTCCAAGGAGCTGCTGGGAACGATAGTTAGTTTTGCGATAGTAAGGACTTTAAACAGTGATCATAATTTACAGCATATAAGATGGGCGAACCTACAGAAACCCCAACAGCTCTTTAACCAAGATATAGATGTGAACATCAAGGGATCCAGGTGAAAACTGACGGAGAACGCAATAAAGCAGATTTCTGAAAAATACTCCATGATAATGGATGGGGAAGTTAATACAAAAAAAAAGAAGTCAGAGAAGATGATGGATTATACACTTCTGTTAAAAAAATACATGAAGACGACAAACAAAATCAAAAAGACCCCAATGAATCATCTTCATGCCTATAACCAGGAATTAGTAACAAGAAGAAGAACTTTACGAAAACTAAAACGGATGGCGATCAGATCCGATACACAAGTGGCGCATGAAAGTTGGAAGAGCGCCAACAGGAACTATAAATCCTGGATAATACAAAAAAGGCACTCCCTTTACCAGGCAGACTCGGAGATAATGTTAAAAACATTATGCGGGAAAAAATCAAGAGACTTTTGGACCCTTATAAAGGGCACTATGATGTCATGTACAACCGCACTACAAAACAGTGTGGGAGAAGGGAGGTGGATCTCCCACTTCTCCAACCTATATGCACCACTGCCCGCCATAGAGAGCGCCTGCCTGCGAAAAAGGAAAAAGGGGACTGACTCGCCGTGGGAGATCACAACAAAGGAAGAAGATATCCTGGCAAAAATCTTAACAACTCAAGGGCCCCGGGGCCGGATGGGATCACAAATAGTGACCTAAAACAACACCAAGCAATACGGGCTCCCTTGATTAGTAACATCTTTAAAACCTGCAACCAGGAGCAAAATATACCAGCTTCATGGAGAAACGCGATAGTGGTTCCAATCTTTAAACGAGGAAATCGTGAAGATCCATGCCACTACCGCCCAATATCCTTGTTGGATGTCATTGGGAAAATATACGGCGGGCTCGCCTTGGAAGCATTTCAAGCATGGCTCAAAGCTGAAAACGGGGGAGATCCATTCCAGACAGGATTTGTAAAAAACGCAGGAACATCTATCAATATACTGACGTTAACAACAATCAAGGCCAAGGCTATGCAGACCGGTCAACCCATATATATGGCATTTGTTGACCTGGTACAGGCGTTTGACCAGGTCAACAGGGACAAACTATGGGAAAAGCTGGATGCTATGAAATGCCCTCCAGCTATTATGGGCCCGATTCAAACATTGTCACAGGACACATCTATTAAAGTAAGGCTCGGGCAAGATGGACTATTGTCGAGGGAAATTCCAACTTTCAGGGGGGTGAAACAAGGCTGCCCCCTGGCCCCTGCATTATATAACGCATACATCGCTGATTATGCTGAGTACGAGAAGGCAATAAGATGCTTCCCTCCAGCTATTGGTGGTGAAAAAATATTGCGCTTGTTATATGCAGACGATATTATTTTATTGGATAACACGCCAATAGGTCTGCAAAGACAGTTGACGAATCTGATCATATATCTGAAGCAGAATAACCTAAAGCTGAATCCAGAAAAAACCAAAATAATGGCTTGGGAAGGCAAGAAAAAGAAGAAACAAAGCAAACAGAACTGGTTCGCGGAGGGGCTAAAATTGGAAAAAGTAAAAGACTTCAAGTATCTGGGAGTCACGATGTCAATCAACGAGTCAGAAATAACAATGCAAAATCTGCTATGGACAAAGATAAAAACGTTAACAATACAAGCAAGGATGAATGACAAAAAATACGGGAAATTTTCATTATTGGCAGTAATCAACTTCTATAAAGCAAAGGTGGTCCCTGCAATCCTTTATGGAGCGGATGCAATGTTCCTAATACCTGAAGTACTGTGGATTAAATTAGAGAGCTATTTCTGGAAGAAAGTGCTTAATCTGGCACAATCTACACCTATGCCACTGTTAAGGAGAGCGCTTTGTCTCGTGTCACTAAAAGCGATCCAGGAGAGAAACATGCTAATGCTATATCGAAAACTCCAACTGAAGAATAAACCAAAACCTTTGGAGCTGGTGAAAAACGAGATGACAACGGACAAGATCCAGGCACTAAAAGATTGGAAGCTGAGAAATATGAAGTTACTGAAAGATCTAGATGTCGCGGAAGAGACACTTGAAACAAACCCAGCCAAAATATCAAAAAAACTATTTGAAGCAGATTGGATTAGGACAGAGGACATAGCGCGATCATATAAACTGATGAAAGATTTCCCAGCGGTCCCGAAAAAACTATACGACACAAGAGGTTATCTGAAAAAGTTCCCGGACAAAAGGCTGGCCAGAACATACTTGAGATTTCGATTAAACCAACTACATACTAACGAAATCCAATTCATAAGGAAATTGTCATCAGATAATAAATGTAGATACTGCAAATCAGAGGAGACAGTAGAAACTAGTCGACATCTTCTACTTGAATGTGAAGGTACCAACAAATCGAGAGCAGCTTATCTAGGGAAAATAACGCAATCGTTTTCCACACTGACAGAGGATAACTGGTGGCAGGCCTTTAACGAAGGAGAAAATACTAAAAATGTGATCGCAGTAGCATCCTTCTTTGAAAATCTTAAGCTAACAACTAAGTAAAAGTAATAGGAGGAACTTCTTGTGGAGTAATGTGTCAAAAAAAAAAAAAAGAATTTCATCGAAGGGAAAGACTTCATGTGTGAAAATGTCTGAGTACATGAAGAGATTTAAAGGATTAAATAAATAAATAATGGAAGGAAGCTTGACAACAGAAATTGGTTAAAGACCTTGAGAACAACTAGAATTACGTAAGGAATCCAACAGGTCAGGCAGTGAAATCAACGATAAGGGTCAACATGGAGGACATGGAAGGGACTTTCTTTTTGTGCTTTCTTTAGGATCACTTAAGGCTGAAGGGGACCTCTTTGGAACTTATGGAAACATTGGACTTTGTTTTATTTTTACCTTTGAAAAAATTGTTTGTACAATAAAATCAAATAATAATAAAAAAATATATATATAGAAGGCACTTTAAAAAATATATATATTTATATGATAAAATAGGCCACTTGGAACAACATCTATATATATATGTTGATCTCTGTGGCACCACGTAGAAGTATGCCTCACACCATAGCCCATTCATTCCTCCACACCTAACCCACAAACACATTGTGAAGTGCAGAGACGTGCACGGAAATCCTACCTCATGCCTCAAAAGACAGCAGCAACATGAAGCCAAGGAACTGCAGAGGGTGTCTGAGGTTGGGTGTTAGGAAGAGGCCAAGGGGGTAGGTGCAGAGGAGCACAGGAGGTGGGGGGATAGTGGGGCAAGGAAAGAAATCAAGTAACTAGTAAGAGGGATGGGCACACCTGGTACAGTTCTTAAATACTAAATTTGGGACTTTTCTATTTGCCATGGCAGGATATATATGTCATTCACTCTGTTGCCAATCATTCTGAGGCGGTATATTTCTTTGGGGCACTAACTGCCAATTTGTGCACTTTTCTGATTACACAATTAATAAGGAATGGGGGGATTCTTGAAAAATGTGTTGTTTTGTTTTTCATACTTGACTCCATTTTAAGTCCCTTCTTAAAGCACATGATAAGAATGCGGCTACCTTAGTGGATATGTGCATGCCCACAGCCTTCTGTGTCCGGATTCTGTGGCAAAATACTAAATAAAGCAAACATTCCTTATTACTATTGGCCCCAAAAGAGGTACCTTGCCAGTTGCTGCATCTGCCTGGGTAGTGCCTTCTATTGATTGCCCATGTCTCTGCCCCTACGCACAGTTCCAGTGCATTTTTCCCTTACTGGCCCTCCTGCAGAACCTCTGCTTTAGGAACCAATAGGTCGCCTCCCAAACTGGGCTAGGCCTCCTACCAGGGCACATGCCAGAGCCAGTTCATCCTAAGAGGCAGGGCGTGGGAGCTGGGGAGGCCCCTGTTCCTGTGTTAAATGGTATATGATATTGTATATAATGGCCTAAGCCCAGTCGCTTTGCGAAGAAATCTGCGTAGCAAAGTTTCGATCTTAGATGACTTATTCGCCATTTTAGGTTCGTCCGCCATTTTGATTCCCACTCCAAAGTAGTTCTGTGTTCTTAAATGGGGGACAGTGTTTCCCGCTCGTAACTGAGCCGTCCCGACCTTTGTACACAAGTTAATGTCTAAACTGTCCGTTGGCCGAATGTTTGGGTCGAGTAAAGAGACCTTGTCCTATGCCTGACTTGTAGACAGAGGATAACCTGCGCCAACAAGTCCGATCAGCGGACATACATCAACCACAATACTGTCTAAATACTGAACGTGGACACTTGTTGAACTACATTGTATAGGACATGTGTTAAGACTTATAGTTAAATCCGAGAATACACTGTTGCCATTGTGTCTTGTTGATGTACAAACTGAAGATAATCCACATGGCTATCGTTGGACAAAATAGAAGTGAACTCGGCATGAACCCTAGACCGAGAATTATTAACATGAAGGGGGCAGGACATTATGATCAGAAATGTATAAAAAGTGTAAATGTCTAGACGTCCAGTACCTCTCACTTCTCACACCGAAAGGGCTGGTATTCGCTGTGATGTACTGAGGGCCAGATAGCTATCTGATACTTTGTTTCTTTGTAAACTGTACAGTTATAGAATAACGATCTGTGAATCTTTATAAGCCCGTGTTTGGTGTATTTCCTTTTGGATATTCAGCCTCGATATTTCCTTTTGCTTTTACACCTGAACCCCATGAATATGCTGAGGACGCTAGTAATATGGGTCTGACTGTCTGGTGCACCATGCCTTCCTGCCATTTGACTGGCAAGAGTTCTCCTCTTGTACTGACAGGCCCACATTCTCAGGTATTCAGTTCATCAGTGGTGGAGACCTCAGTGAAAGGAAACCTATGTACCAAATGTGAGTCACACTCTTCACTCTGCATTACCGGCTGGAACAGAAACTTCACTGGGCTTAAGGGAGGAGATGCACACAATGGTTATCAACACAACTAGGTTGCAGGACGCCCGTGAGTTTAGTGGGCACAGGGCTACGTAGGATGTTTTAAAAACGATATGCCAGTAGGACCCAGTCTTAGGGGAAAACAGAGGGAAAGATTGGCCCAAGTGGTCAGGTGATACTATGAAACAATGGGCAGAGGGAGGGGTGGCAGGAAAGAGGAAGAGAACGGTTATACAAGACCTGTGCTCGCAATCAGAGCTGAAGGGTGTTTTGGTGAGGTCAGGAGGAGAGGTGGTGGACCAATAGAGCCGGTGGAGAATGGAAGTTGGAGAGGAGTGCTTACGACTTGTTGGTGATTTTTGAAAATAGTGAGGTTGGGGCAGTGTGTGGGAGTGGTGCCAAGCGTGAGAGAGTGGAGTGTTGTTGCGAGAGTGACTGTTGGAAAGAGTAATAGATGAGAGGTGATATAGGACAAAGTGAGAGCAGATGATGGTCAGAAATTGAGATTGGTCTAGAGAGAGAGGCAGTGAAAAAGAGAGTGTAGGGTAGTGTGAAAGAGAGAGGAGACAGACATAAAAGGAGAGGTTGGAGAATAGGAGTGAGCAGCAGGAGGAGCGAGAGAGCTTGGCGAGTGAGAAATACCAGAGGGATTGAGAGAGGGAGAAGGGGAGATATGCGGCACAGGCTCAATTGTCACTAGGGGTTTCTTATATCAAGCCCTGCCTTATGACTTGCTGGGGAGTAGGGAAGCCTGGGCTAGGGTGGAGGTTAAGGAATAAAGCGGGGACTCCCCTTAGTCTGCCTTTTCTTCTTAAATCAATTATGATATTTGATAATAAACTGTCTGTGACGTGTCAACTGCAGGGGCACCTGTGGTCCAGGGATGAATATCGGTTTGTAAATCAATCAGCCCCACACATCCAGTACACCAGAAGGGATACAAATAGATCGGAAACGCAAGCAAAATATACACCTTCTTGTTCAATTTTGGCAATGTTGGTGGAACGCAAGGTTGTGGATCGTTCATTAGTTGCAACACAGTAACAATACAATTATTACCCAATTCAATTACCCAATGATAAGAGGGACTGTCCAGTCAAGGTTGTATACAAATATCTACTTATTTATTATCCAACAGACAGTTCTAGCAACAGTACAAAATGCAACCCACCCTGTGAAGGAATGCAAAGGACAGTTTCAAGAAGGAAAAGGGATGCACTCTGGATACTGACAGGAGGGTAGTCAGTAAAGTAATTAATCGCAATAGTTCAAGAATACTTGGTTTCAGCACAGAGGGAGCAAAAGGTCATAACATGTCACAAGGACCAGGGGGACAGATCCACAATGTACTTTGTGCTTGTAGAAGTTCTTGGTACACAAGAGGCTCAAGTCAGTTTCAAGGCGCTTTGCAGCTCTGAAAGCAGTGCTCTAGCTCTATGTGTTCATGAAATACATGCTTACTTGTATTTGTTTGTCTTGAACTTTTTAAATAATTGTTGGATTACAAAAATGCGATTGTCCTCAGTGTCCTACCTGAGCTTAACAAGACACTAGAAAGCAAATAAACAACCCTAATCAATGATGATATAATTTATGAACTGAAAACAAATTTAATATATGGTGTGTCTTGTAATCCAACATTTATTACAAACATCACTAATCAATGATGATACAATTAATGAATTAAGAGGAATTTAATGTATGGTATGTCTTGTAATCCAACAATTCTTAAAAACATTTAAGTTAAACAAATACATGTGAGTATGTATTTCATGAACAAATATAGCTAGTGCCCTGCTTAACTGTTTAGATCAGAAGTAAAAAAGCGGTGCGGTCAGTTACAGCTCAAGGGCTCAAATATTTCCTTCATGGTGGATGCTGGTTGATGCTTGTCGATGTACTCATCCTATGGTCTTGACTGGATTGTGTAGTCCTTTAAGGTGGACGGCTGAAAGTTGAAGAGAGTGTTGCAGGCAACTGCCTTGTCATTGGTTTGGTTCAGAGACTCTCTGGCACTTACCACCTAGCAAGCTTGGATGTAGAGCTGTGGGATGTTTTTACCCATGCATCCAAGCCCTACCATAAAACTGTGCATTACTGGCATTGAGAACATCATGATGGCCAGAACTCCCCAGAGAGTGCACAGGGAAAACATGAAGAATAGGCTGCCACCCATTATTGCCTATGTTGTGAGCACAGGAGGGCACTGCCTAAAACCACCATTGGGCTACACACACAGTAGCCTGAAACCATTGGGAATGGCAATGCTGATTGCCAAAAGCAACCCAGAACTGTGGGGAATTCATTTTCTTAATGTCAAAAATGGATGCAATACTGGTGCTCACCACTATCAGAAAGCCGGCGTTTTAAAACCACCAGACTTGTGTGTAAAACTGAACAAATGAACTCAAACCAGGCCAAGGAAAGACTTGCTAAGAGGTGGATACAATGTAAAACTATATTCTGAAATGACTTGAAGGAAGTAATCATTTAATGTATATATAAAAAATAGCTGGGGATGTCAGCAGCTTAAGTGAATTTGGGTTTCAAGCCACTAAAATCGAAATGTTTAGAATAAATGAGTGACCTACTTGTGAGTGTCACAAAGGTTGCAATTGTTTAAATGTCATAGTTTTGAACTTAGAATCAGCATTCTAGCTGCATGTGCAAACATTGTAAGTTGGATTTGAAGGTAGAAAACTGGGAACTAAAGTGACATTTAGCTGAATTCTGCCTGACAACTACCCCTGACAGGAGAAACCTGCTCAGCCACTCTTCCCAGGCCTAGCTGCATCCTGCTGCCCCTGCCAAAAGGAGATGACACCTCTCTGATTGGAAAAGGGGAGGAGCACCTGGGGACTGCAGGAAGTTGAACAAAGCCCTGTCCTGGACTCAGGCAAATGTTATATTAGGGGGGTCGTAAAATGGCTTCCTCTTGGGAGCAACTGGGAGGGGCAGTGCCTGTGAGAGCCAGCTGAGCTTGGCGGAAGTGGATAAACCAGAAATTCCACCATGTGCTTTGGAAAACCACACCACAGAGCATGATTTTAAAAAGATGGATAATTCACAGTGCGGACTTGTCAAAATTATATAAATAATATCATTTTTGTGATTTTTCTGTGCACATTTTAAGAGGTGTTAGGACCCTGTGGTATGTTATTGGGGATAGTAGCGGAAAAAAAGGTTATTACTCCAAATGTATGCATGTTAAAAATCTGACACTTTATCATCTGAAACCCATATACCTGGTGCACATTTGTGTAAAATCTGGAAAGGTTGAGAGGTCGTTATCTGGATGAAAAGGGGATAATTCTGTCATAAGTGGACACGACATCGTACAAAGACAGGGATTGGATGGTTTGGAGCTACAGAAAATATGTTAACTGGACCTATAATATTAGAAAAATGTTACATAGATAAATATGTATTTGGGTCAGAAATAGATTTGTGTGCAATTTGACAAGGGGAGGTTCCTCTGACCATAAAACCTACAGCATCACTCTGACACTCCATTTCTTTCCCCCAATCAAGGGAGAGAGGAAGGCTTGGCCAATGAGAAGTGAGAGGGGCAGGCTTAGCTAGGCCCAGGCACACACCCATTTTCAAACACATAAAAGGAACACTGAAACCCAGGTAGAGACATTCACTTTCCACTTTCTTGTGGGACGCTTTGCCGGGAGACTTCATACTTCACATCCAGAGATCCAGACTTCAAATCCATCAATCTCCAGAGACCAGAAATTAACTCCAGAATTTGTAGCAGAGAGGCCTGAATCCACAAGCTGAATCCTCTTCAGCAGGCCTCAAAACCACCAACCAAACTATTCAACAGCCGGGCGAGTTGTTTGAATTCTTTGCCAAGAACTTTTGCAAGAACCTGTAGCAGTATCCAGAAAGCAGTGCTGTATCCGGAACCAGAGAGAACCAGAGACCAGGCGCTGTGAGCAGAACCGCCAGAAGTCCCGTTCAACCTGTTGACCAGATCCGTGACGAGGCCCATTCCTTTCCAAAATCTAGTGCGAGTACCCAGCTAGCACTGTGCCAAAACCAATCTCTTAGTTTAAAATAATCTAATCCAAACTATTTTAGCCTATTAGAACTGCCTCCTAGAATCGTGTCATTCTGTCTTCTTTAAAACCGAAAACTGTCATCTGTCATTCTGAGCTTTAAAATTTAAAATCCGAAAAACTACTTTTACTAAATCGGCCGTATCTCCGGAATCGTTTGTGCTAGGAGCGAGTTTTAACTGTCATCTTAAAGCTAAGCTACCCCCTATAGTGCCTCCGTAATTGCGCTCGACGCACGCGACTAAATTTGCAGCGAGTTGACATTTTGCTTAATTTCAGCCACGTGTAAAAATATTTGTCCTTGCTTTCCTTGCTGAAATTCGTGTGCAACCTGACAATCATTCATAGAGCATTGCTAAAGTGATCCTGAATTAATTTAAAGTATCTCTCACTCACCCTGAACCTCATATAGGGAATTAAAAGCATTTTTTGCATATTTCTCACTTCTTTGCAAACCACATCAAAGTATCTTGCCTGTGTTTAAAACACCTACCTGTTTTCCTCTTAGCTTGCGGGGGGGAACTGAATTATATTTGATTGCATTCCTGAGAACTGTGTGCTTTCCTCCCATCTCTTTACCTTGCATAGAGGGGGGGGGGTGGATTGTCAAAGAAAAGTAATTACATTGTCTTTTGTTGAAGTTATATCAAGTTTATTTTCTGTACTGCATTTTCATTCATCATTGCATTGTCCCCATCATGAGGCCATTGCATTGAGCATTGAAGCCATAAAAGCATTCTCAGCTACTTTATCCTCTCTATATCACTTCTAAGCCATCAAAAAGAGTGTACCACTGTAACATTATCCATTGTTGATCACTATCATCTTCACAAGTGTGCTATCAAGTATGAATTTATTCTAAAAGTGTGATATATATGTATATATATATTGTTTAATTTTCAAATAAACCTTTTAATTTGCAAAACAAACCTACTTCTTGGCTCAGTGGGGTCAGGAGGATTCTAAGAGAGGGGTGTTATATAAGGGTTGTCATCCAGAGTAAACGAACTGGACATAAAAATATATCAATAAGGGTTTCCCTCAGCATCCCAGACTAGGCATTGACTTAGCTGTAGTGTTGAATTGAATCCGCTTACAAAGTGGGGGCTCGTAGCCGGAGATTCTGGATTAGATGTACCACTTGTGCAGCTTAATACGGTGTGCCAACTGACCGGAGACACATATCCGCTTAGATCACCACGCTGTTTTACACTGTGAAAGCACTCCTCAAAGGAACGCTCTAAGGAAACGGTGTGTTTTGTAAAATAAAAAACAAACTTCTGTAAGTCAGGAAGGAACTCAAATTCCAGAATGACGACACTGGTAGACATCAAAATAGCCAGAGAGCACTTCTTATATAAGCTATTTGTGAGAGGTGAATGGATTGAGCAGGGCCAGGATGCGTGGTTGCAGGCAATCACACAACAGGTCACGGCAACTGGGTTAGATAACTGGAGAGATCAGGGTCCCTTACATGTGGCCCTGAGCGAACTATACATGGCTCCCAAAGCTAAAGATGAAAACGACAAGATGGTTAGGCTAGCGGCATATTTGTATCTATATATGGGAGCCATGCAGGACAAATGTGCTGAAGGCCAAGATCTGGCAAGTACGCAACTGTTGGCATTAGAGAAGGCCCAATCTGACCTGGTCTCTTCTGTGCAGAGGAGCCAGGAGTCAGAAAATGATAGTAGGCAGTATATCATTAAAATAAAAGAGGACATGGATATACTGCAACAGGAAAAGACAGACCAGGATACCAGAATTCTGGCTTTGCAGAAGGAGCACCAAGACAGTTTGGACTCCTTACTGCAGAGACAGAAAAAGCTGGAGCAACAGATCAATTTCAACAAGGCATGCACAGAGCAGGTAGACACCCTGCAAATCCAACTAGACAGAGAGAAAGAGGAAAGCAATTAATTGATTTTGAAAGACCTGGATACCCAGGCAGAGTTTAATGAAGAACGCCAGAAAGCTGGTGCCTTTCAAAGGCAGAGGGACGACCTGGCGTCACCAATGCAGGCTCTTGGTCAGGAAAGGGATACGTTAGGCCAGGAAGTCTGCCATTTAAAAAGAAAAATTGAAGAAAATCACTTGGCCCTCCAGGGGCTGGGTGACCTCCAAAAAGAGCATCAGGGCTTGCTAGATCACACCAGGAGGGTGGAGGAGGCTCTGGCAAGAAAGGAGCAGGCCAGTAGGGATGGGACTCAGGAGGGAACCCTCCTGCAGCAGAGACTGGCCCAGTACTCCAGGACCAATCAGGAGGCACATAGAGAGGATGAGGCTCTCTGCCAGCACAATGATAGGCTCTAGCAACAGGTAGCCATGCAGGAGAGACTGATAGAGTCTAGGAAGGCCTTAACTTAGGAACTGAAAGCGCAGGCTCTTGCATTGCAACAGGGAGCATGGGCAGACAGAGATGAAGTTCGCTGGGAAAGGGAAACGCCTGAGCATAACTTCAGGAGCCCTAGTACCAGAGGCCTTCATCTCTCTCAGTCCCTGGACTCTGCCACCCCCATGTCTCCTGGCGCGTATGAGCACAGGGCCACAGGAATGGCAGATTACTATCCAGCCAAAAGTATGGGGCTCATAGGCCAGTACCACCCAGGAATGGATGGGCGGGCACCCGGGTATGGGCACCTAAGTACAGTGTAATTTAGTGGGGAACACCAATGAATTAAGCCCCCTAAGGGCATCCTAAAAACCTCTGCCCAGTTAGGTCACTGGGGGGGGTACACATCAAATCCTGGTAGCAAGGAGGGATCTGAAGACTCCTCTGAGCGTCACAGGACACAGGAGACCAGGTCCCCACATTCTGCCAGCTATTCCCAGGCTCGCAGAATCCAGGAAAACCTGGAAGATCAGACGGGCACCTCTGGGAGCAGTGCTTCTGAATCAGAGGATGAATGGACCAGGGTTACCCGAACCAAAAAGGCCAATAAGGTGAAAAGGGCCTTGCTTAAGGACCCCTTAAAACAGATTAAGGCAATCAGGAGTGTCATCACGCCTTATCATAAGAACGCCAAGTATTCTGTTTGGGAACACTTGGAGCTCTATGAGCAAATGATGAAGACTTTCCATTTGAAGGACAGCAGTAGCTGCATCCAGTACGTCAAATGGACATTCTCCCCTGAATACTCCAGTTTCTTTGCGGGGCTGGAGGACCAAAAACATTCAAGATGGTCCACATATAGGGTGGCCATCTTGAAAAAAAATTCTGTACATAGAAATCCCCAAGAGGCTCGCAAGGCAGTCTACAATTTGCAATGTGGGGAGGATCAGGCCCCACAAGAATTTGTGCAAGAATTGAAGCGTGCCTTTGCGCAGACCACCAGAAGGGTGCGCACGGACAGCAGAGAATTCATCAACACATTTTTCCATGCTCTTCCCAAGTACATAATGACCCAGCTCGTGAGAGATTTTCACGAGAAATGATCTTTAGACTGGGTCATTGAGCAAGCCACCCGGATCTATGAGGTGCAGAAGCCCATAGAAAATAAAAGTAATGCGCAGAAAAACCCCAAAACCAACAGCACCCCTGCTGCTGCCAAGGTGGAAGAGGTAAAGGTAGCCCCCGTTTTAGATTTGGAGATGGGGGGGCTAAAAACCTGCCTGCGCCAAATAATTCACAGCCAAGAAGGCCCTCGAGCCAGTCATAGACAGGGAGTCGACGAGGTAGTCCCACAAATGGGGTCCCTCGCTCCCTTGATTATGTAAGTCCCCGCTACAAGGGAAACCGACCCATCCTGGGTTAAGTGTGGACCTCTCCAGCCCAAGAAGGGGGTCCAGTCAAGCCCCTAACCCAGAGAACTTCCCTCCAAACTTCCCACAGGAGGGCAGAAATTCACCAAATCCGGGGCAGAACTTTTTCCCCAGGTATCCACCCAATTTCCAACCCCAAAACCATCCATCCTTCTTTCCCCAATTCACTGAGCCCAGACCACCTAATCCGGGAGAGGGGAGGCCAAGGGTGGAGGGGTACCCAAATCTTCCCAACCCGGGGTATTACCAGAGAACGGATAGCTACCCTTCCCGGGATCAGCCCAGGGGAGAAAATAGAGCCCCGTATCAGCCTGAGCGGATTTCACAACTTGAGCGCCAGGTCCAAAATATGGCACGGGATCTGGGTCACATACTGAGGGCTCAACAGAACCCTCTGATGAGCATGCAACCACAGAATGCCCCAATCTCTGGGCCTGGTGCTCCAGAACAATGACGGGGGCAGCACCCCGATAACCCACCGGTTCCCAGGGAGGAGGCACAAGGGGAAGGGGGGTGTAAAGCCTTGGAGGAAGCTTCCTTCCCAACTTGTAAACAGCCCCTGGAAAACCAGGAACCGGAAACAAAATCTCCTACCCCTGAAAGTCTGCCACCCAAGGAGCAGAGAGGAGGTAGGAGAAACAAAGGACCCAAACAGAAACACTTTGTGGAGGAGGTACAGGTCTTCCAATTTGAGGGAGAGGGATCCTAAGAGGATCCTGGGAAAAGGATCTTCTCCTTCAGAGATGGGGGAACTCCTCCCAAGGAAAAATGGGTCCCAAGAGATTCCAATCCAGACTGGGTAGACATGGGGATTGAGCTGTCGCCGCCCATCATTCTATACCAGAACCAACAAACCCAAAAACCCCTGGTTCAAACCCATCCTGGTGACTGCCTCCCAAAAGGCAGGGGCGGCCCAGAACCGGAACCAGGGGAACTGCTTGACTGCAGTATTATACCAACAGACTGGGTAGATGTGGGGATTGAGCTGTCGCCACCCATCATTCTATCCCAGAACCAACAATACCAAAATCCCATGGGTCAAACCCATCTTGATGAATGCCTCCAAAAAGGGGGGGGCGGCCCAGAACCCGAAACCATTTCCAGTTGCCAACTTTTTCTTTCAGATTCACCAGGCTCTCCACAGAATTCTGCCCAAATCTCTTCTCTCGCCATGTCCAAAACCAGAAAATTAGCCCACCATTTGTCCAAAAATGTGCATTATCTGTGCCTCCTTGAGGAGAAGGAGGGAAGATACTATGCCCCGGTACAAGTACAGGGGCAGGATACAATTTTGGCACTGGTGGACACTGGATCCCAAGCTACCCTTCTGTCCAAAAGGGCCTTTGATGAACTAAATGCAGGAAGGGGGGGGAAATTACTGTATTCCTCTCACCTCTCTTCCTGGACAACTGCAGAACTTTGACGGGAAGGAAATTCCCGTTGAGGGGACTGCAGAGTTGGACATTAAAATTGGGCGACACAAGGTGAAACACCTGGTCATAGTAGTGACTCCAGAGGGCACCCCTTGTTTACTAGGAAACGAACTCCTGAGAAGGTTGTCACCACTAATAGATTGTGTAAACAAGGTCCTCTGGACCCAGACTAGCCGACCAATAAGATTAAAACAGAGTGTCCACCATGTTAGTTTAAACGGCACCTGCCACATGGTTGAACAAAAATCTGACCAAGTAGAATTTCACTTCCAGAACAACCAAATTCCAGACGTGACAGTAATAGCAGTAGGACAACAGACTGGTGATGAAGGGTCCTCTCTGAAAATCAACCTTCCTTCCAGTTTAAGGTGGTATTCCACACTGGAAGGAAACACTCTGAAATTCTTTACCAATCCACAATCAACACTCCAACTCCTATCATCCAGAAAGATGTTAAATCAGCTCAGAGCCTGGCTGATATTCAGCAAATTGGAGAGCAGTTGTTCATCCCTTTTCAGTTCAATGATAGGACTCTGTTCTCGCCCGAGTGTGTGTGAACAACGGTAAGAGCTTCATCAGAAAAAGCCATGTTCCGCCAACTCCCAAAAGATCCAGCCATTCCCACATTCAAACTGATAGACAAATGGGAAATGGACCTGGAAGCACCCAATTCCAAACATCTCCTGCCAAGCAGGTGTATGCTCAAAATCTCCATTGGCAACAAGAGCATAGTCCATAATTGTTGGGTCGTGCGAGACATCACTGCCGCCTTTTACTTAGGCAGTGACATTCTCAATCGCTTTGCCATTAATTTGGGTTTTGATGATTCAGAAAAAGCATTTAGGTCAGCTCAATTGCTACCTTATGCAGTTGAAATTCAGATTAAAGAGGAAATCACCATCCCAGAAAGGACCCAACAATTCTCCCTGGAAGTGAAAGTTAAAAGAGGACAAAAATTGAAAAACCCTGATGCGTATATTCATCTAAATGCTTCTCTCCAACAACAAGGGTTAGGGGTAAACCCAACACCATTATTCAACATAGAACATGAAACCATTCCAATAGAGGTGGATAACAGCGACTTACAGAGTATTACTCTAGCCGCAGGCACCGCCATTGGAATGGCGGTTGAGGACCGACATTTCTCCATTGATTTAGGAAATGAACTGTTAGGACAAATCCCTAATGACTGTTTTGACAGTGACAGTCGACCTTAGGGAGCTCAACAAATGGGTCCATACTTCCTGATGGCCTCTGCCCTGCATTGACCAAGGGCTGGCCCAGATTCAGGGGTCACAGGTATTCATAGCAATAGACCTGACCAATGGACTAATGGACCGTGCCTGTCAGTAGGGAGGACAAATACAAACTGGCTTTTACCTTTGTGGACCAGCAGTACACATGGACCCGGACTCCCTTCGGATACCTCAACTCCGGCAATGAATTCAACATTTTCCTACATAAGGCCATGCCCGACCTGGGTGCGAGGGGTAACCTGGCTTATGTAGATGATGTCCTCATCAAAAGTTCATCTGTGGAGGAACACATAGCGGAGTTCCGTTATGTTCTGACACAGTTGAGGGCCGCCGGAGCAAAACTTTCCTTTCAGAAAGCACAGTGGTGTAGAACCCGTGTTAATTTCTTGGAGCATGAGATTACTCCTCAGGGTCTCTGTCCCCAAGAAAAGAAAGTGGAAGCACTCCAGAAACTGAAGGATCCCACAACTCTGCGGGAACTAAGGAGCCTCCTTGGACTGACTAATTACAGCAGAAAGTTCATTGAGGGCTACACAGAGATCACCAGACCCCTGATTCATCTTTTGAACGGGGGGTCAAGTGGGAATGGGGTCCAGAACAATCCGAGGCAGTAAGACAACTCAAAAGAAGCCTCTCACAAGCGCCTTGCCTAGCTTACCCTGTCAGAAACAAGGAGTTCTTCCTGGAGACAGGATTCTCTAATACGTGCTTGACTGCAGTATTATACCAAAAGTATGACAAGGTCAATAAAGTAATCTCCTATGCGAGCAAAACTTTATCCTCTGTGGAGGAAAAATTCAACAATTGTGAAAAGGCACTCCTGGCAACGGTGTGGGCATTGAAGAATTACCGCCCGTTCATCCAGGAGGAACACATCATAGTGGAGACTCCACACCAGCCTCTGCAATATCTCCAAAGTGACAGAATCCGGGCCGGAAATGTGAGTAATTCCCAAATTACTTCCTGGATTCTGTCAATGCAAGGCTTTCCTGTGGAGGTCAGATATGGCCAAAACAAGAAGAGTCCCCTCGCGCAACGTCTGGCTGACTTGCATGATTGTGCCAGAGAAAACTCTCTCTCGAGGACGAAAGTCTAAAAATCAAGGACAACATGGAGGCATACCTTAATTCCCCACACAAAGTCTTTGAAGAAGACAAGTGTGCGGGAATGCCCACTGTCTATGTGGATGGATGCTCTTACCATGTTGACAACAACGGGGAGAAAGAACTGGAGGCCGGCGTAGGGAATGCATGGGTGAAGGAGTTACCAGAACCCTCCGCTGGGTACAAAATTGTTCCCCGAAGTAGTCAGGTGGCAGAATTGATGGCTGTGCATCATGCCATCCTCACTGCTGTCCAACAGCAACGCCACGAACTGGTCATAATCACAGATTCGGATTATGTACGGATCCGGTTCGTGGAGCACCTGGTCAATTGGAAAACCCGAGGCATGTTATGTGCTAATAACAAATCCTTCAAACATGGGAAGTTAATCCAAAACATTGATGATCTGGTCACATCGAATGGGATGACCATCTACTGGAAGAAGATCAAGGGTCATTCCAAAGTAGAGGGACCAGACACAACACAAAATTACTTAGCTGATCAGCTGGCCAAAACCGGGGCCATCCAAGGGGATCTAATAGAAATAGAGTCCCTGTTGTGAGAAATCCAGGTCACTGCTATCACTAGATCCCAGACAAATGCTCACAATGATCTTTCAACTGCACAATGGAGTAAGGAGACCCCTGATGCTGATTTGATTACAGCTCAGAAGGGGGATCCAATAATTGGTAAGTTTTACCAACACATTGAGGACCCTGAGAACTTTCCCCTGACGGATACAGATTAGATTGGGAAAGAGGACCTAAGAGTGTTGATGAAATGTCCAAAGATGTTCCGAATCCCAGACGGTTTGTTGGTAAGGAAATCCCAAGCTGGACATGATCCACTGATCATGGGTGGTCCCTACCTCATTCCAAAGCCTGATGTTAAGTCCCGCCCATGATGCGGCCACCGCCGGTCATAGGGGGTTTCACACAACACTGGAAATTTTAAGAGAGGTTGCATTCTGGCCACACATGGGGCATGACCTCGACCAATACTTGAAGGGGTGTCTTGTGTGTGCACAATTTCAGCCATCATCCCTCACACACTGTGCACCTCTCCAAAAGAGGGGGATGACACTGCCATGGTCGGATTTGCAAATCGACTTCGTAGGCCCTGTAATTCGCTCGTCTAGAGGAAACAAGTACATGTTGACCATCACATGCTTGTTTACCAAGTGGGTGGAATGTCTCCCAGCCCCAAACTGCAAGGCAGAAACAGCAGCTGCCCTGATGATTAACCACATCTTTTCCCGTTTTGGTCTACCTCAAAGGATTGAGTCAGACAGAGGTAGCCACTTCACCAGTGAAGTAATGACAAAGATGTAGGAAATACTGGGGGTTAAAAGGAAGCTACACATTGCTTACAGGCTAGATTCCTTTGGAGCAGTAGAGAGATACAACCGAACCATTGTGAGCATCTTAAAAAAGTGTGTGGCAGATTCTGGGCCAAGTTGCGATATCCGATTACCTCTGGTCCTAATGGCCATCAGATCTACCCCTTCATCTGAAACTAAAATGTCACCATTTGAGTTGATGACCGGATACAAGATGGTGCTTCCCCAGCATTTGCTCTACAGGACCCAAGAGCAGACACTGATAAATGCCTCCACAACTCATGAGTATGTGGAGAATTTAAGGAAACACCTCCAACATGCTTTTGCCTATGCTCAGCGGAATCTAGAAAGATCAGCTGATAGCATGAAAACCCACTACGACCTGAAGACCAACAGGAAGGAATATACTGTGGGAGACCGGGTCTATCTATACAATTTCAAAAGGAACCAGGCCAAACGGTGAAACTTTTTGCCTACATGGAAGGGACCGTTTGAAATTATAGACAAAATCTCCTCTGTAGCCTATAAGATCCGCATCCCTAAAGGTAGTCTGGCGGAAGGGGAAGATAAGTGGGTCCATATAAATCAGCTAAAGTGTTGCCATCCTAGGCACACTCTACAACAACTGGAGGAATCCTCTGGAATCCCAGAGGGGGCCGCCCCATATCAATAAAAGCTCCAACCCTAAAATATTCCACATCCCAAAAATATAGTAACCTAATGTCAATATTTCCTGTTATATCCTGTTTTTCAAAACAAGACTGAAAAATGTAACCGGATGTCTAAAATGTATGTGTTCGCCACACCATTAATAGCGGTGGAGAAATGTCTACGAATAGGTATTGCCGCTTTTGCTTTATCATCCTAGGAGAGATGAAACCACGGAGTCTGACCAAGGAGAACGACCCGGAGACCGGGAGCAAGGATCCAAGGGGCCCGGGTACTGCCCAATATTCCCATCAGGACAGGCAAGGAGAACCGATCGATGCAACCGGATAGAGGAAAAGATGCTGAACTGTGCCATCTACGGAATTGGAAGAAGATGAGGCGAACATTCCAGATCTTGCGAGTTCCATCAGTGAAAGATCAGAATGGCCATCGCAAGGGGGGGGGCTTGTGGGATGTTTTTACCCATGCATCCAAGCCCTACCATAAAACTGTGCATTACTGGCATTGAAAACATCATGACGGCCAGAACTCCCCAGTGAGTGCACGGGGAAAACATGAAGAATAGGGTGCCACCCATTTTTGCCTATGTTGTGAGCAAAGGAGGGCACTGCCTAAAAACACCATTGGGCTACAGACACAGTAGCATGAAACCATTGGGAATGGCAATGCCGATAGCCAAAAGCAACCCAGAACTGTGGGGAATTCATGTTCTTAATGTCAAAAATGGATGCAATACTGGTGCTCACCACTATCAGAAAGCTGGCATTTTAAAACCACCAGACTTTTGTGTAAAACTGAACAAATGAACCCAAACCAGGCCAAGGAAAGACTTGCTAAGAGGTGGATACAATGTAAAACTATATTCTGAAATGACTTAAAGGAAGTAATTATTTAATGTATATATACAAAATAGCTGGGGATGTCAGCAGCTTAAGTGAATTTGCGTTTAAAGCCACTAAAATCGAAATGTTTAGAATAAATGAGTGACCTACTTGTGAGTGTGACATAGGTTGCAATTATTTAAATGTCATAGTTTTGAACTTAGAATCAGCATTCTAGCTGAAGGTAGAAAACTGGGAACTAAAGTGACATTTAGCTGAATTCTGCCTGACAACTACCCCCGACAGGAGAAACCTGCTCAGCCACTCTTCCCAGGCCTAGCTGCATCCTGCTGCCCCTGCCAAAAGGAGATGACACCTCTCTGATTGGAAAAGGGGAGGAGCACCTGGGGACTGCAGGAAGGTGAACAAAGCCCTGTCCTGGACTCAGGCAAATGTTATATTGGGGGGGTCGTAAAATGGCTTACTCTTGGGAGAAACTGGGAGGGGCAGTGCCTGTGAGAGCCAGCTGAGCTTGGGGGAAGTGGATAAACCAGAACTTCCACCATGTGCTTTGGAAAACCACACCCCTATGGGGCCAGAGCATGATTTTAAAAAGATGGATAATTCACAGTGCGGACTTGTCAAAATTATATAAATAATATCATCATTTTTGTGATTTTTCTGTGCACATTTTAAGAGGTGTTAGGACCCTGTGGTATGTTCTTGGGGATAGTAGCGGAAAAAAAGGTTGTTACTCCAAATGTATGCATGTTAAAAATCTGGCACTTTATCATCTGAAACCCATATCCCTGGTGCACATTTGTGTAAAATCTGGAAAGGTTTAGAGGTCGTTATCTGGATGAAAAGGCGAGAATTCTGTCATAAGTGGACACGACATCGTACAAAGACAGGGATCGGATGGTTTGGTGCTACAGAAAATATTTTAACTGGACCTATAATATTAGAAAAATGGTACATAGATAAATATGTATTTGGGTCAGAAATAGATTTGTGTGCAATTTGACAAGGGGAGGTTCCTCTTACCATAAATCCTACAGCATCACTCTGACACTCCATTTCTTTCCCCCAATCAAGGGAGAGAGGAAGGTTTGGCCAATGATAAGTGAGAGGGGCAGGCTTAGCTAGGCCCAGGCACACACCCATTTTCAAAACACATAAAAGGAACATTGAAACCCAGGTAGAGACATTCACTTTCCATTTTCTCGTGGGGCGCTTTGCCGGGAGACTTCAGACTTCACATCCAAACATCCAGACTTCAAATCCATCAAACTCCAGGGACCAGAAATTAACTCCAGAATTTGTAGCATAGAGGCCTGAATCCACTAGCTGAATCCTCTTCAGCAGGCTTCAAAACCAACCAAACTATTCAACAGCCGGCCAAGCTGTTTGAAATCTTTGCCAAGAACTTTTGCAAGAACCTGTAGCAGTATCCAGAAAGCAGTGCTGTATCCGGAACCAGAGAGAACCAGAGACCAGACGCTGTGAGCAGAACTGCCAGAAGTCCCGTTCAACCTGTTGACCAGATCCGTGACGAGGCCCATTCCTGTCCAAAATCTAGTGTGAGTACCCAGCTAGCACTGTGCCAAAACCAATCTCTTAGTTTAAAATAATCTAATCCAAACTATTTTAGCCTATTAGAACTGCCTCCTAGAATCGTGTCATTCTGTCATCTTTAAAACTGAAATCTGTCTATCTGTCATTCTGAGCTTTAAAATTTCAAATCTGAAAAACCACTTTGACTAAATCGGCCGTATCTCCGGAACCGTTTGTGCTAGGAGCGAGTTTTAACTGTCATCTTAAAGCTAAGATTCTAAGCTTTCCAACGCACCTGAATCCAACTCGCTACATAGTGCCTCCGTAATTGCACTCGACGCAAGCCACTAAATTTGCCGCGAGTTGACATTTTGCTTAATTTCAGCCACGTGTAAAAATATTTGTCCTTGCTTTCCTTGCTGAAATTCGTGTGCAACCTGACAATCATTCATAGAGCATTGCTAAAGTGATCCTGAATTAATTTAAGTATCTCCCACTCACCCTGAACCTCCTATAGGGAATTAAAAGCATTTTTTGCATATTTTTCACTTCTTTGCAAACCACATCAAAGTATCTTGCCTGTGTTTAAAACACCTACCTGTTTTCCTCTTAGCTTGCGGGGGGGAACTGAATTATATTTGATTGCATTCCTGAGAACTGTGTGCTTTCCTCCCATCTCTTTACCTTGCATAGAGGGGGGGGTGAATTGTCAAAGAAAAGTGATTACATTGTCTTTTGTTGAAGTTATATCAAGTTTATTTTCTGTACTGCATTTTCATTCATCATTGCATTGTCCTTGAAGCCATAAAAGCATTCTTAGCTACTTTATCCTCTCTATATCACTTCTAAGCCATCAAAAAGAGTGTACCACTGTAACATTATCCATTGTTGATCACTATCATCTTCACAAGTGTGCTATCAAATATTAATTTATTATAAAAGTGTGATATATATATATATATATATATATTTTTTTTTTAATTTTCAAATAAACCTTTTAATTTGCAAAACAAACTTACTTCTTGGCTCAGTGGGGTCAGGGGGATTCTAAGAGAGGGGTGTTATATAAGGGTTGTCATCCAGAGTAAACGAACTGGACATAAAAATATATCAATAAGGGTTTCCCTCAGCATCCCAGACTAGGCATTGATTTAGCTGTAGTGTTGAATTGAATCCGCTTACAGAGCCTAGCAGGGCACGCAGTGTGCTGACTGGGTAGCGGTTGTGGAGCTGCTGGAGGGTCCTCTCGATTCTATATCTCCCTCTGTTCCCTGGGAGATGTTTAGGGCATGAGTCTTGCTTCCCACTTTAGAAATACTGGCCTTCCTTCACTGGTGGAAGCTATAAGGCTGATTGTACCTTCAACCAGGGTCTAAATGTGTTCTTCTTGTTACTGCTTGCAAAGTCTTCAGATGATTTGCCAAAAAGAGGGGCTCAACCCTCTTTTAAAGCCAAATGGGCCCACCTTAAGCTTACCTTAATTAACCAATCCAGGGTCCCC
Organism: Ambystoma mexicanum; assembly: GCF_040938575.1. Lineage (NCBI taxonomy): Eukaryota > Metazoa > Chordata > Amphibia > Caudata > Ambystomatidae > Ambystoma > Ambystoma mexicanum. The sequence continues at coordinate 1,152,625,893 of NC_090926.1, read as the reverse complement.
ACAAACAATCTCCTGTATGTCATAACCAGAGTGCTTTGCAAGAGGAAAAGTAAAGGGGTGAAAACATGAATTACTAAGTCACACACATCTTCCTGTCTGTTGTGGATCAAAGGGTCTCTCTGGTTAATTGAGCTCTCTTTGTGTTCCTGATTAAAGTGGCAGGACTCCCCTAAAGCTGCAGTGGGATCAGACTTTTGGTCTCCACCAAACCACATACTCGTACCTTCTGGATGTGCTCCCCCTGTGGGGATGAGTATTGTAAATACAACAGGTCACTGCCCTTGATACTGATATGCAGGAGCTGACTACAGGTTGACACAGTGCATATGAAAGATTGTTGGGGTTTTCCTTTCTTTTGTTAACCTCTGCAGCCAATCTCATGAGGCCTGTTTGAAGTATGCTGTATTAGTATTTTAATTATGTTAATTGCTGCCACCATCTGCAGAGTGTAAAGAAACGGGCAGGGCAGATCCATGGAGTCTTTGTTAGTTAATAAGGCTGGCCATGGCAGGGGTAAAGTTTGGCCCTCTCCCATCTGGAGATGCAATGTGTACTCCAATTGTCAGATCCAACTAAATATGACAGGGAGGACTGTGCCTGTATGCTGTGTGCACCCAGAATACATGTTTCTATGTATATCACGTGCAGGGAGCTTAGGAAAATGTGTGCGGATTAGCCCCACATATTTTCAGGAGGTTGATCTAACATCATTCAATTTCATTTAAAATTAAAAAAAGCCCAGGTGAGTGCACGCCCAACGTGCTGATTGTCGAATTCCTCACGCTGTCTAAACTACCTAAGTAAATCTTGAGTTATTGAAGCCATCTGCGGCAAGAAAAGAAGAAACATTGTCACAGATGCCTCATGGAGAGAACTTTGCGGCACTATCACAGCACATCTCAGAGCCAAGCAGGCATTGCTTTCTCACGGTTTGAATGGGCATGACACTGCATCCTCTTCAATGGGCATACATATGTATATTAGCCACCATGTGCCGTAAAGTGATGAATTGGAACTGCAAGCGACATATTTCAGTTCATGACAGCACACACAAGCCGACTCACTGTTAAAGTTGCTCACACAGGTCCATTGCACTAGTTTCAAATCCTTACTGTTGATGGCCTGTAAGAATGTCATTGCATTTTCCCTTGTTCCCTCCCTTGCCTTGAAGCGCTTTGAAACACATTGTGTGTAGGCGCTATATAAATAAACTATCATATCATATACTGCCACCACCGCTCTACACCCATATGTGTACGGGAGCTTCAGATCAGTGCTGTATTTTTCAGGGAATCTACGGGACGTGCGTGGTGCCCTGGCGAAGCTCCACTAAATGGGCTCCTTAAGGGACAAGGAAAGGCCCTGAAATGAATTGCAAGAAGCTCTTCACTCTAAAAGTAGTTTGCAACAGTTGCCATGCCAACCGTACATAGTCTCCAAAGAGAATGCCACCGCTACACACCCACGTGGGAGCTAGAAGTGTGGTGTGAGCTGATACATGACACTTTCGGAACCGCTTGATCACTTTACCGCAATGGGGCACAAGTCCCTTTCGGTGCTATTTGTCTTGTCATTGCACAGGGTGCAGCTCCACGGCTATGCACACGGAGGAAACGCTGCAAGTTAGCCTCGTAGAGAAGTTGCAATTATGCAGCCAGGCTCTCCGCTTCAGGTACTTGCGGGAGCTGTTCTCCTGTTCTTGATTATTCCCATGTGTGTCAAATTGTGGCCCCTGGAAAATGGGACAGACTGCTCCCACAGTATAGTGTGGTCGATTTCTTCCACAAATGTAGTGTTGCAAATCATCACAAACTGGAGCAGACAATTCAATTGTCTGTTATTAAAACTATTCCTTTGTGGTATCAGAGTAGTGTTGGTGCTATAGCTCGGTTTAGTTGTGGCTTAGAGGGTTGCCTGCGTCGCCTCTCTGGCCAAACTAATACCGTATTTTGCGTTGGCAAATGAGTGTGTGAGAAGGATGCAACACTTTGCAGTTTAATTTCCTTCCTATTTAGCTTTCATTTAATGGCTTGCCCCCTGTTCTCCCCTGTGCCATGTCTGCATCTGTGTTTCATTGGCCCTCATTACAAGGTGGGCGCAAAGGGATACCGGGGACCAGTAATGACACTGGTGCCGGTAATCCCTTTGCGCCCTATTCCGAGGTCCCTTTGCGGGTCCCTCCCTTAATGCCTGGTTTTACCAGCCGTTAAGGACGTAACCCACACAGGGATACCGGGGTCAATAACGGTACCGCAATTTACGGTACCGTTATTGACGCCTTCCCCCTTCCCATTGAGCTCTATTGGGGCTCAAATGGGAATGGGGAATGGCTTTTCAAATGGGGATTTACCGGTCTCGCAATGGTCGGAATAGACCGGTAAGTCCCCATACCACCAAGTCGGTGGCGATACCGGTATTGGTGCTAGTCATGGCGCTAATAGCACCATGACTTGCACCAACCTTGGAATGAGAGCCATTGTGTCACTCAACCCACAGCTGCGCTAATCATGGGGAGAGGGGGCAGTGTATAGGACACCTGCATAGCCCCAGTGGTGCAGATGCCCTCGTCCACTGTTCACAAGACCCAGATAGGTCCGAAGCATGTCTATGTCTCCGGAGGGCGGCAATGTTAGGCTCTGGGATGTGGAGAAATAAGCTCTATGTCTGGGAATATAGACCTCAGTGTGCAACCACACCAAGTGTCATCACTTCCTGAGTCAGGAAAAAAGAGCTGTGTGAGGCAGAGCTATAACCCTTCCCCGAACCGGCACTGCCCCGTCTCGTATTCCTAGTTGTGATATGACTCCGTAGCCTGCATGGTGAGCATCCTATTGAGTCCTGCATGGTGAGCATCCTATTGGGCCCTGCATGGTGAGCATCCTATTGAGCCCTCCATGGTGAGCATCCAATTGAGCCCTGCATGGTGAGCATCCTACTGAGCCCTCCATGGTGAGCATCATATTGAGTCCTGCATGGTGGGCATCCTATTGGGCCCTGCATGGTGAGCATCCTACTGACCCCTTCATGGTGAGCATCATATTGAGCCCTGCATGGTGAGCATCCTATTGAGTCCTGCATGGTGAGCATCCAATTGAGCCCTGCATGGTGAGCATCCTATTGAGCCCTGCATGGTGAGCATCCTATTGAGCCCTGCATGGTGAGCATCCTATTGAGCCCTGCATGGTGAGCATCCTATTGGGTCCTGCATGGTGAGCATCCTATTGAGTCCTGCATGGTGAGCATCCAATTGAGCCCTGCATGGTGAGCATCCTATTGAGTCCTGCATGGTGAGCATCCAATTGAGCCCTGCATGGTGAGCATCCTATTGAGCCCTGCATGGTGAGCATCCTATTGAGCCCTGCATGGTGAGCATCCTATTGAGTCCTGCATGGTGAGCATCCAATTGAGCCCTGCATGGTGAGCATCGTACTGAGCCCTCCATGGTGAGCATCCTATTGAGCCCTGCATGGTGAGCATCCTATTGAGCCCTGCATGGTGAGCATCCTACTGAGCCCTGCATGGTGAGCATCCTATTGAGTCCTGCATGGTGAGCATCCTATTGAGTCCTGCATGGCGAGCATCCTATTGAGCCCTGCATGGTGAGCATCCTATTGAGCCCTGCATGGTGAGCATCCTATTGAGCCCTCCACGGTGAGAGTCTTGCATGGTCAGCATCCTATTGAGTCCTGCAAAGTAAGCATCCTATTGAGTCCTCTTGCATGGTGAGCATCCTATTGAGCCCTCCATGGTGAGCATCCTATTGAGCCCTGCACGGTGAGCATCCTATTGAGCCCTCCATGGTGAGCATCCTATTGAGCCCTGCATGGTGAGCATCCTATTGAGCCCTGCATGGTGAGCATCCTATTGAGCCCTCCACGGTGAGAGTCTTGCATGGCCAGCATCCTATTGAGTCCTGCAAAGTAAGCATCCTATTGAGTCCTCTTGCATGGTGAGCATCCTATTGAGCCCTCCATGGTGAGCATCCTATTGAGCCCTGCATGGTGAGCATCCTATTGAGCCCTGCATGGTGAGCATCCTATTGAGCCCTGCATGGTGAGCATCCTATTGAGTTCTGCATGGTGAGCTTCCTATTGTGTCCTGCAAGGTGAGCATTTTATTGAGCCCTGCATGGTGAGAGTCCTGCATGGTGAGCATCCTATCGAGTCCTGCATGGTGAGCATCCTATTGAGTCCTGCATGGTGAGCATCCTATTGAGTCCTACATGGTGAGCATTTTATTGAGCCCTGCATGGTGAGAGTCCTGAATGGTGAGCATCCTATTGAGACCTCCATGGTGAGCATCCTATTGGGCCCTGCGCGGTGAGCATCCAATTGAGCCCTGCATGGTGAGCATCCTATTGAGCCCTGCATGGTGAGCATCCAATTGAGCCCTGCATGGCGGGCATCCTATTGAGCGCTGAATGGTGAGCATCCTATTAAGCCCCGCATGGTGAGCATCCTATTGAGCCCTGCGCGGTGAGCATCCAATTGAGCCCTGCATGGTGAGCATCCTATTGAGCCCTGCATGGTGAGCATCCAATTGAGCCCTGCATGGCGGGCATCCTATTGAGCGCTGAATGGTGAGCATCCTATTAAGCCCCGCATGGTGAGCATCCTATTGAGCCCCGGATGGTGAACATCCTATTGAGTCCTGCATGGTGAGAGTCCTGCATGGTGAGCATCCTATTGAGCGCTGAATGGAGAGCATCCTATTGGGCCCTACATGGTGAGCATCCTATTGGGCCCTGCATGGTGAGCATCCTATTGAGCCCTGCATGGTGAGCATCCTATTGAGCCCTGCATGGTGAGCATCCTATTGAGCGCTGAATGGTGAGCATCCTATTGAGCCCTGCATGGTGACCATCCTATTGAGCCCCGATGGTGAACATCCTATTGAGTCCTGCATGGAGTCCTGCATGGTGAGCATCCTATTGAGTCCTGCATGGTGAGAGTCCTGCATGGTGAGCATCCTATGGAGTCCAGCATGGTGAGCATCCTATGGAGTCCTGCATGGTGAGAATCCTATCGAGCCCTGCTTAATGAGCATCCTATTGAGCCCTGCATGGTGGGCATCCTATTAAGCCCTGCATGGTGGGCATGCTATTGAGTCCTGCATGGTGATAGTCCTGCATGGTGAGCATCCTATTGAGCGCTGAATGGCGAGCATCCCATTGAGCCCTGCATGGTGAACATCCTATTGAGCACTGAATGGTGAGCATCCTATTGAGCCCTGCATGGTGAGCATCCTATTGAGCCCTGCATGGTGAGCATCCTATTGAGCCCTGCATGGTGAGCATCCTATTGAGCCCTGCATGGTGAGCATCCTATTGAGCCCTCCACGGTGAGAGTCTTGCATGGCCAGCATCCTATTGAGTCCTGCAAAGTAAGCATCCTATTGAGTCCTCTTGCATGGTGAGCATCCTATTGAGCCCTCCATGGTGAGCATCCTATTGAGCCCTGCATGGTGAGCATCCTATTGAGCCCTGCATGGTGAGCATCCTATTGAGCCCTGCATGGTGAGCATCCTATTGAGTTCTGCATGGTGAGCTTCCTATTGTGTCCTGCAAGGTGAGCATTTTATTGAGCCCTGCATGGTGAGAGTCCTGCATGGTGAGCATCCTATCGAGTCCTGCATGGTGAGCATCCTATTGAGTCCTGCATGGTGAGCATCCTATTGAGTCCTACATGGTGAACATTTTATTGAGCCCTGCATGGTGAGAGTCCTGCACGGTGGGCATCCTATTGAGTCCTGCATGGTGAGCATCATATTGAGCCCTGCGCGGTGAGCATCCAATTGAGCCCTGCATGGTGTTCATCCAATTGAGCCCTGCATGGCGGGCATCCTATTGAGCGCTGAATGGCGAGCATCCTATTAAGCCCCGCATGGTGAGCATCCTATTGAGCCCCTGATGGTGAACATCCTATTGAGTCCTGCATGGTGAGAGTCCTGCATGGTGAGCATCCTACTGAGCGCTGAATGTAGAGCATCCTATTGGGCCCTACATGGTGAGCATCCTATTGGGCCCTGCATGGTGAGCATCCTATTGGGCCCTGCATGGTGAGCATCCAATTGAGCCCTGCATGGTGGGCATCCTATTGAGCGCTGAATGGTGAGCATCCTATTGAGCCCTGCATGGTGAGCATCCTATTGAGCCCCGAGGGTGAACATCCCATTGAGTCCTGCATGGAGTCCTGCATGGTGAGAGTCCTGCATGGTGAGCATCCTATGGAGTCCAGCATGGTGAGCATCCTATGGAGTCCTGCATGGTGAGAATCCTATCGAGCCCTGCTTAATGAGCATCCTATTGAGCCCTGCATCGTGGGCATCCTATTAAGCCCTGCATGGTGGGCATCCTATTGAGTCCTGCATGGTGATAGTCCTGCATGGTGAGCATCCTATTGAGCACTGAATGGCGAGCATCCCATTGAGCCCTGCATGGTGGGCATCCTATTGAGCACTGAATGGTGAGCATCCTATTGAGCCCTGCATGGTGAGCATCCTATTGAGCGCTGAATGGTGAGCATCCTATTGAACCCTGCATGGTGAGCATCCTATTGAGCCCCGGATGGTGAACATCCTATTGAGCCCCGGATGGTGAACATCCTATTGAGTACTGCATGGTGAGAGTCCTTCTGTCAGGGATGGCACTCTATTAAGAGTGGCACAGGACACCCAAAAAGGGTTTGGGCGGTTGTGCCTAAATAAAGTGGACAGAGAAGCACACACACAGCTGAAAGGAAAGAGAACGAAGAGTAAGCAAGAGTAGCAAGGAAAGGTACAGAATGAATTCCCTCTTGGGGTGTATGCAGATATAGGAAAAGAGTATTCCACGAACCTTGGAAATACTCTAGTCTTCTGCACAGTTTGCTATAACAGAGGCCCACGCTGTTTGCTCATGACTTGGAACAGCAGCTATGGGTGTCTGTAATGTAGAAACGAGACAAGGGAAGGGGCAGAGGTTGACTGATGGGAACCAACAGACAAGCTCTGTACAAAAGGGTCTACAAACAGGACAAGAGAAGATACTTACAGACAAATCCAGGAAAAGGAGGTTGATAGCAAACTAGCAGAAGGAAATGAAGGGAAAGTCGTGTAACAGGATAGGATAGCAGAGGACAGTAAGGAACAAGGTTGAGAGCTCAGAGGAGCAGGAAAGCAATGAGCAAGCCCACAGGAGCAGGGCTGTAAGGTAGAGAGCCCAGAGGGAAAGGGCTTAGGGCAGCAGAGTAAAGCAGGCTGCACGGCAAGGAACCCAGAAGGACCGGGCAGCAAGGAGTGAGCCCTGAGGGGCAGGGCCGCTGACCGTAGAAGGTTGCAGAGGACTGTAGAGGGCTGCTAGGCCGAGAACCCAGCGGAAAAAGGTAGGTAGTAAGCAGCGGAGCGTGATCAGCTGCAAAGTAAGAAGCCCAGAGGACAAGGGCTGTAGGCAGCCGGAGTGAGGCAGGCTGCAGAGCAGGGAGCCCAGAGGACAAGGGCTGAGACTGGAAAGCAGCAGAGCCTGATCAGCTGCAATGTAGAAAGCCCGGTAGGGCAAGGGCGGAGGCTGGAAGGCAGCAGAGCGTGATCGGCTGCAATGTGGAAAGCCCGGCAGGGCAAGGGCGGAGGCTGGAAGGCAGCAGAGCGTGATCGGCTGCAATGTGGAGAGCCCGGCAGGGCAAAGGCGGAGGCTGGGAGGCAGCAGAGCGTGATCGGCTGCAATGTGGAGAGCCCGGCAGGGCAAGGGCGGAGGCTGGAAGGCAGCAGAGCGTGATCGGCTGCGTGGAGAGCCCGGCAGGGCAAGGGCGGAGGCTGGAAGGCAGCAGAGCGTGATCGGCTGCAATGTGGAGAGCCCGGCAGGGCAAGGGCGGAGGCTGGAAGGCAGCAGAGCGTGATCGGCTGCAATGTGGAGAGCCCGGCAGGGCAAGGGCGGAGGCTGGAAGGCAGCAGAGCGTGATCGGCTGCAATGTGGAGAGCCCGGAGGGCAAGGCTGTGAGGAAGAGAGCCGGGAAGGCTATGGCTGTAGGCAGCGAAGAGTTACAGGCTGCAAGGCAGGAAGCCCAGAGGAGCTGGACTGAGGCAGGGAGCCCAGAAGGCTGGGGCTGTAGGCAGCAGGGTGTAGTAAGCTGCAAGGCAGGGTCCAAGCAGGAGTGATGGTAAACAGCATACAAAGATCCGTAGAAAGACACGAAAGGTGGAGGAAGGTCTCTCAATGCAAGAGGCAGAGCCACTGCAGGCAGCAGCCTTTTATACTGCCTAGCCCAGAGGCAGGCTAATTGGTTGCACCTGGCTAAGCACACCTGCAGACAATCGGCCACCTCCCTCTCTGTTCCTGAGTTGGTGGAAGCAGAGCCAATCCCTAGGGCTTCTGGGGGGTGTAGTTCCTTTGATGACCAATAGGAACAGTCAGGAATCGATGCTTATAGCCAAGTGCATTGTGGTATGCGTAGTTTGTTGGAAAAAATAATAAAGCACCAAAGTCTCGCAAACGGGAAATAAAGTCCCCAAAGTAAATATAGATTGATCCAAGAGTCTGTTGTAAATAAATGATAAACAAATAGTCCATATTGAGCGCAAATGGATGCGCCCATGGCGCAGGCATGACACCTGCATGGTGAGAATCCTATCGAGCCCTGCTTAATGAGCATCCTATTGAGCCCTGCATCGTGGGCATCCTATTAAGCCCTGCATGGTGGGCATCCTATTGAGTCCTGCATAGTGAGCATCCTATTGAGCCCTTTATGGTGAGCAACCTATTGAGTCCTACATGGTGAGAGTCCTGTATGGTGAGCATCCCATTGAGCCCTGCATAGTGAGCAACCTGTTAAGCCCTGCATGGTGAGCATCCTATTGAGTCCAGCATGGTGAGCATACTATTCAGTCCTGCATGGTGAGCATCCCGTTGCGCCCTGCATGGTGAGCAGCCAGTTAAGGGTGAGCCTCCTATTGAGTCCTGTGTGGTGAGAGTCCTGCATGGTGAGCATCCTATTGAGTCCTGCATGGTGAGCATTTTATTGAGCCCTGAATGGTGAGAGTCCTGCATGGTGAGCATTCTATTGAGCCCTGCATGGCGAGCATCCTATTGAGCCCTGCATGGTTGGCATCCTATTGAGCCCTGCATGGTGGGCATCCTATTGTGCCCTGCATGGTGAAAGTCCTGCATGGTGGGCATCCTATTGAGCCCTTCATGGTGAGCACCGTATTGAGCCCTGCATGGTGGGCATCCTATTGGGCCCTCCATGGTGGGCATCCTATTGAGCCCTGCATGGTGGGCATTCTATTGGGCTCTGCATGGTGAGAATCATATTGAGCCTTGCGTGGTGAGCATCCTATTGGGCCCTGCATGGTGGGCATCCTATTGGGCCCTGCATGGTGGGCATCCTATTGGGCCCTGCATGGTGGGCATCCTAATGGGCCCTGCATGGTGGGCATCCTAATGGGCCCTGCATGGTGGGCATCCTATTGGGCCAGGCATGGTGAGCATCCTATTGAGCCCTGGGTGGTGGGCATCCTATTGAGCCCTGCATAGTGGGCATCCTATTGGGCCCTGCATGGTGGGCATCCTAATGGGCCCTGCATGGTGGGCATCCTATTGGGCCCTGCATGGTGAGCATCCTATTGAGCCCTGCATGGTGAGCATCCTATTGGGCCCTGCATGGTGGGCATCCTATTGAGCCCTGCATGGTGGGCATCCTATTGGGCCCTGCATGGTGGGCATCCTATTGGGCCCTGCATGGTGAGCATCATATTGAGCCCTGCATGGTGGGCATCCTATTGGGCCCTGCATGGTGGGCATCCTATTGGGCCCTGCATGGTGAGCATCATATTGAGTCCTGCATGGTGGGCATCCTATTGGGCCCTGCATGGTGAGCATCCTATTGAGCCCTGCATGGTGGGCACCCTATTCAGTCCTGCATGGTGAGCATCCCGTTGCGCCCTGCATGGTGAGCATCCCGTTGCGCCCTGCATGGTGAGCAGCCAGTTGAGGGTGAGCCTGCTATTGAGTCCTGTGTGGTGAGTACTCTATTGAGTCCTGCATGGTGAGAGTCCTGCATGGTGAGCATCCTATTGAGTCCTGTATGGTGAGCATTTTATTGAGCCCTGCATGGTGAGAGTTCTGCATGGTGAACATCCCATTGAGTCCTGCATGGTGAGCATTCTATTGAGCCCTGCATGGTGGGCATCCTATTGAGCCCTTCATGGTGAGCACCCTATTGAGCCCTGCATGGTGGGCATCCTATTGGGCCCTCCACGGTGGGCATCCTATTGAGCCCTGCATGGTGGGCATCCTATTGGGCCCTGCATGGTGAGTATCATATTGGGCCCTGCATGGTGAGTATCATATTGGGCCCTGCATGGTGGGCACTCTATTGGGCCCTGCATGGTGAGCATCATATTGGGCCCTGCATGGTGGGCACTCTATTGGGCCCTGCATGTTGAACATCCTATTGGGCCCTGCATGTTGAACATCCTATTGAGCCCTGCATGGTGAGCATCCTATTGAGTCCTGCATGGTGAGCATCCTATTGAGCCCTGCATGGTGAGCATCCTATTGGGCCCTGCATGTTGAACATCCTATTGGGCCCTGCATGTTGAACATCCTATTGAGCCCTGCATGTTGAGCATCATATTGAGCCCTGCATGTTGAGCATCATATTGAGCCCTGCATGGTGAGCATCATATTGGGCCCTGCATGGTGAGCATCCTATTGAGCCCTGCATGGTGAGCATCCTATTGAGCCCTGCATGGTGAGCATCCTATCGATTCCTGCATGGTGAGCATCCTACTGAGCTCTGCATGGTGGGCATCCTATTGAGCTCTGCGTGGTGGGCATACTATTGAGCCCTCTATGTTGAGCATCCTATTGAGCCATACACGGTGGGCATCCTATTGCGCCCTGCATGGTGGGCATCCTATTGAGACCTCCATGGTGGGCATCCATTTGAGCCCTGCATGGTGAGCATCCAATTGAGCTCTCCATGGTGGGCATCCAATTGAGCCCTGCATGGTGAGCATCCAATTGAGCCCTACATGGCGAGAGTCCTGAATGGTGAGCATCCTATTGAGCCCTGCATGGTGAGCATCCAATTGAGCCCTACATGGTGAGCATCCTATTGAGCTCTGCATGGTGGGCATCCCATTGAGCCCTGCATTGTGAGCATCCTATTGAGCCCTGCACGGTGGGCATACTATTGAGCCCTACATGGTGAGACTCCTGCATGGTGAGCATCATAGTGAGTCGAGTGCCACGTGCAAGGTCCTCAGAGGCATTCCGTGAAACTCTGAGGGGGTGGCTATGAGTTCCAGCCTCAATCTCTGGTGCTGTTGCAATGTTCTTAGATTCATCCCAGTGTGCTGAAATTCACTAGAAAATGCTACTATTTCTATCTCGAATTTATCAATTCAGCTTTTGTAAAGCTTGTGTTCCATGGAGAAGAAATTAATGACTAGATCATATGTCATGTTTGGAAGGGCACTATGCATTAGTTTTGACTAGGAGGGAGGGAAAAGCTATGCTCCTAAGTGTGTTCTGCATGTGTGTAAGCAATCATCACTGGTTTACTATTGGCTGTTCCTGCAGAAGGCAATATGATATTGAGAGTCCTGTATTGTAGTGCTTTTCATTGATTTATAAAGTGCTTGCACCACAGCGCTGTTCATAAAAATGATGGGACAAAAGAGAGAAATTCAGATATACAAAAGGGGGTGGTTCGAATAGAGAGAGCTAAGGAATGGCACAGCTCAGGGGAAAGAAGTTTCCCTATTCACGTGATTAACCCCACACTCACCTCTCGTTAGTGCTAAGTGCATTTCCTGCTAACCTTCTAAATGTATTCATAAACCTACGATCAGTTATGTATAAATGTACTGAAGGGATCTGTGAGGAATCCCAGTACACACTTTTTCAAACAAGAGAGTGTGCACTCTATCTAGTCCCTGGGAGGGTAAACACTTTACAATAAATACGATAGAGTAAAGCGTGACAGGAAGTACTGATAATCAGCAGATAGAGTAAAGCGTGACAGGAAGTACTGATAATCAGCAGACATATGCTGTCACTAGGCCCTTTCTTAGGTATTTACTTTTGTTGCTCATTGTATCATGTGACCAACATCGGATGAAGAAGTCTCTGGACTTCAAAATTGTATTAGTTGCATCAGTGACACTCGTTGCCCAAGCCTTAATTTCAAGTACCTAGCTAAAGCTCAAACCAACAGTGACCACATTAATTCCCCTAGGAAACCCCACTAAGCATATATCCTGGCCTTAGCATAGACTGCAATGTAATGTAATGTAATGACATTTATAAAGTGCAAACTACAGCCAAATATATAATTAATTAAAGACCAGCATGATGGGAGTAGAACCACTCCAGAAACTTCAACCAATAGAAGAACTAGAAGAGATACGTTTTTAGAGCTTTCCGGAATGCTAAGTGGTCAGCAATGCTACACAAGTTGTTTGGTAGCGAGTTCCACATACCAGGCTCAAAGGGTGGAGAAGGCATGGCCACCCTTCTGCGTTCTTCGAAAGCGAGGAACTATCAGGTGTTTCTGAGACTCTGAGCGTAGACACCCGGAATGAATATAAGGAATGAGTTTTGTCTGCAAATATTATGCACCACACTGGTGAACAGCCCAGTGAGTAATACGCAGACTTAAACTCAATGCCACTATGCACGCGAGCCGGTGTAATGGTTGGAGAAGATTGAGGGAGGAGGACATTCAACCTGCACCAATGGCCAGGAGTGCAGCAGCATTCTGTAGAAGCTGCAATCTAAGGACCAAAAAAATAGGTTGGCACTCATAGATCCCATTACTGAAATTAACGTCTCCAAGTATCGAGGCTGCAACCACCTTAGCTGGAGACTCAGCGGGGAGAAATAGCAACGTTTTCCTCAGGATTTTTAACTTAAAAAACCCAGAGTTGCATACTGATGCAATTTGCATCACCCGGAAACCAGAGGCCTGGACTTTAATGCCTACATGTTTAACAGAATTAACAGGGAGCGACTGGGGACCCAAAGAAACTAGCCAGAAGTCGGCTGTCCAAGTTGCCTGTGATTTGGGATTACCTGCCATAATAATCTGTGTCTTTTCACCATTTAACTTCAGCAAGGTTTTGGCCATCCACTCCCATACTGCTGTGAGGCAGTTCTTCAGTTGAGACAGGGGATCACTTTCTGGGGAGTCTCTCATTCAAAACACACATCACCAACAAGACCAAAACACCATGATACCAGTGTGTTCTGCTCCATGAGGTTAAGCCTTTTTATCCCTGCCCTGAGTTTTAGAATAGTTGTCCAAGCCCTGATCATCTCCCAACTAGTCATTAGCAGTAGGCTCGGATGCCACAATAGACTCTTTAAACGCCATACAGCACGCTGCACAAGCCTCTTTACAGGACTAAGAAACTATGATCTCATCATCCCTTTCCTGAAAGAGTTTCTCTGGCTACATCCTCAAGCATGCATTATGATGAAATCGCAACCAAAACGCCACTCTACTTAATTGAGATACTCACTATCTCCGGAGGCCAGCCACGGCATTCCCAGACTGGGAATAGTGAACTACAAGAGATGAAACAAACAGGAAAAGGCCTTTTTCTGGAGTTTCACTGGAACAAGTTACCAATGCAGATATGAATGGCCTCTTACATCCTATGAATCAGAAGGATCTGAAAACCCTATTATTAAAAGGACACTCCCCAATCACTATTCAGTCCACACCACCTTCTCCCCCTTGGAGTGCTCCCCTGCTGCCCTATCCCATCCTAGCCCCTCTGTTACCCTACTTGTAACCGCCTCAGTACATCCCCTATCGGAGCACTCTGTTCCCCCCGGCAAGGTTCCTGCGATATAACTCCCCTACATAAATAAACAGATATCCCTTTGAAATTTATAAATAAGAGCATCATCTTTTCTTAAAAGAGAGTCGAGTCCATGTTTGAGGAAAGTCATCCATTCCTGAGTGGAATTTCCAATTCATCTGTTAATAATAGATTGATATTTTGGTGTATCAGCCTTTGAATGTTGACTTAACTTCTATGGATAAAGTGCTAGTTGCTTCCAGTAGGTCCCTGTGATTGGTTATTGATGTATAATGGAATCTACTGGTTTGAGATGGTGGTATTATTTAACATGTAGAATTTCCATTTTATTTTTAGCAGACATACTGGTCAATGGGCCTCATTGCACGGAAGGCGGTAATGGTTAACGGCCACCGTTAATGGTAACGGTGACCGTTAACCATTACCGCCTTACTACGAGGTCCCTTAGCGGGTTGGTGCTTTAACGCCTGCTTTTTGCAGGCGTTAAAAACCAACCCGCTAAGGGACCTTGGAGCTAATTACGGCACCACAAAATTGCGGTGCCGTAATTAGCTCCTTCCCCATTCCCATTATGCCCTATGGGGCAAAAATGGGAATGGGGAAGGGCAATGGTGGAAGGGGGAATTACCGCCCCGCCAACCTTGGAATAGGGTGGTAATTCCCCTTTCCACCAAGGTGGTGCCGGTAATTTACCGGCATGGTCCAGGGTGCTAATAGCACCCTGGATTACCGCCTTCCGTGTAATGAGGCCCAATGTCTAACAACCCACTAACTGCAGCTGGGTCCACTAGAAATCCTGAGTAGCTGTTGAGGTGAAATTTCTGCAAGGTTTGTGTCTGAACCCTTGGAACATCTCATGTTTATTATCGCCAAGAGGGGAGCATCTTCTTAGGAGTTCCGATAATGTGGTTGGGGCTTCTATTTCTACACCCCGGAAGCGGGACTGTAAAGCATAAGCAATTCTGAAGCTGCTATATAATATTCTACTAGGGTCTGGAGATTGCGGGAGTCTTGTGACACTCTAACTCACAGAATGCTTAGTTTCTGTAGGTTTCTCATGCAGGCATTATATCCTCTAGTGGTATAATATTGAACTAAGTAGTGTGCACCTCTGTTGCTAGATAGAGATGACCATCGCTACTGTACATTGAAATACCCAACTTGATCAATAAAAAACAGATCAAATGGTACATTTGACCGATTTCAGCCAGTACCATTCGATCGCTGCTGAACTACCGAACATGCAAAGCAGGAGTTGTGGGGATGTCCCACGCTCCCCATGTTCAGTATTTTTGGCATCGGGGAAAGCAGGGTACCGAAAAAGAACAGAAAAAAGAAAAAAGAAAAAGGGACCCTGTGGTGTTGGATCCGACCAACGTTAGAGGGAAGGAACTGATGCCGCGCAGTTCAGGAGAAGCAGTGGGGGACTGAGAAAAGGTAAGTAAGGGGGGGTTGTGGGGCTACTGGGGTTTATTATTATTATTTTTTTTTACCAAGTTCAAAATGTATTTGCGGCAAAATTGAGGAGGGTCACACAAAATTACCATTGCTCTTCCCCAGCCTACTATGAAGGCAGTTTCAAAGATAATAATAATAATAATAATAATAATAATAATAATAATAATAATAAATGAAAGTGTACAAGGTGATTGCTGTTGAGTGGGAATCTTGGTCCCTATGGAAATCCAAATGGGGTCTATGCACGCTAGTGGCAACAAGAAAATGCTTGCTAGGGTCTAGCTGCCTGCCAAAACCCTATGCATGTGTCCACACTCACAATAAAATAGAAAGAGGACCAACTGCAATCCTCTTTCTATAAAGGTAGTTACCGAAACATCAGGAAAAGCTGCTTGTCACCTACATATTGGTGTATCTTAATGTTGGTGTTGGGAAGGAGACGCTCCAAAGGTTCCACCCCTTCCTACCCCCACAGACCACCTAGCAATCTACATATAGCTATTGTCACTCCACGATAAAACTTACTGTGGAGTAACATGCCACTTATAATTTGGGTCGGTAAAACCATGGTGTATGTCTAAAGGTCCATCTGCATTTTGTGGGGTGTAATCAAAGGCCTCAAGCCAAAAGAACTGAAGGACCACTGGAAAGATTACCTGTCAGCCTTCATAAACAACAAATATCAAAGCCTTCACAAGGAAAACGGGCCTATTAAGGTAGACTATGGGGTTTCTGCAAGTAACTGTTATAACCACAATGCAGAGATTCGACAAACACAATCAGCCTCATTACGACCCCGGCGCTAAACCATGGTGCTGTTAGCACCATGGTCCATGCCGGGGTCCGCCATGGTGAATGGCGGAATTACCACCCCATTCCAAGGTTGGCGGGGCGGTAACTCCCCATTCACCATGGGCCCTTCTCCATTCCCATGTTTGCCCCATAGGGCTCAATGGGAATGGGGAAGGCGCTAAGTACGGTGCCGCAAATTGCGGCACCGTACGTAGCACCAAGGTCCCTTTGCGGGTCCCTACTTTAACGCTGGTAAAACCAGCCGTTAAGGTCGGGTCCCGCAAAGGGACCTCGTAATTAGGCGCTAATAGGTTAATGGCGCTGCAGCCTTTTACGGCGCCATTAACCCATTAGCGCCTGGGTCGTAATGAGGCCCAATGACACAATGGACCCTCACCTGAAAAGAGGTGTAACTGCTGGTATTGTCCACACCAGTCCCTGGAGGTTGATACCAGTGATTAGGGTAGGGCCTGGGAAACCCTTGTGGGGAATAAAACCCAATGTAATCCTGTAGGTTATTTGTGGAGAATCTGGAGTGCAGACAGATGGTAACTGGAATTTCTGTAGCGTAGACTGTAGTAATAATAGAACCCAAAGAGAATTAATAAGGGTTATGCAGCCCTAAGACTGAATGCAGGCTTCAAGACGTAAAAGGAAATACCTCACGATATAGTGCAAGATAAACCCACTAACTGGTATGGAAGGATGATAACTATAAGGTGTGGCTAATGGATTCAAACACGGAAACCAGTGTGATCCCAGCGGGCCACTATAAATACCAGAAGACTCAAAGTAAATTAAAGGAGTCCGCAGGAGGATCTGCTGCTCACTAAACAAACGGGACGGGAGCGTATGTTTGAAAAGCTCTGCGCGAGAGAGAAACTCTTACGGGTATGGCAATGCAGGAGAATGGCACGGGAAAATGCTGCTGCAAGTCTGCTTGGAAACAACAGACAAAGTTTTACAGCTGAAAGTCGACGAAGCTAAATAGTAACGCTGGTCATTTCGGGAGGTTTACAATGAGGAACGTGCAGTGCAGCAGCTCTGGTTCCTGGAATAGTGAATGAGTTTCTCACTAAAAACGCCGTTGGTGTTCAGTCGTCCCACATGGAAAAATACACTGAGAATAAGTAAAGTAAAGAAAGACAAGGCATTAAGGCAGGTGGGAAGGCCAAAGAGAATATAAGAATGAAAACACAGGAAAGCCAGGGAAGTGTAGAATACTCACAGGAGCGTCACTTCAAGACAGAAGACAATGCGTAGCGTTGATAGGGAGGAAGCTATGTATGCAATAGGTTGGAAACTTCAGGTCCATGTGGACAATGTCGGTGGCCATCTTGAAATACACTAGTCTGCAGCTGTAGGTCAGATACTGTGACACATTTGGGCGCCATCTTGTAGAAGGCATGTATACATTGTATGCCTATTCTTCTCCACTTTCTCCATAGGGACCAGATAGAATAGCGATGCATGGCAGTCACACAAAGAAGGGCAATGTGAAAAAGGCCTACCTGTCACTGCAAATGGAAAAGCAGAATTTTATTTCACAAAGGCAGAAGCATTTAAAAGGTCCCTTTCACATACAAAACGTGATTTTCAAAAACTGACACCAAAACGGCTTTCCATTTAGTTTACAGTTTAAAGCAAGAAATGAGAAAATGTTTCCCCTGCCAACATAAAGAAATCAGCTAAGAGACTTGGTGTGCATTGACAAGATGCAATTTATATTATGCTTCACGTGCAAAATACTGACAAGTGAAAAGAAAAACCTTATTTCCCTGGGTCACATGAACATTTTCTGTGGGCCTGAGGCAGACCCTTTTGCTTGTTGTTGCACAAACTTCACAATGGACTCCCCCACTGAAAGCCTGGCTTGCATTCCATCTGTTTACAACTGCAATAAAGTGTTGCAGCTAAGAGTGTTGAAAACAAACTTTCCCCAGACTTGGTGTCTCTGAAAGCTCATTTCTGTGCAGGGCAGATTGCCTAGCCAGTGCATGACCAGAATGTAGGGGGGAGGTGTGAAAACAGGGGCTGAAATCAAGTCTGAATTCAGAAAGAAATAGCAGAACATAGAAGCTTTGCAGATCGAAATGGTGGTCCCCTTCAGATAAACAGACAGATGCCATATGTCTTCAGTGACTCTTAACATCACAGGGCCGGACTGGCTCATTATCTGCAGTGGGGGGTCTCTGTGTTGGCCGGTGTATGCCACATATTTACGGCCTGCAACCTACACTTCAAACAACAAAGAGACTAATAAAAAAAAAAACTCTCATCACAGGCTGGCCAAAAGTGGCAAATGGACTGGAGACAGGAGAGCTACAATGTACATAACATGAAGATTTTCTATTACTTTAAAATGACTATTATCATTTAGGCATTTTTTCCAGCAATCATAAGTTGCACAGCCTTCATTTTTGTCTCATTTTTAGTACATTTCCAGGCAATTTTGTTGAAATAAAATTCATCCACCTGTGACTTAGGGAATTGTAATGGCCAGCTAAAAAATGTTCCTGGCTATTCTGAACAGATTCTGAATTCAAGAGTTGGTGGATGGGTGGAGTGTAAAATTAGTAATGTGGGGAGTAAATTGCATGTTCCAAACTATTATGCTTTCTGCGGAAAATTGTCACACAGTTGTGCAACATGGTGCAGACCCAGCTGTCATTTTATTAAAATCCCCATGATTAGCTGAATCAGAAAATATATACATTATGACAGTTACTAGTAAATCACAAACTTGTTGAAACATAAACAGATTTTTGCCAAAAGTTGACATGAAAACATAAGGGGATTTCAAATGGGAGTTGACATATTACTACGCTGGACTCCTAAACCAATCATGAGAGAGAAGCTGGACCAGGGGGAGAGAGAAGAGTAACTGTTCAATCCTGGTTGTGGGAATTCTAGCACGGCACTGCACAAAATTGAAATCTTGATGGCGCTATCAATGGTATATAAAGTGGATGCACTATGAGATAAGGGGCAGAGCTGCTGAATATTACCATCTGACAGCTACAAGGAAACACCAAAAGAGATTGCATCTGGGTGGAGCTGTCTATTGCTTGGGAGGCCTCAAAAAGCTGACTGGGTCCTATGCTGAAGAGCTGGGGATCATCCTTGAGAGTGGAGTGACTAGGCCCCTGCCTTCTTATCCAAGCGGGCCCTGAGATGCAGTTGGCTTTCCTGAACTTTAAACAGAGGTTTTAAATGTAAGTATAATTGAGCCATTGGAAACCCAAAGGTAGGGAAGTCTGCTTGCCTTAAATATGTTCCCTTTATAGCGGGTGCGGTGAGGCAAAACTGTGTAGATCATTAACCTATTTAACTAAAAATATTGATTTAATTAATTTCACTTTGCAGAACACCACTGGGTGATTTTTGTTAAAATTCAAAAACAACATGGCTCATTCCCAGTGTGCGCTGAAAACTATAGACTGTAATTTAATTGGGTAATCCTATTGGTCCAATTTCCCCAATACAGGCCTTAAGTGGAGGGGGGCTGAAAATCCCAAATTATCAAATCATCCCAATTTTTACTGTCCAACTTCCTCAAAAGAGGTCTTTAATTGGTGAGAGGGGGATGACAATCCACAATTCTTAAAGCATTCCAATTTTCACTCTCTGACTTCCCCAACACAGACCTTTAAGTAAGAGGGGTCTAAAAAACAAACTGATAAATCACCATGGCCCTCATTACGACCCTGGCGGAGGTCCATGGTGCAATTTGCACCATGGACCATGGCGCAGAGCTGCCAACTCCGCCATGGGGGTTGGCAGACTTACCACCCCATTCCGACCTTGGCGGGCGGTAAGTCCCCAATCCCCATTTACCCTTCCCCATTCCCATTTTTGCCCCATAGGGTATAATGGGAGTGGGGAAGGCGTTAATTACGCCACCGTAAATTACGGTGGCGTAATTAACAACAGGTCCCGTAGCGCCATGGATTTTTCCGCCCGGAAAAACCAGGCGTGAAAACCGCCATGGCGCTACGGGAACTCGTAGTAAGGCGGAAGGGTACGCCATGCATTACGCTGGCGTAATACCCCTTCCGCCAGGGTCGTAATGAGGGCCCATGTGTTTATTTTAAAGCAAACATGTGGATGAATTCATAATTGCCATATGCATTTGTACCAATCTGTAAACCAAACTGCTACCCTTCTAAGCTCACAGAAAAATCAAAATTTCACTGCACTACATATGTAAATTGCTTTTGTTCATTGACCAGTGTTGATTACACCTGAAGTGAAATCTGTACAAAGGAAAACATTGTGATTTGTGTTTTTCCCCAACCCACTTTGTGTATCAGGAAGTTCAATTGTGAGCCACAAAGAAGGTGGCAGGTGTTGTTTTAGTGTGATATTTATTAAATATAATCCAAATATATTTCCTGTACACTGGCCTGGTTCTTGGATCAGTGGTAGCTTAGGTGGAGGGATCCAAGGTGTATGAAATGGATAAGACATAGAGCTGATTTAAGAACTGAAATTAAACCGTTTATTGTGTGACACCTGGCCCATGGAGGGAAAGAACTCTCAAGGAAATGATGGCCTCTCAATAAACCCTTACAATTTCCACAGGCCCTTAGTTATGCACGGTAAGTCACGCTCTTAAGGGGATAAATTATGTTATGTTCTTGTGATTTATACCATGCACTGCTGCCATTTTCATGGACTTCAGGTGCTCATGGACCACCAGAACAATTTATGAGTGTCTTTCCTGTCAGAGCCTAAAGTCACTTCACAGACTTGCGCCCAGTATGCGCTTTGCTAGTAGACCCGAACAGGTAGCATTTAAAGCATCTTGAAGCCAAAACAGTAATGTAGCTATAACGTTTCTTTTCCCTCCTGTATTGCCTGTTGGCTGATGAATAAGACCTATTTGATTCTTCTATTTTCATCATCAAGCTGTTATAGCAAAGTGCCAGCCCACAGCCCAAATGCATTAGTCTGAGTAATGGACCTCTGGCAGAAATCGGGGGACTGAATCTTAGGGTTCTCCAAGGTGGTTACACCTGGGCTGCAGCCTCTGTTTTCCAAAGTTCCTGTGGTTCGAGTGGCACTAGGGAGGGCCCGCAGATGCATCTTTAAGCAACAGCACCAGCAGGTCGCCTCTGGATGTGGACATCTGGAGCTGAGGTGCAGTGCAGACCGATCCATTTAATTGAAAGTGCAGATCTAGTGATGGGCACCTTGCTGGAAGACTCTGGTGACAGCCCTTCAGGTAAGGATGGCATTCAATGGAGTGCAGGCACATGAGTGGTTGCTCCTTTCTTGCCATCCAATCACTAGAGCAGCGACTTGTCTCATACTCTGTTGGCTGCAGATGCATTTCAGGTCCATTGCTTTGACCTGTTTGCTGGCAAGGAAGCTGGTCAAATCAGGTCAGGGGCAGTGAGCCTCCTCCTGTGTCTCACACAGTGGTTGGAGTGAGCGGGAATGGTCAGAAGCAGTGCTACACTACTTTTTTTTTGTACTGTTAACAGCTCCACTACTTTTTATAACCATGTTTACCATTCCGGAACTGTTATTTGTGAAGTTAAAGCACACTTCTGCACTTTACTGCTGGATATCAATTATAGCTAAACTGAAGTCTATTTCAACTCAATAGGCTGTCAACAAGCATGACTGCAACCTTTGAAAAATGTGTTTCACATTGCACCCTTCCTACCTACTCTATCCCCGGCCAGAGTCACAGTTCTACTACGTTTATGGTACACTTCTACACTCTCACACAAGTGGAGGAAAGTTACAGAAAGAAGGCTTTCCTGAGGGTGGCGGGCTAAAGGCTTATGGCCAGGCTGGCTGCATCGGGTCAAGGCAGTAAGCATTGTTTGTGCTCTCACCCCAGTGAATCATGTCTGCTACCACAGTCATCAAGGCCAGGACTGGACTGGGAAAGAAAAGCAGCCCAGTACACCTCTGTCAAAGTAGCCCCCAGCCCAAGCTCAGCGGAGCGAGAAACCTGACTAACCTAAGGTCTGCTTGTCAAGGTGCCCCACAAAGAAAATAGATGTATAAGGGTGAGAATCAGTGCACCTGACAGCCCATTTCAATGCATACCAACACAAAGGTCAGGAAATGTAACAGAGGGGTTCATGATCTCACCTCACTTTAGTGATCCTTTTCAGACCCAAAAATAGGCTGCAGCCTTCAGAATGCTGCCTGCTCATCCCATCCCAAAAGGGATGACCCTTTAACAGTGACATACACCTCTGCCACCCATTTCTTTCCTTTGTTTCCCACTGATACTGAGTATGTACCCAGGAGTTAGATCTCCAATTCTCCATAACCACACGGTTGGATGTCATGGGCCGAGAGAACCTCCATTGCATCCCCTGTCGTTCATGCCAAGGTGTCTTTGGGTATGATGGTCCACGGTGAAGCGCTGTCCACTTTCATCGACAAGGCCCCTTCTTATTATTGCCAGTAATGGCCGAGATTTCTAACACATGCCTGACAATCCCTTCGACAGCTTGTGACCGCTACCTCTCATTCACCTTCAGATCGTGGTGTAATCGGTTACACCATGCTCACCGCCCCCTCCATGCACACGCAAGCAAAATGTCCTTTCCTTTTTCACTTTAAGCATTTCTTGCTAGACAGAATAGACTGGTGAAAATGTGCCGCCCTCTGTCACACTTCAAACATTTAGCGTCCTTGGTACTATCTCCCCATTGTTTGTATGTGACTGTGCACACCTCTTGGCCTTGCCTTTCAATCTTCATGATATTCATGTAGTATGCCATCCGGTCCATTCCCATTGTCATCTCTACCGCCTGATTGAGAGATAGTTCCTTAGCCAAGGTGGGGTTCTTTGTGCCCCGTACCAATTGGTCCCTAATAAGGGAATTAGTCAGGAGCCCACATTTGCATGTGTGGCTGAGCACCCTCAACACAGCCACATAGGTCTCTACTGGTTCCTAACACTCCTCAAGTCTCTGAAAGAACGTATGTCTGTCTAAGGTTGCATTCTTTTTAGGCTCAAAATGGTCCTGGAGCAACATCCCCTGAGCCCTCAACTGACATTTCAGGTAACTGATCATATACTCTGAGGCCTTTCCCACTCAGCTTGTGTAATAAGACAACATGTCCTTGTCCATTGCTTTTTGTTTGTAATGGAATTTAATGGCTTATTTATAACGCGTTTAATATCCAGAGGTTTCTAAGCGTGGACCCGGGGATCGAAGTCGAACCTGTGTTGCTCTGCATCATCTTGCTTCCAAGAGGTGCGCATTGCCCATGAGCTATCCTCCCGAGACTAACAGATAGGTGTTACATTTTTTTCCTCTACCTTTGCCAACTGGTAGGAGGGTTTTCAGGTTCGGCGAGGAAAGGAGGTGGTGGGGGATTTCCTGTAGCTGCCATGTCCACTGAAGTTGCTTGGCTAGATGATGCGCTCCAGCTTCTGCGAGCAGATGCAGCCATTGGGCCGGCTGCTCTCCCAAATGCGCACCTCCACAGCCGATCAGGATGTCCCAGCGCCCCTTATTCCGCTCCGAGTGCAACAACAGACGCGGTGGGACACAGCAACACCACTGGGACCTCAAAGACACCGGTTACCGGAGCAACCGGCACGGGACAGCAGCGCCCTTCCTGCCGTCTGCTCCGCTGCTGCTTCAGGGGTCCACAGGCCCTGGCCGTCCCCCGGCACAGCGGCCACTCATTGCCAGTATTAAGAAGATGAACCGCAATGCCGAAAATAAGTGCGTTTATTTAACAGCCTGCAGAGAAAGAGATGGCTGCTCCCAGCTTAGGAGGAATTCGAGTAACGTAGCGTGCGTTCCGGAGCGAATGCGGCTCGAGCTCAGAACACAACACTCCTCTCAGAAAGATGCATAACCTAACTAACATGTGAGATGCTTTCACAGACATGCACAAGCTCGTCTAAGAATAATGCACACGCCCACTGAAGGAATGCACAAGCTGTGCTCAGCGAGATGCACACTTTCCTTTAGAGCAATGCACAGCGTTCTCAGTGAAATGCACAAGCTCCTCTCAGAAAGATGCATAGCATAATTAACAAACTATGCAAGCTGATTTCATCAATATGTTCAATCTCAACTAGGATGAATGCATGGACCTTCTCAATATATGCACAAGCTCAAGTTAGTGAGATGGACCTATCCCCAGGGCAATGCACAGTTTCCTCAGCGAAATGCACACACTTGTCTAAGAAAGATGCAGAGCACAATTAGCAAACTGCAAAGCAAAAAGAAAAAGTGCCCACCATGGGGGAACTCCCGGCCCCTGCACACTCTCAATAGCTGGAGTCAGCCAAGTATTCAAGAAGAAGGTATCAACTAGTTCACTCCAGGTTAATGTGAATTAAGATAGTTATTAGGTAAAGCAATTTCATTACATATCAGGGTAATGATACATGATAAAACATGTCTCTATATTTGTTAAGAAAAAAGGTTTTTGTCCTGGAGGTGATGTGGTTTTCGCCATTTCTTCTTTTAATTAGATGCCCAACGTGTTTCCAGCAAGAATGGTCTTCATCAGGGGTTCATATATATATAACGTGTGACTGTAACATGACAAAGACAAATAATGAATGTTGTCTAAGTCTCATGGTTCTTATCAATCATCGACAATACTGTTCAATAGTACTCAAGGCCTGATAAATCACCTTGGGGAAACGGATCCAGAAGAATCTGGCATCAACGTCTTATAAAGCGGATACGATCTCAGGTAGCTCATTCATGGGACTAAAAGGAAAAAAAAATAAAGTGGGGCTGTTGTCAAGATATATGTGTGCTCAGCTGTATCAGTCAAACAGCTAGTTTGACATCTAAATCAGGTTCTCTCTCACCTCAGTCACAAGTTCATGCGTAGAGCCAACGTTGAGAGTGTCTGGTTCCACGTTTTCATAGGAGCTAAGAAGTCTCCTGTGGTCATCCATCTGTGGAGTAGGTACATGATTGGATGCATGAGTGGGAATGTCCACTCTCATGTAGAGAGAACAATGCACGAGTAGTCAAAGGAATTTAAGGAAAAAAAGGGTGGGCACTTACATGTCGGATGGCATGAAAAAGACGTCAAAGCCGCACTGGATTTGCGTCTCGTCATAAGAAAAATCACTCGTGATCTGTGAAATGGGGAGTTAAGGAAATAATGTTTGCTACGATAGTAGTGAAAACAACTTTTTCAATGAGATGATGTCGCTCGCCAGTGAGATGAGTCTCGGGGAAGCGTGCAACGGTGTCTTCACACAGCCGTCCTGGCTGTGGAAGGAGAACCGCGCTGCTATGGTAGGCCGCCATTGACAGCAACGGGTTGTGCGCGTGACGTAGGGACGTCAACGCATGCGGGTCAGGCTCCCAAAACCCACTGGACACGTTAGACGTGAGCGGTCACGTTGCTATGTGGAGTTGTTGGTTACGGGGAGCGTCACGCGGCACGGTATAATTCTGCCAGCAAAAAGCCGGCCAATGGAAAATGCAGAGTGAAGCGTGTACATGCAGGTCCATGTCAAAATAATTAGCACACTGGGCAATCTGCTTTCACCAATAGGCGCAAGCTCATCTAAGAGTAAGGCATAGCCTGCGTGAAGTAATGCACAAGATCAACTCAGTGAGTTGCACATTTACCCCCAGGGCAATGCACAGCTTCCTCATAGAAATGCACACACTCCTGTCACTGACATGCAGAAGCTAGACTTAAAGGATGCAGGTCTCCCTCTATGGAATGTGCTCTCTTCTTTGTATGAGATGCACTATCTGCTCTCCAAACTGTACTGGTCCCCTCACAAACTTCCCTCAATGATACACACGCTCCTACCAGAGCGTCCTCAGTGCACAAGTGCCGCCTCCATACCGCCACTTGGTCCGGCTGTATTACCACTGCAGTATTAAGACTGGATTACAAGTGGTGGAAAGGTTGTTAGTCCCCATTATTTGGAGTCCATGGGACTCCATGGGGATATTGACGGCATTAACACCGGCGATATTACCACTGGCAGTAATACTGCCGATTTAGTGTTTGGGGTCCATTCTGCTGGAGGCGTTTCCTCTGCCTTACCATCAAACCTATAGTTCGGCATTGTGGGAATGCGGCAGTAATGCAGTGGTAATAAATCACCACTGCATTACCACAATTTTTTACCACACCGCCAAACTCGTAATGAGGCCCAGTGTCCTATCTGAAATGTGTGCACGCTCTCCTGATTTAGATGCACACATTTGTGACATGTGCAAACTCCTTTCAATTAGGTGGTGGGCAAGAGGAGGATAGCAAAGCGCCACTGGATCTAATCCCGGCCCTATTCTTAGAAGTTGGTCTCCAGTGTGAGGGGCAATATAAAAACTCAATTTTATTTTTTCACGAGCATGGAGTTGGGTGGGGGCACTGGTGAGGGCTCTTACCCATCTGTGTATTTGCTAATAATTCTCAGCTGTCCTTTAGGAAGGAATGTCCAGACCAATAAGTGCCAGATGTATATTAATTTACTCACAGCTCAATGCATTGTGTTTAGAAATTCCTCTGTGCTACCCCAAAAATGTCCCTCCATTGAACTCTTTGTTTTTCTGCTTTTGTGGGGTTGGGGAGGAAGCTGGTGAAATACCCACACAGCACTGCTGCCAAAGCTCATAAACTTGAAAATAAGTATGTTTTAAGGTAGCAAAAATAATACTACATTTTTATAGACCCTTCAAACCTAGGGTGTTTCTAGATCCTGCAGTAATGAAAGCAGTGGTCGAAGTGAGCGGGAGCGGTCGGGAGCGGTGCTCCTCTACTTTTTTAAATTACGTTTTACATCTCCTATACTTTTATTTTTAAAAGAAAACATTCCGGAATGGTTTTGTTTTAAAATAAAAGTGTAGGAAGGTGTTGCAGCTTGCACTTTCAGTGCACTGCACTGAGCATTCCCTTAAACAGCAGGTGCAAGTGTTTGGGGGTTTGTATTGTGTGTGGGAAGGGAGTGGTGATGGGGTTTGTGGGCAGTGGGTGCAGGCCAGCAGGGAACATAGCTCCACTACTTCTTTTCGTACACTTCGACCCCTGAATGAAAGTCGTTACTATTACTCCATTCAAAAGTACTTATTTTGTCAACTTCAGAAGGATAAAAGTGTGTTCTGGTCCTGCCTGTTGGGAGGCTAGCCTTCCATTACATAACGTTCTCATTAGTTGCCACATTACCGTCCACCCCTATCCCCAACCCGTCGAGCTATCTTTTAAGATTGCAACCAACCATATGCAGGCTCCATTGCTCAGTACAGGAATCAGTGCTCTGAATTGCATCATTGTGATTGGGTTCTGTGTGGCTGGGCCATGTGACTTTCAGTGCAGGAAAGAGAGACGAACACACTTGCATACACACACGCGCGCGCCTGCCGTCAGTTAATTAACCCCAATGCTCTTACTAGTATTCAGGCCTACCCACTGCATGTTACGCACACGTTTCTGGCATGCGGATATGCCCTCTAGGCCTGTGGCCTGCAGATTGCACACAGATCGCAGCAGGTGACCTATTAACCCCGCAACCTGTAATGTATGAGCATATCTCTGCAGCGTGTGATGAACCCACTACGCTATCTTCCCAGTTTATCTGAGGCACGTTTCATACACCATAAAGATGCACTGCCAGACCTGGAGGGCCTCTTTTACACCCATTCAATACAGTGCTTCACATGCACACCGAGTACACAGATTAAAGGGGATTTCTTCAGCACATTAAAAACCGAGTTCCCACGAGGGAGTTATTTACAGGTGAGAGCAATATTGATTTATTGAATTCTTTTTTTTTAGTTTGGTTTCTAAGCACAGATCTTGGATTCAAACCTCTGTTGCTCTGCGTGGCCTTGCTTCCAAGACCAGCACGTTGCACCTGTTTAATGCATCCCATGCACGTCCATATATTCAAGATTCAAGATTATCGCCTTGCAAGTTGTAATGATCACTGCAACTGCTGCATGCACCACATGAGCTGTCTTAACAAAACAGGGATGCGGTTTAAGTTCTCAATGAAGTCTACTGAACAAAATGTATGTTTCAGAGTCTCCATCCGAAAGCATCAGCAGGAAAAAGCCAATCCGTTTGAATGCATCCGTGTGGGTGGCACTTCTTGCAAGCTTCTATGCTGTGCTACATGCACGTGCAATCCCAGGTAGGTCTTCGGGGACTTTGTGGAGAAACATAATAGGGTCGTTTTTATCGAGCCCTGTTTCGTTTAGGCAAAAACACTGTGCATGTTGGGAACTGACGGCTCATATTCATAATGCGAAAGTGAAGCAAAATGTCCCAGCATGCAACGTGCTGAAGGAGGGGCGGAAGTTGCCCTTGATGGCATGGCGCAGTGTCCAGCTATGGTGAATCTCTTCTGCTTTTGCTCATTTCCTCTGCATGGAGGTATGTGACCCAGCAAAAACGAATGGAAGCAGCACGCCAGATGTTTAGGCAGTGGTGACTTTCACAACAGCAGTCTTGATGGTGGTGGGCCACTTTCCTGGCCTTCCTGGGAAGTACTGCGATCTGATGACTGTGATCGAACGGGCAACTCTGAACGCTCGAGTTTGGGAGATCCTCAATTCTCTTTGAGCAATAATAAGATCAAGGCCAGGAATCAGGTAACATTTATTTATTTATTTATGTTTATAACGCGTATATCACTGGCCCGGGGGCATAATAGCGCTAACAGGATGTACACCATACAATCATAAGAGATACACAGCAGGGACTGTGCCTAGGGAAGAAAGGACATCCATTACGCCAAGCCTGGCCCGGGAGCTGCAGTTAAACTATAATTCACCCAAGCAGCCTGGTTTTCAAGTCCTTCTTGAAAGTAGAGAACGATTGGCACAGCCTCAGATCGGGAGGCAGAGCATTCCACTTCTTGGGGGCCGCATAGCCAAATGACCCCTGGTTAACCCCTACCAGTTTGGACCATGGTGTACTGAGTAACCCCACATTGTTTGATCTTAATGTCCTCCTAGATGGTAATCAAGCGAGGCGATTGGAGAGGTAGTTCTGCAGCTCCAACATATACATTTAGCGATAAAAGTAAGAGATACTGCAGGTTTGGCTTTATTTTGCCATCTAATACTAGAGGAATTAGTGTAGGCAGAATTACCACCTGTGATCATTCCACCAAATCCCCCATAGAGCTGTATGGATTCCATGAATGGGGACCAATACCTCCGTTACCCACTTGTAAGCCAGTGTTACATCCTCCAGACCGGTGATTGTATACAAGTTTGGCCAAACTGGTAGTGAGGCCTGCAGTTCTGAATATCCTCATCCTAGTTATTCAGACTCACTCCCGATTCACCGCTGTTGCTCCTTATACTCCAAGATCACTTTGGATTGGGCCCAACTTATGGTCATGCTATAGGGCAACTCAGTGTGCAATGCAGCTGCAGGGCATACTCAATCCATATTCACTCCAAATACACGCCATACTCCAAGTTCAAACTTTACTCAGCCTGACTGCTGACCATATTTCAGGCCAACTCCATGTTCAATCCAGCTGCAGGGCATACTCAATCCAGATTCACTCTATATGCAAATCATACTCCAGACTCACTCTGGACTCAGCCCGACTGCTGACCATATTTCAGGCCGACTCCATGTTCAATCCAGCTGCAGGACAGACTCACTACGGATTCACTCTAAATGCAATTCATACTCCAGCCTTACTCTGGAGTCAGCCCATCTGCAGCCAAGACTAACAGTTTATAGTGAAAATGTCGACTGCAAAAATGCCAAAACTAGGGAGGGTGAACTGGGCCCCTCCAAAACCCACAGGGATCCTGTCCATGTCTCGGTGTCTAGACAGCATTGGCTGCGTCGTGTTTGATGCAGTTAGACAGCGCCACCACTGGCTGGGGCAACCAACCTGTAAGCAGAGCTTCTTGGTTCTCAGGGTTTTTGATTATTTGAGGTGGAGAAAATGCAGAATAGACTGGAGCATAGACCCAGAATCAACCCGCACCTCGCCCAGATTTTAAGAAGCAAATCAGTATGTTTTTCAAAAAAAGACCTGCTTTTTTAAATGAGTGTGTTTTCTTCAGAGATATACAGGACCTTATAGAAACCGATAGCATTTGTGAAAGGGTAGGAGGCCTGGGGCAGAACCAGTCAATTACCAAACCGACATGCGCCAGTCTTTGCCAGCGTCCTACAAACCATCCACACGTATCAGCTTATTGGAAAGACTCCCAGTTCCTATAAAACTGGAAGTTCCGGGGCTCACCACTCTGCAGATATATACAGCACGTAGTGCCGCAAAGCAGTTCCCTTCCAGGCATTGCGCTTCATCACAGATATTGAGACCGAGCCAAGGAAGGATAAAATAATTAATAAAAGCACAGGAATGTGTTGAGTCGGAACATCTGAGGGGTCTGCTAGAGTGCAGCCTTGCCTCTGACAAATGACTGTAGCAACTTCCGGGTCCCTAGTTCCCCTCCGGCAACAAACGGGAATTCACCCAATGAATGCAGCAACTGCCCACCCAAGAGTCCACTCTTGGAGCCTGTTATGAAGAGGCTGGCGCAGTCAGGTAAGCAATGTAACAGTATTTATTTGGGTTACATATAAGGGAAGGAGACCCCCTGCACTCAGAGGCTCCTCTCCTTCAACACTTTCCTCCAACTGACCAACTTGGAACATTATCCACAAGATGCAAACAGAACATTCCATGACATCACATAGGACTGAGACATCATCATATAGGAAAGCATTGAAGGCTCCCTGCTACTCATAAGACATCACAACACATCTCCCTTTCTCATCATCATCATTTTTTTTTCTTTTTATTTAACTTACCCTATGAGCTTAAATCTTTAATTCAAATGAAAATCACACGTACTATTTCCAAACAACCAAGACACACCAACTATCAACATGACACTACAGCAACATTCCCATGACGTTCCACACATCTATACATGGGCTCTCCTCACAGTGGCAATTCTATCTTTGTTCCACACTTGCCCTCTGGTCACACGTACGGCCCCTTTCATGACTGCCACGACTCTGACAGGATCCGAATAAAGGGATTCTCCTTTCCTCTTGACAATTCCCTTCCTTATCCTGACCCAATCTCCACACTCCACGCGCAATTCTTTCTTCCCTCTCTTACGATTTTCGCGCATGACCCATTCGGATTTCTTCTTCACCAATGACTTTCTCACTTCATCAATGACTAGATCCGTTTCTCTACTCCTACCAAGCCATGGCGGACATGCCACGGAATATGGCTTCCTGCCCCTCATAAGCTCGAACGGGCATAGACCTGTTGTCGCATGTGGCGCCATTCTCAAAGCCCATATCCTATTTTGTATCATGGCTACTTTATCCTGACCACACTCCTCACCCATCCGAATACTCTCCATCACACACCTATTCATCCTTTCAACTACCCCGTTGGATTCGGGATGGTACAATGAAGTTCTTTTGTGGTCAACTCCACACTTCCTTAAATAGCTGGTAAAGTCACCACCTATGAACTGGGGACCGTTGTCCGTCAATACACTTTCCGGTAGGCCTTCATTGGCAAAAATCTCCTGCAATATCTTTATCATACTCTCTCCGGTGATGTTTCTCACAACCTTAAAATGCACCCATCTGGAAAACAGGTCTACAACCAGAACAATGAATTTTCCACGTCCGTAACCTAACTCCACAGGACCTAGAATATCCATAGCTATCTCGCTCCATATCCTTGATGGGAGGCCCACATCCATCAATGGCTGCTTCTTAGCCACAACTCCCTTTCCACTTTTGATGCAAAATTGACAATTAGCTAAGTAATTCTCAATCTCCGTATCAAATCCAGGCCACCAATATTCTTGTCTCAACACCCCTTTGGTTTTGGTAATACCAATGTGACCACAATGCGCTAACTCTATCACCTTTTTCCTCAACCCTATCAGGACTACTGCTCTTCCCCACCTGAATAAAATCCCATCCATGACAGACAACTCATCTTTCACTTCCCAAAATGGCTTCACTCCCTCTGCCAGATCCACTTTATTCGGCCATGCCGTTGACATCACATATGGAATTACCCTGCTCATGATTTCATCTTTCTTCACCTCATCCAACCACTCCTGTTTGGACACAATACCGTCGGTATTGATAAACACTAATTCCATTTCTTCACTGTCCACAACATCAGAGTCAGCAACTCTCACCCTTGACAAATTATCCGCGAATATGTTATCCTTTCCTGGAATGACCTCCATCTTAAAACAATGTGTCTGCATCCTGGTGACCCAACCTGCCACCCTGCGGGAAACTTTATCTAGGCCCTTACTTTCGAATATAGCCTTAAGAGGTTTGTGATCTGTGCGGATTACAAATTCTACTCCCCACACAAAATTCCTGAATCGTTCTACAGCCCAGAAGCACGCCAATGCCTCCTTTTCGATAACTGAATATCTCATCTCTGCTCCCTTTAGACCGCTCGATGCATGTGCTATCACCTCTTCAGACCCATCATCCTGCTTCTGGGATAATACCGCCCCCAGTCCGTACTCACTAGCATCTACAGTAATGATAGATAGTCTTCTCGTGTCAAAACATCCTAAAGGGCGGGCTAAGTTGGGGTGGCGCTGTGGAGCAGCCCAAGATGGCTGCCTAGCCACTGAGCTCCGTGTGGGATCGGTAGAAATCTGCTTGCATCTGCGGCCACAGCGTGCGTTTCGTTCCTGTTTTTTGCAGTGCCGCTGCCCTACATCACTGTGCTGCCGCCGGGAGAGCTCCGGCTGTTCTTCGTCCCTGGGGAGCCCCGGACTGGGCCTTCTGCTGGTGCGGCCCTCTTCATCGCGGAGGCCGCGGCGCTGTCTCGGATCCCGCCCCCGCCTCTCGGCCCGCCTCCCCCTCCTGGCGCTTTGTTGGGCGGACTGCGGCCCGATCGCGCTCCTTGGGACTCCGCGGCGAACCGGTGGTCTGCGGCTGGGGCCGTCGCCGGAGCGCGCCCCGGCCTCGCCCGCCCGCCCATCCGGCTGTGGACCTTCGTCGCCGTCCCCCGCAGGGTGTCGCGGCTCCTGGGGAGCGTGGAGCGGCTCCCCCCGAGGTGAGGAGTGGCTGCCCGTGCCAACTTGGTCCCCTCCAGGGGAGGGATCGATTTGCCCCCCTTCCTCCCCCCGCTGCTCCCCTGTTCATCCTTCCGGGGGGGGCGGGCGGACCGCGGCCCGACCTGACCCTATATTGTGTGGCGCGCTGCGGCGGCCACGTCCCGGCGAGCCCCGGCGCCCAGCACCTCCCGACTGGCTCCGCTCCCCGGTGGCGTGGAGCGGCCACCTGCTCGCGTCTTGCTGGGGGCGGTACAGGGACCCCTCCCTGGAGAACTCACACCTGGCCCCTGCGCCCCTCGACGTAGGTTCTGCCCAGGGCGCGCACCTCTTGCCCCAGCAGCCTGATAGACACTGGCTCCAAACCCCTGTGTGACTCTGGTGTTTCAGCGGGGTGGCAGGCGGGATAACAACTAGTAAGCCATATCCCGCTCCCTCATCTGTGCCGCGACGCCACCCCCCGGATCCTTCTACTGATGCGGCTGACCCTGTGGTCTTAGCACCTTCTCATTGACAGTCCCTGGAACCACCTTACACCGCCGTACCAGTTGACCCCTGCCTACTCGTGCCCCTCCTGGGCCCTGCTCACATCTCGGCTGGAATAATCCCAACATCTACAGTCTGCAACCCTGACCTGGGACCATACTCTTCCCCCCCGTGGCCGGGCCCTCTGTCTGCGCTGTCCGTGGACCTATAACAACAATGCCTGGCAAGGTCAAGGGGAACCATAAAGGGGGTGCCATGGACAGATTCGCTAAAGCTGTCCCGAGGGGAGAGGCGGAGCAGGACTCGCCCATCCAGGATGATCTGGAAGTTGACCATCACCCCACTCCCGCACCCCCAGACCTGACTACGCTTATGGAATCGATGGCCAAAAACTTTGCGTCTTTTCATGAGAAATTAGACGACATCAATGCCAATGTTGCCTCCCTAAAAACGCGGATGGATCAGGCGGGGACCAGAATCAGCGACGCTGAAAATCGTATATCTACCAATGAGGACGAAATACATGCACTACAGGACACAGTGGCGTCCCTGTCACGTGACATGCGCAGTGTGAAAGCGAAGTGCGACGACCTTGAATCGCGCTCTCGCAGAAATAATCTGCGGATCGTCGGTGTCCCTGAGAATGCCCTCAGGGGCCGCATGGAAGATGCTGTGGAATCCCTGCTTAAGGACCTCCTGGGCAACCCAGTCCTGTCCCCATACTTTACCGTTGAGCGCGCTCATCGGGCTCTGTCACCGAGGCCCAAACCGGGCGACATCCCAAGACCCATTATAGCCAGGATCCTCAACTATCGGGACAGAGACCTCATCCTCCGGCTGTCACGAGAGAAAGGAGACCTGCGCCTCGAATCTCATACTATAAGGATCTTCCCGGACTTCTCAATAGCGGTCCAGCAGGAGAGGCGTCAGTTCATCGGAGTTAAAAAGCTGCTCAGAGAACGTAACGTTCCGTATGCCATCCTGTTCCCGGCTCGCCTCAAAATCAAACATAATGGGAAACTTTATTTCTTCACTGTTCCAGAGGAGGCTGTGAAATTCATTGAGATGCACCTACCGCTCCCCAACCCAGCGGGGGCCCCGGTTGATGAGGGGTGATGAGTGGTAACTCAGGCCGGTCACTATTTCTCCATCAGGAACATCCGTCACCTTGAACGTGCATATGGAAACAGCACACTACAGATCCATCGCATCAGGCTCCCCCAGCGCCTGACCGGGCTGAGACTAGACCCAACCACGGCGGACAATGCCCCCCCTGCGGCTCGGAACATCGTGTTGTCTACGAACCCTAGAACTTCCTTCATTCTGGTCTCTCCCGCAAAGCTCTGCTGGACATGGGCTCCTGTCTTTAGATCCGCTCACCGCAGAACCTACTCACGACAGCCTTGTCTGTCCTACATCTTTGTCTAAGAACCGCCCACACGGCTACAGCACACCTCGCTGCAATGGCAACGGTTTTGGTTTATTGGTTGTCACTGCATCGGTGCCCCTGTTGGGCACAGAATGGGCCTTATCCCTGTTGGATTTCGCCCTCCGAACTCCACCCCTCGGGGAGAATCGGACCTGTTGGTGACACATTTTTTTGGGGGCAAGGGATTTACACTGCAAGTTGGGGGTGGGCAGTGAGGGCGGGGGGAGGTATGGTTTGTTACACGGGAAATGTTTTAGAAAAAGGCAGTGGCGGAATGGCAGGGCGATACACACCGGCTCACCTATATTTGTGCATGCTCACTCTTTTATTTGAAATTCAACAAAATTTGTGGGATGTACATTAAAACCGTAGAGATGCATGCAATTGTCTCAATCACAATCACCCTGGGATCGGGGGTTCTGGGGACAGAGTTTGCGGCACACGGAGGGGGACACTGGTGCGAGTATCACCTAGTGGGAGATTGTCCTCCATGGGTATTGTGTTTAGGGATATTCTTGTCTGATGCGCTAAGATGTCAGTGACGATAATGTCATGGAATGTCCGAGGCCTAAGTAATTACACCAAGGGCCGCAGGATCATGGCTTATGCCAATAGACACGGCTGCAGGGTACTGCTCCTGCAAGAGACACACTCCACTGGTCCACTGGCCAGAAGCATTGCGCCTACCTGGGGACCCCACAGATATTTTACTTCTTATTCCACACGCGCCAGAGGAGTCCTAACATTGATCCACAAGTCTCTTAAGTTTGTCCTCCATAGGAGCTATATAGATCCTTGTGGTAGATACATTGTGCTGTACTGCGCCATTGCCAATAGAGATTACCTGCTCGTAAATACTTATGGCCCCAACGTCGACTCCCCCGAATTTATTGACCAGGTGGTCTCCATACTGCTGGGATACACGGATGTGCAAATCGTCTGGGGCGGGGATATGAACTTTATCCTGGACACCTCCCTAGACAGGACTGGCATAGCGCCCAGGCCCCCGTCGGGCGCAGCGCGCAGACTCCTGTCCCATTGCAAGACACTTGACATTCATGACGCATGGAGAGCTCTACATCCGTCAACACGGGAATACACCTTCTACTCATCGGTCCACGACAGTTCGTCCAGGATCGATCTATTCCTACTATCTGGTCCTATGCTAGGTAGGGTTTCCAAGACATGTATACTCGCTCGCACACTATCTGATCACTCTCCGATCCTGTTGTCTGTTGACATGGGCATGCCAGCCCCCACTATTAACACATGGCGCTTTAAATCTGCTGCCCTACAGGACATAGTTTTTAGAGCAGACATACTTGCAGATATCCAGTCCTACTTTGACAACAACTCACCACAGGACACCTCCCGGGGGATCCGCTGGGACGCCTTCAAAGTCTTCATTAGGGGGGCGTCCATCTCTAGGGAGTCGGGGGTACTCAAATCCATAAGAACCACTATATCACGCACTGAAACTAAGCTACGTGACCTGGAACGGGCCCACCCGGCCTCCGTTGACCCTGGTATACTCTCCCAGATCAGTGAAGAACTCAAGATCTTCAATGAACAGGCAATCAGGGAAGTGCAGTACTTCAGTCGTCCACAGGCTGCACGGAAATACGGTGAGGGAGATAGACCCGGCAAGACACTCGCTGCCCTGGCCAGGGGGGAATGGGGCCAAGCCCACATTACCAGTGTTAAGGATAATCATGGAACGACTCAGTGGTCCGACCAGGACATACTGGAGGTCTTCACAAGCTTCTATTCCAAACTATACTCTCAACCCCCTGAACATAGCGAATCCCATATGCGCGAGCTTTTAGACCAGATACCCACCACTATCATCTCCCCGGCAACGAGAGAACAGTTGGACTCCCCCATTACACTAGATGAGATAGTGGAAGCCATATCAAGTCTCCCGAAGGGGAAAGCGCCGAGCCCCGACGGGCTTACGGCTGAATTCTTTCAGGAGCATGTGGCCACTTTGGGACCCGAATTGCTAGAGGTATGGAATGAGGCCCTCCAGCTGGGATGCCTTCCCTCGTCTCTACGTGAAGCCGTTATTACGGTCCTCCTCAAGCCTGGCAAACCAGCAGATGACTGTGGTTCGTATCGGCCCCTATCACTCATGAACTTGGATACGAAAATCTTCGCCAAGGTGCTCGCCAATCGTTTCATTCCTATTATGTCATATATGGTACATGAGGACCAATCCGGCTTTGTCCCTGGTAGATCCACATCGCACAATATTAGACGGCTCCTTAACGTCATGGCTCGTATCAGTCAAAACGTGTGTGCGGTGGCGGTCACCTTGGACGCCCAGAAGGCCTTCGATATGGTGTCCTGGAAGTACATGTGGTTGGTCCTGGAAAACATGGGCGTCGGACCCGGGATGATCGCATACATCAAACTATTATACACATCCCCAGTCGCCAGGGTTCGCGTCAACTCCCAAACATCTGCCTTGTTTCCTCTCTCTCGTGGCACCCGACAGGGCTGCCCGTTTTCCCCGATCCTGTTTGCCCT
Source organism: Ambystoma mexicanum (assembly GCF_040938575.1). Lineage (NCBI taxonomy): Eukaryota > Metazoa > Chordata > Amphibia > Caudata > Ambystomatidae > Ambystoma > Ambystoma mexicanum. The sequence goes on along the minus strand of NC_090926.1, from coordinate 1,152,588,372 downwards.
TGCCATCGAGCCCATGGCGGACTATGTCAGGGAGCGTCACTCATGCAAAGGGATACGCCTCCAGGGTACACCCGAAATTATCTCGCTCTACGCTGACGACATCCTGCTTTTCGTCAGGAGCCCAGATCTCCACCTTGACCCTCTCCTTCGGGACATCACTCGTATCGGAACATACTCAGGCTTTACTATCAACTACACCAAATCCGAAATTTTCCCCCTCACACACTCCACGCCCCAGCCGGCCACTGAATACCCACTCCGCTGGTCCCCCAACGGGATTAAATATCTGGGAGTTCAGGTGTCTTTGACCAAGGAGACTCTCTTGACTAGCAATTACCTAGCAGTGGCAGAATTAGCCGAAACCAAGATTGCGCGCTGGCGCCCTCTCCCATTGTCACTTGCTGGGCGGTTATCACTGGTTAAGATGATACTGCTTCCCAAATTATTGTACACATTCACAAATGTTCCCATATGGCCTGGCAGGAAATACTTCACTGATCTGCACAGGCTATGTGCGCAGTTCCTGTGGCACTCCGGTGCTGTGCGGAAAAAGTGGGGGGATATGACTCTGCCCTACGACAGAGGCGGGTTCACGGCCCCTGACCTGATGCGATACTGGATAGCAGCGCAGGCACAATTTGCCACCTACTGGTACCCCGGACCCTCCCCTCGCCCGCACGTCAAGCTTGAAAACCTTGCTGCCTCCGGCGCCAATATCATGACTCTAATTTTACATCGTCGGTACGTACCTGACTCACCTATAGATCCAGTCCAGACCACACTATCAGCCTGGGGGCGGTTGTTTGCTGCAGGCTCCGCGGAACACCCATACTATAAGTGGCTCCCCGCCTGGCAGCTCCCCGGGCTGGAACCCACGAATGACACAGCTCTGGCGCGTCACTGGCGGTCCCTAGGATACATGGCCCTAACTGACTTCTATCCGGATGGGGTGTTTATAACACCACAGACTTGGAAGCCATCCCACGCTGGTACACCGCTGGAACTGCTGCAATACTACAGACTCCGAGCAGCGTTCCGGACCGCTTGGCCTGTGTTCCCTAACAAACCCCCTGACCATCCCGCTGTTGCCTATATCGCCAACTCTGGCGGGGCCCGAGGGGTAGTTTCATCGCTATATAAACTCCAGCTCACAGCTGCCACACCACCGCCCTTACGGGCCCGGGACGACTGGGCCTCTGAACTGGGGGTTGACATTACAGACCATCTGTGGGGTAAATTGTGTTCCCATACCGGCAAGGTATCCCTGAATTTCCGGTACCGAACAATACAATACAAATTGCTGAATAGGCTATACTATACCCCGCGTAGACTCTCCAAGTTTGCCCGCTCTGAGATGCGGCTCTGCCCCCGCTGCGGAGCGGAAGACGCTGGCCATCTCCACATGTTTTGGGACTTCCCCCAACTTGCCCCATTCTGGGATGAGATCTTTAAAACACTGTCCGAAATTTGCGACGTGACGATTGAGCCTGACCCGATGGGGGTGTTGTTCGGAGTGTGGGGTGATGAAGGGGTCAGAGGGGAGGCCAAACTCTTGAATATATGTTGTATAATAGCCATAAAATGTATCCTGCAAAATTGGAAATGTGCTGCTCCTCCCACCTTTCAGAAATGGCTGAATCTACTGACCTGGTCCCGAAACTGTGAGGAAGATTATATTACTACTCTCCCATTCCGTTCCCGGCCAAAAAACATTTGGACTGCCTTCAACAGTTATCTTAACGGTCTGTCCCATCCTCTGGTGTTGGTTCTCCCTGAGTCTCCACTGTTATGTACGGAATTCTATGCAACACTGTCTTGCTTTCCTCATCTTGGGGGTCATCCCTCGCTGCCTATGTACATCCCCATGTATTACATTTGTCTTGCACTGTTATATCATAATCGGCCTAATGTGTGTGTATGTCATCTACCACTGACAGCAAAAATAAAAGTTTAAAAAAAAAAAAAAGGGCGGGCTAAGTTTATATCTTCCTTTATTCTGTTAAATTCCAAATCACAGTGACTATTCCACTCAAAATCAACACCTTTCCTCAGAACCTTTCTCATCTCTTGCACTTTGTCAGCATAATTTACCACAAATTTTTGATAAAACTCCGTCATTCCGAGAAAAGACCTCAATTCACTCTTATTACAAGGTCTCTCCACACTCTTTATGGCATTTATCATCTCCTCTTTGGGTCTAATGCCATCCCCCGATACTTCATGTCCCAAATAGTCCACATTTGTCACAGCAAATTTGCACTTCTCTTCTCTCAGCGTGATGCCCCTGTCCTTAAATATCTTCAACACTTTGTATAGATTCCCATCATGCTCCTCCAAAGTCACTCCACTCACCAAAACATCATCTTGAAAACAGAATACGCCCTTCACTCCTCTCAAAAGGCGATCCATTATTTTCTGAAACACAGAGGAGGCAGATGCCAACCCAAAAGGCATTCTCCTAAATTGGAACACTCCCTCATGCGTCACAAACGCTGTAACTTTTCTGCATGTCTCCTCTAACTCCACCTGATGATAGGCCGAGGTCATATCTAGTTTGGAGAAATACTTCCCCCCACCTACCATGGTCAGTAACTCACCCATGTTGGGTAGCGGGTGCCTGTCCACCAACACGCATTTATTCAACTCCCGCATATCCACACACAACCTTATGTCCCCTGAACTTTTCTTCACTATCACGACCGGGGAAACCCATTCAACACCCCCAGCCCTCTCGATCACCCCTGACTTTAACAATTTCTGCAATTCTTGTTTGACACTGTCTCGCAGGGCAAAAGGCACCGATCTGAGTTTGGCTACGGTGGGCACACTACCGCTTTTTAGCAATATTTGATGTTGGAAACCCTTTATCCTTCCCAAAGTCTCATCAAACACTTTACTAAACTCTCTCGCGTACTTGCAGGACCTCGTGGATGCTTCTGCCACTTGTAAAACTTGCTCGGGGTGGTTGGGGTCTAGTCTGATTCCTAAATTCTTCTGCTCTCTCCATCCCAATAAGGATTGTCCTTTTTTTGTTACATACACTTTCCCGTCACAACTGCGACCTTTAAATTCAAATCTACTCCACACATATCCTAGTAAATCAATTTTATCTTGGTTGTAGCCTCCCGGATTTATGTCAGGTTCGGACAATGTTGATACCTTCCCCTTCATCTCGCCTTCATAAACACTTCTGGACACTAACGTAACTTTTGACCCTGAATCTGCCATCATTGACACCTTATACCCATTCACTGTCACCACGGCATAGGGACGCTCACAATCATCCGTGTTTCCACCACTGGCTACAACATTAACTGTGTTCACAATAACATTTGTCAATGCCAATGCAGTATCTTCTTCTGATGATTCTCCATCATCCTCATCATCTACCAACAGGATCTTCCTTTGCCCCGTTTGGCCAAACTGATAGTTCTTGCAACAAGTGGCAATATGTCCTCTCCTTTTGCATTTATTGCATACAGCCTTTCGCCCTGGACACACTACAGAGGATGCAAAGTGCGTCGCACTGGCACATCGATAACACAATCTCTCGCCCTTTTTTTCCTCTCTCTTTTCGCTTCTCTGTGCCGACACTTGGTTTCTCTTCTCTTCTGCGCTGTTCCTTTCCTTCTGCTTGTTTCTTCCTTTCCTTTTGTTCTTCCCTTCACTCACATTCAGCACCTCCTGCCTGTTTTCCTTAGAGTCACTTCCTTCAGTCTTGGAGAGCTTGGCAACACATGCCAACGAGTGCTCCACACGCTTGGCCAAGTCCAATACTTCATCCAAATTTGGCTCGTCTTTCAGCCAAAGTTCCTCACGTATTTTATTTGAGTGGCAATGCGTCATGAATTGATCGCGGATATGTTCATCAAAACTTCCTTGAAATTTGCATGTCAGGGCAAGGTGACGGAGAGCGGTGACGTAGTCTTCAACAGATTCCCCGTGAGTCTGGATCCGCATGCGGAAATTATACCGCTCCAAAATTGTACTTCTTTTGGGGTTGAAATGCTTATCTAATTTGAGGAGAGCCGATTCAAATTCATTCAAGTCATCTCCGCTTCCATCCCCTGCCAACTGAGGAAGTGTCTCGAAAATCCTCTGTCCCTCATAACCTAGGAAGTGCAATAGCAATGCCACTTTTCTTTCACTAGAATATGCTGTTCCTCCAGCTGCCCTCATATAGTGCATAAATCCTTTTCGCCACTGGGGCCAAGCAATCTTCGCCGCACCTGGAGTGGGCATGAAAATGGGCGGCCCAGATATGCCAGGTAATGCTGCCATGCCTTTGTATGAGAGTATACTTCTTCTAGCTCAAACGTTGCAGGGTTTGCTGCACCAGTCCAACAAGGCGTGTATCTGCAGTGACAGTTCACTTCTGGGACTTAACGGAGTAAGAGATCATTCTATGGATGTCCAAAATCAACTGCAGGCTCACATAGACTTACTCCCTTACCCCTGGTATATTTCTGCACTGCGAGTGCAGTCTTCAATCCAATTCACATGCTCCTCTTTTAGGTGTTTTACGGTACCTCACTTCCCTCCCACGCAGGTTGTCTGCTAGGGGAACTACGGTAACGAAGTCCGGCGCCTTCCCCACCTCACATCCCTCCCACGCAGATCAGCTGCTGCTTCTGTTGTCTTCCACACACTGGCGAGCGTGTGTGCGGGCTGGGATCAGCTGGGGCGCTAACCGGAGCTAAAGGCACTTACTTGCACAAACGTCGCAGGGACGCGGCGGTCGCTCTACGCTACGGCAGCGGAGCGACCTTCCCTGAGGCCGTGATCACTGGACGGCTGCTCGGCGCACTACTTGGAAGCGGAGCAGCCCTCCTTGAGCTTCCCCCCACGGCCTTTTCGGTCGTTTCTTCGGCGGGCCGGAATGAGACTCAGCGTCGGCCGTTCTGTGTGGCGGGCCGCTCAACGCCAAGGGGGGGCGGAGCAGCGCACTGCCTGTCGCTTTCTTCTCCGGCGGCGCCGTCACTTCTCCCCGCTGGGGCTCCTACTTCACGGAGCACTTCCGAACTCCGTCCTCCAGGCTGCTCAGAGGAGGCACGGATGGAGCAGATGTTGGGAGCGATGCGATCACCTGCTGCAGGCCGCGACTCGACGCTGGCAGATGCTGGGGGTCTCCTTTGACCTGTCTGCGGGGACCTCCATCATCCCATCCTCGTCGCCATTGTTATGAAGAGGCTGGCGCAGTCAGGTAAGCAATGTAACAGTATTTATTTGGGTTACATATAAGGGAAGGAGACCCCCTGCACTCAGAGGCTCCTCTCCTTCAACACTTTCCTCCAACTGACCAACTTGGAACATTATCCACAAGATGCAAACAGAACATTCCATGACATCACATAGGACTGAGACATCATCATATAGGAAAGCATTGAAGGCTCCCTGCTACTCATAAGACATCACAACAGAGCCCGACTCCAGCATGGCAGCAATCCTTCAACCAACCCATAGGACACCAAACAGCCCATGGAGATGGCCTTGTCTATAATAATGCTCTCTCCAAACGGCATCTGAAGGTCTACCGGTAACTCCCTGACGCCCAACTGAATGTCTCACTTGGCCATGAGTGCTGCAGCTTCCCACCCAAGGCTTATGGTCTTTTCGAATTATGCAAACATACCAAGACACATAACCCATGATCATTAAAATCACTGACAGACAAACTCTCCAGCCAAAATAAGGACAAATCCATGGGAACGCCTCATCCTGCTTCTTAACAACTGTTCACAGCAGATGTGCCACAAAATGTTTAGATGGTCAGTCAAAAAAAGGGCAGACTAAACTCCCCCATGCGGCCTAATGGATTTTCTCTTCTGGCCACATCAAGAGGGCTCACTTTAAGTTTTTTCACTCAACTGCTAAACCTTGGACCTTTGCCACCAAAACTAAATTTAAATTCAAAACCCTCTCCCAGCAGCACCTCTCTCCCACATCCCTTCAATCGGTTCATGCTAATTGGTGTAGGACCCTTTTCTCCCCATGCCCCCTTAGTTACCTCTCTCTCTGTCATTGACCTTGTGCCCTCTCCCCATCACCCCACCGCTTTGGGTGGCCTAAGTCTTGCTCTCAGTCGTGTCTACATCTGCAGAACTGCTTGGGATACATGACCATATTAAACCCATAGCACCGTTGTCCTTGGAGATCTCAACCAGGTCCCCACTGCTCCATGGATGGGTCGCCCAAGAAAGAGCAGGCATGGTAGGTCATTGGCTGCATGTGTTGATGGTGCTGGACTAGGAGGGGCCATCCATTGCAGCCAAGGGTCCGTAGTCAACTCTTCCCAGATATGAAATGATATGATAGGTTATTTTTAACGCGCTTAATACCCAGAGGTTTCTAAGCCTGGACCGGGCATCAAACCTGTGTTGCTCCATGTCGTCCAGCTTGCAATGCGAGCATGTTGCCCCTGTGCTATCCTCCCGAGATCACTGCCTTGCCCTGCCCATCTGTGCCATATAGTCTTCATCCCTGAAGGTTACGTGTTCCTTCCAGATGGCATGCTTATACTCTATGTGAATTTCTAGCAATATATGCTTGCATAAATTAGAAATGTTGATGTCTGGATCCCTTGGGTTACCATCCAAGCCAAGAAGCACTGGGGAAACAATTTCTCAGATCCAATCTCTATTCTATTTGGAGTCCCTCGGGAGAAAGCCTCTCACCTGTGCTTTTTGATATTTATATGCGTAGTCTGTGTAACATATTGGTGGAAACCGGAGTGTTTTTTACCAATTATGCGGATGATACACAGCTTATTTTAGAACTAGAAGGTTCCCTATTCTGGACAGCAAAAAGATTGCAGTGGTATACGATAAAATTAATAAATGGATGCAGTCAAACTGGATGTGTCTCAATGACACCAAAACTGAACTCATGTTGTTTGGGTCCATTCGCACATTAGACAAGCTGGGTAAGGAGTATGAGACGTTTCAGATAAATGAAGCCAGAATTCAAGTCTCTAGCCAGGTCAAAATTCTGGGTATGATGGTGAACTCCTCAGTTAACTCAGAAGCACAGGTAAACTACTTGTTCAAAAACACAGCCTACTACCTTCGCCTTATGAAGGCCATTAGCCCTTATCTTAACGAAAGTAACATGGCTACAATTGCAGGGGCCATCGTGTTATCCAGGTTGGACTATGGCAACGCCCTACTCATCGGAGCATCTTCCAAGGATCTGGCTAGATGTCAAGTCATTGAAAATGATGCTGTGAGGTTAGTAAAAAATCTTAGGAGAGGAGTCCATATAACAGCGGCCAGAAAAGCACTACACTGGCTTAGGATCGAAGAGAGGATAACATTCAAGGCCATGACACTGCTTCACAAGTGCTTATTCGGCAAAGCCCCCAGTTATCTTAAGAACTGTCTGGTGTTATACACCCCACAAAGACAGTTACGCTCTGAAGGTCATAATCTACTAATAGTACCAAAATGTAAGCTTAAGACAGGTCTGGGCAGAATTTTCACAGTACTAGCAGCTCAGCAGTGTAACAGACTTCCATTGTCACTTGGACAGGAAGCTAGTCACGTAAATTTGAGAAAACTCCTGATGACTCACTTGTTCAGGTAACCAGTTTTCTCCCACTGATATACATTGTGACCTGTATATAGTCTCATGTGTTCCCATAACTGTTCTGTCTGTCCGTTGGAGCACCCTGATGCCTGCGGGCTACCAGCGTTATTCAAACCGACATAAATACAGACATACATACATCATTGGTCCATTAGGCATTCGGTAGCTCATTCTCCCCACCTCGCACTCAGTTCCCTACTGAGGAGCTTAAAACCTCTAAAGAACCCAACCTTCCCAAATCCTTGCTTCCACAGCTTTCTTAAGCCCATTTATATGGGAACGTCCTCCCCTTGGCTTCCTTCGCCCTTCGTCACCCATGCCACAATCCTCTACAATGTTCAGCTACTAATGACAGGGCTTTTGTCCTGATCACTCTTCCAGTTGCAGCACCATTTGCTGGGCTCAGGGTCCATATCCCTGTATCAGATCTTCCATTGTCTATACTACACCCTTCTTTCTTGCTCCCTCACCCGGGTGGCCAGGCTGTGTGCCTTCATCCACCCTGGGCTACTGCTCTGGGCAATCCTATCCTCACAATCCCCACCTTTGTGTAAGCTGCAGAACAAACCTTCTGCTTCCATCTAACTCATCTCTCGAACCCTGATATGCTTTTCCATCCTTGCCAAGCCTCTTGCCACTCCACTCCTGAGGATGCTGCTTCCCTCCCTCCCTACCTCCTCCCTTCTTACCCTACCCAATACTATGCCCTGATCTCCACTTACTCACAGCTATCTTCTCTTCATGGCCATTCTTCATTTCCTTCATCCACCGGCCATTCCGCTTTGGCACTCGCTTCCACTGTGCCATGTATTACATACCAACGGGGTGACCAGGTACCCATCCGCCATCCTCCATCCAACTGTGTGCTCCAAGATCCTTAGCCCAAAGTACTTCAGTTCACATCCGAGAGAGTCATCCCCAGGACTTATCTCACTTTGCTCAGTTACGGGTAAGTTGACCCAACACCCACTCTTTTTTCAATCACTCCTGGAGGTTTGGGGGTGGGTGGGTTACCTGTAACCTCAACCATAGATCTCTATCAATCCTGCTCAGCACTGGGAACCTGCCCTCAGTGACTACTCCCTCCCCCTTTTCTCTTCAGCTCCCCCTACTTAACTCCCACACTCCCTCCCACCCTTCCTCTCATCCCCTGCCCTACTGCCACCTGCCCGCGGTGTCCTTCATCTTTTCCACAAGGTCGTTCCCCATTCACCGCCATCTTAGTTTTCTCCCTAACCCCCGCTAGCTCCAATGCTCTGCAAGCTTAGTTGGCCCTGCACCCCCATATTTCGCCCTCCTTTTCTTCCTAAAATCCTGCCACGAGTATCAAGATCTGAGTATGCCCCCCACAATTTGATTGTACCAGCACCTGTGAGCCCCCGCAGCCTCGAACTTGGGAGGCACTAACCTGCAGCCTCCACCTCCTACATCGTAGTTAATGCCCTCCTTGAGCACAGAGGGGAATATGCAATAACTGTTGTTTCCAGTCCACCAGAGACATTCCTGAGCAGTGGCCTAGATCCCAGTCCCATTACTGCGTCCCTGTCTTAATCAGCGGTCCTTCTGCTCCACCCTGCTCCTCAACCATCTCTGGGCCCACCATAACCCCACCTTACCCAACGATACAGCCCGCAAGATATATTCGCACCAACGCAAGTCCCTGCACTCTACTCCAAACATGCCTGCTCCATCGCGTTTGCACCAGACCTGTACCCTGAGCCCTACACTGCCAGCCTTTTATTATTTGTTAATATTATTAAGGTATTTATTGAGCGTGAACATGGCTTCGAGAAGCAACAGAATACTTTACAGAGGTGTACAACAATACAGATACACAACAGAGCACTTTTCATCTGTAACAACAGAACAGATATGCAGAGGGTGTGATACATAGGAGCACAAAGGAGGGGTACAGCTGTACCGGGTGGCATGGCATTGCAGGACAGGCAACAACTAGTGAGTCAGGTGGCGCAGTGTGATGGCGTAGGTGTTGAGGCAGTGACATTCCTTGAAGAGGTGGGTCATGTGTTCATTTCTGATTTCTGGGAGCACGGGGAAGAGTCTGTTGCTGATGGGGAGGAGGTTCCATAGTTTTGGGGCATAGGCAGAGAAGGCTTGTTTTCTACTCCTTTCCTTTTTGCAGCTGTGGATTTCAAGTCTACACATGTCTTGGCTTCTGGTGGTGCGCTGTCCGCCGGAGATGCTGAGTTCCTCCGCAAGGTAGCTGGGTGACTTGAGGGTGTCTGCCTTATAGATGATGCAGAAAGACTTGAAGGTTATTTGAGCGTGCAGTGGGAGCTAGTGAAGGTCAATGAGAGACTTGCTATCCATGTTTAATCCCTGCACTCCTGCTAGTCCAAAAGCGCTACTCCACAACACGCTCCTTCCTCCTTGCTAAATCCAGAGCCCACAACTGCACTGCTACCTCTCTGCTACCCTATCCAGCCCCAACCCTTAAAGACAGTGCCGGCCTAAGTACTCCCAGCACCCTGTGTGAGATTGTTGGGTGTGTCTCCCCCCCACACAATTCTGGCTCATACCACAATAAAGAAATGTACTAGCTGCATTAAAATTCAAGTAAAGGCAAGTGATAATCCATACCAAGCTTTCTTTATCATCGATGCCCAGAAACAAAACGTCATGCCATAATATGAAAAGGCTAAAGTGGCTGCACCAAAATGCCAGTCTAGCAACATAATAACACATCGCATGCTTGTGTTTTCCTTTATTGGCAGTGCCATTATAGCACCCGCCCTTACCCCCTCCTGCAAAAACCAGCTACTCCAAGGCCCACTCAACACATTCACACATACACACCCATTCACATATAATCAAATGAATCACTCTTGCACTCATACACTATTTACATGCTCATTCACATGAGCACCCAGCCACCCATACATCATACACTCACTCACTGATTTACCCACATTATTATACACACCCTTGCATGCATACATCATAAACAAACAGCACTAATGCACACACAAAAAAATGTAGTTTTTCCTTACCTGCTTGGGATCTGAAAATGGCTTCAGCAGGAAGGCCTGTGCTGCAGTTGACTCGCATGCTCCAGGCTCCAGACTCTACTATGCAGACAGGAATCTGATTCCCTGTCCCGCGCAGTGGGGTCTGACAGAAAGTAGTGTTCTCATTTCAGCGTGGTGCTCTGATACTTTCTGGCAGTTGCAGCACATGCACTTCGACTTCAGAAAGCTGTTCCAGTGCATGCAGAAAGTGCACGGGTGGCTGGAGGGGCGATGCAGTGTGCCTTTTATGTTTGCACCCCTGTGCGGTCTCATCGCTCGATCGGCCCTGAAGCCTGCATACAGCTATAGGGTCTTTGTATTTGTAAATACTGCATTATGGGGTATGTGTTTCTCTTACTGTTTCAGTTACATTGTAACCCATCCACCCTCACCAGCATGCCCAACCACACTATTCTTGGAGCTCTCATTAATGCTAGATCACTCGCAGCCCATGAATTAGACATTACAGACATCATCACAGCACACAATCTAGACTTCCTAGCTATAAGAGAATTCTGGCTACAAGCCGCAGTGGGCCCAGCCCGTGAACTTGCAGTTCTCGACGGCTACTCCACATGTAGAAGAGACAGACCTAACACTAAAGGTGGAGGAGTGGCCATCATAGCAAAAACATCCTTGAACATGAAAGAGGCGCCTACAACCCCTGCTATTTCCTGTGAACTTTTATCAGTAAAAATGACTATATTCGCCACAGCTACATTAAACATTCATCTAATTTACAGACCCTCTTGGCATGTACTCACCTTTGAGAATGAGGTCACGCAAATCATCTCTTCCAATGTAGAACCCAAATCTTGGTTATTTTAACCTAGGCTCGAATGTCCCTCACGACAACAATGCTCTTTGCCTTGCCAATACCATATCAGCTCTTGGACTCACACATAGGATTCAGAAACCCACACATCTGAAAGGTCGCACACTCGACTGGCTTGCAGATATAAACTGCCACTCCACCATCACATCTAACTCTCCCTATGGTCCGACCACCATCTTATCACATTCAAAATAGAAACGAAGATCTTTCAACCCAACCGCCCATTACTAGCTCCAGAGGTGTCCGCAAGAAAAAAAAGAAACATCACAGCCAACAACCTGCTCCTCCGTACTAGCAACACCCCCCACCCGCTACTCCGACCCTACCTCCATGACCAAACTGTGCAACAACACTATCCTAGCAGACATAAACAAAATAGCCCCAATTACACTCCGAAGAGTCAAACAACCGGCCCACCTCAATGGTTGGTTCACCCCGGATATTAAAGCACTAAGAAAGTCTAAACGACAAACACAATGGGCCTCATTATGAGGTATGCCGGTAGCCATGCCGCTATTGGCGGCATGGCTGCCGGCAAAACCGCATCCGTGTCTGTGTCCTCGGAATGAGGACTTACCGGACCATTCCAAGTTCGGATGGCCCGGTAATTCCTCACTCGAGGACACGGACACGGTTCATCCCCATTCCCATTTCAGCCCCCATAGGGCTGAATAGGAATGGGAGAGGGAGTAAACAACGGGCCATTACGAGATGGCCCGTTGTTTGCTCCCTCTTCCCCTCGCGGGACCCGGTATGCACGCCTGGTTTTCCCAGGCGTGCTTAACGTGTCCCGCGAGGGGACCTCGTAATGTGGCGGAACGGGTTGAACGGCGCCGCAGCCTTTTACGGCGCCGTTTAACCCGTTCCGCCAGGGTCGTAATGATGCCCAATCTCTCTGGATAAATCCCCTACAGCAACTAATAAACCATGCCTTTGAAAAGGCCTTTAGGGAGTTCAAACAACAAGTACTCATGACCAAAACCAAACTCTACAACGACAGAATTTCCAAAGCTAGCTCTAACACAGAGGAATTATTTGTAATCCTCAGAGAGTTAGAAAACCCAATCCCACCTGTGGACAGCTGTAACAAAGACGCAAGTTGGTGCAAGAACATTAAAAAATCTCTCCAAAACAAAATCACTTTCCTACAATCCGCTATCTAAGCCAAAAAGAATAGCTTAGCAAAACCCACAAACCTTTAAACATCACTGAGAACATCACTAACCCAAACAATCTGCAACAATTTGAATTCATGAAGGTCACTGAGTCAGAAGTCCTCCATACCATCCTAAGTCTTAAACCATAACAATGCCAAGGTGACGCCTGCCCACCGACGGTCACCAAAGACTGCACATCCCAACTCACCCCCTTCATCACCAACATCATCAATACTTCCTTCAATAACAACAGCGTCCCCAAAGACTTTAAGAATGCATGGGTACTACCAATACTAAAAAGACCTACCCTCGACCCCAACATTCCCACAAACTGTCACCCTATAACAACTGTTCCATTTCTCCTGAAAATTCTAGACAGAGTAGCATACCTGTAGATTCAGAAATACCTTGAAGCCAACAACATCCTAGGTTGGAAGTACCTTGAAGCCTACGACAGTCGGAATTCCGCCCAAAACATGGGTCGGAAAAAGCTCTCCTAGACTTGATAGTCCAAAGGAACGACCTGAGGGACAAAGGGAAACTAGCCTTGCTCCTTCTCTTGGACCTATCCGGTGTGTTTTATCTTATGGAACACAACATCCTGTCTAAACACTTGACCTCAGCATCGCACTTCTCCACAAGCTCCACTCAATTGATCAAATCCATCCTTAGCAACAGGACTATGAAAGTCTTCTCCACGAAAGCGGAGGCCCCACCCACCAGAGTCGCGTGTGGAGTTCCACAAGGGTCATGCGTGTCCCCCACTTTTTATAACATTTTTACAAAGCCTCTTTTTGATCGGCTGAACGATCTGTGTGTCACCTACACAAATTACTCAGATGACACCCAGATCCTCATGCCAATAACTGGGGACCAAGACACCAACACTGCCTCTCTCAGTGCCATATTTCTCACTATTCAAGCCTGGATGGTGCAGCACAGTCTATGTCTAAATGATGACAAGACTGAGCTGCTCCTCATAGGCTCCCAACACAGGATCACAAAACTAAATGATTCCTTAGATTCCTTCATTATAGATGGTAACACCATCAAAGTCACGAAGGAGGTAAAAACGCTACCTAGACTCGTCACTCACCCTTAACAAACAAATCAATGCCACAACGTCAGCCACCTCTTACACATGCAAACTCATCAGCGCCTGCAGACGATTCCTCACACCTGACAGCTGCTTGACTTTGGCGAGAGCACCAGTCCTAACCTGCCTCGACTATTGTAACACCTTATATGCGGGCACCAAGTTCCAGAACATCCCAAAAGTTACAGGTCCATCAAAACAACGCCCTCAGAGCCGCCCTGAATATCCCCAGATCTGCACGCATTTCAGCTATAAGAGAGCAACACGGCTACCGATAAATGAACGCATCATGTTTAAAACACTCACGTTAACTCACAAATGTCTTCACCGGATGGCCCCTGCACTCCTCTCTGACAAAATCACCACGACACGACGCACAAGACCAACCTGAGCAGCCTACCAGCACTGCCTCGCTATTCCCAGGTTCAAGCTCGAAAATGCTGGTGGGAGCAGTTTCCCTACTATTGCCAGTAAACCTTGGAACTCACTGCCTCTCCCACTCAGAGCCCAAGAATCCTTTTGGATTTTCCGCAGACTTATAAAAACGCATCTCTTCACCGTCAGCCTGGGTAACTAACTGACATCCACACCACACAACACACACAATAAAAACTGCAATTCTGTAAATACTGTAAAAATTGTATATGCTATGTCCTCTCGGCGATGTTAATACCAGGCATTATGTCTGTCTTGTACATTCTTTCTGTGCAACAACTGTAACTGTAAAATTTCTGTTCTTAAGAAAGTGCCCAGATGCCTTTTGTTTCGGTGCGCTATATAAGCTTCAAAATAAATAAAATAGTCATTTTTAAATATTTTCATATTGCTTCATCATAGGGTCATATCTTCTTTTGAACATTATTTTACTGTTATAAGACTTTGTTTAACGTACATCAATGTAGTTCACAATTTTATTCATTGCCGCTCTTCGACAGCTCAGCAAGGTAAATCCTTCTTGGTAGGTTTCCACCACTGTTTCAATGTGAGGATATCTTCTGAATGGCTGAGTGCATATCGTTTTTCATAAAGTAGACGAGGTATGGACATGTTGCATTAACTTGTACATGGGTTCCCAATTGTAGCTCCTCGTCGTGCCACTCCAATAGGATAGGGTGAGGGGGCACTGACTAGGGAGAATATGTCCACTTGCTCCTGTACATTGGTTCTTGTGAAAGGATGGTAGAATTGGTAGCCTGATATCCAGCTGACCTTTCAAAAGTTCCTGTGCTTCTCTATTGGAAAGTATCCCAATTTCTCAGTGGCTAAGTTCTCCTCTGAGTGCTTTTATAAATGCTTTTGTAGGCTAAGGGTCAAGAGGACCTACACTAAGCACTTAGATCAGTGGTGAAGAGCCACATGGCTTGTGGCTGTTGGACTGTTTGGTGTGAAGACCTGAATAAGCAGCTTGTATTTGACTCTCACACTCCAATTAGACAGGGTTAGCACAAGTGCACTTGCTAAGTGAGCTTGAACTGGGAGGGAACTAAAGGGTAGACGTTTCCCTTTTGTTTGTGGAAATCCGCCCCCATTCGCTTACTTTATCTCATCCTTAGAAGTAGGGAATGGTACCTTATTTTTTTGTTTTACTTCTCCCCTACTAGGGATTCGAACCACAGTCCTGCTGATAACATTCCTGTGTCACATCTAATTAAGGTAGCTCAGTTATCTTGCTGTCTATGGATTGCTTTTGTTTATTTTAATAGACCGCTTGTGACATCACGCCCATTCCGAAGCCACCAGGAAGCCCTTGCAGCTCTGCAATTACGCATGTATTCATGCAGGCTACAGTGCAGGTATTGGGAGGGGCATTTCCGGCTACAGCTCTGGGCATGCCCCTTAAGAGGTGTGACTGTTGGGTGAGTGGGAGGGGGAGGCTGCATAAAGCTGTGGCCGACAATGACTGACACTGATGACGTCCATTTAAATGCATTTTCTTTCACTGTTTTACTTCTGTAGTGATAGTACTGTTGTAAAAGACAGCGTTGTGTGGTGGAGCATAGGAAAGGCAGGCTCCAGGTGTGGGATTTGAATTGGGGGAGCGGGGCAAGGGTTAGTATGGGGTCACAAAGGAGAGGGGCAGAAGGGGGAGAGGCAGAGTGGAACATAGTTTCACTACTTTATGTTTTACAGCGCAACCCGTGACAACTTGGCAATGAGCAGTTTCACCCCCTGTGGCCCTTTAGGTGCCTAGAGACTATGGGCCTCATTACGAGGTTGGAGGCAGCCATGCCCTTAGTAAGGGCATGGCTACCTCCGAACTCGGGTCCGGGTCTGTGGTCCCTGAATGGGGAAATACCGTGCCATTCCGACTTTGGAGGGCCCGGTATTTCCCCATTCAGGGAACCCGGACAATCCCCATTCCCATTTGAGCCCCCATAGGGCTCAATGGAAATGGGGACCATGCTAACAATGAGCCTGTTAATGACGGGCCCGTTGTTAACATCCTGGTCCCCTCGTGGGATCCGCAAAGGACCTCTGGTCTGACCAGACGTCCAGAACGAGTCCCGCGAGGGAACCTTGAAGTATCCTGAACCAGTGATGACAGGGAGCAGGAACCAGGCTGACTCAGGTAAGTGTAAAAGGAAACAGGCTTTATTCTTCTTGGTTACATAGCATAGTCATTAAAGGTAGGAGAGTAGGTAATAAGCCTCTGCCCTGGTTCCCAGTCTATCTCCCAGTCCCAACCGACACTCCATAGAATCCTCAGGCCGCCCACACTCCAAGCTACACTTAACATTCTATGAGGCCCTTGCATACACTCAGCCATTCACCACAATCATACCAGGATACCACAAACCTTGTAATGAGGTGGTACAGGGTTAACAGCGCTGGCACCTTTACCCGTGCCATTAACCACTTACCGCCTCACTTGTAATGAGGCCCTAGGTTCAGGAAAAGGACAGCACCCAGGCAGATTGAGGTGCCAGACTAGGGAGAGGAACATACAAGGTGATGGTCAATTATTGACCCGTGAGTTCCCGTTGCATCTCAAGAACTGTCCCCCACAGCACACTTCACTACAACAACATATAGACCCCAATCTCCTGAGCCTCTGAAAAATTAAGTAGGTTGTAGAGACTTCTCAGTACCTAGCTCCTTGCTTCAAGCACAAAAAAGGTCCAGCCACCACAGCCTACTGAGATAACCCCCACCCCCTATTTGCCCATCCACATCTGAGCAGTGTGGAGCTCGGCATCCTGTAGTAGGATAACAGATGTTCAAAATGAAAAACCGGGTTGGACACTGACATAGAAGTAGGACGACCGTTCTTTATCGTCCCATTTGTATTTCAGTCCTTCTTTTGTTTTAATTGTCCCTGAAACTGTAGTGGACTAAAATACAAATGGGGCTATAAAAAGAACTGTAGTCCTACTTCTATATCAGTGGTCTGTCCCAGTGAATGTTGGACGCACAGAGCACTGTTTGGACATGAGTAGATCTATAGGAAGGGGAGATGGTATGTGGGAGGTGGTGCAAAGTGAGTGGGGAGAGCAGGAGCTGGGCCGATGTCAGGGTTTTTCAATCAGTTTGGCAAAAAAAACAGGATGATATCCACCCAACCCCCAAATCTTGGGACAGTGTTTTTTAACTTTAAAAAGTGTCAGGACCAAAGGACGGAAGGATAAATACTGGGACAGTCCCTGCCAAACCTGGACATCTGGTCACCTTAGTCTATAACAATATTTGAATGTTGCAGCTATGAGCAAGGCTTCCTTGCATCGAGTTTTGATCGATGCCTTCATGCTCTGGGACAACTCTCAAGAGTTCTACAAGTGACCCATTCAGACCCTATACATTTATGAGGCCTTGGGAAAAGAGAAGAGGACCCATTGCCCAATTACACGTTTTGGGATTAGAAAAAGGGACCCATTGGCCAATAATAGGTTTGCATTTGCACAGACATTTTGGTGGCCATTCAAATGATCTTCCTGCTTTTCTTCTCTGGCAAACTGGTCCAATCTACTGATAGCCGCTGTTGCCCTGGAACTCTAAAGACAGCAGAGCCGTGACAATCTATGACCGAACTCGTATCCTCCCACATTGGAACTGTAACTCTCACATTGGAACTGTAACTCTCACATTGGAACTATGACCGGCTGCAGCACTCTACACTGGATTGTACATGGCACCCACAGAGCATAGCATGTAATTCCTAAAATAATAGGACTCCCAACGACCAGTGAAGCACC
This sequence comes from Ambystoma mexicanum, assembly GCF_040938575.1. NCBI lineage: Eukaryota > Metazoa > Chordata > Amphibia > Caudata > Ambystomatidae > Ambystoma > Ambystoma mexicanum. The sequence continues at coordinate 1,152,570,481 of NC_090926.1, read as the reverse complement.
CAGAGGCAGCCCAGCAATGCCACTTTTATAGGTCAAACTGAGAACATGGTGGACACTTAACCCGAGGGACTGAGAGGCCTATGTGGGCATATACAGTGTCCGCGATTAGGTACATGTCTGCAAATCAGGTAGTAAAAACCTAAACCACACAGAGATGCCAGTTTGAAGCACATACCCTATTGTTCACTTCAATTCAAATACAAATTGAGGCCGTTGTCTGCAACACTCTCCTCAGCTTTGGGCCATGCTCCTTAAAAGATTACACAAGCCCAGAGAAGAAGCTAGGAGGAGTACATCGACAAGCATCAACCAGCGTCTGACTTAAAGGACATTTTCGAAACAGTCGAGACCCTCGAGCTGCGACCGACTGCAGCCGAAGACAACTAACTGCACTGCTGACTGTTGTCACACCACAGTTGCTAATGCCGTCCGAGACACCTCGACCAGTGCTATAGACCCACAGACCAGCCCTGAGTGGGTTGTATTTTGTAGTGTGCTAGAACTGTCTGTTGTGATAATAATAAAGTAGATATGTTTATACAGCCTTGACTCGACAGTCCCTTTTATCATTGGGTAATAATTGTATTTTCTCTGTGTTGCAACTAACCAGCGATCCACGACCTTTAGGCAATAAGCCTGCCGTTCATCCATGCCGACTAGAGGAGGAGACTTGGATCGCTTAAGGACCCTATTCAATGTGGTGTATGAACAAGACTTAGTTTGAGGGAGACCACTCACATGGAGGAATTCAATCTAGGATAAGTGTCCTAATCCGCATCCACCCTCGGTGGATCGTCATTGCCGCAGCTACAGGCGTGGCACCACCACTGATTTGATGTGCTAGAAGAATTCAGGCACAAATTCCATCACAAGAGAGTTTGTCTGAGTCCAGACCGTAATTCCTTGTCCTGATGAAGGCCATCCTACTTACAGCCATCAGAATAGGCTAAAGGGCGAAACACAGTTGTGTCAACTTTTTAAACTGCACAGTGTCTGTCATACACAACAGGCACTTATTATTTTATTTTATGTTTAAAATCAATACCAATCCAATTCCGTTCTCAAATAAAACGGGATGTACTGATGAGATACTTGATACTCTGAATATTTACTAAGTGTCACTAAGATTATGAATTTCAGTGTATGTTTAATGTTTGAAATGTTTTTCGGTTCGCTTACCTGTGGTAATCACTGACATGTATGAAATTTAACATGTATTAGTTATGTAAGAATTTTCATTAAATCCTTGTGGGTCCTTTTGGCTTTACGGGGCTCATCCTGATTATTTGTTATAAAAAAAGTCTGTATTCCCTGGGGAGATCAGGGAATAGCTAGGTGCCCCCTTTTTTCCGCACCCAAGTACATGACATGACAGTTGTATTAGACAGTGGCCCTCATTACGACCCTGGCGGATTTTTTCCGCCAGCGACGGACTTTCCGGCCATGGCGCAAAGTCCCTTTACGCCATGGCGGATGGCGGACTTACCGCCCCATTCCGAGGTCGGCGGGGCGGTAAGTCCCCATTGACCCATTTACCCTTCCCCATTCCCATTTCGGCCCCATAGGGCTCAATGGGAGTGGGGAAGGAGTTAATTACGCCACCGTAAAATACGGTGGCGTAATTAACACCAAGGTCCCAGAGCGCCATGGATTTTTCCGCCTGCAAAAAGCGGGCGGAAAAATGACCATGGCGCTCCAGGAACTCGTAGTTGGCGGTAAGGGGTCCGCGCAGCTAACGCTGGCGCAGACCCCTTAGCGCCAGGGTCGTAATGAGGCCCAGTGTAATTTGTAGTTGGCTTAACGTAAATACATGTAGCGCTTTTCTGCTGTGCATCACTCTTTATTTATGACCTCCCTGCATACTTGTCATTTCTAGTACTGTTCTAGCACAACGAAAATGTAATAACAGGCACTGCTCAACAAATGATGAAATGCATCCTTTGCCACTATGAAGTGAAAATGTACCTGTTCAATTTGTAGTTGCTTACTCACTCTCTGTAGAGAGAGTGTACTTTTAAATCAGTTATTTTCCCTTTAGTTAACGCTGGAGAAATTATACTGTACAACACAGACCCAGAGATTCAGTTTACCATTTGGGCACCCTCTGCTTGAATGCAGGGTTCACAAACTGTTGAACAATTCGGAATTTCGTTTTTAAATTTGTCCTTTTTGGGGCTGACAAAAGGGCAATAGGTTACCCACTATTACTTTAACGATGATATAATTATTCATTCTTGGAAATATGTTGAAGATTTCCAATTTCACAAAGTTCTCCCCAGTGTCTGGTGACAATGTGGGAATTAATACAATTATTAAATAATAAGAAAGTGCTAGGGATCTACTGTGGCTGCCCAGCCCATTAATAAAAGGAAGATATTCTTTCCCACAGAATCCCACCAATGGGTTGTTCTGTTGGGCAAATTAACTCACTTTGAATCTCTCTGGGTTTGTGCACAGTAGAAGTCAGCAGGATTCCTGGGTCATCTCATGGGAAGCAATGGGGCCTGGTTTTTGATGGTACTCCAAAAGCCTTTTTGTCTGTGGTTATGGATGGCCCCAGCCCTTCTCCTGGTTCTGTTCAGATTTTAGTCCAACCTTCCTTCTTCACTGCTTATCTTCATCAGTCAGTCATTCCCCATGTTCCACTGTGTATCTAGTCAAAATTATGAAGTGCCAGCTCATTGGTTGATAATCTTGATTGGGCATTGCTTGTTGAACCCCCTAACAAGGCCTATCCCCTTCAATTGTATTGGTTCCCTGGTCTCAAGGCCCCATCTCTGGGAGTTCATGCTGCACCCATTTGAAATTACATTTCTGACCAACTCAGATATGAGTTTAAAAATCTTCTACATGACACTCAGGTTCATGATGATGATGCCTGCATCGTACAGGCACAGAAAGACAATGTCCTATGGCGTCAGCGGTATCAAGGCCACAAGTGTGCAATCAATGGCTCCACACCAATTATTACATTGGAACTCAGCTATTATTGCGCTTGTTATACCTGGGCTTGTGCATGCATAAAGAGGCAGGGCTACTGTCAAGGGTTTTGACCCATGTTGAATCAATAGACTGGGTAGATGTTGGGATAAGCTGTCGTGCCCACATTCACGCCTGAATCTAGGAGAACCGCGCAGTTTGCGCACACCAAAATGGTCACCTAATCTGCCACCCACCAGTGCAAAGAAAGATGGTTCTGTTCAAAATCCGTTTTTATTGATGTCAAAAAGTTGCTAAGACACAAGACCACTCTTAAGATACAACCTTCTTGTGGGGGGTTCCACATCACCACTCTACTGTAAGGATGCCATCAAAACAATGTTAAGCAAGGATCCTATACTATCAAGCAAAAGACCACTCTATTGAAATGCATTAATTCAAGACAGATCCCAAAAATGGGTGCAGTACCAGCTTTGTCCACAAACCGGCGCTAACGGTCTAAACTCTGACAGGAGAACTGCTGCTTCAGAAGCTAATCAGCCTCCTGAGACAGCTGGAAACTTCAAAGGCCCGCTGGTTAATTAAAACTCTTAACCACCTGCTGTTCCCAGAGACAATCTGATTGCATTAACAGGCCAAGAGGCTGGGAAACCCTCTCACCTCAGAGACCCACACAACAGCCCGGGAAATTACAGGTTCATGCTAACCAAATGCAGAGTGGCCCCCTGGCCTGCTGACCTCAGCCGACACATTAGACTCTTGCAATTGAATGGGGTATGTTGATTTTCAGTGTGGACTGTAAACAGAGCCCTGCCTGGGAGAGGAGAGACATGTGGTACTTCCATGTTTCTGGGGGTGGACTCAGACACTTTTGTGGAATCATATTGCAGCAAATATATGTTTAAGTTAAATGCTTCTAAAATATTGTATTAAGCTCACAAAAATGTGAAATTTGGAGAACCATAGTCTAAGAAATGTACCCACAATTCAAGACTTGATTCAACTTTGTACCATGTTCTGAGGCAAATCCCCGCTATTTATTGATATTACAGAAAATGGGTTTATGCTAGAGACCTAGTAGATTACTGGACTGTGTGTAGAAGGAGGGTGCACATTTGTGTAAAATCTGGAAAGGTTTAGAAGTCGTGATCTGGATGAAAAGGGCAGAATTCTGTCATAAGTGGACACGACATCTTACAAAGACAGGGATCGGATGGTTTGGTGCTACAGAAAATATGTTAACTGGACGTATACTATTATAAAAATAGTACATAGATAAATATGTATTTGGATCAGAAATAGATTTGTGTGCAATTTGACAAGGGGAGGATTCTCTGACCATAAACCTACCTAATCACTCTGACTCACAACCCAGTTCCCCCAATCAAGGGAGAGATGAGGAACTGGCCAATGATAAGTTGAGAGGGTTGGGCATGCAGAATTAGCTGACCCACCCACTTTCTAAACACATAAAAAGAGCCACTGGAAGCCAGATAGGACTTTATTTTTCACTTTCTGAAGAGCATTTTGACTTCAGACTTCACATCCAGAGATCCAGACTTCAAATCCATCAATCTCCAGAGACCAGAAATTAACTCCAGAATTTGTAGCAGAGAGGCCTGAATCCACAAGCTGAATCCTTTATCAGCAGGCCACCAAATCATTTGCAAACTATTCAACAGCTGGGCAAGCTGTTTGAATCTTTGCCAAGAACTTTTGTCAGAACCAGAGATCCAGACCGCTGTGCAGTGCCACTAGCAGAGCTGACCCAGATCGCTGTGAGCAGAACCAGGCAGAGATCGTCTGTGGGGAGAGAACCGCCAGGAGTCCAGTCCAACCGGTTGACCCGATCCGTGACGAAGTCGCATTCCTGTCCAAAATCTAGTGTGAGTACCCAGCTAGCACTGTGCCACAACCAATCTCTTAGTTTAAAATAATCTAATCCAAACTATTTTAACCTATTTAGAACTGCCTCCTAGAATCGTGTCATTCTGTCATCTTTAAACCTGAAAACTGTCATCTGTCATTCTGAGCTTTAAAATTTCAAATCCGAAAAACTACCTTTACTAAATCGGCCGTTTCTCCGGAACCGTTTGTGATAGAAGCGAGATTTAACTTTTATTTTGGAGCTGAGATACTAAGCTTTCCAACAACCGACTACCCCTCATACTCCCTCCCTAATTGCAATTTGACATTTTGCTTAATTTCAGCCACGTGTAAAATATTTGTCCTTGCTTTCCTTTGCTGAAATTCGTTTGCAACCTGACAATCATTCATAGAGCATTGCTAAAGTGATCCTGAACTAATACAAAGTAGCTATCACCTACCCTGAACCTCCTATAGGGAATTAAAAGCATGTTTCGCATATTTTTCACTTAATTGCAACCACATCAAAGTATATTGCCTGTGTTTAAGACTCCTACCGGTTTTCCTCTAAGCTTGCTAGGGGGGAACTGACTTATATTTGATTGCCTTCCTGAGAACTGTGTGCTTTCCTCCCATCTCTTTATCTTGCATAAAGGGGGGGTGAATTGTCAAAGAAAAGTGATTACATTGTCTTTTGTTGAAGTCATATCAAGTTTATTTTCTGTACTGCATTTTCATTCATCATTGCATTGTCCTTGAAGCCATACAAGCATTATCAGCTACTTTATCCTCTCTATATCACTTCTAAGCCATCAAAAAGAGTGTACCACTGTAACAGTATCCATTGTTGATCACTATCATCTTCACAAGTGTGCTATAAAATATTAATTTATTATAAAATTGTTTAATTTTCAAATAAACCTTTTAATTTGCAAAACAAACCTACTTCTTGGCTCAGTGGGGTCAGGGGGATTCTAAGAGAGGGGTGTTATTTAAGGGTTGTGATCCAGAGTAAACGAACTGGACATAAAAATACATCAATAAGGGCTTCCATCAGCATCCCAGACTAGGCATTGACTTAGCTGTAGTGTTGAATTGAAGTCGCTTACACTACATATACACACTGGCAGATGCAAGGATCACATCAAGGACCTGGTGCCAGGCTTGTGACAGTGACAATTAGGAGGTCCCCTCTATAACACCACTGGTCCTCTGGAAGGGGCCAGTGACAAAGTAGTGTGAGTCTGAAACTAGACCACTTCCCAAGCGGTGGAGGAATGGCATGTCATTGCATGGTAGTTGAAGTGGAGACCGATCCCATTGTCTTGGCATTTCCTGATGTGGCGCGATTTACGCTGCCAAGGACTGGTACATGGACGCTACACGTCTCTCGTTCTGATCTCACTCATGTTATTAGACTACTCCGTATGTGTGTATGTGTTTTCCTTTTTTTCCCCAACCCCTTGTTGCTGTCATTGCCCATTCCAGCTTTTTGGTTTAGTGCATATGGAATTTTTAAGTCTGTATTTGTTTTGTACTGCCCTCACAGCCTTTGCAGATCCCATCAGACATGGATGTGTATGAATGCACCACTCATTCTTCCTCTGTTTTTCTATAATATAGCTCCCTTTGTAGCACTCATCTCTGCTGGATTCTTCTGCAGCATCAGGCTGCGCTGGGGTGGCGGCCATCTTGTTTCCTTTCCTTTTACTTCATTTACATGTTGCCGCCCCCACTTGCATTTGTTTCTTAACTGCTTCTGCTCTTGCACCTCGTGTTTCCCGCAATGCACGTGCCAATCATGTATTGTTATCTTATGAATAGCGCTGTCTGCTGTTTGTCTCCTGTTGTATTGTGTGCGTGTCAGTCATCTTCCGCACCTCTGTGTCTTGCATCACAGCTGCTGCGCTCTGCTTTGAACATAATCACCTGACATTATCATGCTCGCTTCATAGATTGACTTTTCCATTTTTTTTTTTTCATCTCTGTGGCATTGTTCTTCTTTTTCGCTGTGATGTTTCGCTCTTGTTCATTGGCGCGAAACATGCTTTGTAGCTCTCCAATGTTGTCCTTTTGATCATGTTTGCTTTAAACACATCAACACTTTCATCAGTGATGAAATTGATGTAACAGTTGATGTCATGTAAGATGTTGCCCCCAATCCCGGGGAGAGGAGGGGATACAGAATTTGAGTGGTCCCTGTGATGTGGGGGGAGGAGGTGATACACAGAGGTTTCTGGACTGCCACCTCCCCAATAAGTTCACCTTTATTGATGTATGTTTTTCATTGGTGCTCTTTTCATTGTGGGTATTTCATTCTGAATCTTTTCTTTGTGTTTTTACTTTCGCTTTTCTTCTTTCGAATTATTAATCGTTTATTTTTTTAAACACACCTATTTTCATTTCTCTTTCTACTTTCCATACTTCTGGGGGTTCTCTCTCTATGCCCACACTCATAGAATTATCTTTATACGTTTCCTTCCTTTGGGACGTTCCTTTCTGCTCTCCCTGTAATATTTAGTTATATTTTTAACTAAATCTAAGCTGGGAATTCTCTTTCTACTTTTCTTGTATCTAGGAATTTGCCTTCTACATTCCCTCCCGCTAGGAATTCCCTTTTGACTTTCCATACCCAGGTGAATTCCCTTTGTACTCTCCCTGCCACTGGAAATTCTCTTTCTACTGCACCACTCTCAGTGAATATGGTTAATCCTTTTCCTGCCACTGAGAATTCCAGTCTTACTTCCTCGACCTCTGTGAATTCGTTTTCTACTCTCCCTACCACTGGGAATTCTCTTTCTACTCCCCCCCCCTCTCTGGGAATTCCGTTTATCCTTTTCCTAGCACTGAGAATTCCCGTTTTACTTTCCCTACCTCCGGGAATTCCCTTTCTACTTTTGCATCCCTTGTGAAGTCCCTTTCTACTCCCACAACTGCTTTCTTCTTTTCCTGCCTCTGGTAATTCTCTTTCTACTTCCCCCCCTCTCTGGGAATTCCGTTTATCCTTGTCCTAGCACTGAGAATTCCCGTTTTACTTTCCCTACCTCCGGGAATTCCCTTTCTACTTTTGCATCCCTTGTGAAGTCCCTTTCTACTCCCACAACTGCTTTCTTCTTTTCCTGCCTCTGGTAATTCTCTTTCTACTTCCCCCCCTCTCTGGGAATTCTGTTTATCCTTGTCCTACCACTGAGAATTCCCGTTTTACTTTCCCTACCTCCGGGAATTCCCTTTCTACTTTTGCATCCCTTATGAAGTTCCTTTCTACTCCCACAACTGCTGGGAATTCTCTTTCTTCTTTTCCTGCCTCTTATAATTCTCTTTCTACTTCCCCCCCTCTCTGGGAATTCCGTTTATCCTTTTCCTACCACTGAGAATTCCCGTTTTACTTTCCCTACCTCCGGGAATTCCCTTTCTACTTTTGCATCCCTTATGAAGTTCCTTTCTATTCCCACAACTGCTGGGAATTCTCTTTCTTCTTTTCCTGCCTCTGGTAATTCTCTTTCTACTTCCCCCCCTCTCTGGGAATTCCGTTTATCCTTTTCCTACCACTGAGAATTCCCGTTTTACTTTCCCTACCTCCGGGAATTCCCTTTCTACTTTTGCATCCCTTATGAAGTTCCTTTCTACTCCCACAACTGCTGGGAATTCTCTTTCTTCTTTTCCTGCCTCTTATAATTCTCTTTCTACTTCCCCCCCTCTCTGGGAATTCCGTTTATCCTTTTCCTACCACTGAGAATTCCCGTTTTACTTTCCCTACCTCCGGGAATTCCCTTTCTACTTTTGCATCCCTTATGAAGTTCCTTTCTACTCCCACAACTGCTGGGAATTCTCTTTCTTCTTTTCCTGCCTCTGGTAATTCTCTTTCTACTTCCCCCCCTCTCTGGGAATTCCGTTTATCCTTTTCCTACCACTGAGAATTCCCGTTTTACTTTCCCTACCTCCGGGAATTCCCTTTCTACTTTTGCATCCCTTATGAAGTTCCTTTCTACTCCCACAACTGCTGGGAATTCTCTTTCTTCTTTTCCTGCCTCTTATAATTCTCTTTCTACTTCCCCCCCTCTCTGGGAATTCCGTTTATCCTTGTCCTACCACTGAGAATTCCCGTTTTACTTTCCCTACCTCCGGGAATTCCCTTTCTACTTTTGCATCCCTTGTGAAGTCCCTTTCTACTCCCACAACTGCTTTCTTCTTTTCCTGCCTCTGGTAATTCTCTTTCTACTCCCCCCCCTCTCTGGGAATTCCGTTTATCCTTTTCCTAGCACTGAGAATTCCCGTTTTACTTTCCCTACCTCCGGGAATTCCCTTTCTACTTGTGCATCCCTTGTGAAGTTCCTTTCTACTCCCACAACTGCTGGGAATTCTCTTTCTTCTTTTCCTGCCTCTGGTAATTCTCTTTCTACTTCCCCCCCTCTCTGGGAATTCCGTTTATTCTTTCCCTACCTTTGGGCATTCTCTTTTTTATTTCCCCTTCCACTGGACATTCATACTCTTTCTGCTTCCCCACCTTTTCCTCCCGACTTGTATTTTTTGTTTAATCTGCATTGTGTTGCCTTGAATTCAAAAGATACAGATGAAAAAATATAACTAAGAGTTGAAATCGATAAAAATGTTATAAACATATAAGGATGAAAATATATATTTTTTAAAGATGTATGTACAGGTCATTGGGGCATTCAAGGTTGTGTTTCTAAAACTTGTTTTAATTCTATCATGAACATAATAACATCAATTTACAAATGCTATCAACGTATGAATGAGAATGTTTGGGGTGCAATGACACACACATACATTCAAAATACGATTAGTAGATTTTGCTGTGCTCGTGAGAGGTTTAAGGGGACATGTTTGCCATTCCGTAGAACATCACATCTGAAATTTCATTGGTGGTTGTGGTGGTGTCACCTCAGTGGAATGGGGTGAAGCCTGTGGGCGGCTGCCTTTGAAGATGACCTGTTGTTTCATTGCCCCAATATTTATAGTACACAGGGTGGTCATGGCAAATGCTGCATGGTTTCTTAAGTCATTTCACCCTTTCTTTTAATGTGGAGTGAGTCCTTCATAACACCCTTTCCTCAGCCCTGCCAGCCTCCCTATCTCGCCCCTACATGAACCTTCCCACGTATCTATCAATATTTCTAATACACCGTGGCAATCAATTTGCAATGATCAAACAATCTACTACAAATATTGCATAGAAGAAAACATTGGGTACCGCCTTTTGAGACCTACACGCATGCTCAAAGGTGCGCTAAGGTTATTCGTAGCATTGAAAAATAGGAACAATTTCAAGAAAGATGCCTGGCTGCCTGCTGCAAAAATGCCCCCTAGAATATTCTGTGGCTCAGTGGTGTGAGCTAAACTTTCAGGAATGCTGGCCCCTTTCCAGCAGAATGGTTTCACCCTGTTGTGTCTCACCCCATGAAATGAAATGAAATGAAATTATATGTTATTTATATCGTGCTGATACACAAGTGCCGGGGGTGTACCATATTTTTCATTAAGCTACGTTCACCTGACAATGCAGCTATTAAGACATTTAGGATCAACATAGTGTTGAGTAAGCTATATATATATCTGCAGATCAGGATGTGTAACCAAATTGGGAGCGCTATTTCAGGGTCATCATTCTGTGACCCCCTTTTCTGCTCCCTTTGCCCTCTACCCCATTGGTATAGGGGTTGCTTGTCATCCTTCCATCCCATTGCATACGGGACACCACCATTTAACATTTTTAGATTGGGATGCGAAATTCTTCACAGCTGAAACATTTCTGTGGTAAAGTGACCCACTCCTGTGTAATCTGGGATGTATTATTATTATTATTATTAGGTCTTTGTTGAGCATGGACTTCTGGCTTCTGGAAGCAACGGAGCACTTTACAATCATAGGGTGAAGAACAATGTTAGGGAGCCAGGAAACAAGGGAGTGGGGATCTAACAGGGATGAGAGGGCTATTTTCAGCCATGCAGTCTACAGGAATCAGTGGTGATAAGTCACATGGGATGGTGGGGGGGGAGGGGTGGATAATGTATGGACCCAGGTGTTGAGGAGGAGCCATTCCTTGAACTTGGGTGTTGGAAATATATACAAAATATTTTTTTAGTGTGTGTGTGTGTGGGGGGGGAGATATCCACAATATTTTCAGTGTTTATTATTTTCTTTTAAGAATGTTTCTGAATGAGAAAGGGTCAATGTCTGCTAATTAGTTGTTCAAAGGTTTTGCTACCTTCTGCTCCTCGTCCACAATAATACATAGCATTTTCTGTTTTGCAATGAGAGCCCAGACGTGATTTCTTGTTTTTACTGCTCATGAATAGGACTGCCCAGAATCATGTAAATTGACGTGATGATGTGTTTGTGAGACGTCTTAAGTTCTATGATTGGCTGAAGGTCTTAAGGGATAGTCGCTTATGATCAATTTTTCAAAGCCTTAAAATAAATACTGCCCTATTTGCCTCAATTTGTTTCAACCCCACTCTAACGATCCACGTTCGCATTGTAGGAAACCGTGCTAGAGAATAGTGCCAAAGATTTGATATGCCACTGTGAGTTTCATGATTTGGATGTTACTGGGAAGAGTTTCTATTTTAAGACAGCCCCTGATGGACGATTCTCTGTGTTTCCTTCTGTTGGTTTTTTCAATTAGGAGTGCCAATCATTTTCCTAAAGATGCCAACCATCTAGCTGAGAAGCTTCATGTTCATTGGTACATAACTACGAAAGTCAACGCTTAGCTTGGAAAAACCTGCAGACCACAATAAGCAAGGAAATGACACACTTGCTCCTCATGACATGCCCCAGCAATCGGGAACACTCTGCCGGCTGACTGCCACACTATCTCAGAGCTGCACCACTCCTCCTGCTGTCCGCCTTTCAAACAAACAATCATCTGCTGTTACTCTTCCTATAGGAAAGGGATGAAGTTGACGGCTGTCCAAGATGCTCTCCTGTAGATATTGGATCATACTGGTGCTTTGTGGTAGGAAACACCAGTATGGTGTCTTCGCCCACTCCATCTACATCACCAGTGTTTGGACATTCCATCTTTCAGAAAACCTGGAAATTATGGTTGATGCTAACCAATGAGAGGGTCTCCGTCTTTGTCCACTCTACCCTTCAGGAACCATATTATCATGATTGATGCTAGCCAATCAGAGGGTCCCAGTCTTTGCCCACTCTATCCTTCAGGAACCCTGCTTCCATTATACCCACTCAAAACTATTCCTTTGAATGTCTTGTCTGCAAACTTTGCATCTCTCCTTCCCGCTCGCTCACTCTCACTACCATCTACAGGACTCCTGGGCCAATCTCCCCCTTCCTTTCAGATTGGGCTAATCTCACCTCTTGTCTTCTGAGCTCTGATTCTAAGCTTATCCTCCTCTGAGACTACAATATTCACCTGGATTCTCCTGATGCGGCCACTTTACTCTTACACAACCTCTGTGACTCTCTTTCCCTCACAATTCTTCCCTCTGGCCCAAGTCAGCCAGGCACACCTTGGATGCTCTCATCTCAGCTGATATCTCATTCTCTAACCCTCTCACCACCCTTCTCTCTTGGTCTGATCACGCTCTCCTCTCCTCCCATCTGGAGCTCTTGAGCTCTCCAGATATGCCTGCTCTGCCAGTCTCCTTCTCTGTCATTCAACCGATGAGGCGAGTGTCAGTAGCTGCTTCTGCCACCTTTTTCACCCCCCCACTCCTACTATTCACTCTCACACGGACTCAACTCCTGCTAACCTTCACCTCTCCATCTCCAACATCCTTGACATCCTTTCCTGTGTCATGAGGATCTGCATGAAGCCTGCTTCCGAGTGCAATAGTTGGTATGATACTGACCTTGCCTCGCTGAAACGCAAGTGCAAAGTTGCGGAACGGAAGTGGTTGGCTTATAGCTCATCCTCTGACAAACTGGTATGCTGCCTGCTCCAAAGGCAGTACAGACTCTCCATCCGCTCCAAGAAACGGGCCCATATCCAAGCCTGCATCTCTGGGGTCACAAGCAACACTGCTGAACTTTTCAAAATCTGGAAGGAATTTGCCAATCCTACTGCAGTCTCCACTTCTCCTCTTCCTCCCCAGGCCCTCTTCATGGTGTTTGCCTCCCATTTCACAAACAAAACCGAGGACATCCTGTCCTCTCTCTCCTCCATGCCCCTCCCTCCTCCATCTTCATGCAGGCCTCCCCTGGTCCCTCTCTCTCCCTCCACCCTCCTCTTCTCCTTCTCACCCATAGCACCGGACGAGGTCACCAAGACAGTCAGCTGTATGAACATCTCCTCCAAACGGGTGCTTCCCTGCTTCTTTAGAACTACCAAGGACAATATTGCCTCTCTCGCTCCCTCCTTGGCTGAGTTTTGTAACCACTCTTTTGCCACTGGCTCCTTCCCCTGACCTCTCAAACACTCCCCTGTGCACGCCCTCCTAGAAAATCCATCTGCTGACCCTTCCTGTCCGGCTAACTGCCACCCTATTTCTACTACCAATTTCCTGGGCAAACGTTTGGTGCAATTGGTCACCTACCAACTAATCCATCATACTGAATCTGTTGGCTGCCTCGAAGACCACCAGTCTGACTTCAGAGCAGCCAGAGGCACAGAAACTTCTCTCCTGAACACTGGTGATGACCTGCTCTCAAACCTCGACTCAAACTCTCCTTCCGCCGTCATCCTCTTTGATCTGTCCACTGCCTTTGACATGGTCAAGCATTCCATCCTCATAAAATGGCTCTGTGATTCCTTGGGTATCACCGAATGGGCACTCTATTGGCTGACCTCTTTCCTCTTGAATCAGCCCTCCCAAGTGCAACTGGGCCCTTTTCTCTCCTCTACCTCACTCTCGATTTGTGGCGCCCCTCAGGGCTCTATCCTCTCGCTGTGGCTTTTCAACATTTACCTTGCCCTCTTGCCCACCTGATCTACACCTTCCCGAACCATTTCCAGTGTTATGCTGATGACACATAGCTCTCCTTTAATCTCCCTCCTCCTAACCTCCTTCCACTCTCATTCCAGAATGTCTAACTACTATTCAGCATGGCGTGCTGCAAATGATCTCTGCCTTAATGCCAGTAAGACTGAGATCCTTCACATTCGGACTCCTACCCCCTCTTTCCCTCCTTGGGCCTCCTGCCCTCACCCTAACGTGAGGCTAAACACATGTGTGTCATCTTCAACTTCTCTCTCTCCTTCTCACCTCATTTTGCTGACCGTGCAAGAAGGCCCACTTTCAGCTTCACCTTCTCAGAGGCATTCTCCTTTTCTCACCATTCCCCAGAAACTCAATGTCTCGAGAGCCCTGGTTCTCGCCAGGCTGGATTACTGCAACAATCTCTTCCTTAATCTGCATCTTCCCTCCCTCCACTATATACAACTAATCCAGAATAGGACTGTGAAACTTATCCTTGGCCTCAAGCCCAGGGACTGCATCTGACAAGCCCTAAAACATCTCCACTGGCTCCCGGTGGTTGCAAGGATCAAATTCAAACCCTCTGCATCATACACATGGCTTTCTGGGGCCTCAGTCCCCGCTACATCCAACTCTCTCTCCCTAAATACCTCCCTGCTAGAGTCGTTCGGTCCCCTAGCTCCAACTTTCTGCAGTCTGACGTTTCTCCAAGCAGAGAGTGAGGGGTACATCTCTTTTTTCAGCAGGAGTGTAGATCTGGAATGGCCTCCCTACTCCTCTGTGACTTTAGCCGGATCTCGTAGGTTCTGGGAGCTACTCACAACCTTCCTTTTCTCCTCCTCCTTCTCTCTCCCTGCTAGTCTGTTCCTGCCACGGTAACTGGTTGCCTGTTCCCTATGAGTCTTGGGCTCAGGTACTCCTTTGACCAGTCCTCCCCTACACCCCTTCCTACTAGCCCTCGGGCACCCTCTCTGACTAGCCTGCTGAGGTTGGTCCACCTCCTTCTTTGCACTAGCTACCCCTGTTCCCCCTGGTCTTTGCCCTCTTGGGCTCCCCTTAGCACTTGGCCAGCTTCTTGGGCCCCCTCCCTCCTGTACTTCTCCCTCCTCACCCTCTCCCTATTCTTTTCCTTTGTCCTGATCTGCCCCCCCCCCCTGAACTTCTTGATTCTGCACATGCACAATCTGAATGCCAGAAGGCCTGGAAGGACCATTATTGTTGTTTTCTCCCCTCTCCTCCCCCCTCTTTTGTCTTGTGGTGCACATTTTGCTGAATAGGTGCCATACAAATGTTCAATGAATGAAAAGATAAAAAATAAAGATACTAACCAATCATAAGGCCACAGTCTTCGCCCACTCCACTTCAGGAATCCTGGTATCATGATTGAAGCTAACCAATCTGAGTGTCCCAGTCCCACTCTTTGCCCGCTCCAGTACTTGGCATTACGCCTTGGTGAATCATCTGTGAATATTCATGGCTCTGGTACTCAAAATTCTGCCAACTCATGAATATTCACAAGTGCTTGGATCACGCACATCATTAAAAAGCCCCTATCCTAATCTTTATTTTTTGAGTGCTGTCAGGAGAGCCTATGGGGATCATTACAAGTTTGCCAGTATCCCGCTGGTAATTCCGGTGAGATACCAGCAAACTGCCCCTAGCATTACGGGCACCTGATATCCTGGTATTACCCACTATTACCGGGATATTCAAGGTGCCGGCAATGGCAGGAAATCATAGAATCCCATAGGAATCCATTGAGGGGATTGCCGCAATTACCGGCACCAGAAACACTGGTGCCTGTAATTGCTGCTTTGTCTGCCAGTGGGGGCCTGATTTACTGGCGGGTAAGGCCTGGAGGTAGATCTGTGGCCTCCACCGGCAAACGTGTGTTTTTCCGGTACGGGAAAAATGCCAGTAATGGAATTACAGGCAAATTTAACAGTATTTTTTACCGCACCAGGGAAACTGTAATGATGCCCATATGTATCGCTAAAAGGGCGGTACTTCCTTTTTTAAGACATGCCTCTTAGAGCCCTCGGGAGGAGTAGGCGCTCTGGCGTTATCACGAGCATTTATCAGAAACCAGCATACAGCAATGTCATGGGGTTAAACACAGAAGAAGGACTACCTCCTGTTTGGGCTCTGCTGATGCTAATGCCAAGAAAAAAAAAAATTGCACTTGCCTCATCCAACCATACTTAAGGAAGAAATACCCTCCCCCGAAATTGAGAAATGCTCGAGAGAACCTCTGAACCCCAAATCACCCTAAATTCAGGTTATTCGGTTTTCGGCCGAATATATTTGACCAGGCTTACTAAGTGCATTGGTCGCCATTCATGATAACAGTGCTTCGACACCACTTGCTAGTAATACAGCGGCACTGTACACAACACGCAAACGATGTTATTTAAATCTTCCCCTTGCACTTCCTGAGGTATGTAAGCCTTTACATGCATTAATAGTCTCATTTGAATTTTAATGTATTCTGTGATTGTCATGCCAACCGCGGCACACCTTACAGTTTGCTGGTTCAGGACTAATAGCTAATATATATGCTCCCCGTGACAGGCTGTGAGATGCATTATTTCTTCTCTGATTATATTATATGTACAGACATATACATGCTCTCGCTCTCTCTGATATATTAACATAATGCGGAATTCACTAAAAAAAGATATGCAGGAATGACATTAAGATTAAAGTCAAGATGCTAAACTTACTTCAAAGTCACTGCAATTCACAAGACAGAGGAGCTAACTTCTATTAGTACCCTTCCAGCACTGTTCATGATCTTACATATACCATCACCAATGTCCTCACAAGGGATGCCATCACTGACAAGACATGACATTAACAGGGCCCTCTGCAAAGCGAAATAGAAATTCATCACCCTCAAGTCTTGGGTCGTGGGGCCTCTGCTGCAGAGACGTGTTGTTGCTAGTAGTGTGCTAAGGTGAGTGGACGCCCCTTGCTGCTGTACTTCAGTCCACCCTTCCTACCCTCTTAGATATATCTTCCTTATCTTGTATTACTAACCCGATTGACACTCTAGCCCCAAAGAGGCTCCTCTCTCTGATGAGGAAGAAGACCCAAAGGAAAGAAATTAACAGGAAGAAAAGTGGTGGTTCAACCAAGAACTCATCTCCCTCAAAGCCACCAACAAACAACCAGAAGGATACAAGTGGACATGTTGCCTCAGGTGGATGCTACCAAGTGCAAAAGAACCTGCCTGTGATGGTTTGCTGTTGTTCACTCTTTCTTCCTGATGCAATAACCTCCATAGGAAGGTTGGTTGCATAGCATGCCCCTTCTCTGTAATCCCTCCTTTAAGCCAAAGGTCATTTCGAAGGGTTGCATAGGCCAGGGCTCTCTTCGCCCCCACTCCCTCCATCTTTGCTTCTCCTTCCTCTCTGGATGGGATAAGGTGGTATATCTTAGGTCTTGATATCTATACTTCATGACCTCATTTATTCTGCTTTCTCTCTGGATGAAATAAGGTGGTATGCCTTGAGCCTTGATGGCTAGTCATCATGACCTCATTGTTTCTGCTTTCTCTCTGGATGAGATAAGGTGGTATGCCTTCTCTGGATGAGATAAGGTGGTATGCCTGGGGCTTTGATGTCTAGACTTCATGACCTCATTTATTCTGCTTTCTCTCTGGATGAGATAAGGTGGTATGCCTTGGGCCTTGATGTCTAGACTTCATGACCTCATTTATTCGGCTTTCTCTCTGGATGAGTGAAGGTGGTATGCCTTGGGCCTTGATGGCTACACTTCATGACCTCATTTATTCTGCTTTCTCTCTGGATGAGATAAGGTGGTATGCCTTGGGCCTTGATGGCTAGACTTCATGACCTCATTTATTCTGCTTTCTCTCTGGATGAGATAAGGTGGTATGCCTTGGGCCTTGATGGCAACTTCATGACCTCATTTATTCTGCTTTCTCTCTGGATGAGATACAGTGGTATGCCTTGGGCCTTGATGGCAACTTCATGACCTCATTTATTCTGCTTTCTCTCTGGATGAGATACGGTGGTATGCCTTGGTCCTTGATGTCTAGACTTCATGACCTCATTTATTCTGCTTTCTCTCTGGATGAGATAAGGTGGTATGCCTTGGGCCTTGACATCTATACTTCATGACCTCATTTATCCTGCTTTCTCTCTGGATGAGATAAGGTGGTATGCCTTGGGCCTTGATGGCTAGACTTCATGACCTCATTTATTCTGCTTTCTCTCTGGATGAGTGAAGGTGGTATGCCTTGGGCCTTGATGTCTAGACTTCATGACCTCATTTATTCTGCTTTCTCTCTGGATGAGATAAGGTTGTTAGAAATGATATTGTTTCATCCTCATTGTATATGTTGGCCTATGCCCAGTCGCTTTGCGAGGAAATCCGTATTACAAGGTCATGACCTTGAGTGAATGAAGCCTCCATTTTAGGTTAGAGACGCCATTTTAGTTAATCGTACAAAGTCACCCTGTGGCCTAAAATGGCCGTCTTGTGTTCTCTTGTTCTTGCTTTAACCTCTTCACCCTCCGAAGGAGAGTTAATGTCCAACCTGCCTCAGGCTACATTTTAGGGTCATGTGAACCTTGTCCTTTGTTGAACTCGGGATCAGGAGATTGCTTGAATTGGTGATGTTAACCTACGAGTATACAAGAACAATAACGCTATCCAAATACGACATGCGAGACATTTGTTTGACCTGTATTAAAGCAATGTGTAAAAAGAATAAAGTAAAACTTAGAGAATAATAATGTTTGCAAAATGTATTAAAAAAGTAAACCGCATGCACGAGATATGTAAATTAGGAACAAACCTGGCGTGACCCTAGCCCAGTACATGATTAACTTGAAAGAGGCTGGACATCGTTATAACAAAAATGTATAAATACGCTGCTGTCCAGCTAGCAAATCCTGCTCACTGCTCAAATTGAACCCTGCTGGTGGTCTCTGTGATGTATTGACGGCCAAATAGCTATTTGTGTACTTTGTTCCGTAACTGTTCAGTTTTGTAATAAAGATTCTGGGAATCTTTACAAGCCCGTGTCGGTGTATTTCTCTTTGCATGGTGTAAAAGCCTTAATTTTGTATTTTTCTGATTCCACAGATGGTGCCCGAATAGAGACTCTCAAGATCGACTTCGTCTCGTTGAAGGTTGGCTCGGCTACCGGACCGGGATCGGACGGTGCCAACAGAAGCGGCCCCTCTGGACGAGAAGTGAATTCCTCGACAGTACTGCACGATCCGATCCCTGAACGGTGAGCTGTAGCCCGAGACGACTTCTTGACGATTGTCCATATATCGAGGTGGGTAAATTTGCCGAAATTGCCAGACACATGGGTCCTTAGAATTGGCCTTAGTAACCCGATGGGGTCTCCCAGTCTTTTGGTCAGGTGAATCGTGACCCGATTCTTAATTTAACCCTCCCTGCTGTTCTTCCTGCTCTTCCAGCCGTCGTTCCTTTGCCTGCCCCCTTGCCTCCACCTGTTGATATTCAGAATGTGCCTACTCTTCCTCTTCCAAGTGATTCTGCATCGCTTGTAGTAGACCAGGAAGTGAGACCAAGGGTTGTGACTCGTAATACTGTGTCCACAGGAAAAAAGAATGAATTGATCGCATGGGCTAAACATTGCATGGAGAAGGGTGAACAACCTGATGTTTTTTCCACACTCGAAAATTTAAAAAGTATTCCTGAGAAGAATGTTTTTATTGAAGGAATAGGGACACATTTGAGTATAATGTGGAATAGATTAAACAATGTAGATTTCCCACAAGGGTTACGGGATTTGAACGCCTTAGCGTTGTCCAGAGATACTGCGGAGAAGGTATATGAGCATGTTGAGAGGATTTTTGTATATAGGAAGGAGTTGGAAGAGTTACCGAATGTGGAAGCAGAAGGTGATCGTTTAGGTATTATGTTCTTACAGAAACGGTTTTCCCCTCGCCGTCAATTAAATTGTTAGGAAGCACGAATTTGTACAAAGGATGCGATAAGATGGATTTCAGATATGTCGATAACTCCAGATGAGGTATATGACACAAATAGTCAGTATACGTTAGAAATGCAAAAGAAAGTGAACGTGATACAGGTTATGGTAGAATACCTGCAGAATGAGTGTGTAAGAAGAAAGATTTGTTGTCCTGCAGAATTGTTGAGTGTTTATAAGAGAGCCTTTTTCAATTGATACTTCAACTTCCTTAGCACTTGATTTGTTCGTGTTTACCCTAGGTGGACGCTCGTTCACATTCACTCGTGCACCACAAGGGTACACTGAGAGTACAAGTATTTATAGTAGGGCATTAAAAGAGCAGCTCGATACCCTCGAGTTGCCTACTACTTGCATGTTACTACAGTATGTAGATGATCTCCTCTTGGCTGCTGATTCTGAGAGTGCCTGTAAAGAAGGCACTGTCTTGTTGCTTTGCCATCTAGCGAAACATGGCCACAAAGCTTTACTCAAAAAATTCCAATATTGTTGTCTGGAGGTCGCCTATTTAGGCTATCTCCTGTCAAAGGAGGGAAGACGGTTGACACCTGAACGAATAAAGACTATTTCTGGCATGTCTGTCCCAAATACGCAGAAGGAAGTTAGAGCCCTGATAGGTATGGCTTCTTACTGTAGATTGTGGATCCCTAACTTTTCGTTAACGATTGAACCAATGCTGGCTTTGACAAAGAAGGGCATTTCTTTGCCATTGCCATGGACTTTGGAACACCAGACAGCATTTGATTTGCCCAAATCCGCGCTGTGTTCAGCGCCGGTTTTAGGAACTCCAAATTATGACAAGTCCTTTGTGTTGTATGTGGATGAACGTGATGGATGTGCTTTGGCTGTGTCAATGCAGGAACATGGAGGGAAGAATAGGCCGTGCGGCTATTTCTCATCCGCCCTTGATCCTGTTGCATGCGCGTTGCCGAGATGTTAGAGAGCTGTTGCTGCTGCGTCGGTATAACAGAGTGAGGGAATTTTTCTGGGTCATGCGTTAACCCTAATGGTACCTCACTCTGTAGATATTTTATTGAATAGAACTCAAACACAACACCTCACTTCCGCACCATTGACAAGATATGAACTGATCTTGTTTGCCCCCACATTCAAATTCAGAGGTGTTGTGTATTAAATCCGGCTGAACTTTTACCTGTCCCGCAAGATACTGTTGATGGTGACAAAACGTCACACGATTGCCTTTATGCAACAGAACAAGAGACTAAAGGTAGAATCGATCTGAAAGACACGCCGTTGAATCGCCCACAAGGAGAGCTATTTTGTGATGGCTCTTGTTTTAAACTTCCGAATGGTACATCCACGGCTGCTTATGCCGTTACTACTTTAAGCACGATTGTGGAAACCAAAAGAATTATGCATAATTCTGTGCAGGCTGCAGAAATGATAGCGTTAACTCGAGCTTGTGAACTTTAGGAATGGCTTACAGTAAATATATATACCGATAGTCAGTATGCTTTTGGGGTGGTTGACAACTTCGGTAGACTTTGGAAAGAACAAGGTTTCTTGACCTCGCATGGCATGAAAATTCAGCATGGCATTTTAATAGTGCAGTTACTTTCAGCACTCGCACTCCCTGTTCAGCTAGCTATCATAAAATGTGCAGCACATCAAAAAGTTACAGATGATATAGGAAAAGGGAATGCTTTCGCTGATCAGATAGCTAAGCAAACTGCCACTGATTTTAGTTCAGAAATGTATGCTGCAAGAGAAACTGTAAATATTTGCACTTTTGGTGAAAGCATCGATCTGTAAAAGACATTCAAGCAGATGCTACTATAGAAGAACCTAAGAGATGGGTCGAGGGTGCTGGAAGGTTGGATGATGATGGGTGTTGGGTGACAATGTTGAAGGAAAATGGTTACTCCCTGACGCCTACATTACAATGATGGTTATTATGGCTCATGGTCCGACACATGTTTGTGCGCGTAAATTGACTAAAATGCGACACAGTGTATGGGCCAATGATAAGATTTTCAAAACTGCGGTGCGCTTTGTCCAAGGGTGCATGGTCTGCTTGCAGCATAATGTAGGAAAAGGTACCTCGACTCCCAGAGGAAGTTTTGCTCCACCTTCTGTTTCGTTTGAGGTTATTCATTTTGATTTTATTGAAATGGAACGTTGCAGTAATCTTAAATATGTGTTGGTTGTTATTTGTGCTTTTAGTAAGTGGTTTGAGGTCTACCCTGTTAGAGATGCAACAGCCATAACCACGGCAAAAACTCTGTTGAAAGAGTTTTTTCCTAGGTTCGGGCTGCCGAGAGTCATCTGGTCGGATAATGGGCCACACTTTATCGCTGCTGTAATCCTACAAATATGCAAAGGATTACAGATTGATAAACGGTTGCATTCGGCCAGACATGCCCAAAGTGCCGGATTAGTGGAAAGGCATAATGGCATTATAAAGAACAAGCTCGCTAAGACGTGTGCTGGCACCAAGTTAAAATGGCCAGACGCCTTACCGATCGTGTTGCTGTCGATGAGAACAACCCCTCAAACCAAGACTGGGCTCTTTCCTTTTGAGGTGGTAATGGGGAGACCTGCTAATATTTGGGGTATGCCAAAAAGTAGTTTGTTGCGGGATATAGAGAATGTGCTTCTTTCAGATTACTGTAACCAGTTGACTAAAAATCTGTTTTCAATTTATCACCAGGTGCGAGAGGCATTACCTGTATGATATGAGGGTCCTGGTCACAGTCTACGACCGGGGGACTGGATCCTCACGAAGGTTTTTGAGAGGTCGTCTTGCCTTGCACCTCGGTTGAGGGGTCCCTACCAAGTCCTGCTAGTCACCCAGACTGCTGTGTGGGTAGCGGGTCTTAAGAACTGGATCCATGCGACGCACACCAAACGGATCCCGCAGCCCGTGCCATACAATACAGAAGACACAGAATCCCTTCCCACTGCTGTAACCAACTTGCCTGAAACAGCAACAACCGACAAGAGAGTATCGGAGACCGTTCCAGAATTCGCAAGGCCAGACAAAACGGCTATCTTGTCTCCGCACTCTCCAACAGTGGAACTTTGGAATCCTTTTCTGATCCCATTTCCGTTTACTCGCCACCTCCAGTAGGAAGTGACGACACTTTGTTTTCTGAACCTACAGCACCAGAAATTGTGAAATATAATTTACATCCAAGGAAACAGATGTACAGCACGGTTTGACTGTGCAATTGCGTAAATCATTTGAGGGCTTGCCTTTTGGCCCGACTGTACGGAAGGATTCTGTTGGCTAAGGGTTGTGGGAAAGACATTAAGAAGACGCGCGACTGGAGTCACCAGAAAATGAACAATTGGTGTTTTTTCGATTGAAGACTACAATGCCTGCACCCGCTACTGCTCATACCGAACTTTTAGATAATTATGTGACTAGGAGAGACAATGATCAAACATGCAATGGGACCCCCAAAGTGTATTGTTGCCTTTTTGTAAAAATAACTGGATTTATAGTAACTGTTGGTTTTGGGTTATGGTATCTGGAGGAAGCATATCCGCTAGAGGACTTTTTACCTATTGAAAATGTATCTGTTATCCCCACTCCTTCCGTGCAATTGCATACTTTATCGCCTAGAGATTCTTCGCATAGACGGAACTATCAGAATAATACCCTTTTTGTTGATCATGAATGCCACTCATGCAATTTTAAATAGAACCAATTGCTGGATCTGTTCACATCTACCGCAACATGGGGATAAGGGGCTAGGTTGGTATATTCATCCTTTACCTTTGACAACTGCTTGTTATGCTTCTCTTAGAGCACTATTCTTTGGCCGATGAAATGACAGGATCCCAGGGAACTTTGATGGTACAAATCTGAATAGTTTTGAAAAACGTGTTTTAATTCCCCTGGGATGCTCGCTTTTTGCAAATAGGAGTAAACCAAACGTTGCTTCTGTTAGGCCCTCTGATAGATTGTCTCATCCATTTCAGTCTTTAATCTCTTTCAAAATGGCTCCTATAGGCAATAAGGATGCCACACCTCCATTTTATTCTGTTAATCATAGCCCAGATTCAGTATCCTTCTGCATACAGAGGAATGGAACACGGTCAATGGGTCATTTTAGAAAATGCGCCAAAGTTGCGAATTTGACTAGTGAGAACAGACCTCTGTACGTAGGCGAACCTGTCTATTTCATATGCGGTAATGTGGCCTTTCCATGGTTACCCCGGGATTGGCAAGGAACCTGCTATTTAGGGATTCTATTACCTGGGGTATTTATTGCCAGTACTGCAGAGATTTCGAAAACTCATCCACGACGAGGTGTGAAAGGGGATACTCCAGCGCAAACTCTAGGAGACATCATGAAATCCTTTGTGCCATTTTTTGAGCAAATTACGAATTCAGAAGATATCAGGGGACTAGCGAGAGTATTGGAGAGAACCATCAACCGGACCACTGACATACTCTATAATATGACGTTAGAACAGAAAGCGATAAGATTAGTGGCTCTTCAGAACCGGATGACATTAGATGTCATTCTGGCTGAGCGTGGAGGAGTATGTAAATTAGTGGGGTCCGCTTGCTGTGTTTACGTACCAGGCTCCTCTCCAACGATCTTTAGGGCTATCCAAAATCTACATGTTCTTAGTTCAGAAGTGCATGTTCCTGAGGGAAACTGGGAACTTAGTGCATGGTTTTGGGACCTCCTACGGTCGTGGGAATGGAAGTTGTTTTCGGCCCTGCTGATTATCTTGGGAAGTTTTCTAATCCTTTGTTGTTGTATACAGTG
Organism: Ambystoma mexicanum; assembly: GCF_040938575.1. NCBI lineage: Eukaryota > Metazoa > Chordata > Amphibia > Caudata > Ambystomatidae > Ambystoma > Ambystoma mexicanum. Next base: position 1,152,546,029 of record NC_090926.1, on the reverse strand, counting down.
TCTCCCTGGTATATGTTCAGTATTAGGGGGGTGTTGCGCGCAAGCAACAAGTGTATTAGGGCATAAAATATACGCCCCAGATAAGGTTTCCAAAGAGTATGTGTTGAAAGAAACTCTAGTGTCTGATCTAATGGAAATAGATATGTCTGACAATGATTCGGGGTGTATAGACGTTGAGATGTGGAGTTAATCACAAAATGATTGAAGGTAGTTTAGCACTTGGCATAGGCCAAAAGGAGGGTTTGTTAGAACTGATATAATATTTTTTCATCCTCATTGTATATGTTGGCCTATGCCCAGTCGCTTTGCGAGGAAATCCGTATTACAAGGTCATGACCTTGAGTGAATCAAGCCTCCATTTTAGGTTAGAGCCGCCATTTTAGTTAATCGTACAAAGTCACCCTGTGGCCTAAAATGGCCGTCTTGTGTTCTCTTATTCTTGCTTTAACCTCTTCACCCTCCGAAGGAGAGTTAATGTCCAACCTGCCTTCAGGCTACATGTTAGGGTCATGTAGACCTTGTCCTTTGTTGACCTCGGGATCAGGAGATTACTCAAATTGGTGATGTTAACCTACAAGTATACAAGAACAATAACGCTATCCAAATACGACATGCGAGACATTTGTTTGACCTGTATGAAAGCAATGTGTAAAAAGTATAAAGTAAAACTTAGAGAATAATAATGTTTGTAAATGTATTAAAAAAGTAAACCGCATGCACGAGATATGTAAATTAGGAACAAACCTGGCGTGACCCTAGCCCAGTACATGATTAACTTGAAAGAGACTGGACATCGTTATAACAAAAATGTATAAATACACTGATGTCCAGCTAGCAAATCCTTCTCACTGCTCACATTGAACCCTGCTGGTGGTCTCTGTGATGTATTGATGGCCAAATAGCTATTTGTGTACTTTGTTCCGTAACTGTTCAGTTTTGTAATAAAGATTCTGGGAATCTTTACAAGCCTGTGTCGGTGTATTTCTCTTTGCATGGTGTAAAAGCCTTAATATTGTATTTTTCTGATTCCACAAGGTGGTATGCCTTGGGCCTTGATGGCAACTTCATGACCTCATTTATTCTGCTTTCTCTCTGGGTGAGATAAGGTGCTATGCCTTGGGCCTTGATAGCTAGACTTCATGACCTCATGTATTCTGCTTTCCCTCTGGATGAGATAAGGTGGTATGCCTTGGGCCTAAATATCTATACTTCATGACCTCATTTATTCTGCTTTCCTTCTGGATGAGATAAGGTGGTATGCCTTGGGCCTTGATGGCTAGACTTCATGACCTCATTTATTCTGCTTTTTCTCTATATGAGTGAAGGTGGTATGCCTTGGGCCTTGATGGCTAGACTTCAAGACCTCATTTATTCTGCTTTCTCTCTGGATGAGTGACGGTGGTATGCCTTGGGCCCTGATGTCTAGACTTCATGACCTCATTTATTCTGCTTTCTCTCTGGATGAGATAAGGTGGTATGCCTTGGGCCTTGATGTCTGTACTTCTTGACCTCATTTATACTCCTTTGTCTCTGGATGAGAGATGGTGATGTGCCTTGTGCCCTGATATCTATACTTGTTGACCTCATCTATTGTCCTTCCTCTCTGGATGGGAGATGGTGGCATGCATTGGGCCTGGAGATCTAGACTTGATGACCTCATTTAGAGGTTCACAGATCCTGTTGACATATGTGGGTTGCCGTGATATCTGGCCAGCATCATTGAAGCCCTGGTTCCGTGATCATGTCCCCTTGGCCTACAACATGCAGGTTCAGCTGGCACTGGAGGGTATTAAAGTTCATTGTACAAGGGTCATTGATTCCTTCTGTACAGAATTCCAGGGACATCCTCTGCTTGAGACTGGCATCTCAGCGGCATAGGGCAAATCCTTTTACTTATTTACATCACTATCCGCTAAACCGTTGGTTAAGGGGGATTATTTTTCTCTACAATGTTCATATGCTAATTTAGCACTTCCCTGAACAAAATTCCTGCTGAATTTGAAATATGGTAATAATACACACTTAAAAACATACTGATATTCGATAGTTGTGTTTAAGTAACAAACCATAAAACCCTCTCCCCTACACATGATATCACATCACATACAATACCACAAAAGACGCATTTCATGACAAGTGAGTTATCATGAAATGTGGGTGAGGGGAGGGGAAGTGTTGGTAACCACGACTGGCGAATTCCATGCATTTGTAGGCACTGCACCGGAACTGAGAATGCCCCAAACGTTACATTTTTCCCGGAATTTGCTTCTGTTGTCTTATTAATGTTCCTAAGTATGTGAACATGTATTGAGAAAGATGGAGCAAAAGGGAAATTAAAAGCGCTGAACTATAAATAGAATATAGAGATGATGGGACTGAAGAGGCGAGAGAAAAAAGAAGCGGGCACTAATAGGTAATATAGTGATAGCTTCAATGGCACCGCCCACCTGCTCGGGGGCTCCTGTCTCTGGCTTCTGCAGATCTCAGTGTGCTGTGGAAGTCTCCATTCCAGCCGTAGCAAATTATCACCCTCCAGCTATAGCCATGAATCTTCATTTTCCACCCCACTGACTCTATCTGCCGGAGCTCACTCTGGAGCCGGTGGCCTGTAACCATCATCACTTAACACTCCCCTGTGCCTAGCCCACCAAGCTGCTCGGGAGGCCGCTGTGGCTCCGCCGCTGCACGAGACGTGGCACCGGCTCAGGCCCGACAGCCACCTATCAGGGATTCGAGCCGCCGGCTACACGTTGACCTACAGGCTTTGCCCATGCTAAAGGCATTGCATGCAGTTTTAAACTCTACCTTTAATGTGCATACCTGTAAAAGGGTTGCACTTCTCACTTGCACTACACACCACGCGTGCACAATGATACGCGGAACATACCGGAGCTCTGCACAAGTCTTCTTGATTTCATCAACAATCTACAACTGCCCCTCTAGCCCAACCCCCTCCCTAACCCTAACGTCACTTCCCTCTTGTCCAGGACCACAACGGTGGTCCTCCCACATAACGACGTGGGGAGCCTACTGTTGAGGATGTTACAGCACATCCTAACAATATCCATAATGCATTGCCCTGGTGGTGCTGAAATGGAGCTGACCTTCTAGAGATACCTACGAGGTGTTAACATGTTATGTGTGGCTTGAAAACTGAAATGGCCTTTCCTACTTCCATGTGCCATGTAGAATGTACTTATTCTTGCTTTTTTAAACCCAGCATATTATTGATGGTGTTTGGTAAACATGACCCAATGTGCCAATCACAAGGATGCCAACTAAGCGATACTAGGCTCAGGATCTTCGGTTCCCCTTCACTCCCTTTCCTCTGATTCCCAGGGTCCGCACTCAAGATCACGTGGTACTCTTCCAAGGTGATTTTAGTGGTTCCTTTCAGGATCTCGAAACTTGGACAGAGGTGGGCATCACCCATATTAGTAGATACTAGAAATTCTTCGCCTTTCGTAATTAGTGGTAGTACATAGGTGCTAATTCATGTTCACACTACACGTCATAGACATTGAAATTGTGTATTTAGAAGTAGATGTATGGTTCTGGGTCACTTTGTCCTTTATTGTTCACATCTGTGTAAATTGATACCATTCAATTAACACAGAGGCAGATTGACACTTGGTCAATGCATTAAGGACCATGAGTCCTTCATCAGGGCTTGCTCTACAAGATATATGTGTGCTATATATTAGTTTTCAAATACAGCTTACTCAGCCATTATTTATGAAGTGGCCTGGAAGGAAATTAACAACACATACCTTTGTAAGTGATCTGTTACTCCAAGTGTCTAAATTGTATGGGAAAAACAATAGAACAGAGAAGTAGAACAAACAGTGGAAAGTGACACTGTCCCACCCGGGGAAGGGCGCTCAACCAATCAGGTGGGTAAAACCGTGGGCGAGTCTACACATTCTCCCATTGCTGTTTCATGCCACCCGCGGCCCTTACATGGGTGGCACCATCTTTTGTTGGGGGGTGGGGGGAAAGTGAGGAGGAAACAGGGAGCTTCTCCATTTTGCCTCCCCACCCCCCCCCAGACAAACCAAACCCGTTCCCCACCCTCTCCCTCCATCCCCAATTACTGGCTGAACCGGAGAGCTCTTCCCGCTCCCGGCCGCCGCCAGTTAACTTTTGTTTTCCTTGCGAGATTGGCACCACACAATAAGTGAAGGCAATCACCAGAAAAAAATAAAAATAAACCCTTTGCACCCCAGATAAACCACTGGGGTGCAAATGGATTTCACCCCTGCGACGGGTGGTGGACATGGCAAGTAACAGACCCAAGCAGGCTGTTACCGGCCATGTCTGTCCCCTGCCGCTGGGGTGAAAGCCATATTATAAAACACCCAATTGGAGAGTGTATCGTGTAAAATTAGATACATAATAATGGCAAAACGGAACTATGCCTTACTTAGTGTGACCCACAGGCTTAAGAAATCAATGTGTCAATATGTGTTCCACTGGTGTTAGTTACTCAGCTTCAAAGAGGAGCTGAAACAACATTAAAATAATCTTCTATTTTCTCTTTACACAATGATCTGTAGAAAAGCAAGTATCCAATGAACATAGTGAGCAACAGCGTTGTTTGCCAACATTTGTAGAGATACAGTGGCCGCCGCAGAACGGCAACAGTAGTGTTCTCTTTGCGGGAAGAAAGACACTGCAATCCGTTTCAGAAAAAAAGAAAAAAGAGCGTGAGCGCTGGACTTGTTGTGTGGTCACAGCAGGAGCCGCAACGAAAACAAAAATCAAGATAAAATAATCATAGCGTAAAGCTTAGTAAAGTGCTAAGCTTACCGAACTTGTAAGAATGTATCAACAACAATTAATGATACAAGTGAAGATTAGCTAGTGAACCCACATGATCCAAACAAGGCACATGGAAATGGCTAATATCCAGGATTAAAATTCAAGGAATAATATACATTATTAGAAATACTAAAACTACAAAGAAAACAAGGGCAAAGTAATAGATAGCATCTATTCTAGTACAATATATTATTTTTTTATTTTATTTGTTTTTAATCCAATTGGATTTTTTTTACAAAAAGCAACAGTTGCATGTAGACAAAGAAGAATAACTTAGATTCTAGAATTAGTTCCCTGATGTGGTTGAATCGGGGTTCAAATCCGGAAGCGGAAGCATCACTTTGATGATGTGTTGTATGATGTTCACTGTTGCCAACAACCATGTCGGTTTGTCTCCTCATATCAATGTGTACCAGCAGTTTTCCTCATCTTGGAGCTGGAAGTTAGAGATGATGTTTTCTAGGTATATAGAGCAGATGTCTCGCGTCGCTCGGTAGTTCAGAAGGAGGTGGCGAATGGTTTCCTTTTTCGTTGTGGATTTACAGATACAACAGCAATTTGTTGAAGCTAGGCCTCTGGTTGCCAGAACTTCATTTGTTTCCAGTAGGTTCAGGCGAATTTTCAGAAAAAGGTTCCGTGCTGGCCTACTTGGAAATAGTTTGAGATATGTTTGTACGGTGTCCAATTTCTTAAAAAATGGGGGAAGATGGCTGGCGAGTTTATATTTGTTTGCTGTTTCAATGGTCTTTATCCAGTCCAGTTCTCTGATCTTTTTTATAACTTTAACTGGTTTGGTTATGAGCTCATCTTCACTGCTTTCCACTGAGTGTAAGAGAGTCAAGTTCTTGGTTTGCCATCTAGACAGCATTTTACATGATCCAAGCTGGATTTTTTGGTTTATCAGGTGGTAGACATATGGAGAATCTTTTCAAGATACATTTCCTATATAACAAGATGCTGTTAGAGTACTGTTGTTTCCATTGATGAAAGTTCACGTCTAATCAGTGCGATGGGAGTTGATTTTGGTAGGCCAAAGATTGAGCTCCAGAAGATTGCTTCTAGTTTAGGCCATAACTCGGCAGGGAGATTAGGCATTGTGTCAGCGCCATAAGTTAAGGATGGTATAACCTTCTTTTTATAAAAGTCTCTGACTGGAATTGATGAGTAGCGTCCAAATTTGGTATCAATGGCTTTCCCTTCGGTTGCTAGTTTTTTTGTTTTCTCATAGAGTACCTCTTGCATTGCTTTATCCTTTGTCGAGCTGTCCAGTGTGACACCTAGGTACTTAAAGTTGGTGACTCTTTCAACAGTGGCCAGGCCCAAACTGAGCAGAATCTTTTCATTCGTCCTGGTTGGTTTTTCGATTACCATAATTTTCGTTTTCTCATCATTGATTTCCAAGTTGTTTTCCACCATATACTGCTGTAGGTTGTTAAGATGGCGTTGCAGGCCTCTTGGGGTGTGGTCTAAAAGGATCAAGTCGTCCGCGTATAGCAGGCGGCTGATCTGGTCCCCTCCAAGCTTTGGTGGAAATGCTCGTACTGATTTTTCAGATTCTTGGAAGTCACCTAAATATGTCCAAAACAGGGCCGGAGCCAAGGGGCAGCCCTGCTTGACACCTCTAGCCGTGTTTATCTCTCCGGAGAGGGCCCCTTGTTGGTTCAGTCGGACTCACATGGTCATTTTGGAATATAGGGCTTTAATTGGACCAAGCAATTCGTGTGGACATTTCCATAAGGTGAGTTTCTGCCATAGTCTCGAGCGGTCGACTCGATCAAACGCCTGAGTAAGGTCGACAAAGGTGATGAATAGTCGGTGTCGACCTTCCAAGATCTTGCTTTTCAGCGAACTCAAAATCAGTATGTTCATGTTCGTGCCCAAGTTCTTTGTGAATCCTGTCTGTAGATTGTACTGACAGGGGGCTTTGTTAGCCCATGTAGAAAAGGGTTGTAGAAGAAGAGACCCAAAAAGTTTGCCTATTGATGTTCATGTTCGTGCCCAAGTTCTTTGTGAAACCTGTCTGTAGATTGTACTGACATGGGGCTTTGTTAGCCCATGTAGAAAAGGGTTGTAAAAGAAGAGACCCAAAAAGTTTGCCTATTGGGTCTAGAAGACTAATTGGGCGGTAATAAGCTGGATCAACCCTGTTTCCTTTTTTATAGATGGGAACTATATTCGCACAAGTCCATGATGGAGGGATGGATTTGGATGTGGTGCAACGTCTGAAGATTTCGTTCAGAAGAGATGACCAAGCTTCTGGGTGTGTTTTCAAGTCGAGGTGGGTAATTCCATCTGGAGCAGGGGCGCGGGATGGTTTTAATTTTCTTATCAGGTCCTGGATGTCCTCTATGTTATCTAGCCGTATCCATGGGGTATCACAACTGCCCATGTCCTCCTGAGCGGTTTTAGGCCATTGAAAAAGGGTGTCAAAGTAGGCCTTCCAGACCGATTCTCCGATTCAATTCAATTGGCACGGGGGAGCACCTGGTGTAGTTGAGTGAAGGAGGGACCAAAAGTCTCTGGCGTGGTTACCATTTATAGCCTCGAGAATATTTGTGGCGTCTTGTTGGTACAGTATATGGCGCTGTCCTCTCAACCATGCTTTATAAGTTTTACGGCTGCACTAGTGATGTTTAATGCCAGATGGGGGTCTAGTTTCGTGCCTGGCTTTTAATTCTTCTAAGATCCCTCTTTTCTTTCCCAATCAGTTTATCATAGATGTGTTTCTGTTGAGTCTTGGTTTGCTTTTTCTTCCGCTGTGGCACTCTGAAGGTGGTTAGTAGCGGGGTATAGTCCACAACCATGGCATTTTCTTGGTTGTTTAAGACCTTGTAGGCCATCGTTAGAGAGCAAATTGCCCTTTCTGTCATTCTGAGTCTTGTGCCTTGACAGATTACCTCTATATTTGAGTTCATAGATGGATTGTTTGGAGGGCTTGAAGACCAGGAAGTTTCTAAAAGGTTATGGTCGCTTTCAGGAGTCCTCACAACTTTTAATGTTGTTATTAGAGGTAGTGTGGATCGCAACACGAAAATGTGGTCAATCGTTGATTTTGAATTTGCTCTTTCCCACGTTGGAAGTCTATTGGGGTCGTGAAGGACCTGATCGAGGTTAGAGAAGGATCTAGTTTTCATCAATTTCAGCCATTTAATTGCCCTCTGATTAGTTAATGGTCTCTTTGGTTTGCTTGTGTTGGCATTAATAGAGTCCTGGCAGTTGTTGTTAAGGTCGCCGCATAACACGATGTGGTCGGCTTGGTGGTTAGCTTGAATCCAATCAATTTCCATCTCAATCATGTTGATACATTTTGTACAGTCAATGGTGGCAGGATTCCAATAGATGGTGATAATAAACATCAGCCTTGTCCGGATTATGTTGGTCTCCACGTCGGTTGTTGACCAATTTAGCTTCACCATCAACATGTAGTGGTATTCTTTCAGTTTTTGGATGCCCGTTAGGCCGCATCCACTGCAAATTGCGATTATCAGACCCACTGTTGGGCGTCCTCTGGAGCCTTTTTTGGCTAAGACTGTATTGACCTCATAGCCATCAAGGATGGGAGATTGGAGTAACCATGTCTCCTGAAGGCATATAATGTCATAGTCGCTCAGATTTATTGAGGCCGGAATTGTTAAGTGAAGAAAGCCTTGTGTATTCCTGGTCGGTTGTTGTTCGATTGTCGCTCATGTTGTTGTAGGCCTTTTTCTTGAGTGGCTATTTTTGGCATTGGATCTTCAGGGCTTTTGGAAGCCATGACCACATAGTCTGAAGTGAGGAACTTGAATGTGGTTTTGCCACGTTGGAGCAAATCTCATTCTGGACCTTTCTTTGATTTCTCTGAAATTCTTTTGGTTGCAAGTTCTTGAGTTGAGAGCTTAAATCTGTTGGAGAATCTTGGTGGCTTTGGTTTTGGTGGGCGGGGTTTGGTGGTCGAGCTGCTGGTTTAGAAGACACCACTGTTGATTTTTTACGATGATCGGTGGTAAAGGTCCCATTCATTACTGAGGCAGTTCTGGTTCTCTTTGGCGTACTGCAATGTTTTTGTTGAGCTGATTTAGATCGATCATTTTCTTTCATAGTTTCTGAGGACTTTTTGGGTTCCAGGTTTCTACTTAAGCAATAGAACCCGAGCGTCTGGGGCATTACCGTCTCAGGTAATGCCCCGGGGCCATAGGTAAGGACCCGAGCGAAGCACAGTGCCAGAATATTAGGGCACAAAAGGTTGTGCACAAAAGCAAACTGTGCTGTGTCCCAGGTTTCCGGCACCGCTTTCTGCAGATTTTGAGCAAGAGCAGAACGCCAAGGACACCCTGTTATTTGCGTATAAAAGAAGCAGCAATCTAAAAGACTTGTTAGCCAGCACTGATCAAAAAAGATCTCAGGCACATAGTGTAACCAGAACAGGAACATATCCCTGCCTTCAGTGCAAGCATTGTAACAATATAGTTAAAGGAAATATAGGTGCTTTGCCACGCACTTATATTGACACTCACTTTCTCGTTTTTCAGCTTGATCAATAAAGTGACAGAGTGCATGGTTCCTGAGATGAACATCTCATCTATGCAATTAGAAGCCCCCACCATATCAAGAACGCGTCCTCCATTTTGACCTCAACACAGTCTAGAAGCATGCTAACCTCTTAAATCAACTGACTGGGTCCTCCGCAGACCCAGGCCTTTTGGTCATTTCTTTTATGTTAATGTAGAGTCTTGGTTGGTGCCCCTATTCCTCCAGCCCTGGAGTTGGGCATGCATGAAACTTCAAAATTACTCAATGTCCAGAACCTAGGCCAGCTACTGCTTAGTGTTGCAGTTGGCTTTGCTTGCAGTTTACATTAAGTGCATTGGGCCAAAGATGTACTGCTAGTTTTAAGAAAACATACAGAGACCTTGGACCTATCGCTAGTCTGCCAATGAATATTGCTGTAATTCAAGTCAATATTGAGGAGTGCTTTTCTTCAGTGCCAATTGCTGTATTCCATTTGGAAAAAAGGTACTTGATGAGATAATGAGATGCGATCCCGCTTGTCCTACAGCTTCATTGTAGCTTAATAAAAGTTCATGATATAGACCCTCTGAATCAAATCTTGATGAATTTGTTTTTAATTGAATATTGTGTGACTTTAGGAAACACAACAAGGGACATATTTTCCCTAGATTCGTGACTTTCAACATATTTATAATTCCTGCGTTTGCTAAAATGTGTCATATACTTATCCTCACTCTTTGGAAGAGCCTGAGATGTTTCTTCCTGCTACCCACAGTGAGCAAAAGTGTGTACAAGTTACATGTGCACATCACCTAATGCAGTACTTTTTCATCCAGGCTTGTAAGGACATCACAATACTTAACACTTTGGCCCTCATTACAGTGATGCCGGTCTGGAAAAAAGTGCGGTTAACAACGGTTGCTGGCTCCTTTTCTGGACCAGCATACTCTGAGTCTGCCAGTAGAGGCATTGAACTATCAGCAGGCCTGACATGCTGGTAGTTCCGGCCCCTACCAGCAGAAACATCACTGAAGCACCTGCACTGTTAGTAACGGTGTAAGTGCTTCAGTGATCCCATTTCCGTGGAGCCAAATGGGACTCCACAGGAATGGAAATGTACGGTGCCATCTGCTCCTGCCTGTAATATCCCAGTATTCCCAGGATATCAGGTGGCGGAAACTGTAATACGAGGTTGCCGGTAGGCTCCCGACACCAACCTTGTAATGAGGGCCTTTGAATTGATTAAGAAATCCCACTTAGTCACCAGGAACAGGGAATGTCTGAAAGTTGTTACCTCTGTACATACTCTGTCATTGATGCTTGGACTAAGTGACAGTGCATTAACTGTATGTAAGGACCCCCACCCTCTCTGAAACTTTTAATGTAAATTGGAATACATCCTGTTAATAAGCTTTCAGAATCCATATGTATGAATTGCTTGAATAACCATGAAGCAAAGCTGGCCACACCTCAGTGAATGTTATAATGCACCAATATTGACCATTCATATGAGCCAGGCTGCAAAACCAATCATCTATTTGTATTAGTAATGGATGCTATTATTGACCAATTCAAGGGATTATCATGTTCAAAAGGTTGAAAGAAGAATTGCCCATGCTTGGGTTCAAACCTGTGGTCTATTATGCTACACATTCCAAAGAGTCAAGGATTGATAACCCAGAAACGGGAAAGACAACATGGTTTGCTCATACTTGTCACCCAATGATGTGCCGTGACCACAGAGGTCCCAGTGGAAGGAGTTCACGTCCCAGCAGCACTTACCTCAGAGGACCCCTTAATCATCCCGACAGTAGGATTCTGATTTGCTGCATCAATTTCTGAACTATCGTGGACACTTCTTGTTTCCCTCACGAACTAGAAATTGGAGACAGGCTTCTTGAATATGATGAATTGTCACCAAATTTGCCTTTGCCTCCCCCTGAATATCTCCCTATCCTTCCTCTTTTCCTTTTCTTCTCCTACTCCTCTCCTTCTACCCTGTGCCCTCCTCTTACCCGTGGTGCTCTGAAGCTCTATATGTGTGTGGTGTGCTTTAAAACACACATCAATAAATCATGCACATGTTATATCTAAATGGCCACTTGGCAACCAACATTTTGTGATAAGTGTATGTTTCCTTTTACACCAGGATTCTTTATGTTATGCAACTTTAAACTTTTCGGTCATACAATGTGCAGCTTCTGCCGTGTGCATGGCCTCTTGGTTCATTGGGTCCCAAGAGCGAGGTGGGTGCAGAAGTTGGGGGCAGGCATGGGGCAGGAGGAGAGCTTGGATACTTCTGGTAAAATGGTCTAGAACGGCAGATTGTAGAAACCATGTACTACTGCATGTAAGGGTCTACATATTTAGAAACGTGTATATGTGGGGCGGCTTCATGCTGGATAATGTCCAAACACATCTATCCCTTAATATAAGCACACATTTGCTTCTGAAAGGTCTCCCTTTTACCCAACATGGAAAAAAATCACCCAACTATAAGATGCACTTTTCTACAGAATGTGATTGAAAACAATGACATTGTTTATGTTCTGATTCATGCTGGATTCCTCCATCTACTAAACAATGAAATAACAGGTGTTATTGCCTAGATTATTGGAGCACTCCTTTTGCACCTTTGAAGATCTGCTGGTATTTGAAGTTGTGATGTACAGGTTGGCTCCATGTCTGATACAAGTCTTAACTCATTGGGATAGCCTCCTTGGATGTGCTGACTACTCTGAGATCAATTGCTCTGTGACAGAGGGAACTGTGCTTTGCAGCATGAAATAAATATCTCAGTCAATTCTTTAACCACTTAATTAGTAAAGGAGCAATTCCTGAATATCTGTATGGAATCATTGTAGATTCCGCCCACTTCCACAGTTAAGTGACATTTGAGATACAAACTTAAACGGGGGTATAACTGGTAAAAAAATAAATATTTGGGATGGGATAGAGGACCGGAGGTAGACGAGGAAATTCTTTTTTAGGAGGAAGTGCATACATAACTAAAGGAAGGACTTAACTATTTACAGAGGTGTGTTAAATAAAATGCAGAAGTTTAAAATAAGCAGTAAAATAAAGATATTCAAATATTAAAAACTAAATAAAAAACGTTTCTGTGTCTCAACGCTTTTGTGGTAAAACCATATTTATTATGTATTAAATAATTGCTTTAAAACACTTTATGTTCAGTATGATAATCTTCTTGAAAACTAAGCAGTGTATTGAGTACATTGAGTACATTATAATTTCCTCTAAGAGTGTTACACACGAAATACTCTAACTAAAGATGTATGAAAACAATGATGTGATTCTATATATGGGGTGATAGTGCCATCTACTGGGTAAGAGCACAATTGGTGCACATCATTTTTTTCATTGATTTTTAGCCCTTGAAGAAATCAGGCAATGGAAATCAGTTTGGAGAGCCCAAGCAAAGACTTGCAAGCCGCAGCATGGGCCCGGCTCAGGGAATGTGTTGACCATGCTCGTCCTGAGCCTTGGCATCACTTCACTGGCCTCTTTCTTGCAGACCCCCTTGCTTGCAGCAAATACATGCTGGTAAATACATCATTATATAATTTCAAAACAGCTCTCAAACATTTCAGGGGTGCTGTCCTAAAAAATCACAATTCTGCTTTTTATCATATATTATAACATGCCTCATTCCATTTAAAATGGGGAAATCCGGGAGTACAAGTACAAGAATACAAACAATTAGGACAAGACTATTATTTACCCAATTGGATTGGGCAAGCGGGCATGTATGTCTTATCATTCTGTCGTTATTTTAATTAGTCTGAAGGCCAGAAAATAGACAAATGTCGATATTGGAAGACCACGGTATTAACAGACTCACGGCCTGCTCATGACTGAAATGCACCAATGTATTTTGTAAAAATCCATACTTTGTCAGGGAAACACACTGAATCAAAGGAGTTCTGAACTCTCCATTAAACAGCCAGCTACCCTTTTTAAGGTGCATGTCTGCAAAGTACCATTTGGAATTGCTATATTCTAATGCCCACCCCCCTCTAGAGGGCTGGCCTAGTTATCTTCATGTATCGGTCCATCCGTCCGTCCATCCATGTTTCCCATATTATCTCACTTTTTCCAGGCACATTCATGCTCTCTCCTTCAGTATTCGTATAATTCCGGATCCTCCCCTGCCCCACAATAATAATGACGTGAATTATATAGCTCTTCATGCTAGATTCCTCCATCTTCTAGGTGCTGTAACAATCAGTGCTACTCTTATTACCCACCCACCTTCCAAGCGCTGAAATAATCTGTGACACTTTTATTACCCATACTTTGTGCTCATTTATCGACCTCAAGAGGATGAACGGCTGGGGGGCGGGGAAGCAAAAATCAGGCTGGGCGTCACAGCTGTTCATTCATGTCAATTGGAATGGTCCACCAGATCTGGGAAAAGGAGGGCTGTTACACAGACCAAGAAAGCATGATAGCCTTTTGAAGTCAAAATGTAGGGTTCCAACTCCCTTGCTGGCTGCCTTTGTTCTGCTGTGCTGAGGTCGATACACTTGTTCCGTGATTATCTGTAGCTACTCACTCCCTCCCTCCGTTGCTTTATATGGGATTTTTTCACCGAATGAAGCCATTAACTGAGGCATATGGTAGGCATGTATTCCCTCAGGCTGTACCACTTAAATGTATACGTGTTGGCTTCTTTAAAGAGTGTTACCTTCTTATAGACATTTTTGATCCTGCTTTTTGGTGTGGGTAGTGACTGTGCGTGGGAAATAATGAAGTTCAAGGTGGGGTTCATGTTATGGTGCCAAAAGTGATAAAGCCAGGGAAATCAGCCATTGCGATTTGTCATTCGGAAACATATTCTCGATTAGCAGCCCGGCGAGGGAGAGGGGTGGTGGCCTCCCAGCCAATGACACTAATAGCAATAAGCACCTCCTTGGGGTGGGGGTGGGTTACTGCTTCAGGTAATGGTCCGGGCCTGTAACTATGGGCCCCGGGGTATTGCCTGAAGCAGTAATGCCCCTCACCTCGGGGCTTATTACTTAATTATAATGTTTACAGTACACAACTGTTCCCGTGTCAAGCGGGAAATTATATCGTACCTCCTATTTCAACGAATATATGTATATCGGCCTACGCCAAGCTGCTTATAAGCCAATTGCGAAGAAATCCGTGTTGCAAGGTCCTGACCTTAGAATCAATGTAAGCCGCCGCCATTTTGGGTCAATCCGCCATTTTAGGTTCTCTCTGTAAAGTCACCCTGTGAGTTAAAATGGTGGACGATGTCATTCTGGAATACAACATGGCCGTCTTGACCTCTGTGTGTAATTAATATGTAACTTACCTGCAGGCCTCTTGTTGGGGTCGTGAACTGAGACCTTGTCCTTCATTGACCTGTGTGTAAAGGATTACTCGCGCCAATGAAACTAATCCGCGAGTATATGTTAAGAACAATGTATTCCACTGAGAACACTTGTCTAACTACATTGTATTATTGTTTGAGAAGACCTGTATGAGAAATCCCAAAATACACAGTTGCCATGTAGGCTTGTTGACGTATGTATTAAAGGCAAACTAGTTGCATGTGGATATGCAAACTCGGCATGAACCCTAGATCAGTAATGTATTAGAGGAATATTAACCCGAAGTAGGGTTGGACATCAGGTTCGCAAATGGTATAAAAGAGCGTCAAATTATAATGTACAGCATTTCTAACTGAACACACTGAACCACGCTGGAGTTCGTTGTGTTGTACTGAGGGCCGATAGCTATCTGTTACTTTTCTTGGAAAACTGTTCAGTATAAAATAAAGTTCTTTGTATGTTCCTTTGTAACCCGTGTTCAGTGTATTTCCTTTTGGGGTACTCAGTCTCGATATTTTGATTTTGTTTTCACACCCGAAACGTCCAAACGAAAAGACTTTCACTTTATTGCACTAACACCATTCCAATTCTATATACTATATTGATAGTGTGGTCAGAAATGTGCTCCCAGGAATACACAATTGTACAAAACTGAAACCGCTTGTACCAATCCTATTCACCAATTTTCCACTGTCCTTTTGCATGTGAAAAGCTTGAACTACAGCACAGCATTGCATAACATATGCGGCTAGATTTCCCCAGCTGTAGTCAATCAGGAACCCACATATTCTGAAGTAGCCCCCCACACATCTTCTGCCGGAAATGCTGGCTGGGGTATGAAACTCGTGTTGCACGACATTGGGTTCTCAAGGTGAGCGCATTGCACTTGAGGTATCAGAACAATATGGCCACCTTTCCTGCAGTATCTGATTTGCCAGCACATCACTTAAATTCCTGTCTGGTATGATCTCTTTCTTTACATCCTGTTCCCACATGCACCGATCCAACCCACTACTCACTCCATAGTCCTATCGCATGTGGCACAGTAGGAACGTGAGTGTCAAAGTGTCATAAATTGGAGGTCAGTAGGGCATTAAAGGAAGGTGAAAAATGAGACAGTGGGAGGCAGGGGTGTTGCTAGGTTTGTAAAAGATCTGGGGCTATTGCCGCCGCCCAGATACCCCTAGCGATGCCTCTGATGGTGGGAGGAGGAAGACCCACCTGCTCCTCCTTGGCGTGTTTGGCTATCTGCTCCATTGGCAGAAGCCTGCAGAATTACACAATTGTGGTATCAGCAGGGAGCAGGATCAGACTGGTCTGTAGTGCACTATGAAAATGCCAGAAGTACCAATCCAACATGCAAGTGTGGGCCAGTTATGTTGCTGTTGGCAGGAATAGGCCAGTCTGTTGAGTACTTCTCTGCACAGTTAGTAGTTTTGAACTGTTACTGAACATGCTGGAGTTTATGTTTGATGAGCGGTAACATAAATGCAATGTGTAAAAGTCGTGGGTAAGACTTGCACTCCTCTAATGAAGATAAGATGTCATCTTCCCCTTGCTGTCCATCATACAAATACCCCAGCATTTGCTACAGCATGGATTTTCATGCTAGCGCGACTGCTCCGGATTCGCTTTTTACACCAGCAAACAAGCAGCTGGATAGCATAGAAATCCACTGTAAATGCTGCCTGCCATGCGTCAATGACAGGCAGCGTTTACTCATTTTGCACGGCGGAGTGGAAATGAGTGACATAAAAGTGAGTAAACAACATATTTTAAACACCCCCATTGCATTCTGGCACGCATACGTGGAGAATGATGTGCACAGAAGTGTAAACATAACAGGTCCCCGCTATGTAATGTACGCATTATTCGAGAAAATGTGCGCCATAGATATTCAAATGCACCATTTTCAAAACGTTTTATCCACAAATTCAACCAGTCTGTCACAAAACGAATGAATTGCCTTTTGCAACTACCGACTACTTTCTCATTGGAGCCTGAGCACATTTGTTGCCTCAGTCGGACCCTGGCAGGGAGGCCTGGGCCGCTTAACCCTCACGAGTTCTCCTAATGCCAAGACTCCCGGGGCACGCATGCGCGTCTGTGGTATTTGCGTGCCATGGGAGCTTGCTCCCTTTTCTAGGTCGCTGAACGCGCTCGCGCTTTGGGCGCCAAGCAGTCGGCGCGTGCCAGGCACGCACGACAGAGATGGAGTTAACAAACTGCGCTTGGTTACCAGCGACGCTGCTGCTCGCGCCATGAATGTTGAGCAAAGCTGGAGAAAGCACATCAGAATGCAGGCTCCGCGCGGGAGGCGTGCGGCCCGCTGGAACTGCTATCTCATCTTTTTTTTTGATAAGCTGTCTTCTTTCCCGCCGCAATCTGTTAAGCCGTTAGCCCCCCGCTGGGCAGAAACCCCGAGTGCAATTGTAAAGCTGCCATGATTCGGGCGAAAGCAGCGGCGCGCGAGCAGAAGCCCGCTCAGTGCCGGGCAGCTAAGCAATCCATTTGCACTGGTTCAGGTAAACACAGTGGTTGACGCGGCCTCCCGTTTCGGATTTTCCCAGTAAGGCACAGGGTGCCAGGCGACTTAAAGTACTTTCTGTTTATTCCTTTTCACACCAGAGTGCGAGAGATTTCTGCGCTTATGAACACGATGTGTAAATTCAGGGGGAAATCGCAGGATCAATGGGTTATCGTCACACATGGCCGATCCTGCGCTTCATCCTGCCAAGTCGGTCACTAGGAGAATGCACTCCTATAGTAGGATCTTTTGTGAGCTAGTAGGCAACTAAAGGATCAGGGGTACGCGCTGACATGTCACAACAAAGCTCTTGAAATCGAGTCCTGGAGTGTCTTCCCTTAAAAGAGACAGTCCATTACAACGTGACGTAACATTGACTTAGAAGATAAGGAAGACGGTCCACTTTTTTCACTAAGGAGCATTGCATTACCTGTACACGTTTATTTGATAAATAGAGGTGCACGATGCGCCATCGGGTGAGAGCATGAGTCAAGAGGTAGCGTGCAACTTCCTCGAGAGGTAAGAAGGAATGGGTGCTTGTCAGAATGTCCCTCAAGAGGTGGGAGAGAAGGATGTGTTGCCAATATAATGGTCAATGGATAGCCAGAGATGTCATTTCACCAAAATGCCTGGGGTAGCGGAAGTGACATCACACGACTCCTGACCGCTGATGACATCACAGGAAGTGATCTCATGTCACCCCATCCCCAAGTGACATCACAGGAAGCAATTTAACACAGCCTTTAACCCCTTGACAAAACAGGATGTGACATCACATAGCATTGTTTCAAAGTACACTTCGAAAAATATGGTTATGATATACATTTCACACAAGAATGGATCACCATATCTATCGTTAATATCAGTGCATATAGGTCAATATTACCATATCACTGAATTCTAGCAGACGTCCAATGCCAAACAGATTAAAGGCTGAGTTGACCTTTGCTGGGAGTTGAACCTGCAACCTGCAGATCAGACACACGTTGAACCAGCAAGCACTCAACCCACTGAGCTATACCTATCAGAAAACCAGCCACTCCAGAAACAAAGAGCCACATGCTGCTGGCCGCAGCCAAGGAGCCTCATTAAAAAAAAAAAGGGGTAGCAAGGAGACCACAGGGGTAGCAAGGGAGACCTCAGGAGTCGCAGGTGTGACCCCTGGCGACCCCTTAATGACGTCCCTGTGGATAGCAGAGAAAATCATTGCCTTCAACAAATATTCAGGAGACGCTATAGCTTGGTTATTCTCAGGCTCAATTGACTGGAGAGGAACTATCCAATCCCTGTATGTGGTTATTCAAGAAAGGGAGGAGTTTGCTTTGTTCTAGGGCTTTTACTCAAATGATTTAAGAGAAGGTTATTACCTTACACAATGACTCAGAAAACGGTAGAGTCTGGTTTGTTATAAGGCTTTTAACATGCAAGGTGACTCAATAGATGGGAGAGAGTTTGCATTGTACTCAGGCTTTCACTCAAACGATCAGAGAGGAGGTCATTAACATATACAGTAACTCAGGTGATGGGAGAGTTTGCTTTGTTCTCGGGCTTTCACTCAAATGATTGGAGAGGAGGTCATTAACATGCACAGCAACTCATGAGATGGAGAGTTTGCTTTGTTCTTGGGCTTTCACTGAAATGATGGGAGAGGATATTATTAACATACACAGTAACTCAACAAATGGGAGAGTTTGCGTTGTTCTCAGGCTTTCACTCAAATGATCGGAGAGGAGGTAATTAACATACACAGCAACTCAAGAGATGGGACAGTTTGCTTTGTTCTCGAACTTTCACTCAAATGATCGAGAGGAGGTTATTAACATGCACAGCAACTCAAGAGATGGGAGAGTTTGCGTTGTTCTCAGGCTTTCACTCAAATGATCAGAGAGGAGGTCATTAACATACACAGCAACTCAAGAGATGGGAGAGTTTGCTTTGTTCTCAGACTTTGACTCAAATGATCGAGAGGAGGTCATTAACATGCACAGCAGCTCAAGAGTTGGACAGTTTGCTTTGTTCTCTGACTTTCACTCAAATGATCGAGAGGAGGTCATTAACACGCACAGTAACTCAAGAGATGGAGAGTTTGCTTTGTTGTCAGGCTTTCACTCAAATGATCGAGAGGAGGTCATTAACATGCATAGCAACTCAAGAGATGTAGAGTTTGCTTTGTTCTCGAACTTTCACTCAAATGATTGGAGAGGAGGCCATCAACATACACAGCAACTCAAGAGATGGAGAGTTTGCTTTGTTCTCAGGCTTTCACTCAAATGATTGGAGAGGAGGTCATTAACAACATGCACAGAAACTCACGAGACAGAGAGTTTGCTTTGTTCTCTGACTTTCACTCAAATGATCGAGAGGAGGTCATTAATATGCATAGCAACTCAAGAGATGTAGAGTTTGCTTTGTTCTCAGGCTTTCACTTAAAATGATTGGAGAGGAGGTCATTAACAACATGCACAGCAACTCAAGAGATGGATAGTTTGCTTTGTTCTCGGGCTCTCACTCAAATGATTGGATAGGTCATTAAAATACAAACTAACTCAAGTGATGGGAGAGTTTACTTTCTTCTAAGGTTTTTATTCTACAGGTCACTGAGGAGGTCATTACTGTGCATCATACTGAAGTGATGAGATAGTTTGGTTTGTTCAAACGTTTGTATTCTACACATCACCGAGGTCATTAATGTATATGGTTACTCGACTGCTGGGAGAGGTTTCTTCTAAGGTTTATAGTCTACTGGACACCGGTGCGATCATTAGCATGAATTGCTACTCAAGTGATGGGGGAATTTGCATTGTTCTAAGGATTTAGCGATCAGAGGTGAGGTCATCACTGTACATAGTTACTCAAGTGCTGAGAGAGTTTATTTTGCTGTCAATCAATTATTTAAGCAACCAGAGAGGAGGTAATCAACATACAAAGGATGAGAAATTTTTAGTTATTTTATGGCTTTTATTTAAGTAATTACATGGAGGTCACCATATGTGGTGATTGAAGAAATGGGAGAGTTTGGTTGCTCTAAGGCTTTGACTCTAGCTCTCAGAGAGGGAATCGTAACTCTATATGGTTACTTGAGCTATAGGAGAAGTCAGGATATAATCAATATTTTGTTTATGCCATCAGAGAGAGACCATATATGGTGATTCAAGGGATGGGAGAGTTTGGCTTATCGTCTGGATTTTAGTCAAGTGATCAGAGAGGAAACCATCATCATATGATGGTACTCAAGATTTGGGAGAGTTTGATTGGCACTCAGGATTTCACTCAAGTCGCTGTGGAGGAGAGGTCACCATATATGGTGATTCAAGAAATGGGAGGGTTTGGTTTTCCTAGAACATATCGATGGGCATGGTGGCTAAATTGCTGCCATGGAATACAGGTGGACTGGGTACTAATCCCAACATCTGCACTTGACCAAAACATGTATCATTCGGGCCAATGATAATATTCACTGTGCACATAATTATAGCTATGTAGATATCAAATGAACTATGCCTCTTTGTCCCAATGAAATGTCGTCCTACAGTACCAATCTGTAATTCACCTTCTATAGTGGTGTCAGCGTATAAGTGCTGTATAAATAAAAAATAAAAACCAAATGCAAAGTACCCTTCATCCCTGCCCTTGCAGCTTCATAAAGAGAGGCCCCTCAATGGATTCCCTAAATCTTATCTACACCCACCTGTTCATAAAAAATAAGGATGGCAATCTCATTAGATACCCCCCAATGGATCTACACTTCCCCTTCATAAAGTAAAAGAGAGGGTCATTTCAATGGCTACTCTCCATTATATCTACCATTGTATCTTCGTAAGGAGATAAAGAGGGCCCCTCAATGGATACTCTCAATCTTATCTACAGCCACCCCTTCATAAAGCAACTAAGATAGTCATCTCAATGGAAACCCTCCAACATATGTACACTACCCGTTCATAAGGTGGTAGAGAGGGCCCCTCAATAG
The DNA here is from genome assembly GCF_040938575.1 of Ambystoma mexicanum. Classification (NCBI taxonomy): domain Eukaryota; kingdom Metazoa; phylum Chordata; class Amphibia; order Caudata; family Ambystomatidae; genus Ambystoma; species Ambystoma mexicanum. The sequence goes on along the minus strand of NC_090926.1, from coordinate 1,152,524,866 downwards.
ATACCCTCCATTTTATCTGCACTTGCCCCTCCATAAAGCAATAAAGATGGCCATCTCAATGGATACATTCTAAATGATCAACCCTTTTCCCTTCATAAAGTGGTAGAGAGAGCCCCTCAATGGATATTCTCCATCTTATCTACAGTCACCCCTTCATTAAACAGTAAAGATGGACATATCAATGGATACCCTCCAAATCATGTACACTTCCCCTTCATAAAGAAAAAGAGACGGTCATCTCAATGGATACTGTCCATATAAACTACCATTGCGTCTTCATAAAGAGATAGGGAGGGCCCCTCATTTGACACCCTCTATTTTATCCACACTCACCCCTTCATGAAGCAATAAAGAAGGACATCTCAATGGATACCCTCCAACGTTTGTACACTGCCACTTCATAAAGTGAAATAGGGGGTCCACTCAATGGATACCCTCCATGGTATCTACCCGTGCATCCTCATACAGAGACAGCGAGGCCCCCTCAATGGATACTTTCCATCTACACTCACCCCTTCATAAAGCAATAAAGATGGGCCTCTGAATGGATACTATCCAATTTATTAACTACCGTCCCTTCATGAAGTGATAGAGAGGGCCCCTCAATGTATACCCTCCATCTTTGCCTTTCCCCTGTTCTCCCCAGATGAGGTTTCTAGACAAGTCCAATCTATGCAAGTCTCATCAAAAAAGGTTCACCCCTGTTCCTCCAAAACCATCAAGGACCACATTGACACCCTGGCTCCTGCTCTGGCTGATTTCTGCAACCACCCCTTCACCACTAGACTCTTCCCCTCCCCCCTGAAACACTCCCGTGTTCACCCTCTTCTTAAGAAACCTTCTGCCAACCCTTCGTGCCTAGCTATCGTCCAATCTACATCACTCCTTTCCTGGGAAAACTCCTGGAAAAGGTGGCCATCTCCGGGCTTAATCTTCATTCCGAATCCTTTGGTTGTCTCCATGACTATCAGTCTGGCTTTAGAGCTGCCAGAAGCCCAGAAACTGCTCTCCTTAACATTGGCGAAGACCTGCTCTCCAACCTCGATTCCAACACCCCCTGTGTCCTTATCTTACTTGATCTCTCTTCCGCCTTTGAAACGGTCAACCATGCCATCCTGCTCAACCGTCTGCGCGATAATCTGGGTATCACCAATCAGGCCCTGGCTTGGCTGACCTCCTTCCTCTCTGATGGACCCTCCCCGGTCCAACTTGGGTCCTTCCTCTCCTTTATCTCTATCTCCACCTGTGGTGTGCCCCAGGGGTCTAACCTCTCTCCCTGGCTGTTCAACCAATATATGGCAGTTCTTGCCCAACACAACGCTCTCTGCCCCAACTTTCAGTACTATGCGGATGACACTCAACTAATTTTCAGTCGCCCCTCTGCCACCTCCTCACCTTATCTGAACTCTGACTGTCTTTCTGCCATCCAGGAGTAGTGTGCCGCCAATGATCTCTGTCTTAATGACAGTAAAACTGAGATTCTCCTCATCAGCACACCTGCTCCCTCCTTTCCTGTCATTCTCTGGCCGGCCTCTCTTGGCCCTCTTCCTGCTCCCACTTGTGAGGCTCAAAACCTCGGGATCGCCTTCGACTCAGCACTATCCTTCTCTCCTCACATCTCTGACGTCTCTAAGAAGTCACACTACCAGCTGTACCTCTTCAGAAGTATTCTTCCTTTCCTCTCCTTTCCCGAGAAGCTCACTTTCTCCAGAGCTCTGGTTCTCTCCAGCCTGGACTACTGCAACATCCTCTTTCTAAATCTGTCTGCCTCTACTCTCCGCCCTCTGCAACTCATCCAGGACTGCTAGATGTGTCCTTGGTCTCAAGCACAGGGATCGTATCTCTCCAGGACTGAAATCTCTGCACTGGCTCTCGGCGAGGATTAAGTTCAAAACCCTCTGCTTTGTCCACAAGGCCTTCTGCGGCATGGGACCTCAATACCTCCAGCTCCCTCTTCCTAAATATCTTCCTTCTCAAGCACTTTGCTCATCCGCCTCCAACTCCCTCAGGGTTAGTCACTTCTCCAAGCCGCGAGTTGGTGGTAGATCTCTTTCTTCTGCTGGGTCCTCCCTCTGGAACAGCCTCCCAGCCTCTCTGAAACTTGAAGAGAACAATCTCTGGTTTCGGAAGCACTTCAAGACCTTCCTCTTTGCTTCTGCTTTCTCTCCTCCTCCCCCCTGCATATTTCCTGGCTGAATCTGTAAACTTCATTGGTTATCTGGCTACCCTCAGATCTCGGGCCCAGGCCCCCACCCTGCCAGTTGCACACCTGCACTGCCGCCCTGGCAAACCTTGCACGAGGACTGTTTCTGTATCCCTACCGCCCCTACTAGCCCTTGACACCTGATGTCTGCATGTACCCTTGCACTTGCCACCAGCGGGCCACTCTTTTATTTATTGTCCTTATTTATTGTCTTTATTTATTTTACTATTATCCTATATACTGCACTGCCCCTTCTCTTTCCCCCACATTTTTCCCCTTTCCCCCTCCCCTGTACTATGATTTCAATGTCACCTGGCCCAGTAGGATCGTTGTCTCTGTCCTCCCTCTGTTTCCCCTCCCTTGCCTCATCGTGCCTTGATACACTTGTGTATAGGCGCATTATAAATGCCATATAATATCATATCATATCATCTTAACTACACTTGCCAATACAAAAAGCAATAAAGCTGGCCATCAAAGATGGGTGCTTTGAAACACAATTTCTTGATATATAAGCGCCTTATAAATGCACAATAAATGAATAAATAAGTACATCTCAATGGATACTCTCCAACTTATCAACCCTTTTCCTTTCAAAAGGTCGCAGAGAGGGCCCTCAATGGATGCTCTCCATCTTAAAATTATTTAGATTTATTGGCCATTTATAATGCTCCAGTACACCAATGGTGTTTCAAGGCACATCAAAACAGATGTGGCGTGGAGGTACAAGGGGAAAACTACAATAATGTTCCTACTAAGCCTTGAAACATTCGGAACTTGCAAGTATCGTAAAAGAAAAAAGGAGGAGTGGAAGGAGGAGGGGAGGCGAAGGTAGGGGGGTGCATGAAAGAAGACAACAGTGACATTCCTACTGGATCATGAGACAATTCGGAGCATTCAAGTGCAGTAACAGAAGAGTGGGCTGAGGAGGGCAGAATGGAAGTGTAGGGCGGAGAGTAAGAATAAGGTGGGATGAGCAGGGAAGAAGACAAACAAAAATGTTCCTAATAGGTCGTGAGACAGTACAGAGCATACAAATGCAGTAGCAGAATATGAGAGGAGTGGGGAGGAGGAAAAGTGCCCCAGAAAGACAACATACAGGTGTGGGTGATGTCAAGTAGACTCAGGCATTAGTAAAAGGAGTTATAAGAAAGGTTGAACAGTTTAATAGGAAGCAGTATTGGCTTTTCCCCCTACCCGCACCTTCTTTACCTAGTCAGTGGCTGCTGGTTAATGGCTGCGCTGCATGCTACCCCGGCGAACACTGACACACTCTGTCTGGAGCTACTACTGTAGGAGTTTCCCTCTGCCTCTGAGCTCTTAGCCGCATGGTGCTCTACGGGCAGTGAGGCTGCCCTTGGAGGAAGGATAAAATAGGGCTCCAGGACCCATCAGAGGCTTGGTGGGGGTCTGTGGGGTGCAGGAGGTGGAAGGGAAAGAAATCAGGAAGTGGGCGAGGGGAGAGAAGGGATAGAGCACAGAGTGCAGAGAACACACAAATAACAAAATAAAGAAATGGAGAGGGGTTGTAGGCCCCAGAAAAGACATCCTCACCTCAGGATAAAGGTCATACAAGAACCCAAGCAGCAGATGCACCAGAGAGTGTATCCCACTGAAGATATTCACTAAAGGGCTCAAGGGCCAATCAGGGGTTCAGGGGGCAGTGGGGAAGGTAGGGGGGAAGGAAATCAGGAAGCGGGTGGGAGAAGGGATGGAGCAAAGAGCATGGAGAGCATACAATTAACAACATAAAGAAATGAAGAGGGGTCACAGGCCCCAGAAAAGATATACTCACCACAGGATATCAGGAATACAAGAGCCCAAGTAGCGGATGCACCGGATAGTGTATTCCACTGCAGATATTCACTAAAGGGCTCCAGGTTCAATCAGGGGTTCAGGGGGCAGTGGGGAAGGTAGGGGGGAAGGAAATCAGGAAGCGGGTGGGAGAAGGGATAGAGCAAAGAGCATGGAGAGCATACAATTAACAACATAAAGAAATGAAGAGGGGTCACAGGCCCCAGAAAAGATATGCTCACCACAGGATATCAGGAATACAAGAGCCCAAGTAGCGGATGCACTGGATAGTGTATTCCACTGCAGATATTCACTAAAGGGCTCCAGGTTCAATCAGTGGATCGGGCGTTGGGAGGCTGGAGGGAAGCAAATCAGGAAGAGGGTTGCGGGTGGGAGAAGGGATAGAGCAGAGAGCGCAGAGAGCCCACAAATAACAAAATGAAGAGGTGTTGAAGGCCCCAGGAAAGACATACTCACCTCAGAATAAAAGCAATACAAGACCCATACAGTGGATGCACTGGAGAGTATATCCATTGCAGATATACACTAAACGCCTGCAGCCCTACTCAGAGTCTCAGTAGGTGGGAGGCAGGAGGGAAGAAATCAGGAAGTGGGTGGGGGTGGGATAAGGGTTAGAGCACAAAGCACAGAGAGTGCACGAATAATACAATAAAGAAATGAAGAGGGGTTGATTGATTTATAGGGCACCAAAGCCTGCAGACATCAGGGCTCAAAAACAATAACACAGTGGACAAACATAAAGGATCAGGACAAAAGTGCAGGAAGAACCAGCGCGTCAGGGAAACAGCATTAGTTGAAGGTAGAACTTAAGAGATTTTAGATGAATAGAGCAGTTTTCAGTTTCCGATGAAAGGTATTGTATTCCTTTATCAGGCTAAGCTCTAGGGGCAGGGCATTCCAGATCTTAGCGGGCCTGATAATGAAAGCTTTTCACAAGCAATTGGCGAGAGAGAATTTGGGTGTTTTTACCAAGGTGGTCGAGCGTAGTTTCCTCGGTGGCTCATAAAGAGAGACCAGGTCGTTAATATAGATTGGAGCTGTGCCAAATAGTGATTTGTGGGTTTGTGTAGCAGCCTTGAATTCTAGCCAAGAGGTAACCGGAAGCCAATGAAGAACTCTGCGGCTATCCGAGATATGCTCTCTTCTAGATTTGTTGACAGTAATGCGACTGCATCAATTTGAAGGATTTGCAGACCTTGAATGTTTTTTTTATTTGTTATGAATAACAGAGCATTACCGTAGTCTAATCTAGAGAGAATCACAGCAGGAGTAACCGAGCAGCAGTTGGGCGCTGACAGGAAGGGGCACTGGTTTCTCAGCAGCCGAGGATAAAGTGATCCATTTTCTACTGTCTGATTGATGTGGGCATCTGCACTGAGTAACGGGTCAAGGTAGAAGCCCAGGATCTTCACGCTCTTTGAAACCAGGATTGGACAGCCATGGATAGAGAATGATTGATAGTTAGAGTGTAATTTTGCTTGAGCATGCTTGTTACCAAGACCAGCAACTCCGTCTTTATCGTCATTTAGACACATCCAGTTTTTACTCATCCAGGTCTTAATGTGGCCATAGGTGGTCCGAAGAAGGTTCACGCCCTTAGCATATTCCACTGATAACTCAAGTACTCTCTCGATGTCATCAGTGTATTTTGAGAAATACACTCCAAGCTCATCCAACATATAACAGAAAGGTTTGTTAAGTGACTTCAATTCAGCACTCCAACTAAGTCAATGCCTAGTCTGGGATGCCCAAGGGAAGCCCTTATTTATATTTATTTTATGACAAGTTCATAGATCTGGATGATAAACCCTTGTATAACGCCCCTCTCTTTGAATCCCCCTGACCTCACTGAGCCAAGAAGTAGGTTTGTTTTGCAAATTAAAAGATTTATTTGAAAATTAAACAATATATATATATATATCACACCTTATATGAATAAATTAATATTTGATAGCACACTTATGAATATAATGTTAATCAACAATGGGTAATGTTACAAATGCACACTCTTTTCAATCAGTGAGGAGTTAGCATAGAAAGGATAAGGTAGCAGAGAATACTTTTATGGTTTCAAGGAAAAGCAATGATGGAAAGAATGCAGCACAGAAATAAACTGATATGGTTTCAACAAGAGATAATATGATCACTTTTCCTTTTGACAATTCACTCCCCCCTATGCAATATAAGGAGATGGAAGGGGAGCAAACAGTTTTCAGGAATACAATCAAATGCAATACAAATTCCAGTTCCCCCCTAGCAAGCTTAGAGCAACCGGTATGCTTTAAAACAGGCAGAAATACTTTTAAATGTGATTTGCAATGAAGTGAACAATATGCTAAAAATGATTTTTATTCTCTATAGGAGATTCAGGGTAGGTATCAGCTACTTTGAATTAGTTCAGGTCAACACTAGCAATTAATCAGGAATGATTATCAGATAGAAAACGAATTTCCGCAGTTGCAAGCAAAAGACAGCTATTTTTGATAGGTGGAGAAATTAAGTCAAAATGCATCAGCTGGTGTTCAGTAAGATTTTTGAATATCTTGCAATGTTTGAAATAGGCATTTTGAGCTTGCATTCAGAGAAACAAAGGTGATTCAAAGCGCTTTTGAGCTAACAGGCACGCTGTTTTTCCTTTGGCACCACGTTTCACTCATGGCGCTTCTGGCCCATCACGCTCGCACTGGTGGGTGGCGAGTCAGGGGACCATTTTGGTGTGTGCAAAAACTGCACGGTTTTCCTGGATTCTGGCGCAATTGTGGGCTTTTCGGCCATCTTGGATTTTCTAAGCACCAAATGTTGCAGCATAATAACTTGAACGTGGGTCGATACACCTGACAGGTTGGATATGTAGGTTTAATAGCAGAGGGGACATACATCCTCCCTGAGGAACTCCATGAGAAATGGGGGAGAAGGGAGAGGTGGCCTCGCCCCAACACATCAAGGATGTGTAATTCAGAAGGAATGATTTCACCCATAGCATAGAATCAGGGTTGCAAAGGCCATGTTCCTCTAATACAAGCAAGAGTTGATCATGATTGAGATTGAAAGCCACTGATAAATCCAAAAAGAACCAACAAGCCAGAGTGACAAATATCCAAGATTTCCAGCATATGTGTCTGTAATTCTAGAAATTTAGTCTCATTACCATGATGAAGGTCTGAAACCAGACTGTCTCAGATGCAAGATATTACATTTTTCAACAAATTCTTGCATTTGATTTGTGGCACTTTTATCAAGTAATTAAAGGAGGAAGTGGCAGTGGTAATGGGACGAAGATTACCTGGGTCATTAGGATCAAGTCCTGGCTTTTTAATCAGAGGGGTGATAGGAACTTTTTTTTTTGGATAGAATCAGGGTCTTGATTGCTAGAAAAAGAGGAGTTGACAAATCTTGTCAAAAAAGGAGCAAACATTTCCTTATGATCTAGGATAAGGTTAGCTGTAATAGTATTCTCTGAACACTAGGATGGATGCATTGTGGAGAGAGTAGCCATCATATCAGTGAGAGAGATGGGAGCAAAGCTCAACATACATTCTGACATATTAATCAGGGGGCCAGCTGGGGACAGGAGGGAGGGTGTTTCTCAACCATGAGTTAAGCCCTGATTTTGTCCCTCGCCTTATCTACCTTAGCATTAAAGGCACACTGTATTTCAGAACATACTTGGTCCATGGGGACTATAGCTATGGAAAGGCACTAGGCTTCTATACAGATTTAACGATCTGAAAGAGCTTTTTAGAGCAGTTATTAGCTTCCTCAATTTGCTTGTTGTAAATGTATATTTTAGCTTTGAGGATGGCTGTCCTATAGGCTTTCTCTAGGGTCTTCCATTGATCTTTATTGTGAGTGGAAGGGCATTTAAGCCATTTAGTCTCGGCCTGACGTTTTCCAATTTTCAATTGGCACAGATCTTGTGTAAACCATTTCTGATGGGAAGGGTTGTATCTAACAAGCTTATTCCTAACTGTGGCCACTCTGTTCAGCATAGAGAGCATAGATGTATTAAAGGTGTCAGTAAGAATAGAAGGAGAAACCGAGTCAGAAGTGTTTGACATAAGCTACTCCAAACAGTCTTTGAAATCTACCTGTGCAACATTTGTAAAGTTCTGTGTTTTTATGGTTTTCGGCAGATTAGGTAGTTTAGGAAGTGGCGTAAGAATAGAGACTGTGAAAGATATATAAAAGTGGTCAGACCAAATACATGGAGAGGTGACCACCGTATTTACGTGGAGATTGTTTGCCACAACCCAATCAAGGGAATGACCTTTGATGTGAGTGGGAGCACTATTGAGGATGTGAAAATTGGCATTATCTAGTTCATTTTCTAAATTGGTTGCTTGTTTGTTGGTGGCGTCATTATGCCAGCGATTAAAGTCCCCCACCAGCAATGTAGAGCAGTTGGGTCTTTGCAATTTATTAAGAAGGTGGAAGAGGTCTTGGTCAATGTTTGGTGTTTCACTCGGAGGGTGATAAAACAAAACCATCTTAAGGCGCTATTCATTGACAGAGTCACTTTGAGGTGAAGAATTTCACAATCATTAAGTAAGCAAGGAGATTGGAAAAGGTTAAGGTGGCTTCTTGCTATAATAGCAAACCTCTCTCCCCTAATTGGCCTATAAGGCAGTTCTGACAGAAGGTGCTATAACCGTCAGGGGTGACTAGCTCAATCAGTGGACCACAAGCTTCGTTTAACCATGTTTCTGAGAGGCACAGTATGTCAAGGTCTTTTTCCATGATATAATCTTGGATGTTAGTAGCATGTTTAGGGACTGAACGGATATTAAGTAAGATGCAGTTAAGATTAGCAATGGCCTTGTTAGTTGTTGCAGTCTCAGCAAGAATAGCATGTGGGGCAATCAGCAACTGGTGGATGGAGATGGTCTCGTTGTTCGCCTCAAGAGGTAATCTACAAGGCAGAGCACTATAGTTTTTAACTATATTTAGTGGCTGAGCATTATTCACAGTAGGGGGAAGCCTGCTCAGAGGCAGAGCACATTTCAGATTTGTGTTGACCTTATTGATGTTTGCAGTCTTGGCTGGGGTAATTCCAATGGGCAGCACAACCAGAGTCGAGAGGCCCCGAAGGGATCTATGATTATCTAAAGAAAGTGGCGTTTCTGTGCATAGGTCCCTATTGATTTCTTTCAGAGGCAAAAGCCTTGTGGGCAATCATCCTTACATACGGGTGTAGGACTGGCTAAAGGTGGAGCAGCTGGCGCGGTGGTCTAATCTCAAAGAGAGATTTTTATCCACAGTGGCAAGGTGGTGTGCTTTTTGGCAAGCAAGCAGCAGATTGAGGATATCAGATTGAGGGATGCAGTTGTTCAATGGATACTCTCCAAATTATCAACCCTTTTCCCTTCATAAAGTGATAGAGAGGGCTCCTCAATAGATACTCTCCATCTTATCTACGCTCACCCCTTCATAAACCAGTAAATACGGCCACCTATATGGATACCACCCAAAGTATGTTCACTGCCCCTTCATATAGAGAAAGAGATGGCCATCTCAATGGATACTGTCCATCTTATCTACCATTGCACCTTCATAAAGAGATAGGGAGGGCCCCTCAATGGATACTCTACATCTTATCTAAGCTCACCCCTTCATAAAGCAATAAAGAAGGTAATCTCAATGGATGCCCTCCAACATATATACACTAGCCCTTTATAAACGGGCTGAGAGGGCCCCTCAATCGATACCCTCCATCTTATCTACACTTTCCCCTTCATGAAGCAATAAAGATGGCCATCTCAATAGAGACTCTCCAACTTATCAACCCTTTTCCCTTCATAAAGTGGTAGAGAGGGCCCCTAAATGGATACCCTGCATCTTATTTTTTTTTTTTAAATGGATTGGGTCTTTATAATGGTCCTATAGACCAATGCTATTTCAAGGCACATCAAGACAGAAGGATGCGGGGGGTGCAAGGGAAGAACAACAGTAACGTTCATACTAGGTCTTGAAACATTCGGAATGTGCAAATGCCGTAAAAGAAAAAGGGGGAGGAGAAGGAGAATGGGAGGTGAAGGTGGTGGTAGGGGCAGGGAAAAAGACAACAATGACATTCCTACTAGGTCATGAGACAATTCAAAGCATGCACGTGTAGTAACAGAAGAGGGGGAGAAGTGGGTGGGAGGGAGTGGAGGAAGGGGTAAACAGTTCCTGTTAGGACGTTTGATGTTTCAGAGCATTCAAATACAATAACAGAAATAGGGAGGGGTGTAGTAGGGGGGAGGGGAAGAGTAAGATGGGAAGTGCAGGGAAAAAGACAGAAAAAAATCCTTTGTTGCAGTTGAAATTAAAGGTCTGATACTCAGGTAAGGGAAGTGAACCTACTTACTAAGTTCCAGTGGCAAGGTATATACATCAGGTCTTTCCAAGGGTAAGTAAGTAGGAAGGTTATTAGGAGACATACACCGGCCTCCTCTAGCACAGGTTGCTTCACTCCAACTGACCTTCATGGAACTTACAGGGGCACTCACACCACAAAAATTCCAAAGGCATAATATTCCATCGGGCATTCTCTCAGGCAAGCAGTCATGCAGGACCAAAGCAGGGAACACAAGACACAACACATCTTCCTACTCAACAGAAACCAAAATAAAGGTACGGAAATAAATAAGTGCAAGGGAAAATACACAAGGTAATGTGACCAAAGTATGAAACCAATAACCCTCTAGCCACATCCACTCCAAACTCCAAAACTCCAATCCAAATCCCACTCACTCCATTCCAAAGAACAAAGAGACAGGCCTCATGCTCCCACCAACATAGCCCCTTCAACGACCTGCAAATCGGCCATTCCACTATCCGTTACACTCATAATATGTAGCAGGCCTACCACAGACACTCAGACCAAGGAACCAGCCTTAACTCTCAACACAGCAGCATTGCCACCTAATCCCAAAACAACACACTCATTCATCCTGCTGCCAGCAACTAAGGTATACTGAAACACAGCACACCCTTCATCTTCTAGCATGCTACCAGAACAAATAATCAAACCTCAAAATGCACAGAGCACGGCTCCCACTCAATGCACGGCAGGCAGAGGACCACCCATTAAGGTACCAGCATCCAACTCCCCAACGCACAGGCAGGAAACCCCCTCAAGTTTGGTGTCCCCAATATGTGTGGCACTTGTTGCAGAGCACCCCTATAAAAGTAGTACTGGGTGCAAAACCCCAAAATCTGTGGCACGGGTGGCAGAAAACCCCTATAAAACTAATGCCGGGTTGCAAACCCCAAAATCTGTGGCATGGGTGGCATAACACTAAAACTTCCAAACCCCCTAACATTGCTACCAAGCAAACTTCCACCATTCTCCCAATGCACAGCAACCTCAAGCACACACAAGCTGATACATTGCAATCCAAATATTGAACTCTAAACCTTTTGTGAAAATAACACCCTCACTTCAAAGCCCATAATGTACACATTGGTCCTGTGGAAAAAACCATTACTGCAATATACATCCTAATATTAATGCATTGTTGTCACAACCATCAATGATCAGAAAATATTGCAACTCTCCTAAACAGAGGCCATGTTGACCACACCAAAAACACTTCAACCACAACCAAACCAAAAGAGAACTGAGCCAAACATAACCAGGCAGGACCTAAGACATATCACAGGCCTCACATCAGACACTCGGCTGGCTCCCCTTCCTCTCACAACTGAAATTCCAATTCCTCTGCCTTGTCTACAAATCTCTCCACGACCTCGCCCCTCCTATCTTGCCTCCCTCCTCTCATTTTACTCTCCCTCCCGCTCTCTCTGCTCAGCTGATCTCCACCTTCTCGCTGTACCCCAGCTCCTTGTGCCTCCTCGCGATTCTGCTCCTTCCAACTCTTGGCCCCCCTCCTTTGGAACTCCCTACCTCTCTCTATCCGCTCCTCCCCTACCTATCCATCTTTCCGCTCCTCCCTCAAAACCCTTCTTCTTCACTCCCCCCTGACTCTCCTTCCCTAACTCTCTCCCCCCTCCCACACCTTAGTGCGTTGGAGGTCATCCGGGGTCCCCCCCTTCCCCTCACTCCTTCCCCCTCCCTCCTCTGTGTAAATTGTTCTAAATACTGTATCACTGGTTTGTTTCATGTTTGTAAATTATGCTTCATTCATTACTGTACCTGTTGTTGTTCGTAAAGCGCTTTGGTGTAAAGCGCTATATAAACTCATCTATTCTTCTACCACCTATGGTCCTGCTTCTCCGCTTCCCATGGAGACTTCACCTCCACCATGAGGCTGCGCCTGACTTGGAAGAGAAATGCTGCCTAATGGACCCTGGCATGCTCCACATGGAGTCCCATGCACACGAGACTCACAAACTTTTTAAATATGATTGTGCGCATTCTGCGCTCTTCCTGGCTCTTTTCACCCAGCCTGGTGAGTGCGCACCACATTATTTGCTTTGTTTGCAGTGTTTGTAGTGCTCAGCTTCATTGGAGCCATGTGCTTGAATCCACCTTCCAAGATGGTGGCTACTTTCTTCTTTGTCTGCTGTCCCTACTGACCACAGCTCCTGCTGCACTGTGATTGGCCTTTGGGTTCCTCTTAAGGGCCAATCCCGACGCCGGCAGGTGGACGCCGGCCCACCTTCTAAGGCCCTGTTTGTTTCCCTGTTCGTTTTACCGGTGAGTCCCTCTCTTTTCATTTTCCCTGCTCCGTATTTCCTTCCCTTGTCCCCCCTCTTTGCTCCTTCATTTCTCCGTGTTGCTCCCCTGTCCCCCTCCCCCCCTCCATGCTCTGTGTTGCTCCCCTGTCCCCCACCCCCCCACCTTGCTCCGTGTTGCTCCCCTGTCCCCCCACCCCCTCTCCATGCTCCTTGTTGCTACCCTGTCACCCCACCCCCCTCCATGCTCCGTATTGCTCCCCTGTCCCCCCACCCCCTCTCCATGCTCCGTGTTGCTACCCTGTCCCCCCTCCCCCTCCATGCTCCGTGTTGCTAACCTGTCCCCCCTACCCCCCTCCATGCTCTGTTGTTTCCCATTTGTGTCTCCGATGGTCCCCTGTCCCCCCACCCGCCTCCATGCCCCGATGTTCCCCTGCCCCACCCCCCCTCCATGCTCCTGTGTTGCTCCCCTGTCCCCCCCACCCCCTCCATGCTCCGTGTTGCTCCCCTGTCCCCCACCCTACCTCCCTGCTCCGTGTTGCTACCCTGTCCCCCCACCCCCCGCCATGCTCCGTGTTGCTCCCGTCATCCCCCCTCACCACCTGAATTGTCCCCTTGCCCCCTCTCCTCCTCTCTCCCCTTTCTTCTCCTACCCCTCCATATCCCATGCTCCTCCCCTGTTATTTGTCTTTACGACCCTCTTGCCCTCTCCCCCCTGTTTCTCCTTTGGTGTGGTCTCTCCCCCGCTCTGCACTCTGCTACCTCATATCCTTGCTTAGACATGCTTGATGCTGCATGTCTTGTCCCCCACTCTATCACCCCTCTCCCCTCTTCCCCCCTCTTTCTGTCCCTCATGCCATTGGCACTTACTCCTATCATGTGTCCCTTGACCTTTGATAACAGCCTGCCTGTCCATCCTCCCCTTCCTCTTGTTTTTCACTTGCACTACATCAATTGTCATCATGCATTAATGTTACTGCTTGTTTGTTCTCATGTTCTTTCTCTCCCCCTCCCCTCCATAAATGTTTCAGCACTTGCACTATCAGAAATGTTTCCAGGCCTAGTACGATAGTTATTTTCACATTCTGAATTGTTTCAAGGACTTGTAAGAATGTAATTTGTTTCTCCCATGTTCCCTCCCTCCTTGAAGCGCTTTGAAACACATTGTGTATAGGCGCTATATAAATAATCAATCAATCAATAAACATAAACACACAATAACTAAGTCAGTGGGCCTCATTACGACTTCGGCGACTTCCTTTAGCGGAGCCCGTAAACCTGTTCCGCCTCAGTCGTAATGAGGCCCAGTATCCTCTGTTATATACTGAAAGCTCTCTCGAAAAAAGGCCAAAAATCTGGATCAAGTTCCTCCAAAACCATGAGATATGTGCTCTGAGGCTCCAAAAGGGTAGAACCACAACATCTGCCATATCCCCAAGTGTCCCTCCAATGAGCTGATGCCTCCTCTGATGCCGAACAGCATGCAGGACAAAGAACAAAATTCTTGCAACAGTACATTTTCCATTGATGACTGTGAGCGTTCACTGTCTCACCATTGTCTGTGCCCACCTCCTGAACTGCATGCTTGATAAGGCCTTGATGCTGTAAGGTGGCCCCTCTGGCGCCTCATCCTCTAACTGCTTAATCTCTCCCAGGCTGTATCCGTACCAATGATCAGGTGTGTTGCTCCAGTGGCCAGAAATAATGTCAAGGTGGCCCCACTGGGAAATGCTGCTACAACAGCTGCTACCATATATTATCTATTAAGATCATTGTCTCTTACAGCGCCACGATGCCTTTGGCTGCTGCGCGCTTTAAACATGTTAATAAATAAATAAATAAATACACTCCAGAGCCCAACACTGCAAGGTGGCTCTGCTGGGAAATGCTGCTCCAGTGGCCAAATAACGGTAAGGTGGCCCATCTGTGAACCAGTGGCCAATTATTCATGGTGGCCCTGCTGAGGAACTGCTACACATCTTTGTAACTCCTTTTCCAGAGGCCAAAATACTTAAAGGTGGCCCCACTGATGCTCACTACTATTTCAGTGGCCAAAATGCTTAAAGTGGCCACACTCTGTAATGTGGCCCCGCTGGGAAATGCTGTTCCAGTGGGCAAATAACTGTAAGGCAGCCCCACTGGGATGTGCTGCTCCAGTAGCTGAAAACAGCAACATGACCACACTGGGAAGTGCCGCTTCAGTGGCCAGAGACTGTAAGGTTGCCCCACTGGGACTCTAACTGCTACTACAGTTAACTCCCGCCCCCAGAAGCCTCATTCCTGCCATGTAACTGCTGATGGGCTGTGGGACAGGGGTCAGCTCACCTTTGGGGCAGGGGGCAGTAGATTTCCCCTGCCCTGGTCTCACAGCTTCCTTTCTTCCTTCATGCACTTCTAACTCTGTACAGCAATAGGATCCTGGCCCTTCCCTCAAGCCAGCTTGTGGCAAGTGTTGCGGGGTGAAATTAAAGGTCTGATACTCAGGTAAGGGAAGTGAACTTATTTACTAAGTTCCCCTGACAAGGTATATACATCAGGTAAGTCCAAGGGTAAGTAAGTAGTCATGGAGCTTACAAGGGCACTCAAACCACAACATTCCACAGGCATAACATTCCATCAGGCATTCTCTCAGGCAAGCATTCATGCAGGACCAAAGCAGGGAACACAAGACACAACAATGTCCCTTATAGGTCATGAGACAATTTGGAGCGTGCAAGTGCGGTAACCGAAAATGAGGGGAGAAGGGGCGAAGAAGTGCAGGATGGGAAGGAAGGGAAATGATAAGGCGGGAGAGAGGAGAAGGGTTTATAAGTGTAAGTGAACAGGTTCACTTGCACTATTGAGGAGGGGGTGCACAAGGGAGTGCTAGAGGAGAAGAGTGAAGGAGCACAGTGGCAAGGAGTGATCGGAGAGTCCACCAAGGCTGGAGCAACAGGAGCACTGTTTTGGATGAGACTCTCACAGAGCGAGGCACTCCAGACACCTTGCTGGGTGATGTGGGAGAGAAGAGGGGAGTAAGACGAAAAGGGAGAGGGGGGCCAAGAGAAGCCTGAGCATAGGTGGGGGAGAAGCACAGAGCAACTTCAACACAATAGCAATGCAATCTGGAATCAAGAGTCCAGGAAAAAAGGCAATACTTAAGTTTCAACATACAGCAGAATTGGCAATAAGACATAGATACAAATTTCCTGGAAAGGGGGAAACAGTCCTAGGTTTCAACATACAGAAGAAATTGCAGAACACCTGTATATGAATTTCCTGGAAAGCAGGAAAAGGGCCTAGGTTTCAATATACAGCAGAAAAAGCATAACACCGAGATGTGAATTTCCTGGAAGACTCTAGGTGCCCGAGAAAGACAACATACAGATGTGGGTGACGTAAAGCAGACCAAAGCATTAGTAAAAGGAGTAATAAGAGAGGTTGGACAGTTTAATAGGGAGCAGAAGTGGCTGTCCTCCTACCTGCAACTTCCTTACCTAGTCAGTCACTGCTGGTTAATAGCTGTGCTGCATGCTCCCCGGTGAACACTGGCAAAAGCTGTCTGAAACTGCTATGGTAGGAGCTGCCCTTTGTCTCTGAGCCCTTAGACGCAGAGAGCCGCACAGGCATTGGGGCTGCCCTGTAAGGCCGGAGGAAACAGGGTTGCAGGACTAATCAAAGTCTTGGGAGGCAGTGCAGGAGACGGGCGGGAAAGAAATCAGGAAGCGGGCGGGGGTGGGAGAAGGTAGAGAGCACAGAGCGCGTATAGCATACAAATAACAAAATAGAGAAATTAAGAGGGTTTGCAGGCACCAGAAAGGACATCCTCAACTCAGGATAACAGAATACAAGAGCCCAATCAGGGAATACACCAGAGAGTGTATCCCGCTGCAAGTATTCACTGAAGGGCTCCAGGCCCAATCAGAGGCTTGAAGCGCAGCACTGCAGGAGGCGGAAGGGAAGGAAATCAGGAAGCGGGTTTGGGTGTGGGAAGGGATACAGCACAGAGCGCAGGGAGTGCCGAATCAACAAAATAAAGACATGAAGAGGGGTTTCAGGTCCCAGAAAAAAACATCCTCACCTCAGGATAACAGGAATACAAGAGCCAAAGTGGAACATTTACCGGAGAGTTTATCCCACTGCAGATATTCATTAAAGGGTTACAGGCCCAATCAGAGGCTCTGAGGGCATTGTTGGTGGTGGGAGGGAAGGAAATCAGGAAGCTGGTGGTGGTGGGAGAATGGATTGAGCACAGAATGCGTAAAGCACACAAATAACAAAATAAAGAAATGAAGAGGGGTTGCACTCCCCAGAAAAGACATCCTCACCTCAGCATAACAGTCATACAAGAGCCCAAGCAGCGGATGCACCAGAGAGAGTATCCCACTGCAAATATTCACTAAAGGAATCAAGGCCCAATCAGATGCTTGCAGAGGTGGTGCGGGAGGGGAGGAGATCAGGAAGCATGCTTTGTTGTTAGAAGGGATAGAGCATAGAGCATGGAGAGCGCACAAATAACAAAATATAGAAATGAATAGAGGTCAAATATCCTCACATCAGATAACAGGAATACAAGAGCCCAAGCAGCAGATGCACCGCAGAGTCTATCTGGCTGCAAATATTCACTAAAGCGATCCAGGCCCAATCAGAAGCTCAGGAGGTGCGGGATGCCGGATGGAAGGAAATCAGGAAGCGGGTGGGGGTCGGAGAAGGACAGAGCGTGGAGATAGCACAACTAACAAAACAAATAAAATAAGAGGGGTTGCAGGCCCCAGAAAAGAGATCCTCATCTCAGGGTAACAGAAATACAAAACCCCAAGCAACGGATGCACCAGAGAGTGGATCCAACTTCAGATATTCACTAAAGGGATCCAGTCCCAATCAAAGGCTCACGGGATGGTGCGTGAGGCGGGAGGGAAGGAAATCAGGAAGCGGGTTTGGGTGCGAGAAGGGATAGAGCCCAGAGCATGGAGAGTGCAGAAATAACAAAATAAAGAACTCAAGAGGGGTCAGAGACCCCAGAAAAGACATCCTCACCTCAGGATAAAGGTCATACAAGAGCCCAAGCAGCAGATGCACCAGAGAGTGTGTCCCACTGCAGGTATTCCCTAAAGGGCTCAAGGGCCAATCAGAGGCTCGGTGGGTGCTGTGTGAGGCTGAGGGAAGGAAATCAGGAAGTGGGTTCGGGTGGGAGAAGTGACAGAGCACAGAGTGCGGAGACCGCACAAATAACAATTTTATGTTTTATTTTTTTTAAATGTGGTGCATTTGGTTACATAGTAGCCTTAAACACTTTACACAAAAAAGAAAATATTAAAAAGGACAATATACAAAAATGTATTAAAACCGTTAATTACACATCATTTTGCCTAACATAATAAAATCTCTAAAAGAATACATAGTACAAATATTAGGCAATTGAATATCACAATTACATTTCATGAAGACCTTTCTAAGTGTGTATATAGTCTACTAACAACTATTTCTCACACATGGAACGCCACCGCCACTGCAATGACCAAAGACTCTGCCCCAAAGATAATACTCCAAAATGTGTCTGTTGGCAACAGATCAAATTTTCCATTTGCTCTCTCATAGCCGCAGCCAAGCGCTTCACATTGAGTCAGTACATGTTAGGCTGATTCCACACGTTAGAAGCAAAGACTGCAGATTCTATCTTCATGCCGTATACCCACCCAGGCCCCCATGATTTCCAGGACTGAGAAAGTCTACATCCTTAATGAAAGGATGCATCTAATAAGGACCGGAACCCAGAGTTTTACTAAATAAGTGTTAGGGGCTCCCAGAACAAAAGCTTGGAGTGTGTATTTAGCAAATTTCTGGAGTGTCACTAAATGTGTTAATGCCTGATCTTCATCAAATGACCGGGCTGGCTATCTGGGCCAAGTTATACTCAAGCTAAGATTCTGGGACTGGAGGAACCCCATTCGCCCCTAAACATCTTCTTACTCTTCAGTCCAGATTCATAAACCAAATACTCCTGGAGAATCTCAAAGAGTGTTGCACGGAATGGCCTAGTAAGGAATCCTTTACCCCCAGGTTATACTGTTCCGATGCCCAAAACATACAGGCCACCAATGACCAAAGTGATATTAGAGATGGTAGGCTGAGTTCAAACCTAATGCCTCCACTGGGACACATGGCTGTAGGTTCAGCAACGACCAAAGGATCTTCCCCTCCAGCTTGTGCAAAGGAGCCACCACCCTCAGGGGAAAGACCACTAGAGCATACATCATTGCCGGACTATTGAAGTCTTGTATGCTAGAATGTTTGCTTCTATGCATCTGCCCGCTGTCCATCAATCGTTTTTATAAGGGTGACCCACTTATACCAAACCTTATGGGTTATGTCATCAGCCAATTGGACCATAAAAAGGTTTGACCTAATGAAAATACCCAGGAATTTATATTCCATCATTCACTCCAGCTTAGTATTGGTGCGATCCAGGATGACGACGTCAACCACAGAGGACAAACACAGAAGCACCTCTCTGCCATACTGTGGCGGAAAATTCAGGATCTGTTTCAACTTCTGAGTGAGCTGGGAGATATACAGGTTAAAAAGCAAGGGG
The DNA here is from genome assembly GCF_040938575.1 of Ambystoma mexicanum. Lineage (NCBI taxonomy): Eukaryota > Metazoa > Chordata > Amphibia > Caudata > Ambystomatidae > Ambystoma > Ambystoma mexicanum. The sequence goes on along the minus strand of NC_090926.1, from coordinate 1,152,505,658 downwards.
GCTCATGAGCATCCCTGTTTCAATCCTCTCCTGTTGGGGAAGGGCACAGACAGTTCCCCCTCCTGGGATAGTCTGACTCTGACCTCAGTCTCACTATAGAGTGCTTTGAATAAATCGAGCAGGGCGGACCTATGCACCAGCCTTCAAGCATACCACAGAGTTTAGCCCTGACCATGCTGTCAAATGCAAATAACACTGGGTATCTGAGATTAGGGTCCGGAGGGTCCAGATCGAATGAGAGGTTGCACAGCCCTTCCTGAATCCCATTTGTTGGTAGTTTAACAGGCCCTTCTCCTCCACCCAAGCTGACAACAGGGCCAATAAGAGGTCGGCAAATATCTTCAAGCTGCAATCAAGCTTTGCCAACAATCTATAATTAGATGGCAGGTCACAGGACCTTTCTTATAAACAGGCATTAAGATGGATAGATACTTTCCATGTTGTTGGAATGTTTCCTGTTTTGGACATCTGCATGAATAATTGTTGTAAGATATGAGCTCACATTTGCGGCTCGGCCTTCAGTACCAGATTGGATTAGCCATCTGGACCGACCGCACTTGAAGCCTTAGTTGTAATTATACAGTCCTCCAAACCCTCCGCCTTTATGTGCGAGCTCAACAATGAATTTGCCATAGATTTGGCTTCCATACCCCATGTTCCCCTCTTTCAAAAACCTTACAAATGAGTATTGCCCATTGGTTCTCAGTTACTGCTACAATCTCCTGTGCCTTTGACAAATTCGGCCCGTGCCCCCGGAGCCAGTGCCAGACATTCCAAGAGTCATTCATCCTTATCAACCTGTTCAAGAATCTCCACTCCATGCCGTTCTTAGAACACCTGTGGTACAGGAGCCAATTTGTGTACCTAGCCCTTAGCCCAGCTAGTTATTTTCACTTAACGCCTTCCAAGAGCGAACCGTTTCTCCTTATCATTTGAGAGGCTGAGTTCAGCTCTCGCTAATTTTTGTCAATAGCAATATCAAGAGGGCCAAACAGAGAATACAGATTGCTTAAATCGTTATTGCAATATGATAGAATTTCGGAATCATTGAGGCCACTGTTTCTCAGAGAGAGATTGAACTGCTCAATCGTTCTGGCTGACCAGCACAGTCTATTTCCCCGAGAATCAGTCTTTCTCTTGACCTTCTCCAAATCATATTGCAAACCAGTATAAGCATCACATGGTCACTAGAGGCTCTCGTCTCCACCACAAGGTTATACTTTTTTTAAGATGGTCATTCATAAAAATAAAATCAATTTGGCTGCTGTGAGAACCAATAGACCAGGTCAACTTATCCACCCCTTCTTTCAAACTTAAGGGGTAGAGTTCAAACTCAGCCAATGCTCCCGACCACTCTTTAGGCCTGGCCGTCTGCCACCCTTTTCTGACGGGCCGACACCCCTGTATAAGGTTCAGTGGCTCAATCTACATTGAAATCCCGAGTTAGAATAATAATTCCTCCCGGGAAGTGCATCACCCAGTCTCTGAAAGTCTCCACGGTAGCATCAATTATTTCTGCGTTCAATGCACCTCCCGGGGATTGTGCAGATTCATCAACAGAGTAGGCTCGATGCCAACTCCCAAATTCTTTATATGGGCTTCCAGAAAATTAAATTGGGATGGGCCTTACCGGGGCAGTACTCAGTGAGTTTGGTAGTCACTTTGGCACCAATGCACAGGCCCTGTTTTGGGTGACAACTCATAGGAGCCTCAGACAGCAGAAAGATTAAGGAATAGCCATCCAAGTCAAAAGTATCTCACTGCCAAGTCTTAGCCAACAAAAACAGAAAACACTCATCAACATTTCCAATGGATTGTGCAATGCATAGAAATGAGCCATGGGCCCTAGAGTTTCAAGAAAGAATCTGCATAACACCAGCTGCCTCCACTGCCCGGTGTCACTGCAGAACCTGTGGGACCTTGGCCCATTGCCCACTCTGCCTCAGCAGCTCTTGGGTTGTCTTCTTCCCACAGGGACCTCTCGGGACCACCTGGGCCTGTGTCTCCCAATTGCTTTGGGAATTTGGGGCAATTGGCACGAAGGCCAGAATTTCAAAACCTAACTTCCTTAGTGCTCTTGCATTGTTACATATACACTCTAGCACCAAAGGGGGTCACAAATGTTATGACAAACCAATTATCAATGCTTTGTCGATATTATGCGAAGATCCGGAATCATGTGTAAAAGTTTGAGCAGCCACAATCTATGAAGGAATGGACAGTGTGCTGTGGTGTTTGTCTCCATAATCTTGATGTGCAGTAATTCTGAGAGAGAGGATGATGCGAGGACACGAGCCGCCAGTATAACAACCATTAAAACACACAAGGTCTGACGACAAAAACAGAGGAGAACAACATCTGTTGGAAAGAGATAGAGTCGAGATGGAAGTGTATTTCTAACACTCCGAGAAGACACACTGGCAGAGCATGTGAGCTGGGTGCAATTCGAAGACCCAAAAATAAAGTAGTTGGGTGTATCAAGATTGAAAGACGATTGAAGAAGAGAGACATATAAACATGATGGAGCCCTTGACACAAATAACTATGTTGTCTCTGCCAATTGTAACGCCAACTAACTGTGTTGGGCTTTAGTCCTGAAGAAAGCGGGTACACTGACATTGATCCCGCTGAAACCAGTCGACCTGAATAGAGGCTCAGGGTGATGACCAGAACCCCTAAGACCTCCAGAAAGATTGCAAGCTTGGCTAAAACACATTGTTTTATTTAGCAGATTAATTTTGCAAAGTTTTCCGTAGAACTATATACACACAAAAACTTCCTATTTTTTAACTTGTTATAAGGCACACGAGAAGAAAGGCTTAAAAGCACGTTTGACTTCCTGTCGTGTGCATTTGTTTTTAGCTGTGAGGAAAAGTGAGTGAGTGTAGGGTTAGCCTCTCTCCTATCCCCTAACCTAGACAGATGGCACAACAGTACTGACTAGGGAGACTGCACTGCACTTAGGGAAAGTTAGTTTCTTTGAACAGGGATATTCAGTATGTTATAGGCTACTGTAGATGTAGAAGCTATGAATAATTAACTCAAATAGTTTCTGTCTGTGTTGTGTGAACAGTAGTTCTGAACGTCAAGATGTTTCCCACTGCCCAAATAACAAAATAAAGAAATGAAGAGGGGTGGCAGGCCCCAGAAAGGACATCCTCACCTCAGGATAACAGGAATACACTCACCCCTTCATAAAGCAGTAAAGATGGCCACCTCAATGGATACCCTCCAAAGTATGTACACTGCCCATAATAAAGTGGTAGAGCGTGCCCGTCAATGGATACCCTCTGTCTTAGCTCGCCCCTTCTTAAAGCAGTAAAGATGGCCACCTCAATGGATAGTCTCCAACGTATGTACACTGCCTCTTATCACTTCCTGGTCCTCCTTCCCCTCTCCCTTCCCGCCCACCCCCCCTCTGATTGGTTGTCCTTGCAGCCGCTCTGGGACTACGGTACGACCGCTCACCACGCTCGCTTCTTTGTTGAGCCAGAGCGGGTTCGAGCGGTCGCCCTAGCCCCGTGTGACCTGCTGCTGAGGCTGCCTCCCTAGCCCCGTTGGGCTCCAGTTAAGCCTCCTTCTTTTTCTCCTTAGCGCTCCGTGCGCATCTGTGGTGCCCCCTGCCCCCTCCCTCCTCCTCACTTCCTGGTCCTCCTTCCCCTCTCCCTTCCCGCCCACCCCCCCTCTGATTGGTTGTCCTTGCAGCCGCTCTGGGACTACGGTACGACCGCTCACCACGCTCGCTTCTTTGTTGTGCCAGAGCGGGTTCGAGCGGTCGCTGTAGCCCCGTGTGGCCTGCTGCTGAGGCTGCCTCCCTAGCCCCGTTGGGCTCCAGTTAAGCCTCCTTCTTTTTCTCCTTAGCGCTCCGTGCGCGTCTGTGGTGCCCCCTCCCTCCTCCTCACTTCCTGGTCCTCCTTCCCGCCCACCCCCCCTCTGATTGGTTGTCCTTGCAGCCGCTCTGGGACTACGGTACGACCGCTCACCACGCTCGCTTCTTTGTTGAGCCAGAGCGGGTTCGAGCGGTCGCTGTAGCCCCGTGTGGCCTGCTGCTGAGGCTGCCTCCCTAGCCCCGTTGGGCTCCAGTTAAGCCTCCTTCTTTTTCTCCTTAGCGCTCCGTGCGCGTCTGTGGTGCCCCCTGCCCCCTCCCTCCTCCTCACTTCCTGGTCCTCCTTCCCCTCTCCCTTCCCGCCCACCCCCCCTCTGATTGGTTGTCCTTGCAGCCGCTCTGGGACTACGGTACGACCGCTCACCACGCTCGCTTCTTTGTTGAGCCAGAGCGGGTTCGAGCAGTCGCCGTAGCCCCGTGTGGCCTGCTGCTGAGGCTGCCTCCCTAGCCCCGTTGGGCTCCAGTTAAGCCTCCTTCTTTTTCTCCTTAGCGCTCCGTGCGCGTCTGTGGTGCCCCCTGCCCCCTCCCTCCTCCTCACTTCCTGATCCTCCTTCCCCTCTCCCTTCCCGCCCACCCCCCCTCTGATTGGTTGTCCTTGCAGCCGCTCTGGGGCTACGGTACGACCGCTCACCACGCTCGCTTCTTTGTTGAGCCAGAGCGGGTTCGAGCGGTCGCCGTAGCCCCGTGTGGCCTGCTGCTGAGGCTGCCTCCCTAGCCCCGTTGGGCTCCAGTTAAGCCTCCTTCTTTTTTCTCCTTAGCGCTCCGTGCACGTCTGTGGTGCCCCCTGCCCCCTCCCTCCTCCTCACTTCCTGGTCCTCCTGCACCCCCCCCCCCTTCCTCTCCCCCTGCCTTATATCCCACCCCCTCTGGGCTGCCCCCCCTGCCCGGCAGCCCCCCAGGCCAAGGGCCCCTTAGGCAAAGGGCGGCTCCTATGACTGCGGCTCCCTGTGTGTCTGCAGGTGTCCGCAGGGGACGCCAGGCGCCAGTTTCACCTTCTATCTCCAGCTTCTGCCGGCCCACACCACCTACACCTGTTCACCTCATGCGCATGGTGCCTTCACCTCACTGTCCTCCCCAGTTGTGGCTATTTGGGTTTTTCTCCCCTCGCAGGTTCTCAAACATAGGTGGCCTCTCCACTGGGTGTACCTAATATGCATTTACTGTTGTTCTCTAAAATGTGGTAAACTAGGGTTTTTCCCCCCTCGCAGGTTTCTCAAACTTAGGTGGCCTCTCCACTGGGTGTACCTAATATGCATTTACTGTTGTTCTCTAAAATGTGGTAAACTAGGGTTTTTCCCCCCTCGCAGGTTCTCAAACTTAGGTGGCCTCTCCACTGGGTGTACCTAATATGCATTTACTGTTGTTCTCTAAAATGGGGTAAACTAGGGTTTTTCCCCCCTCGCAGGTTTCTCAAACTTAGGTGGCCTCTCCACTGGGTGTACCTAATATGCATTTACTGTTGTTCTCTAAAATGTGGTAAACTAGGGTTTTTCCCCCCTCGCAGGTTCTCAAACTTAGGTGGCCTCTCCACTGGGTGTACCTAATATGCATTTACTGTTGTTCTCTAAAATGTGGTAAACTAGGGTTTTTCCCCCCTCGCAGGTTTCTCAAACTTAGGTGGCCTCTCCACTGGGTGTACCTAATATGCATTTACTGTTGTTCCCTAAAATGTGGTAAACTAGGGTTTTTCTCCCCTCGCAGGTTTCTCAAACTTAGGTGGCATCTCCACTGGGTGTACCTAATACGCGTGGTCAACTTGGCCTTGCCGCTCACTGTCCTCGTGCTTTCATATTGTCTGTCTCCCCCCCCACTGCCTCCTACTCCATGGTGCTCTCTATCTCGCCTATCTTCTCTAACTGCTTCTCTATTGACTATCCTGCTCTCCTCACTAAATCTGGTAGGAAAAAGTTTAAAAAGGACATCCTGGTCTCCAACCCAGGCCTCCCTATTGCTGACACCTACACTAATGCCTGCTCCAAGGAAACTCTTACTGACATCCTCTTTTTTGTGCCTTCGCCTGACCTATGGACCCTTCATATGGTCTCTGTGCTCTCTCCTTTCTCCTCTTCTCCCATTAATGGTGGCACCCGTTGGGATGTCCTCTTGGCCCCCTTCCGCTCCTCTAAGGCCATCCTTAATGTCTACGCTAATGGGACCGTCTTGGTCCAAGGCCCTCAGGCCAACCTTCACCTCTTTGATAGACGCTTCCCACGCCTCATCAACTTCCTCTCCTCTCCTGCTATCCCCCCTCCTCTGTCCTTGGCTACCTTGCCTCTACCCCCCCTCCCTGCCCCCTCTCTTGCTCCTTCCTCACCTCCTTCTTCTACACCTCCGCAGGGCGTACCTCTGATCTGTACCCCTCCCCGGAAGTCCTTCAAGGATGGCAACCTTCTCCACATTGCCACTCTTAACTCTCGCTCTGCAATCAAACATTCCTCTGATATCTGTCACCTTCTTGAGGAACTGGACCTGGATGTCCTCGGTCTCACTGAGACATGGTTCACGGCCAGCTCTGTCACCAGCTTTGACACACTCTTACCTGACGGTTACAAGATCCTCTCCGTGCCTAGGCCCAACCGTGCAGGGGGGGGTGTGGCCCTTATCTTCCCTGAGTGGATTCCTGCCACTGTCACTCCTACGCAGACCTACGTCTCTTTTGAGTGTCTTGTCTGCCGACTCTCTCTCTCTCCTAGCCATTCCCTTACAGTGGCTACTATCTATCGGCCACCTGGTCAAATTTCCTCCTTCCTCTCTGAGTGGGCTGACCTCTCCTCCTCACTCCTGGCCTCAACCACTCAACTCCTCTTCCTTGGTGACTTCAACATCCACCTGGATGCCTCCTGTCCCCCCTCTGGACTCTTTCGTGACCTCTGCGACTCTCTCCCACTCTCTATTCTCCTGTCTGGGCCTACCCATTCTGCAGGGCACACTCTTGATGCTCTGATCTCTTCTGACCTTCCCCTCTCCGTCCCTCTCTCCACTCCTCTCTCCTGGAGTGATCACTTTCTCCTATCCTCCCACCTCACCCTCCCTACCCCACAGGCAAAGCCACCCTCATCTCTGCCAACCGCCTTCTCGGTCATCCGACCCATGAAGCGCGTGTCAATTGAGGCTTTCGCTGCCACCTTCTTGCCCCCCCCTCCCCCTTCGGCTGACTCCCACCCTGACACAGCCCTCTCCACACTCCACTCTGCTATATCTGATAGTCTTGATATCCTTGCCCCTGTCATGAGAATCCGCCTGAAGCCTAAAGCCAAATGCAACTCCTGGTATGACTCGGATCTCGTCACCCTAAAACGCAAGTGCAGGGTGGCAGAGAGGAAATGGCGTGCTTCATGTACATCCTCTGACAAACTGGCCTGCCGCCTGCTCCAAAGGCAATACCGTCTCTCCGTTCTCACCAAGAAGAGAGCCCTTATCCAAGCCCGCATCTCTGCTGCATCTAACAACTCGGCCGAACTCTTCAAAATCTGCAAGGAGCTTGCCAACCCTGCTGCAGTCTCTACCTCTCCTGTCCCCTCCCAGGCCCTCTGCACTGCACTGGCCTCTCACTTCGTCTCTAAAACTCAGGACATCCTGTCCACACTCTTCTCCTATCATCTCCCTCCATCTCTTCCTGGCTCTCCCTCTGGCCCTTCTGCAGCCACCCCTCCTCCCTCCTTCTCTGCCTTTCCCCTTTTTTCTGCTGACGAGGTTTCCAGACAAGTCCGATCTATGAAAGTCTCGTCTAAACAGGTTTACCCCTGCTCCTCCAAAACTATCAAGGACCACATCGACTCCCTTGCTCCTGCCCTGGCTGATTTTTGCAACCACTCCTTCGCCTCTGGAGTCTTCCCATCCCCCCTTAAGCACTCCCTTGTGCATCCTCTTCTTAAGAAACCCTCTTCCGACCCCGCCTGCCCAGCTAACTATCGCCCAATCTCCATCACTCCCTTCCTGGGCAAGCTCCTGGAGAAACTGGCCATCTCCCAGCTCAACCTCCATGCTGAATCTGTTGGTAGTCTTCATGACCATCAATCTGGCTTCAGAGCTGCCAGAAGCACGGAAACTGCTCTCCTGAACATCCGTGAGGACCTGCTCTCAAACCTCGACTCCAACACTCCGTGTGTTCTCATTCTGCTCGATCTCTCTTCTGCCTTTGACACTGTCAACCATGCCATCCTGCTCAACCGTCTCCGTGATAACCTGGGTATCACTGGTCAGGCTCTGGCGTGGCTGACCTCTTTCCTTTCCAACCGACCCTCCCAGGTCCAACTGGGGTCCTTCCTCTCTGACATCTTCTTCTCTACCTGTGGTGTCCCCCAGGGATCTAATCTCTCTCCCTGGCTGTTCAACCAGTATCTGGCACTCCTTGCCCACCGCATCGCCACTCTCTGCCCCAACTTTCAGTGCTATGCGGATGATACCCAGCTCATTTTCAGGCTACCCTCGGCCTCCTCCTCTCCTTCCCTCATCTCCGACTGTCTGTCTGCCATCCAGGAATGGTGTGCCGCCAATGACCTCTGCCTTAATGCCAGTAAGACTGAGATTCTACTCATCGGCACACCCACTCCCTCCTTCCCTGCAGCGCTCTGGCCAGCCTCGCTTGGCCCGCTTCCTGCTCCTACTTGCAAGGCAAAAAACCTCGGGGTCATCTTCGACTCCACACTCTCCTTCTCTCCTCATATTACTGACGTCTCTAAGAAGTCTCACTACCAGCTGCACCTCCTCAGAGGTATTCTTCCCTTCCTCTCCTTCCCCCAGAAGCTCACGGTCTCCAGAGCCCTGGTTCTCTCGAAGCTGGACTACTGTAACAGCCTCTATCTTAATCTGCCTGCCTCTACTCTCCGCCCTCTGCAACTCATCCAGAACAGGACTGCGAGACTTGTCCTTGGCCTCAAGCCCAGGGACCGTATCTCTCCAGGACTGAAATCTCTACACTGGCTCCCTGTGGCTGCGAGGATTAAGTTCAAAACCCTCTGCATTGTCCACAAGGCCTTCTGGGGCCTGGGGCCTATATACCTTCAACTCTCTCTTCCTAAATATCTTCCTTCCCGAGCCCTTCGCTCATCTGTCTCCAACTCCCTCAGGGTCAGCCGCTTCTCGAAGCAACGAGCTGGGGGTAGATCTCTCTCTGCGGCAGGGGCCTCCCTCTGGAACAGCCTTCCTGCCTCCCTGAAACTTGAGGAGAACCATCTTCGGTTCCGGAAGCACCTCAAAACCTTCCTCTTTGCTTCTGCTTTCTCTCTCCCTCTCCCCTGCTAATTTCTTCACTGAAACTGCACTGAACCTGCACCTGGGCCACTCTCACCGACCTCGGTCCTTGGCCCAGCCACTCTCCACTTGCACTGCCTCCCTGGCAACCCCAGCACTGCGGGACTGTCTCTGCATCCCTTACAGCCCCCCCCCTCCCAGCACTTGTCTGCACTTACCTTGCACTTGCCACCAGCTGGCCCTATTTATTATTTATTTTTTATTCTACTTACCCTGCTCAGCACTTCCCCCTCTCCCCTTTCCCCTTGCACTTTTTCCCTTCCACCTACCCCTGCACTTGCGCGATCTGAATGACACCTGGCCTAGTAGGATCGTTGTCTGTCTTCCCCCTGTTCCCTCCTCCCTGCCTCATCGCGCCTTGAAACACTTGTGTATAGGCGCGTTACAAATGCCATATCATATCATCATATCAGAGAGGGCCCCTCAATGGATACCCTCCATCTTAACCCACCTCTTCATAAAGCAGCCACCTCAATGGATAGTCTCCAATGTATGTACACTGCACTTTCATAAGCGAAAGAGAGAGCCATCTCAATGGACAATGTCCATATTATCTACCCTTGCTTCATAAAGGCATAGAGAAGGCCCCTCTATTGACACCCTCCATCATATCTACCTTTACCATAAAGAAGGCCCCTCTATTGACACCCTCCATCATATCTACCTTTACCATAGAGAGGGCCCCCTCCATGGATACCCATCAACTTATCGATCTGTGTCGCTTCATAGAGTGATAGAGAGGGTGCCCTCGATGAGCGCGTTTGTTTATTCACAGTGTAACACAACGGCCCTCATTACGAGGTTTGCGGAATGGGTTTACCGGCACCGGTAATGGTGCCGGTGCCGGTAAACCCATTCCGCCCTATTACAAGGTCTCCTCGCGGGACCCGCAATGGGCACCTGGTAAAACCAGGCGTCCTTACCGGGTCCCGCGAGGAGACCAGGGAGCTAACAACAGGCCCGTTCTAAACGGGCACGTTGTTAGCTCCTTCCCCATGCGGTATGTGGTAAGGAGACAACCATGCCGCTAAATGTGGCATGGTTACCTCCAATCTCGTAATGAGGGCCAATGACTATGTTACCTGGAAGGCCCCCAAATATACTACACAGCTATCTCAGAATGGCCTTAATCACAATACAGCGATGGTCTGAAGGGCTAACTAATCTGGCTGGTGGGGGCCGCTTTTGTTGGGATAATGCGGGCCTGTATGTTTAGTTAATGCACTGTGCAGCTGGTAGTTTTGTCCAATGTAATTGACCCAAAGTGACCAAAAAAGCACACATTTTCACAGTTTGCACCAGCAATGTCCTCCTCCCCCCAGCTACAACAATAACAGTGTTCGGAAAGAAGTAGCAAAATTGGATTTGCAAATTAGGGACCTATTTTTTGTAAACCCTGTAACATTTTTCACCTAGGTCTAACCCTGATACACACCTCCATACTGGACCACAAATCAAGGTGTGTCTGTCAAAGCTACAGGACTTTGTAAACGTTTTTCATTCAAATGTCCAAAGTAAATCAGTCGAGACATCGGCCAGCGCATCCTTCACAATACTACGAGGGGATGAACAAAAGCAACGTGGTTACAGGATACATTATCACAAGAACAATGGCCGCTATGCCCGTCTCCGGCAGTGGCAATCCACATGACCTCTACGCCCTCAAAATGAGGGTACTGGGTATGTCAAAAATAGGCAGTATTTGCAAATCCTGCCTGTTTTAACCATCTCATCGATTATGGGACATAAGTATTAACTGCTTTTGGATTCATTAGGAAAACTGCATGCCTTGAATGCAACCGGATTATGAGGTCAATTACATCAAGACAAATCCTACAATTTTCACCTGCACCTAAAGTGTGGAGGTATAATGTGAACCCAAGTGTCTGGCGTATCCCTTCGCTTCCGGAACATAAAATCTGTCCGGGGATCCAGAAGTGGGATAGAAAAATGGGCTTCTCTTATGCTCATCTTTTCACCCCATTTGCAATGTAGCACACAGAAGCCTCATCTCCTCTGCAGCATTTATTTTCCCATTTAATGGTGAAACGAATGTCTTGGAAAATAAATTGTTTTAAATAGTGTTACGGCCAGGATTCATTGGATTAATTATTCCTATTAAAGCTTTCATAAAAAGCCTGGAGGGGCAACATTTTACCCTCGGGTTCCAGAGAGACTCAGATTGCTTCGGTCTGCAGGGCAGGTTTTCACAGATTGAAACTGCGCAAGAATATCCTGCCTTGTCTCCCTCCTGCCTGTTGTGCCACTGTTGTCACCTCGTCCACAATGGGACCATTGAATATTGCAATGGGATCTACTTAGGGCAACCAGACTATCTGATTGAAAGACTTCAGATTTTGCAGAAAGCTGCGGCCCTCCTGTCCTTGGGGGACACCAGATCTGAGCCCATCACCTCGCTATTAGGTAACCTCCACTGGCTGCCGGTTAGGAGATGGATTGAGTTGAAGATCTCGTGCATTGTTCACTGGGCCGTTCACTTCTCTGGCCCTATCTTTTTATGACGTAGGATCCGCTCTAATGATAATAATAATTTAGCATTTATATAGTGCTACAAACCCTCAGGTATCTTAGCGCTGCTTTTTATTACACACAGTGGGTGGTCTCATTTATCGACCTCGGAAGGATTAAAGGCTGGGTTTGGCCCTGCCGGGATTCGAACCTGCAATGTCAAAGCGAGCGCTCTACTCGCTGAGCTATCGGATCAGATGATAAAAATCTCCTTGTGGTCCTGCGTTTCCACAAATTCAGATCAGGGGGCTGCTCCTTTTCGGTCCTGGCCCGAAGATCTAGAACCAGCTCCCACAGTCACTTTGTGATCTCCCAGACCTTGTTGGTTTTATGAAACAACTAAAGACTAGGCTGTTCGCTGTCTAATTTTCTTGTCTGTTCCTTGGTTTCCCTCCATATTTTTCCCTCTGGTCTCTTCTCTCTTAATTAGCGTCTAGATGCCCTATTGGCCTTGGTTCGCGCACTAAAAATTAGAATACATACATACATATAAGGGTAATAATGTTGTTTTGACAGTGGGGGTAATTTGCTGGGGACGATCAGATTGGACATATTAGTTGAACAAATTCAAGACTGAGTTTCTTTTTCTTTTAATATGGAGTGTGCAATAAAAAGAGAGTGTGTTAATTCATTTGTATGGATTTTGGAAAATGAATAAGTGTTTGAGGGTATATGAGGCAAAGATACCCTCTGATTTAACAAACAATTCATTTGATCAGCTTTTCAGTTTTCAAGGCACAATAGATATGCTGCCTTAAAAAGACTGTGCCAAATATTTTTCAAGCACGCCATTTGAGCACTGCGTAGAGACACATTAGAGAATATTTTTTTTATATATTTCATTCTGCCCTCGCAAGTAATTTCATTAGCAGTACGTGGGAGCCTTTGAAGGGGAAGGGATTTATGAAGGGAAACCACGTTTGGAGTTGGCTGCATTGCAAGATGATTTGGCAAAGGGAAAGGCTTGCTCAATGTTTCCTCACACACACATAGTGAGGCAGAAATGGCTTCAAGGTCAGGACAGGCAGACAATGACACGGACAGACATAGTCATGGGACGTGGGAAGCCTTAAATACAAAAGCACATAGTTCAGCGGTATAAACAAAGATGACAGGAGGGAGGAAGGGTATACTCTCATTTCATCGCCGCACTTTTCATCGCGGGGTATTTTGCCGCGATTTCTTTTTCGAAAAAAAAAACCATCACATTTTTTGTGGGGGAAATTTAAAAAAAAAATGGGTTTGGGTGTTCGGGATTTAAAAAAAAAAATAATAATAATGGGGGGTCAGGGGGGTAACCCCCCAAAACAAAAAAGTGCGATGAAAAGTGCAGCCATGAAATCACGTAGAACCGGAGGAAGATGCAAGCATAAGATTAGACCATATTTTTCAAGCATGCAAGGGAAAAACAAGACAAGGGGAGGGAAAATTGGCAAGACTCTAGAGGGGGGACAACACACCCTTAACAGTACAATGCATAACCACATGAACAGTATGCCCAGGATCACTCAGTGGTGGCCACTGTGGGCACCAATGCAAAAGCAGACACATGCACTAGACATGGAGTATAACGACTTTGAAGCGGGGACCCCGATCTAGTAGAGCGTGACCCTTTTTTACTCCATGTATACCAGAATTCTATGGCTAGATGAGACACAGGAGCACATCAGTAGAATGAGAAATAGTTCCACATGAAATACACACACAGTCAATATGACTGGCAGGGACCAAAGGCAGGCTGTCACGGGTACTAACAGGGGTTTTGTTCAGATGAATGGCACACACAGAGAAGGAACAATTGACATACAGCTACGAGGGAGCTCACGAGTTGCGATGGTGAGGGGGGACAGAGTGATTTCACATGGGATAAAAATGAGGGAGTGAAGTGGGGAATGGACACAGCTCTTGATGAAAGGGGCATGCAGACTCATTTTATAGTTGGAGGCATGCTCATACCAGTTAATGAGTATTTTATATACGTTTTGTGTGTTGAGTAAAAATAAAAACAGGAAAAAGGTGAATTTGACATCAAAATTAATCATGCTGCGAGCTGATAGCACACATGAGGGTCACACATTGAGAACAAAGTTGAAGGCATGGGAAGAGAGGGTGCAGTGCACAAACTAAGAGGAAATAGGGGGTTATTTTCATTGGGGCTTTTGTCAGGTTCTTTTCCCTTTATATTTTGGGCCAGGGTACAAGGATTTCCCCCACAGTGCCAGGCAATATTTCTGCAAAAGAGTATAATAGCAGATGGGGGTAACGGAAATTAGGTTTTTAAATGGGCACAAACAACAGCCAGGAAGGAGGAGTTGCAGGGGGGAGCATAATGTACAAAAGAGGAACACACCTACCACTAAAAAAATGAAACATATCAAAGTAAGTAACACAACTGTATTTTAGTAGACCTTGGATGTGTCATTAAGTTTAGGAACGTCATTCTTTCATATGGCCTTATTGGTGTAGAATAACAATGAAACCCGAAGGAGCAACACTTGAGGAGATAGTTACTTTTGGAAGTGAAGGGTGGATGATTAGGGGTGGCAGGTAGGTATGGGGGGCACTGAAAGGAGTGTGGGAGGTCACCTATTGATCTCTAAGGGAAGCAAGGAGGTGCAGGGGAGTAACAGATAGAAAGTGAAAGAGAAGTAGAGGGGTTTCAATGAGGAGCACTTTTTGTACAGAGAAAGAGGAACAGATGAAGCATGGCACTCGGAAGGTGGCCCTCAACAAGAAGAGAAGAAAAATATCTTTTTTATGAAGTGCACAAAATCTAAATATGTCAGACAATCATGCAATGTTTTTGTTTATGATTTGAAATGTAATGTTCTATGTGAAATGTATGACTAGAAGTATTTGGAGAAGACACAGACATGTATGTACTAGAGATGGCAGGCACTCTTGTCTACACATATCTCACACCTGCATGCACTTACCCATCACCCGTGCTTGTTTCAGTGTTAAGAAAGGTTAGGGAGATGGCAGCTATGTTTTGCAGGAGCACGACAGCACAAGGAAGATGGACAAGGGGAAAAATCCCAAGAGAAAGACAGCTCAAGCAGGCCTGCCAACAAAGACAGCAACAGAATTGGACAGTTTCAGTGCTAGTGGAAAAAAGGAAGCATCTTGGACATTGTGTGAATACAATCACAATCACACTGACCCAAAGCACAGAATTTGCCAGATCATCCAAGGGATCAATCACACAGCAGCAAGACCAAGACACCACGCGCAGGAGAAGAGACATCTTATTAAAAGGGGAGTAACTTTCTGTTCTCACTTCAGTATAATTTTTTGTCCCCATTCGGGCTCTACAAGATACATTAATTCAGCTCAACGATGTACCCAGAGGAAGTAGAGCAGGAGTGGCAAGGACTGGAAAAGAACTATGTTGTTGTTGTTTTTGTTGTGTTCTTTGTCTCTCTCCTGCGGTTAAAAGAAAGTGGAACAGTCCATGCTCCAGAGGAATTTGGAGAGCAACAATATCACGTATGACATTAAGGACAGAAGTGGATTGGGTAGTGGGCGTGTAAGATGTGAATTAGATGAAGGGAGTAGGTAAGAAAAAGAAAGAAGCATTAATAGCAATTACTTAGGCAATGATAGGATGTGATAAAGAAAATGTATATACATTTCGCGCAACTCACCCAGTTTTCTCTGTGTTTCAGACACAAAGTGATGTTGAACCAAATACCAGAAGAATGCACAGCGAATGACCCACGCACACGAGCCCACGAGAAAAGAACAGGCCTTTCTCCAGAAGGGCCCGTGGGACCCAGCCTAATGCCCAGCTCAAATATCAGAAGGTGGGACATAAGAAAAGCCCTCTGGTTGTGTGCTCCCCGACACCTGTGTCCCCTCATACTAATGTCGTCCCCATACATTGGTTCCTGGACATGGAGCAACTCACAATATACATGGTGTCAAAGCAAATGACAAAGGAGGACAGGGACAAGAGAACACACTTTCTGGTGGAGAAGAAAATGAATTTGGGGTGGCAACATAAAATAAAACATTACCAATGGACTCATGAGTCTCACTAGAAGTACTGGAGTGTTACTTAAGTGGCCTCCTTTGCTCGTGGTGGCTAGGGTCACCCGTTGCGCAATAAATAAAGAAATAATCAATCGCTAGGAAATTGTACCACCCACACTTGCAACCTGTGGAATTGCACCACTGGAAAACATTGTGTCTATGAGTATTTTGGATTCTGATTTCTCTACTTCTGTCCCCTCCCAGGGTTGTGAATAAAGAACAATTTATTTTTCCTGTATTATGTAACTGAACAAGCATGTCCCTTAAATGTTTGCAGTAATGATCTTACCCCTTACTAGTGTTGTGAAGAGATGAAGCAGCTCCAATACTGTCATTGTCAATTTTAAAAACATGAGTGATTGTATGACCAATTTGGCCCACACCACTAACAATATATATAGTTCTAGCACGTGACCCGTGTGGTGGGGGAGGCTTCAGGGGAGAGCTGCCATGTGTGAACTCCCACTTGCCAGGCCTTGAGCAACTACAAGACTTTTTGGAATGGTTCCAGAGGAAGCCAGCTAAACTACAATGAATGACTCAGAAGATATTGTCCCATGAGGACAGTTTCGTGAAAATATGGACAATAATAGAGGATTGCTCGAAGGCAGATGACCTTATACAATACATACTGAAAGGCCCAGACAAAGGAATTGTAACGAAAGGGAAATTGCTGTGTCTCAAGAGCGGAAGAAAAAAAGGTGGGACGACTGCCTAAGTGAAAGAGATGAATGGGTCCAAGGGCTGCAGGGATGCATAAGACATGTGCTCCTGCCAGTTCCAGTCGAGATGGTGCAGAGAGAGAGAATGATGCCACTAGAACAAAGGTGGCAAGGAAGTTCAAGCTGCTCACATGGGTAGAAAACAAGGCAGGCCTCTGTCCAGAATTCCCTCAAGAATAATGCCACTACAATGTCAGGATGAAGGTTCAGTAAGATTTGGAGAGAAAGAAAGCTGCAGACACATCTCTGGGGTACATGGCATGAGAGGAGGCAACAATGTTCACAAACCAACTTTGGGCCTGAAGCTCAATGCAGATGCCACCCAAATGGAGGAGAAGAATGTACCCTGGTGCCATTGAACACACCAGCCTTGATGGTGCCCCAAAAAGATTCAGAAATGGATGGATCCCTCAAACTGGATGCACATAAGAGGAAGAAGAGGTCACTAAAGCTGAGCAGGGTAAAGCGGAAGAGATGACCCGGAACACAAATCAACCCAGAAGGAGCTCAAGCGAACAGAGGTGGGTGACAAAGGTGTGAGACCACAAGACACCCATCAGTGGAAAGGGGCTTTGAGTATGTGTGATCCATATCTAGAACAGAGGGGGATTTGTGCGGGGACTCCCCAGCATTGTTGTGGTGGCCTCAAACCAACCTCCTCCAGTATACCACCAAGATGACAGATGCCACCCATTGAAGCAGCCTCACAGACATGTTAGCTAGTTGCAAAAGAACACATATGAACTGCTTGCTGAAGCGTAAAAGCAACAAACATGAACAGCTATGAAAATAAAGATGGAAGCCATAGCTACATTGAAATAAATGGAAGACATTGGAAAGGCTAAAAACACAGGGAGAGGCCTGACACACTGATTTCCCTGAGTAAAGCAGACAGAGCTGGCAGTGCGGTTACTGTGCCAAACCTAACCAACGACGCTGGGAGAGAGTGGTTCGAGTCAACAGAGAAGATGAAACACCTGCAAGGGCTGGGAGCTGAAATTCTTCATAAATGCAAGCAGACAAATTTGATTCTACGGTCCCTGCACACGTGATCTGAACCTGGGGAACAAGGCCCGTTCATCCGAGGTGGGCAGAAACTGTTGTTCGCATCAAACCTAAGACAAAAAATTTAACATAGCATGAAGTAGGTCTGGAATGTCCTTGCTCAGGGCCAGAGGAGTCAAAGAAGTGGTAACATTAGTGGAAAACAGGGAGTATCCTGAGGCCATTCTTTCCACCATCCACCACTGTGCCCGCGTTCTAGTATTTTACCAAGTCGAGTAAACCCACACTGGCCTCCTGTGGGAGGTGCCAGCCAGAGCTGTCCGAAATGGCCAGGCCAATTAGATCATCTCATCCCCCTTAGGATGTAAATCTGTCTACACTGTTCACTCAAACCCATTTCTTCTAAGGCCCAGAAATGTAACTTTTGGTTATGATGTCACCACAGAATAAAACCCTGTTCTCAGTCTGTAATGAGTGAATAGTGCATTGGAGCTGTAGTAATCCATGTGCCTATCCCTTCTTTTGAAAATGTATTAGTAAAAACAGTCATGTATCACATTTTTGGACTCCTCACTTTCTTGGGCATGGGAGATTTCCATTGAAGCCAACCTCTGGTTGCTCACTCGGGTCCAATCTCACAGAGGAAATGTTGTACATCACACAGAGGAAAGCTTGTGTAACACACTGAGGGAAGTGTGTACCACCTAGCTGAGAGAAGCTTGTACGACTCACAGGGCGGTGATTGTGTGTCTCATGGGTTTGTGTGTTTCATGGAGGGAGGTTTGTACAAGTTTGTATAACACATTGTGGGAAGTGTGTATCAACTAACTGAGAGGAGCTTATACACATCACACAGGGATGCTTGTGCGTCCCACGAGGGGAAGGTTGTACATCTCACAGAGGGAAACTTGTACATCTCACAGAAAGAAGCTTGTATGGCTCACTCAAGGACGCTTCTGTATCTCACAGAGGTAAGCTTGTATAGCACACTGAGGAAAGTGTGTACCACCTAACATAGGGACGCTAGGACATCTCACAGAGGGGCGCTTGTGTTTCTCACCAAGGGAAGATTGTACATCTCACAGAGGGACGCCATTTTATCTTACAGAGGGATATCTTTCATATATCTTTGTGGAAAGCTTGTACCTCACACAGTGAGAAGCTTGTTTCTCTCACAGAGGGAAGCTTTTGCAAGTAAGCTTGTATATCCCACTCAGGGAACCTTTCATTTCTCATTTGAGTGAAGCTCGTATGTCTCAGTGAGGGAGCGTTGCTCATTTCACAGAAGGACACTTATGCATCTCACTGAGGGGTGCTAGTACACCTCCCGAGGGCCTATTATTCCTATTATTCCTTGTGGGACTAATACTTTCCTCATCCCTTTCTATGCCTCGGCTCCTCTTTCTCTCTTCCATTTCTTCCCATTGGCCCTGTCTCCACCATCTCTTTCCCTCTCCCTCGCTCTCACTTCCATCACCTTTCCTTGTCTCTATCCCACCTCTATCACCCTCACCTGGGCTTCACATGGATTTGCTTGGCCACCATCTCCCACTCCACACTCTTTTCATTAACCCCCACGCTGGTCACTCAGCTCATAGTTAGACTGTGTATTTCATATTTTTACATTGTTTGGAACTCGTTCTGTCCAGTATTTGCGGGGTTTGAAGCGTGTCTAATTGACGCCCTTCGAGTTCTGCTGGCACACACACACCCCATGCCTCCCCATTGCATTATAGTTCCTTGTTGTCTTGTAAAAGGTTCATGTTTTTTGCCATTTCTCATTCAGGTGCTTTTTTTTAACACGTGTATTGTCTGCTCTTGTTTTCCGAGTGGTTACACATATTTATTTATTTATTTATTTATTTATTTATTTATTACATGTATAAAGTGCCTAAACCCTCAAGCATCAGAGCACTTTTACCGACCAGTTACATGCGAACACTTCAGCAGGGTGGAAAAGGACTCAAAGGGTGACTGTACATTGAACAGCTGGTATGGGGGGAACCAGTTCGGCAAATAGCCACGAATTCAAGGTTTTGCAGAAGCCCCAGAACGAGGCCTCGTGTATTTCTCACTTGACAATTGTTCATTTTGATAATCGGCTGAACCCATTGTTTCCATTAATTAGGGCAAATGATTAGACTGCACGTGCTCAGTCGCTCAGTTCAGAGCCCAGCAGCATTGATGAAGCACTAGTCAGAGAGCTGGCTCAATAACACACAGTGGGCTTCATTCCAAGTCTGGCGGTAACGGTGCCGGAAAAACCGTCAGGTTGCTGCTGGACCTGGAATGAATTACGGGCTCCGGACTTCCCGGAATCACCGGGGCATTACAGCCCCGGTGATCTGGTAATTCCGGAGCCGGCATTCCGTTACTCTCCATTCCTATTGTTTCCGGACCGGCAGACTCTGAATGAGGCCCATTGTGTTCATTCAATACTCCCTCCCACGTCAAAACTCTGTCTGGCCAACAGGTGGATTGAGGCATACATTGTCTCAATCATTCACTCACCGACTCCACTAGGTGAACATGGAGACAGTTCATTCATAAAAATGGGGCAAAAATAGTCCACAAAATAGTCCACACAGCGGCTCATGGTCAGCATCAAATGGCCACACTGTTACCAAGAAACTCCAAAAAGGCGAGCATGTCCATCATCACTCCCAGAGCTAGTCTTGCCCATTAGCGCCAAAGGATAATGTTTACTATATATATATATATATATATGTATATATATATATATATACATATATATATATATATTTAGTTAAGGATGTCTGTGCATCCTTTTACACTCAAATAAAGTTCTGAGGCTGCCTGAATAAGTATATATGTCATTGTTACAAACAGTTTCATGTTAGGGTGAGTGTTGTGAAAAATAACCAATCCTAGTTTGCATTATCTACTTTATAAGTGAAGCATGGAAATGGGTAAAATATAATGATTTACTGTCATTCATATCTTCCCAAACTGTTCAATGCAAGTAGGCAGGAGCCTTCGTTGGTGCTGTTTGTCCTCTGTCCTATCTGCTAGTGGTATTTCGTTTGAGTACAATAGGAGTGCACCAGTCTCTTCATCTTGGAATGATAACCTTATACCAGGAAATATGTTATATTGTTATGCAATGTTTTGACAAAGTGCTTTGCTCAGTAAGACAATTGTACAGTAGATTTATGACTACACTACAGATGAACATTAGAAATTAACAATTTAAATGGGGTAGTTAACAATGTTAGAGCAATTAAATAATGCACCTGGAGTGAACTACTGGGTAGAGGCAACACATTACTTGCAGGAGTCCCAGATGCCACTTTGGCCATCAGAAAGCTGTTCCGCACTCTGCAGCACAACTCATCACAGGGCTAAGAACATTCAACTACATCACCGCAACACTCAAGGAGCTGCACTGGCCACTGAGTCTAGCCCACATCATCCTCAAGAGCGCTGGCATCACCTACAAGGCACCCACAACCAAAATACCACTTTACTTGACAGAGAAACACACAATCTCCAAAGACCAGCGACCATACAGAAGCTGGGGCTTTGCCAGGCTGGCAACAAAAAAACATAAGTTGGAACAAACAGGAGACAGGCATTTTCAAGCTATGCACCATGTCTCTGGAACACGTTGACAAGGCAGATAAGTCTGCCCCCCCTTCCATTCTACACATCAGGTTGAACTGGAAGACCCTCCTCTTCAGTGAACCCCCCAGCAATCACTTATTGCTCCATTCTCCCGTACCCATCCCATCTGCTACTCTTGCATCCTAATGTTACCCCAGGGTTGGATCCCTTTGTACAGTACTCTTCTGTTTCACCAGCTAGGTTCATGCTTTATAAATCCCATACAT
The DNA here is from genome assembly GCF_040938575.1 of Ambystoma mexicanum. Taxonomy (NCBI): domain Eukaryota; kingdom Metazoa; phylum Chordata; class Amphibia; order Caudata; family Ambystomatidae; genus Ambystoma; species Ambystoma mexicanum. The sequence continues at coordinate 1,152,484,377 of NC_090926.1, read as the reverse complement.
TGACCTGTATTACACTCTAGCTCAGCGTAAAATACAGAGAGTACGTTTGGTATATAATTGATTTATAGAGCGCACACTGCATACTAAATTGCCTATTGACAGCAGGTGAAGTGGTGGTTAAAATGCTGCTTGAGGACTAAGGTGACATTTCTGCTAGCGATGGTCCGAGTGCTGCTCAGTAGTATCAGTCGTGGCTGATGCTGCAGCAGGAAATTTGGTATTGCGCAGCATTAGCACCCCGGTTGGGGGAGCCATCCTATCAGGTGGCTAGGAATGCAGACTTGAACTGCCGGTACAAGCCCGCGTTCCAAGCCGCCTAACGGCCGGCTCTCCTCGCCGCCATCTCCCCCCCCACCCTCTGCCCACATTTTTTTCTTTATTAATCCCCTACTCCCACCCCCACTTACTCTCAGCTTTTCACCGATGGGTAATGGCCCTGGGCCCACGTTAATGGCCCTCTCTTCGCTCAGACCGTTAACTGGGGCCGCGGGCCGTTATCCCCGGGTGTTGCCCATGGAACTGGTACATAATGCCACATTGTTGTGCTGCTGTGTTGCTCCTCTGATCACCACGTAGCATCAGTTAGGGCTGACAAAGTAGCCAGCAAGGTTGCATGTCTGTGACTGCTGATTAGCAGTTACCCACTATGTATATTTCATGCCCGCACAGTAAGCTAGCCATTCAAAAAAACTGAATGGATTTGTGTGTCCGCCTTTCACCACTCCATGCCTGATAAAATGAGTGCCTTTGAGTAGGGCTGTGGGTAGTTGCAACATTGTTATCAACATTTTAATACTTTTATTCCTTAAGAGATCAACTGTTTTTCTGACCCATAACATTAATGACAACGACATGAATTGATTAGATGAAAGTCTTACACACTTGTTTGGCCCCAGTTCCCTGCCCTGTTAAAGGCACTTTATGCAGAGGTGTAAATAGGCTAATCCACAGTTGCACCAGCTGAGCTCATAGAGACCGGCCTGTCCTAGGACAAGGTTATCATTATTCATACCCCAGCTAATCCTTCTACCACATGCCGGGCACCCACCTATAGTCCCCCAGATTGCTTGTTGTCAAGCTCATATTCAAAAGATGAGGGCGTATGGCTTGTTCATAGAATGTCACTTGAGAGATGAGGGACTATTACATGTTCTAAAACAGTTACTCGGGGGATGCAGGATTATGGCTTGTTATCAGATTGTTACTCAAGGAATGTGGCTGTAGGTCTTGTTCTCAGACTGTTTAGCGAGAGATGAGGCTCCAGTACTTTTTCTAAGACTGTCACTAAAGAATGTGGGAATATGACATGTTATCAGACTGTCACTAAGGAATGTGGGAGTATGGCATGTTATCAGACTGTTACTCAAGGAATGAGGGAGTTTGACTAGTTATTAGACTGTCACTAAGGAATGTGGGAGTATGACTTGTTCTCAGGTTGTTACATGAGATATGAGGCTCTATGACTTGTTCAAAGACTGTCACTAAGGAATGTGAGAGTATGACTTGTTATCAGACTGTCACTAAGGAATGTGGAAGTATGACTTGTTATCAGACTGTTACTCGAGGAATGTGGTAGTATGACTTGTTCTCAGGTTGCACCATGAGAGATGAGGCTCTATCACATGTTCAAAGACTGTCACTAAGGAATGTGGAAGTATGACTTGTTATCAGACTGTCACTAAGAATGTGGAAGTATGACTTGTTATCAGACTGTTACTCAAGGAATTTGGGAGTATGACTTGTTCTCAGGTGGTTACATGAGAGATGAGGCTCTATCACTTGCTCTAAGACTATCACTAAGGCATGTGGGAGTATGGCTTGTTATCAGACTGTTACTCAAGAGATGCGGAAGTATGACTTGTTTAATCAGACGATTTCATAAGAGATGCAGAGCAAGTCTTGGTCTCGACGGTTATTCACAAGATAAGGAATACATGCCTTGTTCTCAGACTGTTACTCGAGAGATGAAGCTGCTTGGCATGTTTACAGATTGTTACATTATGAGGGACTATTACTTATTCTAAAACTGTTACTCAAGGAATGAAGACGAACGGCTTGTTTACTCAGACTGTTATTTAAGATATGTAGTGGTATGGCTTATTCGCAGACTTATTCAAAATATGAGGGTGTATGGCTTGTTCTCAGGCTGTTACTCAATACATGAGTGAGTGCAGCTGGTTCTCAGATTGTTAATCGAGAGATGGGAGGCTATTACTTGCTCTAAGACTGTTATATGAGAGATGCAGGAATATGACTGCTACTCAAGAAATGAGGGAGTATAGCTTGTTCTTAATTTGTTGCTCAAGATACGGGGACTGTTACTTGTTGAAAGGATGCTGGTGTATGGCTTGTTCTGAAACTTGTATTAAAAAAAACGAGGGAGTAGGGCTCATTCTCAGATGGTTACTCGAGAGATGAGGCTGGTTGGCTTATTCTCAGATTGCTTGCTACTCGAGATATGAGGGACTATTGTGCTTGAACTATTACTCAAGTATTGAGGGAGTATTACAGGTTTTCTCAGACTGTTACTTAAGAGACGCAGGAGTATGGCCTTTTCTCAGTTTGTTTCTTATGAGTTGAGGGATATTATTTGTTCTAAGAGTGTTACTCAAGAGGTACATGAGTATGGCTGTTTCTCAAACTGTTACACAAGAAATAAGAGATCATGGCTTTTTCTTTTTGTTTTTTTTTTTGTTTTTTTAAATAATGTATTTATATGGCTCCAAAAGCCTGCAAGTATCAGGGCTAAGAACACACACACCAGGGCAGGAACAGTTTGGCAACGTGGACAGTCGAACCAGGAGAGCATGCTAGAGTGAGCAGTGTATTCAAACAGCCAGGTCGTCAGCTGTTTCTTAAACACCAGAGGACATTTTTCCAGGCGTTATTTCTGGGGTAGTGCATTCCATGAGAGAGCCGTAATGAGTAATGCCGTCAAATAATCGTCCTCTTCCTTTAGCTTTTTTTTAACGTGGAACAGCCAGTTGTCCTTGGGCACATGATCTAAGATCTCTGGAAGGCATGTAGTTTGTTATGCGTTTCTTGCGGTAGATGGGTGCCTTCCCGTATATACAACAGTGGGAGACTGATAAGGCCTTGAAGCTGAGTCTAGGTGAAATCGGCAGCCAGTGCAATTTTTACTGGCCCCAGAGATATGCTCCCTCTTGTGAATGTCAGATATGATCTGGACCGCTTCATTGTGTATCATCTGCAGTTTGGTTATCCATTGTTTGTTGGCTCCTATGAGAAGGTCATTACAGTAATCCAACTGGGGCATAACCAAGGCTCACACCAAGACTTCGTGTTTTTTTGGGATAAGAAGGCTTTAGCGTATCTTATCACCCTCAGATGATACTGTGAATTGCTAACCACTCCATCAACGTGCCCTTTGGAGCTGAGCGAAGCTTCTATATAGACTCCCAGTGTTTTGACCTCCTCTAAAGTGCCTATGCCATTTCCATCCAGATACATGGTTTTGTATTTCAGACTCAGTTTTGCTCTTGTCATCTTGGTGCCGAAAATCATAAACTCAATTTTGGAGGGATTTAAGCAAATCCAGCTACTGGACATCCACTCTTTTACTGAGTCATAGAAAGAGTTAAGCCTTGATGTATTGTTCTCATAGTCTTCACTCAGCTCAATCACGAGCTGGGTGTCATCCGCACAATTAGGAAAGTAGACACCCAGGCTGGTTAGTAGGTCGCAGAAAGGTTTCATGCATATATTTTTAAAAAGCTTCTTCTTCCCTGTCTGATGAGGCATCACCCCAACATATTCGCAAAACCCTGTTGCTCAGAAACAAGTGAATCCAGATTACGGCATCCCTCGAGCACTCCCCGCTTGTGCGCAGAACGTTCAGTAAACGCTGTAGTCTAGAAGATCAAAAGTAGCTGACAAATCTGGGAGTTCTAGAAGGCAAGCTTTGCCCTTTTCCAGAAAGTCGAGCTTATCTGACTGTAGGTCCAGTAGGGCGCATTCCGTACCATGTTGCGTCTGGAAACCAGACTGCATAGGGTGCAAGATGTCTAGTTTTTCCAGATGTTGTTGAAATTGGGAGGACGCCACTTTAGTTTGTCCTCCCAGGAGTTCGTTATGGGATGTAAATTATTTGGGTCATTAGGATCCAGGTTTGCTTTTTTAGGAGAGGGGTAACAGTTACCTGTTTGATCATGTCAGTGACGATGCTGCGATAAACGTTGGAGTTCGCAAATCATGCCAGGAAAGAGGCAAAAGTATTGCGGTTACTTAGAATGATCTTTGAAGGGAGGATTTCCCCTTGACAGTGGGTCGGGTGCCTAGATCTTAGAAGGATGCACATTTTAGTACTGGTTATTGGTTGGAAGTAAAACAAATGTGCATGGTCCTCTTTATTGGTACACAAGGGTATGTAGCATGGTTCTTTATCCATTACCTTGGAGATGTTTGCCCGTGCTAGGGAGATTTTTTGGGTAAAAGCCTGCTGAACCTTGATAAAAATCTTACCTAGCAGGGGCAAGAGCACTGGGACCGAGTGCAGGTTGTTCAAGATTTTGATAGATTTCAAACGTTTTTTTGAGTCTTTACGTGCCTTCTCTATTTCCTTGTTATAGAAATTTCGTTGAGCAGCTAGGATTTTGTTTTTGTAGGTTACTTGTAGAGCTTTCCAGGCAGTTTTATTTTCGTTGGATTGTTATTTTTCCCATTAATGTTCTGCTTGCCTTTTTTTCCTTCTTAATACTACCAGGTCCTGCGTAAACCAGGATTGCTGGCAGTTTTTATCCCTCACCCGTTTGGATTTGAGAGGTGCCAATTATTCCAAAAATTGGTTAAGTTGATTATTATACATGTTTGCGAAAGTCTCTGGGGGTCCGGATCAGAGGTGTTTTCCATCATAAATGTGAGACATTGATCAAGCTCATCTGAGGTAATCTTTTCCAGGTTTCTATTAGTGACCAATTTGGGTAGATTATGGGTTTTCGAGGGAATAGTCGGGCAAGCATCAGGGGTTCCACAAAGTAGTGATCAGATCAAGCACAGGGCCTGGTGTTGGTAATGTTTGTAGAGATGTTCCTAACAGCGACCCAGTCTAAGGTGTTTCCGCCAACATGAGTAGGATCTATATTGAGAATGTCAAAGTTTAAGTTCTTTAGGTGTCTTTATCTCCAATTCTGTGGCGTCTTTCTTTTCAGGGTTGCCTAGCCATCTATTAAGGTCACCTAAGAGGAAGAGGTGCCAATATGTGCAGTAGGTCTTCATTGAAGTCAATCATTTTAGTGGGGGGTCGGTAAACAAGAATAAAGTTGATGCAAAAAGTGTGTGCGGAAGGTCTAGGACAGGCATATCTTCTTCACAATTAACACTATTTATCTGGGTCAGTAGATTGGATGGGCTTGGGCGCTGCAGGCTCTTCTTATGTTTTAGACCCTAGGTTTGAATCCTTCTGGTCTATAAGGGCTCTTGAGGGCTGCACCTGCAAGGGGCAAGGCAGACACATAATTTAGGTGATGAGGGAAGGTCTAAAACACCAGTACCAGTACCCCTGCCATGGTCGTTTGCACCAGTAGCAGAGGGCAGGGCATCAGGGAGAACTTCTCGCTCCAGTTCCGTCCTTGAGACGTCATGCGACTCAGCATATAGTCTGGTAGTGATGCTGTCATAGAAATCTGTAGCATATTTCACCACAAGTTCCTCGTGCCTTACCTTTTGGAACTAGTAATGCTATAAGCTCTGGATGTAAACCCATATTATGGCAAAGGAAATGAAACACTGTGGTTGACAGGGAACAGCAGAAGGCCTAGACAGCGTCCTAGCTTTCTAGTCATGGTCCATACAAGGACTGCATGAGTTTAGGATTTCTGAATGCACAGATTAAAAGCTACCCCTTGCAAAACATAATGTGAGAGACTAAAATTGTATGTTTATTTTTTTTATAACGCGCTAAATACTGAGACAGGTTTCTAAGCACGAGCCCGGGATTCGATGTATTCTTGCTTCCAAGACAAACACGTTGCCCCGGAGTTCTCCTCTGGTCTTCTTTTCTGAAGCATGTACTCTAGAGAAGCTACCTTTCTCGCTTAGGATTTTTGAAAAAGAGAGGTTACCCATCTTCTTTGGTAATTTCTGAAACCAACAAGACAGCTCAGTAGGTCAATGTATCTGCTACAAAAATCTATGGCAACCTGTAGGTGACAGGTTCACATGGTGGAGGGGCTAACTGATACTTTGCCCCTTCTGAAGTTTTCTGAAATGTGAATCGAGTGGCTTGGTTGCAGTGACCTTGGTTATGTACAGTACCACGAAGCAGCAATGCTATTGCAAAAAATCAACTGGTTTTTATTTTTACAAGTAGTGCACAAGATGGCCGCGATAAAAGCCAACGTTTCATAGGCAACTGGAAAGGCTGTGTTACATATTCAAACAGGGGAAATGACTTATATGCGCCCTGCTAGATCTCTCTTCTCTTCCACCTGGTTTATGCTTCATGTTCCTTTCTATGAGAAGCCCTGCGGGTGCTGCTGCACGTTCCTTGGTGAGAGCCACTGGCGACTCAGGGTGGTCGCTAAATTCTCGGTGTTCACAGAATGACTCCACCTGGTTCCAGTTTCTTATCTCACGATAGACCCAAGATATCACCCCAGGTGAACATTGCACTCATATGTTACAAAATTAAATATAGCACAGATTACTTGTCCATCAATCAGATCCCAATTCATGGCTGGGAGTGAGGAGCAATAATGGGTTAAACGTATACTGAAGGAAGTGACAGTGGTATGTTTAAATGATAGATAACAGTTGATGTTTGTTATAGTGCTGTATTCCAGAAGTCCCAGTTTCTGGGCGCTTGGCCACAGGTGCTACTAATTACTATCATTATAACCCACATTTGTGGTACCCAATTTCTGACCTTGGAAGGATGAAGATATGAGCAGGCCTGAATCTTGGTTCCAGCGGCAGCTACTCCTCATCAAAGGCAGACACTACGTGTAGACATACCCGCTCCTCCGATGTGCGTGTAGTTCAGGTATGCAAGATAGATAACTGTGCAGTCGAATCAGCTAGGGGGCAGCAGAAAGGATAGTCACTGAAGCGCATGAGGCTAGCTCAAGCGAACGGGCCAGACTCCTAATGCACTGTGGCAGGTCCTGTTAATGGTAGCCAGCCCCAACTATTGTAATTGGTCATTTATAACGCGCTTAATGCCCAGAGGTTTCTAAGAGCAGACCCGGCGTCCAACCTGTGTTGCTCCGCATCGTCTTGCTTCCAAGACAAGCCTGTTGCCACTGAGCTATCCTTCCGAGACACAGAAGTAGACACAGAGATGGAAACGCCTACAGGGAAGTCCGGAACCTTCCTGGTGGCTTTCATCAGCCTGGGTCTCTTATGTGTGGTGCCCTGTGTTTCCGGATCCTCTCGCCCTGCCCCCCATGCACACCACCCTTTCCTTCCATCTCTCCTCATCCTCCACATCCGATGTCCGGAACCTTCCTGGTGGCTCTCTTCTGCCTGGGTGTCTTTTGTGTGGTGCCCTGTGTTTCTGGATCCTCTTGCCCTGCCCCCCATGCACACCACCCTTTCCTTCCATCTCTCCTCATCCTCCACATCCGAAGTCTGGAACCTTCCTGGTGGCTCTCTTCTGCCTGGGTGTCTTTTGTGTGGTTCCCTGTGTTTCTGGATCCTCTCGCCCTGCCCCCCATGCACACCACCCTTTCCTTCCATCTCTCCTCATCCTCCACATCCGAAGTCTGGAACCTTCCTGGTGGCTCTCTACAGCCTGGGTCTCTTGCGTGTGGTGCCCTGTGCTTCCGGATCCTCTCGCCCTGCCCCCCATGCACACCACCCTTTCCTTCCATCTCTCCTCGTCCTCCACATCCCCTTGGAGTAAAGCATGTGTTATACAACTTCCATTTCGTTTCTCCACTCTCTTAGCAAATCTTAAATGTCTGTTTTTTTGTTAGGTTTAACTACTTCTTAATCCACCTGTAGGAATTCATACTCACCATTTAGACCACATGTATTCCAAATGTTCTTGTGGGAGAAACCTCCAATCCCTACTTTGAAGAGGTGTCCATGGAAGATTTAATATGAGCCCTGTTTGAAAAACATTTCCATGGCAACTTTTGGTCTCCAACCATCCCCGAACATGCTCCGGTGCACTAATGAGAATTAAGGCCTCGTTTCATTAAACATAATCCAGAAAAGCCCTCCGCGGACGTGCAACGGCAACACTGTGCCGCAAAGGGGCCCGCCCAGTGCGCTATAGTGCTATTCAACATTCTTTGCGGTTTTGATGCCCATCCATCGTGAGTGGCCTCCTGCAGAGCCCCGCCCTTCCCTCCCCCACCCCACACCGGAGGAATCCAGGAATGATTGTGTGGAGGGCGCTGTTACCAATCAGCGCAATCACGTTGCCGTCCTCACCACACACACACATCCACGTAGGGGTGGGGGGCGCGAAGACAGAGCGCAGGAGACTGAAGCAATGCACCGAGGAAGAGGCCCGTTAATATGATTTTAAAATTATCTTATCAAGATGTCACATTAAATATTTGCTTGCCGGGGTCCACTGTTCCGTGCAGCAGTGGGATGATATAATCTTGCATTATCTGTATCGACCGCCACAGATTCGCATACAACGTGACAAGCCGCATTCCAGTGTGGGGAAACGAGTTCTCTCCCTATAACTTCTAGTTCTGTATTTCACCATTTTAACTAAGGTTACTGGTTTTAGATTATTTATTTTGCACATTTGTGTCTGTATTTAGACAGGGAGCATTAATTATAAATCCAGGATACCAAGTCCCAGCATGTAAAGATAAAAACAGGACTGGACTATTATCTCCTGAGTGAAATGGGGCACGTTTAGAGGTGGGCGAGCCTGCGAAGCCTGGGGCGGCCCGGGCACGAACGGGGGCCCCTTCCTGTCCCTCCTTTCTGGCCGGTACCCTTGGATACCATGGGCCTGCACGAGCCCTACTATGGCTGGCCAGTACACAGTGCAAAAGAACTAATTGGCATTTCTTTGCATTTTGCTGCGCCGCGTGGGCAAAATGGAATGAAATGCCCATTGTCACAGGTTTCGTATTTTCTCACCTGTTTATGTTGCCTTGTGGGATCCTTCGCTGGGTTTTTCTTCCGTGCTGTTCGGGTCTTGTATAAGCCCGCTCGGCCGTCATCGGATTCCAGGATTCATTCAGCTTCTTCATCGGGGATCAAGGAAAATCCAGGAAGACCAGGAAGGAAGAGTGCACACGGGAGAGGTGTGCGTGGAACGTGGAAAGAACAGGTACAAGGAAAGGGAAGGAGAAGGAGAGGGTTAGGGAAATAGAGCAGCAACTCAGTTCCAGGAGCACAACGCGACGCTCGTCTAGCCTCAGCTAACGAAAGCGTTGAGACGCGCGGAGCCGCGAGGGCGTGGTTAATTTATGGAACGTGCTGCATGGACGTAAAGGTCAATAGACCGTGTTCTGCGAATACGGCCATGTTGGGTGTACTGCAGTGAGTAGCCCCCGACGTGCCAGGGACCAGGTGGACCAAAAGGGGTGTGATCGATGGATCATGACAGCATGGCCCCTTCTAAAACTCATTCCACTGGGTTTGCCTGGATGTTTTAGATGGAATTTTCTGAGCAATCTGGGGGAGTTCAGGTTTGAGACTGGTTCCCAGGTACGTTCACTGGGTGGATAGCCCTTCTATTCCACCAGGTATTGAAGTTGTCCTAGTCTATATCTGGAGTCACATATTCGAGACACTTTATATTCTAGTTGGTCGTTGACAACCACAGGACTGGGTCTAAGATTAGTCCGGGTGGTTTGGATGTAAGGCTTCAATGAGATTTGTGAAAAACTGGATGGATTTTCTTCCAGGAGCCTGGTAGTTTAAGTCGAAAGGCCACAGGGTTAATGATTTCTTTTATAGGAAAGGGCTCATAATATCGAGGAGCCAACTTATTCGGTCTGAGATGTCGGGGCAGTAGCTTTGAAAATAGCCATACTTTATCTCCAATAGTGTAAGAAGGCCCTGGCCTTCTCCTCGATTCTGCATAGTGCTTAGTTTGGATCTGTGCTCTTTCTAGATGTTCCTTGGCTTCTCTTTGTACATTGATGAGTGTTTCAATCCAGGAATCGACTGTTGGAACTGGTGTAGGATGCGGAAGGACTGAAGGTAGTACCGCAGGGTGGGATCCATGGTTGCAAACGAAAGTGCTGGTTTTAACAGCCGAATGGTCCGAATTGTTGTACGCAAATTCTGCCACTGGTATCAGAAGCGACCAATCGTCCTGGACCTTAGTAGAAAAACAACAAAGGTATTGTTCAAGGGTTTGATTCACTCGTTCTGTGACTCCATTGGTTTGGGGATGATATCCTGAGGAGAGGGCTCGTTGGATTCCTAGTATTCTGCAGAGGTGTTTCCAAAATTGAGATATATACTGTGGTCCTCTGTCCGATATAATCTTGGAAGGAAGTCCATGCAGTCGGAAGATGTGTTCCAGGAAGATTCCAGCAAGTTCTGACGAGGATGGTAACTTATACAGAGGTGTAAAATGGGCCATATGAGTGAACAAGTCGATGGTGACCATGATAGTGGTGTACCCTCTGGATGGCGGTAATTCTACAATAAAATCTGTAGCGATGACTTCCCAAGGTCTTGTTGGTGGTGTAGGCTGTAATAAGAGTCCTGCTGGTTTCTGGTTGTCATGTTTGTTTTGATTACAGACAGAACAAGATTGCACGTACAGTTGAATGTTAGCCTTCATTCTGGGCCACCAGAATTGTCTTTGTATTAGACGGAGGGTGTCGGTAATACCGCGATGACCGGAGTGAGGGGTATCATGGCAGAGATTTATTATCTTTTGTTGTAGTTTCTGTGTGGGAATGAACAGGTTGTTATTTTTAAACAGGTATCCATCCAGGTATCCATCCTGGGTTCTCAGATCCCATAGAGTCATTTTCGAAGGATCCTTTCAAAGTTCCTAAGTCTGAGTTTGCATGCAAATGTCTTCCAGGAGATTGTTTGCTTGAGCTACAAATATTGTATGGGGAAACATCTTGGGAAATGCCTGATCTCCCGGAGGTTCGTAGTCTGGAAGTCGAGAGAGGGCATCAGCTATTAGATTTTGTGCGTCGGAACGTGGTGAATCTGGAACTGGTACTGGGCAAAGAAGAAGGCCCAGCGAGCTTGACGGCTTTTCCTACATTCCAAGGCCTGCAGTACTTGTAGGTTTCGATGGTCTGTGCAGACCTGGACAGGATGCTTCGCTCTGAGGAGTAGATGACGCCACTCGGTGAAGGCTTGATGGATGGCCAGCAGTTCCTTTTCCAAGACTGAGTATTGGGTTTCACTGGGAGTTAACGTCCGGGAAAGGTAAGCGATGGGGTGTTCCATCCTGTCCCTGAATAGCTGTTTAAGGATGGCTCCAATAGCGTAACTGGAGGCATCTGTCTCCACTATGAATGGTCGGTTGACATCAAGTTGAGCCAGGATGGGAGCTTGTGTAAACTCAGTCTTCAACCGTTGCAAGGATTCCTCTTGAGTTGTGGTCCAAAGGAAGGGTACATCTTTCTTTAATAGAGCAATGATTGGTTGGACTATCTCGGAAAAGAAAGGTATGAATTTCCTGTAGAAATTAGCTAAACCCAGGAAAGACTGGATTTGTTTCACAGAGGTGGGGCTTGGCCAGGATAATATTGCCTTAACCTTCGATTGATCCATTCCAATGCCTGCTGGACTAAGGATAAATCCTAGGTAGCGTACAGTAGAAACATGGAAGATGCATTTCTCGTGCTTTGCCAGGAGCTTGTTTTCGCATAGTCGTTGTAACACTGCCTTTACATGTTCTTCGTGCTTGGAAATGTCCTTCGAAAATATTAGGATATCGTCCAGATAGACAATCACAAAAAGGAATAGCATGTCTGAGAACACCCTATCCATGAAGCGTTGGAAGACCGCCGGGGCATTAGCAAGTCCAAAAGGCATGACCAAGTATTCATAATGACCAAAGGGTGTTCTAAAGGCTGTTTTCCACTTGTCTCCTGCCCTAATGCGAATCAGATGGTAGGCATCCCTGAGATCCAACTTGGTGAAAACAACTGCGCCCCTTACTGCCTCCAGAATGTCTGGGATCAAGGGTAACGGATAGCGATCCTTAAGGGTGCATTGATTTAAACCTCGATAGTCCAGACACGGTCTGAGTTCCTTGGTATCTTTCTTGGGAACAAAAAACAGTGAGGCCCCTGCTGGGGATTTAGAGTGTCGTATGGTGCCATTTGCAAGATTAATATCCAGGAATTCTCGAAGGGCTTTCTTTTCAGATACAGATAAGATGAACCTCCTCCCAAAGGGAATTACAGTGGAAGGGTCCGTTTCAATAGCACAGTCCTTAGGTCTATGGGGAAGTAACGCCTGGCAATGGCAGTGGAGAAGACATCAGAGTATTCCTGATATATCTCCGGAACCCGGATGATGTTTGAGACAGAGATGGTACCTTGGTGATTTGTAGGAGGTCCTTCTGATGGTGTCGGAGTAAGGTCTGACAATAAACAGTGGGACATACAAAATTCTGAGCCCAGGAACAAGGAACCCGCTGCCCAATTGATGTACGAAAAGCCAGGGCATTCCCAAAACCATTGGGTAGTGGGCCGACTTGATGATGTCAAGTTTTATCCTTTCTCAATGGTGGTTTATGGCGAGTTCGACGTCCTTGGTCTGAAGGGTTATGGGTCCTGAAGAAAGGGGTCTTCCATCAATAGCTTCTACATGTTGCATGATAGTCCGGGATTCGCAAGGAATATGGTGTTTAAGAACCCATTCTTGGTCTATGAAAATCCCCATAGCTCCACAGTCCACCAGTGCCAGGATGGGATGCGTTTTCTTCTTGGATGGCGATAAGAAGGCCTGTAAAATCACCAAGGAATTTTGTCCAGGAGAGTTCAAGGATGGAATTGATGTGGAGCAGGCATCTCTCTCCCGAACCTGTGCTCCATTTCGGATAGGGAGCTGGCATTTCCAGAGCGCCGTGGGGGGGCTATTGGGCACTCTCTTACTAGATGTTTGTCTGATGCACAATACATACATTCTTTCTTGGGAGGATATGGGTCCATGGAATGCCCCTAGCTGCATAGGTTCAGGCTCGTTACTTGAAGTGGGAATACCTTCGGGTTTCGAGGGTATCCCAATGGGGCTCTTCTGGAGTGGCGACTTGCTTTTCTTTTTCTCTGCCTTTCTCTCCTGAATGCGAAAGTCAATCTGCAGGGCAAGATCCATTAGGGCCTGATAAGAACATGGGCGCGCCACTCTGGCTAGTTCATCCTTGATGTCTTCGTTTAGCCCTCTTCGAAATAGGGTAAAACAAGCTTCAGGGGACCAATCCCCCTCTTTAGCCAGCTGTTAAGCATATCCTGGGTTCCTTGTTGAAAGTCGAGTAGACGTTCCTGGGCACTGTAGACCTGCTCTGGGCGCTCAAACTTGGTTTTAAGGGCCTGTATGAAGCCATCGTAATCATCCAGGAGAGAATCCCCAGAGTTAACAAGTGGGGTGGCCCAGGTCAAGGCATTGCCGGAAAGATGAGAAATAATAAAGCCCACCTTAGCCCTGGGTGCAGAAAAATAATAAGGCTTGAAAGTAAAGTGGACCAAACATGAGTCACCGAATCCACAAAGACTCTTTGCGGAACCATCATATTTATCAACAACGCCCCCCAGTATTACACTCTTTTTCGTAGCAGATTTACGGGACAACACCAATTGCTTTAAGGCGGCGTTCTCTGCCTTTAAATTTTGCACTTCGGTCGTCAGCTCTTGCATGCCACGCATTAGGTCCTGGATGGCCGCTTCCATGTCTGTGTCGAATTCAGTCAGGTGGCGTCTCAATCTGTCACAGGTTTTGTGTTTTCTCACCTGTTTATGTTGCCTTGCGGGATCCTTCGCTGGGTTTTTCTTCCGTGCTGTTCGGGTCTTGTATAAGCCCGCTCGGCTGTCGTCGGATTCCAGGATTCGTTCAGCTTCTTCGTCCGGGATCAATGAAAATCCAGGAAGACCAGGAAGGAAGAGTGCACACAGGAGAGGTGTGCGTGGAACGCCGAAAAAACAGGTACAAGGAAAGGGAAGGAGAAGGAGAAGGAGAGGGTCCGGGAATTAGAGCAGCAACTCAGTTCCAGGAGCACAACGCGACGCACGTCTCGCCTCAGCTAACGAAAGCAATGAGACGCGCGGAGCTGCGGGTGCGTGGTTAATGTATGGACCGTTCTGCATGGACGTAAAGGTCGATAGACCGCGTTCTGCGAATACGGCCATGTTTGGTGTACTACAGCAACTACAGCGAGTAACCCCCGACGTGCCAGGGACCAGGAGGACCAAAAGGGGCGTGATCGATGGATCATGACACCCATATATTATAAAAATAAACGAGACCCTGATGGCGGCTTGGTTGCCGTGCACCAGGGCACAGTTATTTTTTCACATTTGCACATTTCTTTCCATTTTGCCTGTGAGGCATGGGCACAATGGAAAGAAATGCCCACATGTGGTGTCCCTATTGGTGGTGTTTATTTGTTTCCTTTTTCTTGGGGAGAGAAGGATTTCATGGATCGGCCCGTTGTGGGCTCCTAGAGCCAGGCATGACGCCCCAGGCTTGGCACTACCCTTGAATCCTTGGCTCCCCCAGCTCTAGGCACGTTGGTATGCGTGGTACCAGTGGTGTCAAATTAGTCGGGTCATGTTTTGGGGCTGACTGGTATGTAGATTATTGCAACTCTCTCCTATGTGAATAGCTTAAAAACCTGTAACAAGGTCATTTAGTTGGAACAGAGATGCGCATGGTTAACAGCGACACCCCTGAAAATGATACAGTCAATACACTTTCAGCATCCTTTGTGTTATCGTTACTGTAAATTGGAGCATGTAAATTCGATTTGAAAAGAATGTTTGCTTTTCATGTTTATTCCATCACTGCCATATTAATGAATTATTTATGCCTACCTCTCATGATTGACCATTACAGTGTGATCCTTGCTCCCCTTTTTATTTTTTTTACTAGCACGGTTGTGATGGTTACACTCCTTATAATGTGCTGTCCTTGTATTTTCTTTTTCTTTTTCCTTTTATTGGTTACTTTCTAAGGGAAGGGCTATGCCCTTAAATAGGTAGCATATTGTGCAGTAGATGGGATGCAGAGTAACTCTTACACCAAATAATCGAACCAACTCAGGAAGAAGGCAAAGTCGTTTTACTGTTTTATTATAAATTGTCTAAAACAGATAGTTACAATGGACATCAACGGATGTCACACAGCATAATCTCAAACGAGAGCTCAAAGCATTTCATAAAAAAAGACATTTATATAGTAGAAATTCGTCATGCGTGACGTTATACTACGTGGCAAATAAGAAAAACCTATGGGAAGTTGTGGTTGGCTCAACAGGAACATCTAAGTATACTTGCTATAATGGATCGGGTTGTGATTGGGTCTCTACAGTCAGGTGGACAACTTAGGCACGTCCCTAGTGCAAGTCATCTTCAACAGTTATTTGACACACAGCTTGGCTATCAAATGATAAGGCTCTTTGTTACATGGCCTTCTATAATTAATTGGCACGCTTGTGCCATTCTGGGACATTTGGCTCACTAGCAGCATGTAAGCTAGTACCCCAGATGTCACTGTGTGGACTTTGACTGTGTCTCCACACCCAATTAGCCCAACATCTCTCATCAGCCATGCCTTATGCCATAGAGATTGCCTTTGAACTTGTCCTTGCAAAGTATTCTCGCTGATGAGAATATATGGGAGTGTGAGCATACGCTACCTTAAGTCTAGAGCTGCATGCCCAACTTCTATTTTCATCCATAGCCCATGTGACAGGAGACCACAATTCAGCTCATTTTCTAGCTTTAATTGTATTAAATGAATAAAACGTGGCACTCATAGTGTTCTTTCTTTGCACCTTAACAAGGAATGACTCATCCTCTCATGTTCACTGTTCTTCAAGGATACATAACCAATTCTCGGTTGCTCCAGTCTTTGACATCAGGCCAGACAACCTTTCTCAGTCCTTCTTTGACTCCAGCTGAGACACAACTTTCAGCCATCTTCTCTATGGGCTTAAGCTTACTAAAATTGTGACACTGAAGTCCAGATTGTATACAATGGCACCACCTCCTGCAATCTATTCACTACTTATAGCTAGCTTCTATGATTACTTAGTTTACTTGCATTGCTGCATCTGTACAGTTATTAAATGGCTTGCATTTTCTGCCGTGCTTCTTCACACATGCAATCTTTTTTTTATCCCTTCGTCATCAGATTCCATAAAGTCTATACAACCACTTCTCCAGCCACTCTTCTCAGTGTGTCACTCTCATCTCTTGTGACGCCACCTACTTCTCTTTCTTTCATCTTCACATTCCTTCGGGGACTTCTTCCAAGAGATTGTGACCTCTACAGGGGTACATCAGATACGGTTTTCTTAGTGGATACCTTTTCTCAAATACTCTCTGTGGAACATGCACAACCGCTGGTGTCATGCATGGTACGATTTCTGATTTCTAGCATATAGGCAGGAGTGGGGCGGGACATTCTGCAGAGACATTTGGCTGCTCCTCTACACTCCCCCCTCTGGTTGATTAATTGACCACACCTTCATTAACTACAGATTTTGTTTTTTTCTCTTGAAGAAGTACTTATTCGAGGCCAAATCTTCACTACTCCCTTTAGGGATCTTGCTGATTTTACATGTTCATCTACACTCCAGGTCATGTAGCTGCACTGACCATTCAGATTACAATAGACTCGTCATCCCACACATTTCTTGTGATTCCTTGGATGCAGGAAATGTGTTCCCTCAGGTGCTAAAATGCTGGCCTCTATGTATTTTCTGATATCTTAATCTGTCAACTCCTTTGGTCCGAACACTGATTCGACATTGACCATGATCTTCATTCCTACTGTCTTCTTTGCTGTCTTCTTGCACTTTGTAATTTTTATCTTGATCACACAGAATCCAAATATTCTCATCACTAAGACTGTTCCGAGAAACTTGAATATGTTCGCCATCCATTGTGGAACCCATGAGAAAATGAACGCAAACCAACTGTCATCTGCAATGGCCTCTGTCTCATTTTGCATCTGATTGTGTAGTTTCGTCAGCAACGTAATGGCCTCTGTCAAGGTCTGATTCTTGCTGTCGTGCGAAGGTATGAACCTGCAACATGATGTCCCGATTTTGGCTCAAACTCCTCCATCCATCGCCATGATCATGTCAAGGGCATACCTATTCTGTAGGGTCATCAGTTGTATGGCCCTAAATTCTTCCTTGTTAGATTGAATATTTTTATTGGAGTGTTGATCGTCTGCAGTAACTCCCATCTAGTTATTTGTAACCATTTAGCATTTGCCATCGTCTGGATCTCTGGAATAAAGATAGTCGTGAATAATGCAGTAGTCTGGCTAGACAACCTGTGCTCATATGGAATAGCATCAAAAGCTTCCATTGATTTCACTGAGAAATAGTTTTCCCTCTTTGTTTGATTGAAACATTTGAGTGTTCTTCTCCTTCTTAAATGGGCATCCGCTTTTGGATATTCACCAATGTTCAGGTCACTCTGTAGAATCACTAACACTGGAACATGGATAAACATTAAGGAACATATCCCTCCCCAGTCTTTGGGCAGCTTCATGTAGGCTCTGGATCCACAAGCCCAATATCGATCCACCCGGGCGGCTGTCCCTGCTCCCATTCTAGTAATGTCAACTGCAGTCTTACAGCCTCTGTTATTTACCACATAATGCATTCCTTCTCTTTTAAAGCATAACACCGTGTTTGCCAATGTGATCAAAACCATTGGACCTGATTCATCTTCGACCCATGTTAGCAGTTTGACATACTTGGCCCACGACTTCAAACATTCATCGTTCACTTTCTGTACTTCTCGTACATATTCATCCTTTAGTAAATGAACTGAACAGGACATACGCCCTTCTTCGCATCCCTTCTTGGATTTCACTCGTCAATAGACTAGCAACTGTGATTGTTTCCAGCATCCAGGCATCCAAGGTATTTCTGTTCTATCAGGACAGTTCAGTCTCTCCATCTCTGCAACGACCACATCTTCCTGTCCTGTCACTGGATACATAAGCATCTTGCTTTTCCATGTAGGTTCTTTTTCCATTTGAGTAGTCTTGATATAATCATCCTGAAATAGAAACAACAATTTCACTCCCCATAGCAGAGTGGCCCAACTTCTTTGAAACTGTCCTCTGGTCATGCATGCTGCAAGATGAACGAGCCATCTGGCATTGTGTTCTGGAATTTCTCTAGAGATGAAAGTTTGTGTGATATTCATGGCATAGGGCATGAGAGCGCAGACATAGCAGCTTTCCTTAGATGTACTCTCTCCCACTTTTTTCATGTGCTGGTACCACATGTTATTACCCAGGTGAGCTGCACTATCTAGATAAGTGTTTATATCATCATTGTCTTGCTCTGCATTTCTCTTGTATCTCCCCAATGCACAGTTTATATAATACTCATGTAGCATATCAAAAAGAGTTCTCTTTGTGGGGAGAATCATAGGAACATCTACCTCAGTGGAAACAAGCAAACCAAGAGTAGTCCCTGTAGTAGGAGAAATCATAGTAGTCTCTATCACAACAGGAGCATCAATATAATGAGGAATGCTAAACAGGAGAAAAAGAAAGACACAAAGTATGGTCGCACATACATATATCACCAACCAACGTATTAACCCCATCCATTCTGTAATTGGTTGGGATTGCTCATTCCCCAAAATCGTGCCACTTTTACTCTGGCAACTGCAATATGTATGGCAACTGCAATATTTCCTCTACTCTTGCTACAAGCAGCCTGCTGATTACAGGGCCATTCTTAAGATCCTGTAAAAAAAATAAATGTGACTATCAACATCCCTTCTGAGAAGAGCAAGATAAGCTTAAGGGATAAATATAAAAACAGCATGAATAGGTCTATGAGCATCTCTGTTTGTTAGCACTATAGATTCAACCAAATAGAAACTCAGTGAGAAACCAGTCATCACATTCAAATTTGAGATTAGGCACATTTGTGACACATCAATAGCTTTCTAAAGTTCAATTCCAAAAGATTCCTGTGACTCTCGGCACGGCATGCATGCCTGCTATTATATCTATAAGGAGTGTCCAAGGTGAGTCACAGTCCAAATGTAAAATCTGCATTTGTTAGCTGGTCACTTTTTGTCTGAACACACTGAAATTCTTGTTCTTGCTTTACTTCTGGATCGACAGCTGGGGATGATGTGGGCTCGCCAGTGTATAGCTTCACGTCATTTAAATGAAGCCAAGCTCGTCTGCGTTGGACATTTACTGCTGAGGGAGTGATATTTTCAACGCTAAAGGGGCCATTACATCTCAGCTCATGCCACTTCCTAGTGAAGTTTGTGATTAGCACTGTATCGCCAACAAATAGTTTAGGTGCTGGTAGTAGCACAAAAGATCAGTTGCTAATGGTTTTCATATGTGTTCTGAGACTGACCGCCGTGACACTTGAGTTCATCTGAAATGAGAGAGATGGTAGAGGTCACACATGTCAAATAATTGTGCAGCGCATAACCTAGCAATTTTGCAGTACTCTGTGCATCACTTCTACTCCTCGATGGAGGTGTAAAAGGCATTCTCGTTTGCCTCCCTTCTACTAGTTTGTGGGGTGTGAGGTGGTGGTCCGACCCAGGCTGATTCCTTAGGGCATATAAAGTTACGGGCAAGCAATATAGCCAACCCTTCTTCAATTTTAGCTTGAGCTTGGAAATCCTTTCTTTAAGGAGGCCGTTGAGTCTCTCTTATATATCCTGTTTGCTTGCAGGTGATAAGCAGAAGAAAATGTATGCTTAATGCTTTACAATAGTCCTATCTGTTTGAACACTTCATTGACAAAATGTGGCCCTTTATCGGATCTCAGCACTTCCCACACACCCCATCTTAAAAATACTTCATGTATTAAAAACCTTGCTGTGCAAGTGGCATCAGAGTGTGTGCATGGACCTGCCTTGATCCACCTAGAGAAGGGACACTCCACCACTATCAGATATCTGTATCCATTACACACCATCAGCATATCAACATCGTCAATATGTAAATGCTGAAAAGGACCATTTGGTGGAGGAATTACTCCTCTAATCGTTCTCAGTGTATGCCCAGCTGTACATTTCTGACATACAATGCAATTCACTACATAGAATACAATGTTTTCTAACAGAATTGGAAGGAACCAGTCTTCCACAATTGTTGCAGCAAGACTCTCCCTAGTCACATGCGCGGGATAATGCAGTTGTTCTAGCGCAATCTTTAATAATGTACTGGCATCACTGTTTGTCCAGTGCTATCCTGTCGCCATAATGCTTCTGAGGGGGATAAAGAACACCCTCTTCGTTTCCATAATGCCTGCTCTTCCTGCGGTGTACTTCCTTGAATCTCCATCAATTGTTTTTTTGGCAAATGATTAAACCCTTCCTGCATTACCATAGTTGTGGTTACTCTCTTTCTTATACTTTGAGTATCAAAACTCAAGACATCTGGTGAATACACAACCCTTTTGGCTTGTGCATCCGCGGCTTCATTCCTGCAAGAGATAAAATCTGTCCGCTTAGTATGCGTTGCGCATTTAACTATCGCTATGGCTACTGGGAGTTCTTGTGCCTTAATAAGCCTGTCCAATAAAGATGCGTGCTGTACTGCAGTGCCGTCCGCTTGGAAGTAGATCCTTCTTTTCCAACATACTAAACCTGAGTGTATGGTTGACATCACATAGGTAGAGTAACTGTAAACCATCACTTCCTGCCCATTGTGATTCTTGAGCACGACAATGAGCACTACCAATTCTTCTGCTTGCGGTGAAATGTGAGACGTAGTCTAGCACTTGCTGCAACTTCCAACTTGCCATTTGCTCTATGCCTCCCTTCAGCTGCACCAGAATTCCTTTCTCAACTTGTCTGATCAATTTTCAAAGAACCATCAAAAAAAGAATGTCCCCTCCTGACAAAGCCTTCTCTGTTATACAAGGTATATCATCATAAATTTCAAAATAATTCACACAGTCATGTACATGATCACTCTCTGCCACTGGCTCAGCTACAAATGTGGCTGGATTCACTAATTTACATTTGACAATTTTGATTGTTGGATTCAAAATTATTACTTCATGAACAGAAGCTCTCTGGGATGTAAATGTACCCTTGGGTTTCTCTAAAATTGCAAACAATGCATGTTCCACAAAAAACATCATAGAACAGCTCATCACAATACTTGTAGATTTCTCAATTGTGAATGTGGCGTCTGCCAATGACTGTCGTTTCATAAATGGATCTAAAATCCCACTGTAAAAGATTTGAGGTTTATGCCCCAATGTGGTCCTCTGTGTAAGCACTGCAGTCATGACTGTCCCACTCATGTGCGAACATAAGAAAAACTCCTCAGCACAATTGGGGATTCCCAAAACAATTGCTTTCTTCAACTACTCAAATCCTTCCTCCATTTCCACAGTCTATTCTATTGTAACACCATTAACCTGTTTGTTCTTTAAAGCATGCAGAAGGGGACTTGTGTACAAACTGGAATCAAACACCCAGACTCTAACATAATTGCATAACCCCAAAAATGGTTGCATCTGTTTCACTGTGTGTGGATTTGCGTCTTTCATAATCGCCTCATCCCTTTCAGGTGTCACCTTTTATGCCTCATGTGAAATCAATTGCCCTATGTATAACACCTCTTCTTGACAGAACTGTAGCTTCTCTTTTTCTACCTTGTATCTCTTGTCTGCTAGAATACTCATCAACTGAATCGAGTCTTGTCTACATTCATCTTCTTTTGTGCTACAAATTAGAATGCCATATATGTACTGTATCACAGCACTTTTTAAATCAATATTGCCATCTGTAGGACCCTGTTAAAGTTTGATGGAGACTCACAATATCCTTGTGTAATAAACGTAAGTACCATAATATATATATCTCTGTTTATAAATGACTGGAGTAGACTATGAAACAACCATAAGGACTTGCCAAATATCTTTTTCCCTCTCGATCATGTCTCGTTCCCAGAGTGACTCAGGGGAGCGAGTTGTAAGTATGGAATCTCCCTGGTCTCCCTCCTCAACTCCCTGCGGCAGAAGCTCAGAAGGGAAGAGGGACTCCAGGGAAACCCTCTGAGGAAGAAAACCCTGCGTCGTCATCTGCCGGACCACTGTTGTCAGATGAGACATGCTGCGGATTGATCTTGCAGGATGTTACACAACTGAGTCTAATCAGAGAGGTAAGAGAGAAAGGTAAGTGGTATGAATGCAAGACTGGATAGAAAACAAAGTTGTGGATAAGTTTGCTAATTACCCTTAAAGAGGACTGGAGATCCTTACTGTGTGGTTTGTAGAGGAGAGATTCTCCGGAACGATCCCTATTAAATAAAGGGATTGTTAGGAGATAGAAAGAAGCAAAGTAAAGAATTGCAAAAGTAGGCAGGATTTTTACCTGGCAGAGGGAACGTATTGGTAGAATGGTTCCTAGGGCGGCTTTGCAAGTCAAAAGGAGGATTTTCCCAATAAGTACGCCAATCCGCCACTACTGTATAAACAAAACACAACTGCCGAATGTATTATCCGCCGTAAATCTCAACTAATGTATGATGCTAATGACTCTATCTTTCGTACCCGGCTTTCTGGGTTGGGATGGCTGGAACGTCCGCCCAATGAAGACCCGACCGAAACCTGTGTATGTGTGTGTTTGCAGAATGGATCGAGCCGCAACCGGAGAAGGTACTCGAACTTTGTGGTAGTGTCTGGGGAATTCTGAGGATTGGAAATGTAGATTAGAATAATGAGTTGGATAATGAGGAAAGTAGAAAAAAGAAGCAATCTAGGTACAAACTTACGAAGCGCTGATAGTAAGGAGTAGCAACGCGTCCACACGTTGCTGCCAGGATCTGATATGCAGGATGCTGGGAAAGGGGGCGGAGCCTGCCTATCCTTCGAGGGCCCACAAACTAGCCCAATACTGTCAGCTTCCACCACCATCTTGGAAGGAGTGATGGATGACACATGTCTATGAGACCAACGATGCCAAAGAGACCAACACATTCTGAGGGGCATGACAGTATGCCCCCTCCGAATGGCAGGGGCACCAGGCTTCCCAGGATGACTCCGATAGAAATGGCAGAGTAGAGCTGGGGCATGAACCTCTGAGGCGGGTTCCCATGAGCGTTCTGCTTGCGAATAACCACGCCAATTGACCAGGTATTGAAGCCGACCCCAGAAAAAGCGAGAGTCGCAAATGCCAGCTACCTCGTATTCAGGACCCAATGGTGTGGAGACAGGAGGAGTATGAGTATCTCGATGTCTAGCGAAACGGTCCTTTACATATTTCTCGAGTTGGGAGATGTGGAAGACTGGGTGAATCTGAGACCACGAAGAAGGAAGCTTAAGACGTAAAGCAGTCGTTCCCAGACATTGTAAGATTGGGAAAGGCCCAAAGTACCTAGGAGACAATTTAGAAGGTACTAGATGTCGGGGCAAAAATCGAGATGCCAACCACACTAGTTCTCCTGGTCTTAGTTGAGGAGCCTGAGTGCGGTGTCTATCAGTAAATTGTTTGACACGTTCTTGTGTGTTCAGAAGGGAAGCTCTAGCAGTTTGATGCTCTTCTTGGATGTCCAAGAGTAAACTGTTGGCATCAGGGAATCGTGAAGGTGAGGTAAGACCCGTAGGGAAGCAGATAGGGTGGCATTCGTACGTGCAAAAGAAAGGACTGGAAATTATGGCAGAATGGTGAGCGTTATTATAGGCAAATTCTGCCAAGGGTAGTAAAGCATACCAATTGTCTTGAGATGCTGAGATATAACAGCGTAAGTATCCTTCCAGTGTCTGGTTGAGGCGTTTTGTCTGACCATTGGCTTGGGGATGGAATCCATAACTCAGAGCCCAGGAGATATTTAGACTCTTACAGACTTGACGCCAGTATTGCGAAGTAAACTGTGGCCCACGGGCCGAGACAATGGTCTCAGGGAGACCATGAAGTGTGAATATCCGTGAGATAAAGATTCTCACCATCTGGGCTGCTGTGGGGACGTGCGGAAGAGGAATGAAGTGGGCCATTTTTGTAAAGTAGTCTATTGTAACCATGATCACTGTACAACCTTTGGAGACAGGCAGTTCCACAATAAAATCCATCTAAATCATTTGCCAAGGATGCACTGGGATAAGCATTGTAGCGAGGAGACCCAACAGGGCCAAACGCAGAGATTTGGTTTGCAAACATATGGAACAGGTTGAGACATAATCCTGGATGTCACGGACCATCTCGAGCCACCAAAAATGACGTTGAACCAGTTATTTGGTGTTTGCAATACCTCTATGTTCGGCCATTAGTGAATCATGACAGAGTTGCAGAACTGATTTCCTTAAATCTGCAAAAGGAATGAACAGCTGTTTACCACAATAGCCACACCCATGTTAGAGGACAAGCCCCCATGTCTTGACGAACTTTGGATCAAGTTGCAGAGATTGTGAGGTTGCTTCTGCTACCAATTGGAGAAAGGTTGTAACCACTTAGAGGAATCGGGCTCTGGGAAATAGAGGTTCAGCCCGAAAAAGAGTAGAAGAGGTGTAGTCTTTTCTTGATAATGCATCAGCTTTGAGATGAACACATCCAGGGATGAACGTGAAGACAATCTCATATGGGGGTAAGAAATGGGCCTAACAGGCCTGTCTGCTGTTCCGGGTCTGTGCATACTGTAAAGCGCGAAGATTGCTGTGATCTGTCTGAACTTCGATAGCATGTCTGGCTCCCAATATCAGGTGTCTCCATTCCTCGAAGGCTCATTTGATAGCGAGTAATTCCTTCTCGAGGACGGTGTAGTTAATCTCGAAGGGTGAGAGCGTTTTTGACATATATGCCAGTGGGCATTCTATCCCCTGATCATTCTCTTGAAGAAGAACTGCCCCTAGCGCTTGATGTGATGCATCTGATTCCACAATAAATCTTTTTGTCTAATCCGGGGTGAGCAGTATTGGTCTGGAAACAAAGCGTCTTTTAATCTTCTCGAAGGCCTGATGGGCATCCTTTGACCAATGGAATTTCGCTTATTTGTTGAGGAGAGCAGTCATCGGCAGTATCTCTTCGGAGTAGTTGGGAATGAAGCGCCGATAAAAATTTGCAAACCCTAAAAACCTCTGTAGATTTTCACACATACAGGAGGAGGCCATTCGGTGATTGCAGAGACTTTTCTCGGGTCCATGGATATGCCCTGGGCTGATAATATGTACCCCAAGTAGGCCACCTTTCCCTTGTGAAATTCACATTTATCCAATTTACAGTAGAGATTGTTATTAGACAATCTTTGAAGTATTTCTTTGACATGTCGAATATGGTCAGTGGGAGAAGAAGAGAAAACCAAAATATCATCCAGATAGGCGATGACTGTGTGAAGGAGAATGTCGGAAAAAATGTGATCCATGAAACGCTGGAAGACGGCCGGGGCATTGGACAACCCAAAGTGCATCACTCTATATTTGTAATACCTGAAAGGACTAAGGAAGGCCGTCTTCCATTAATCTCCAGCTCGGATACGGATAAGATGATAAGCACCACGGAGGTCCAATTTAGTGAAGATAGTAGCTCCTTTTACCGCCTCAAGGATGTCTGGGATCAAGGGCATTGGATAACGGTCTGGAATCATGATCTTATTCAGGCCGTGATAATCTATACATGGTCGGAGTTCAGTTGTGTCCTTCTTTGGGATGAAGAATAATGATGCCCCTGCTATGGATGTGGATTCCGTTATAAGACCATTACGTAAGTTCTTTTGAAGATACTCCTCAAGGACTTCCTTTTCTCGGGAGGATAAAACGTACATGTGCCCAAAGGGAATAGGTGAATCAGGGACTAATTCTAAGGAGCAATCATCCCTCCGGTGTGGAGGTAATTTAGCGTATTCGACATTAGAGAATTTTGTATGAAAGGATTGATAGACATGTGGGATGTCTTGGATATTGTTATGCACAGCTGCCTTTGAACTATTCTCCTGAGATGAGGTCCTAGAATGAAAACCTAGTGCTCCGTCAGCAGGACAGTTCACCAGACAATGTTCCGAGCCCAGGAATAGGGTTCCGGCCGTCCAATTGATATATGGATTATGGGTTCTGAGCCAGGGTAATCCTAGTATCAAGGTATAATGAGCAGTTCGGAAAGACATTGAATATGATTGTTTCTTTATGTGATGCAATGTTCATATGACGCGGCTGTTTTTGCTCCTTGATGGGACCCGAAACTAATGGGCTTCCATCCATGGACTCCACAGGGATAGCTATAGGTTTTACCGAACAAGGTATACCCTGTTTAATAGTCCAGTGGGTATCAATAAGATTGCTGGCGGCCCACTGTCAATCAAGGCAGGCACAACTACTGGGTCAGAAGAACCCCACCATAGCGTGACATGCATGACGATCATTGGGAGTTCTGGAGTCTCAGTTACCTGAGAAGACAAATGTAATGGTGAGGAACCTTTCACTGATTCCGTATCCATGGTTCCCCGAGCGGTAGGGAGCAAGCGTTTCCCTGTCTTTTAGTAGGTGGGATAGGGCAATCTTGTACTGCATGATCCCTGGCCCCACAATATATGCACAACGCTTGTATGTGACATCTTTTGAGTTCTTTAGGGGTCAGCCGACCCCTTGCCGTTCCTATGTGCATTGGCTCTTCAGTCTGGGCTTTAGCTGAAGGTAGAGTGTAACCCGCCACATATCGCGTAGTTCTAGGTATGTCGTTCCTGCAAACGGTAATCCATTTGCATCACCATTGTAATTAGCTCTGCCAGATTAGGAGGATGCGGCACTCTGGAAACCTCGTCTTTTAACTCCTCGTTCAATCCTCGCCGAAACAACGTTATCAGGGCATCATCTGCCCAGGACGTTCCGGCTGTTAGCTGTTTAAATATGGTGATATAAGACAGCGAATCCTGAGATCCTTGTCTGAAGTCTAACAGTTGTTCTTGGGCTGATACAGTGATTTCTTGTCTGCCAAACATGGTTTTAAGGCTATTCAAAAAGGCATGGCAAGAATCCAAAAGAGGATTGTTTGTAGTGACTAATGGCATAGCCCACTCTTCCTCGATCTCCTCAGCTCTCTCCAACAACTCTCTCGAACTCCCCGAACTCCTCCCAAAAACTCTCTCACTCCTTTCCCTCCAGCCACTCCTGGTTATAGTCTCCAATGACACACGAAATGTCTATGGAATGTCTCTCTCAGCGTTTAGCAAAATGCCAGCCTGTCTCCTTGCGTGTTTCTTTGCACGGCATGTCCTGTTACTGCGCTATCAGCGTGACATCATATCTCTCTGCCTTGGCCTTTCGAGTCTGTTGCGAAATACCCCATCTATTCCCTGTTTCTCCATTCTCTCCACTGTAGGCTTCACTCTGTATTACAAAATGCACTCTTAGGCCCCGTTCTTAAAGCACCTCTTCTGTGTGAAAGGCTTCCCTCTCTCCTGTCTACCCACTCCCTTGGCGCAGCCCACACCTTTGCAGCCTCTGCGAAGCATACCAGCCAAGCTGATAAGCTTCCTTTCGCTCTATCTTTGTTCCTGCCAAGCAAATGTTTATGAACAGTGTACCATAACATTTCTTCGCACTGAGCAACTTCTGTCTTTCTCCATCAAAAAATGGCTCATAGGCCTCGTGTCTCATTCTGAATGCTTCCTAGTGTGTAACATTTCTCTCGCAATGCAAGCACTAGCTAAATGCAAAACTCATTCTAGGTGTATTCAATCATACCTACATACATACATGACAGTCTCTAAATGTGTCTCTACAAAGCATACATGTATGTCAATCTAAATGGCTTTTCATGGCATTTCAAATATGCCACTATGTGTGTCATTACAAGCCTAATTCATAAATGCTCAGCCTAAATGCTATTTCTAATGCAAGCATGAATACATAACAATATCATGGTGAGTATATATCATGTCTCTAAAACACTACATGGCACTTCAAATATATGCAAGTGCAAATGTCATTCTATTTGCAAATGCTTAAAGTGCAAAGTGGCAGCATGTTTCTTTATCATTCTAAATGGCAAGCACTATATGCATACAAAATCATTCTAAAAGCATATTGCAAATGCATCAGTCTAATATGTGATTGGGTAATGGTGTCTACTACAGCAGTGTACTATGGATAGCTAAACAGAATGCAATAATGGAATGATTCCATAGCAAAGAGTAATGATTGGATAATGGTTCTTCTACAGAGAGTACTTATGATTTCATCTAATGATAACAATCCCAGGCTCCTCATTTTATCCAATTCCACAGAGGTTTTTCACAATAAATTTGCCAATTCGCCACTACTGATTAAACAAAAAACAACTGCCGAATGAATAATCTGCCGTAAATCTCAACTAATGTATGATGCTAATGACTGTGTATGTGTGTGTTCGCAGAATGGATCGAGCTGCAACCGGGGAAGGTACTCGAACTTCGTGGTAGTGTCTGGGGAATTCTGAGGATCGGAAATGTAGATTAGAATAATGAGTTGGGTAATGAGGAAAGTAGAAAAAAGAAGCAATCTAGGTTCGAACTTACGAAGCGCTGATAGTAAGGAGTAGCAATGTCTGCCATGATCTGATATGCAGGATGCTGGGAACGGGGGCAGAGCCTGCCTATCCTTCGAGGGCCCACAAAACTAGCCACCATCTTGGGAGGAGTAATGGATCACACATGTCTATGAGACCAATGATGCCAAAGAGACCAATGCTTTCTAAGGGGCGTGACATCTTGGGGTAAACGAGTGTGCTTCAGACGAGTCTGGCGGAATGTAAATGAAATCAAGTCTTGTGAGTCTTTGTTTAATGAGATTGAAAAAAAACACATTTTTCAAATCAGTCACCATTAAATATCATGCTTCCACTGGAATACTGCATAGTATCATCACCGGGGTTAGGAACCAAAGGAAACTCTGCCTCTACAATCTGGTTGATCGGTCTCATGTCATGTATGAATTGCCATGACCCTCCCTTTTATTTTTTTCACAGGATACTCTGCAGTATTGCACAATGATTCTGATGGCACCAGTATACATTGTTTCATCAGTGCTGAAATAGTCTTGAATATACCCTCATTGGCCTCTCAAGACATGGGTTACTGTTTTGCTCGAGGTAAAATCGCCACTGGCTTCAGCTATATTTTAACTTCCCCTATTCCCTTCGATAGTCTGACATCAGAAGGGCCTGTGGTCCATAAGACGCTGGGCCCCTTTTCTAAATCTTCATCAAAAAATGCTGGACGCAGCCGCATTATTGTGATTTGCTGTGGGATTTCCCTTTTCTCTATTGTTATCCAGTATGTGATGCTCATAAAGACCACTACTTCATCTAAACATATCATCATCTGTAATGCCAATCAACCTGCACCGTTCTTTGAGAGCTATTACTGTTCTCCATGGTCTACCCTCATCATCCGTTCCTTCAAGCATCACCATTTCCCTTCATACTATGGCTGCTTCTAATTATAGAGGGATAGTCTGTGCCCCCTCTTCCTCCATATGTATCTGTGGTCTAATCAATAATTTGTCAGGTATCCTCATAGTTTTTCCCACAAAGCCAAGTAGCCATGTCAATGGAATGCTCATCCCATAAAGAAAAACCTCTGGCTCTACTGGTACATCTCGCAGGGCCACTTGCCCTGTAAATGCCAATATAAATTCACCCACATTCATGTAGTTTATTCCAGGAGTGGAACACGCTATCCCTTCATCAGTAAAATAAATCATCAAGTTAAGTTTTGTCATCAAATCTCTTCCCAAAATGTTAACTGTTGCCTGTTGTGAATCAATAATGGAACGGGCATGTCACGCTCTCCTACCTCTTAAGCATTCATGGCAATTTCCGACATTGGATATTTTCCCTCTCGGATACATGAACGAGTAGCCCCAGTGTCTACTAGAGAAGAAAAAGATTTGCCTCCTATCGTTAAACCGTTGGTTCCTCTTTGGGGTCTGGTGTCACTGATAGTATTAAACACATCAAGTTGCCCTGTGAGCTGTCCTATTGTGGGTATATACATACACCTGTACCTGTGAAAGGATTCTCTCCCACTACAATGGCACCTCCTTTTCTGGGTGTCAGTAATTGTCCCATGTTTGCATACTGTTGTGTCTGCATCGGGGCATGTTGGGACTGCTCTTGCAGTGGGTTCATTTGCACTTGCTGTGGCTGCTGCATCTGTTGAATTTGTGGTGCTTGTGTCTGATACACTGTCTGATCTTGGGCAAACCCTTCCCAAGCTTGTGTGCTATATGGTGGATGATAGGCTGGCCCCTCTCTTGGAAATTTGCCATTCTGTACATTCCCTTGGCTCCCACATACGTGTGCAATTTGTCCTGTCTTTCCACAAGTCCAACATACAGGGAGAGGCTGCCTGACTAGCCCTCCTTGGTTGATTCAATCTTGCACATTCTGATTCTCATTCTGTGCATTTTGAAACCCACCTTGATTGCTTTGGAATCCACCCGTCCTCTATAGCCCATGCCTCTGTCTTGTGCCATAAACCCATCCCCTCCTTGGTCCATTGGGCACTGATTATTCGCCTTCGATGTACCCACTGCTTACTGCATTCCCAGCCCTTCTCCGCTTGTCAATACTGCCCCTGCTATGGCATACTTTGACAATTTCTTCTGAACGAATTTAGCTTCCTCAATTTTCCTCATCTTTCTTGTTGTTTTGCACCTGCAATAGCTGGCAGTGATGCACTATTGTGAACTGTATTTCAGCTCATGGGTTCGCTTCCATCCCCACTTGCTTCTTCATTTGTCTCTGTACTTGCTCGAGCAACCCCTCACATAAAATGTGATAAAATAATGCCACAGTGTGTTTCCCAATGCTCTTGAATGTCCTGAATGTAAGCAATAGGGTCTTCATCTTCTTTCATCTTACTTATCATAATTGCACCTATAACTGACGTATCAGGATACTGTACCCTGAGAGCCCTCCAAACATCTGCTCTGCAATTATTAAATGGTGCTCCATTATGCACTGTTTTCTGTGCTGTCACACTTGAATAGCCTGATCTCCTCAATATTTCATCAGCTCTTTCACCGATAATGGCTGCTAAGACACCCTTAATGTCCCCAATGTCCAATGTATTTCCTCCTGTCATTTTTTTCCAATTCATATATCCATTTTCCTGCACCTAATGTCAAACTTGGGAGTTTGCATCTTAAATTATCCTTATCCATCTGTGGCCATAGAATATACTTCTGTCTTGCTTCCCCTTTTTCCAATAAGGGAATCTGTGTGAACATTAGAACACTAACCCATAATTGGCTCCCATTGTTTGCCTATCCATGGCAGGTTTATAGGTCCCTATACTTAACCTGCTCACATATGGTGGTGATTCTCCTTTCTCACTATAAGATCGTTCTTTGGGACGCTCTCGGTATGCTATGGGATCTGGCATCCTTTCTTTAGGCTGCGCTAGATCGGGCCATCATACTTCCTTGTCCACCTGCAGGCTTCCCTCTGGGGCACATGTGCCTACTCCCTCTTCCCCACAGAAGGATTCTCTCTCCTCGTCTGACATGTCTAGTCCCCAACAAGTGTGACTCTCGCCCCTTCACCCTTATCTAAACTCAATCTACTTAAGGATAAGACTCTGTGTTCGAGGCTGAACAGATGTTCTCCTTCATCTCATAATTGAAATACTAGGGATTGGTCTCCCTTTCATTGGCTTCCCAAATTTGCTACTCTCCGTTCATTCTTGATGTGTCTTATCAATCCTGTCCCTGATACTTCCTACATCAAAGGTTTCTTTGTCTAGTGCTACTATAGATGCCCCTGACTTTGCTCCCTTTAACAGAAGGAACTCTTCCATTCTGTCCCATCGTATTGCTGAACTTGCCTCCATTAGCTCCTTTTGAATAAGGTTAATATCAAGCTCCTGTTGTCTCCTCTTACGTTCTAACTCTTCATCTAATTCTCTTCACTTTCTTCCCTCCTTTCTAATTCTCTCCTCCTCTTGCCTTCGTTCTTCTCTCCTTGCTTCTGCTCTCCTTTATTCATCTTCTCTTCACCTTTGTATTCTTTTGTCCCTTAATTTCTGAGCTTCCTCCTCTTCTCCCTTTCTTTCTCTCCTGTCCTTATATTCTATTGCTCTTTGCCTGTTATAATACTTCCTTTGCTGCTCTTGCCATTCTTGTTTTTTCTCGTTCTTCTCCTGATACATCTGTTCTCGTCTCTCCTTGCTCTTTCTCTTTTATTCATCTATCTTCCATCTTTTTTCTCATTCTATGTCTTTTCTATCCTGTTTGTCCTGATCTTCTGTTTGCCTTACTTCCTCTGTGCTTTTCCTATCCAGCTGAGTAATATCTGTCCTCCCATCCATTTATTCTGCACAAGCGTTACCTCGTCAGATTTATCTTTTTCTCCTTTCCATCTCTTAATTTTTCTGTTCTATTTCTTTCGATACATTGGATCGCATACTTTTCCCTTCCTTGTTTTGTTTTGTATGATCTTAAAAATCTTCTCTTTTCTCTTACTCTCCTCTGGACTATCGTCACTGCCATAAGCGGGCAGTTCATATATCGGATTACTATACCCTGTTGCTGCTTTCAGTTCCTTTAATAGATACAACCCTACTTTTTCCGTACTATCGTCTTTTACTTCGGGTGAGGAAGCGGAGCAGAAGGCTCAACACCTTCCTCCTTACGGTGGCTAAGCATCCACTCCTCGGTCACAGATCTTCCCTCTCTTCCTGGTACATTTACCAGAGCTCTAGAATAGCTAGTCTTTTCTCCAATGTCTTCCCTGTGTACACAGCATGCAAGTATATGGACATGTGTTGCAGTACTGCTTTTGACAATGATCCCCCTTGTTGCCACGGCATGAACATCTTATCTGCCGTGCCTTTTACCCATTCTGCACTGTACTGTTTGAGCTTGGGCATGTGCTTTCGCAGTGTCTTACATAAATGCATCAGAGCAGTGTCTCCCATTGTGATGAGTCTCAATGGACTGTTAATACTTTCCAAACTTAATAAAAATACCTTTACCTAAAACAACAAATATGAGCGCCCTTCAACAATTTTTTTCAATATTCTCTGTCTACCTCTGGATTAGTACCAATCACTTCTCTAGATAGATAGTATAACTTCTTGACTTTTATGTCAATTCTTTCACAACATATATCACCTATAGAGACCTTTCGTTCACACAAACACATAGACAGACTGGTCGACCTTGCACCTAAAAACCTCAGTGATCACCCTTTTTCCTCTTCGCTCCTAATCAATATTCTGATCACGGAGTTTAGCTCATTTCCTTATATGAACCTGTTCATACGTAGCCTAGGGACCCCTGCTTCGCTGTGAGACGACCACTTCTGGACCCCTTGGTTCAGGATTCTCAGGCGCTATATCGCTCTCTTTACCGTTACACAATATTTTGCGTTCCTTCTGTTACTTTTCAAATAACCACAACCCCGTTCCCTTTAGTTTGCCATTCCCTCAGTTTACTCACCATTTGGTATTGTCTCATCTTCCAACGGACCACTTTCGCATTACGTCCGCAAAGCGCCTGTCGAAACCAGGTAGGATTTCATCAAAGAGGGACCCTGCCCACCCTTTCGATTTGTCTTGCAAGATTTCTATATGGCTGCTCTCCACAGGAAACCCTGTGATCCTCCAGCTAGATGGAATACTGGAGTTAACAGGTCGATGGGTTGGAAATCAGCCTCTGCTACCAAGTGTGAGCTTATGCTCTTAAATATGTAGCATATTGTGCAGTAGATTGGATGCAGATAAACTCTTGCACCAAATTATCAAACCAATTCAGGAAGAATGCAAAGTCATTTTACTGTTTTATTATCAATTGTCTATAACATGGAGTTACAACAGACATCAACGGACGACGCACAGCATAATCTCATTTGAGAACTCAAAGCATTTAATAAAAATATACATTTATATAGCAGAAATTCATCATACGCGACATCATACTATGTGGCAAATAAGAAAAACTTACAGGGAGTTGTGGTTGGCTCAAAAGGAACATCTAAGTATACGTTTTATAAGGGATCAGGTTGCGATTGGGTCTCTACAGTCAGGTGAACAACGTATGCCCAAGTCATCTTCAACAGTTATTTGACACACAGCTCATCATTGGCTATCAAAATATAAGGCTCTTCGTTATATGGCCTTCTATAATTGGTTGGCATGCTTGTGCCCTTCTGGAACATTTGGCTCACTAGCAGCACGTAAGCTGGTACCCTAGGTGTAATTGGGTGGACTTTTGACCGTGTCTCCCCACCCAATTAGCCCAACATGTCTCATCTTCCAGGACTTCTGCCATGGAGATTGCCTTTGAACTTGGCCGTTCAAAGTATCCTTGCTCCTGGGAATATATGGGAGTGTGATCACACGCTATCTTAAGTCTAGAGCAGCATGCCCAACTTCTATTTTCATTCATAGCCCACGTGACAGGAGACCCCAATTTTTGTACACCTTAACAGGGAATGACTCAGCCTCTCACGTTCACTGTTCTTCAAGGATAGATAACCAGTTCTTGGCTGCTCCAGTCTTTGACGTCAGGCCAGACAGCCTTTCTCTGTCCTTCCTTGATTCCAGCTGCTTTCTTGCTGTGACACAACTTTCAGCTATCTTCTCCATGGGCTTACTAACATTGTGACACTGAAGTCCACTTTCTATATAAAGGCGACACCGATGGCAGTCTATTCACTGCATATAGCTAGCTTCTATGATTACTTAGTCTACTTGCGTTGCTGCTTCTGTACAGTTATTAAACGGCTTGCATTTTCTGCAGTGCTTCTTCACGCGTGCAATCTTCACTTCGCATATGAAAGTTTACTGGATTCTTTACTTCGTCATCAGATTCCATAAAGTCTATACATCCACTTCTTAAGCCACTGTTCTAAGTGTGTCACCTTCATCTCTTGTGATGTCACGAACTTCTCTTTCTTTCATCTTCACATTCCTCTGGGAACTTCTTCCAAGAGATTGTCATCTCTATGGGGGTACATCAGATAGGGTTTCCTTAGTGGATATCTTTTCTCAAAGACTCTCTGCGGAATAGGCACAAACACTGGTGTCATGCATGGTACGATTTCTGTTTCTAGCATATAGGCAGGAGTGGGGCGGGTCTTCCTGCAGAGGCATTCGCCTGCTCTTCTACATTTTCTGCATCACACTTTCACGATCTGTATGACACAAGGCCCAGTAAGAGTTGTTGTTTTGACCTACCTCTGTTTTCCCTTCCTTTTCTTGTTGCGCCTAGAAACGCTGTGTACATGTACATTATAAATGACTTACCATATCATATCATATCATATCATATATATAGAGCCACCCTATAGTTAAGGGGAGTGACCTGAGCCATATGAAATCAAAAAATTCTATTGCTAATAAATCTTGAATTGGTGCATGGATGTGGATGTCATTTTTCAAACAGAAGGTTTGCCGCAGGTTCCCCCAGTACAGGAAATTATGGGAAAGATTTGTTAAGAAATAAAAAAAGTTATTGAGAAAGCAAACTAAAAACAAATTCTGGCCTACTCACAATTATTTTCCCATAGAGAAAAGGTGCAGATTTGATCAAGCAGAGGCGCAAAAACCGCTGGACAGAAGTGGACCAAATAACAAACAAGTTGGCTGACGAAACATTAACTTAATTTGCTGGACAGGGTTGGGGTTATTTCTTCCAGTAGGTTTTTAAATATTTGATGGGGAAAGTGGTTCCCCCTTCTCCCAAAAATATAGCTACATCTCACATGGTGCTTTGCAAAAGAGTCCTTTCAAAAATATGTTATGCAAAAAAAGCTAATTGGAGGAGGAAAAAGGAGTCAATTGCATCCAGATAGTGATGGGGAGGGGGAAAGAGGAATGCCATGTGTAATTGAAGAGTTGGGGGGGGGTTTTGGGAGCCAGGTACATTTCGAACATTTTCAAATTATCGGGGGAATACCGGGTAATCTTGCGAGATTCCCGTGGTAATAACGCAAGACACGCTCGGAATAAAAAATACGTCACACAAAGCAAAGAGTGAAAGGGTGTAATGAGAGGGGGAAAAAGCAGTTGAGGATAGAATGGGGATCATGGAAATGGGGTTGGGGGGTACTTGGTGAGTGCCTGTGAGAGCTTTTGGAAGAGTTTTTGTTTTAATTTTCGAATGTTTTCACATTATCGAGGGAATACTGGGGGAATACCGCTAGAATGAGTAATTCATTCCTGCTGTATTTGTAGTTTATTGCCATTATTGGCAGAATATCAGGGGAATACACTGGCCATGGCTGAAGGCCATGGCTAGTGAGCCTCAAGGAAAGCTATTGGTGCAACAAATGCAGCAGCCATGGCCCTAAGGTCATGACTAGTGGCTCGAAAGAAACCTAGTGTTTTAAGATATAGCAGCACAGCCGAAGGGCATGGTCACTGGTGAGGGCTCAAGACCATGGCTAGTGGGTGCCAAGGAAACCTATGGGTGAAACATGTACAGTGGCGGCGACCGAAGGCAAAGGCTAGTGGCCCTTGAATAAATTGCAGTATAACAAGACCTTTGAAATTCACTGAAAAAACATAAGTTAAGGGACCGTTAAGGTGATCAGATTTAACGCAACAAAATCCTTGGAATTCTGTGGATTTGGGAAGTGATGATTAAACGGTTCCAGAGATACGGACGATTAAATAAAGGTAGTTTTTCGGATTTAAAGTAAAACTCAAAATGACAGGTGGCAGCTTGCAGCTTCAGAATTGACAGGTGACAGTTGTGCAGCTTTACAAATGACAGATGACACGATTTCTAGGAGGCTGTTCTACTTAGGTTAAAATAGTTTGGATTAGATTATTTTAACTAAGAGATTGGTTCTGCACAGTTCTGCTAGGTACTCACAATATAAATTTGAACTAGGCCTCGTCACGGATCTGGTCAACACGTCCGCTGCGGTTCTGTCTGCTTGGCGGGTCAATCAGGCACCGGTTCTGCTCACAGCGATCTGGGTCAGCTCTGCTCTGCTGGTCTAGCCTCTCTGGATTCAGCGGCCTCTGGTTCTGGATACTGCTCTGCTTTCTGGTCCGGATCAAGTGGATTCTGGATGTAACACTGCTTTCTGGGTACTGGCAAAAGAATTCAGACAGCTCGTCCGGCTGTGGAATAGTTTGCAAATGATTTGGAGGCCTGCTGACAAATACTTTTGCTTGCAGTGGGCCTTCTTGGTTCAAAGTTTTGTAGTCTCTGTTTAGCTTGGAAGTCTAAGTGTTGGATCTCTGAATGTGAAGTCGTCGGTCAGCATGCTCCGCAGCAAATGGAATTGAATGTCTCTACCTGTCCCAGCGGTCTCTTTTTATGTGTTTTGTAAAGTGGGTGTGTGCATAGGTCATAACTAAACCTGCCGCTCTCACTTATCATTGGCCAATTCCTCCTCTCTCCCTTGATTGGGGGAACTGAGTTGTGAGTCAGAGTGATGAGGTAGATTTTATGGCCAGAGGGCCCTCCCCTGTCATCTTTACACACAAATCTATATTTGATCCAAATACATATTTTCCTTATGCCATAGAGATTGCCTTTGAACTTGTGCTTGCAAAGTATTCTCACTGATGAGAATATATGTGAGTGTGAGCATACACTATCTTAAGTCTAGAGCTGCATGACCAACTTCTATTTTCATCCATAGCCCATTTGACAGGAGACCACAATTCAGCTCATTTTCTAGCTTTAATTGTATTAAATGAATAAAACTTGGCACTCATAGTGTTTTTTCTTTGCACCTTAACAAGGAATGACTCATCCTCTCATATGAACTGTTCTTCAAGGATACATAACCAGTTCCCGGTTGCTCCAGTCTTTGACATCAGGCCAGACAACCTTTCTCAGTCCTTCTTTGACTCCAGCTGCGACACAACTTTCTGCCATCATCTCTATGGGCTTAAGCTTACTAAAATTGTGACACTGAAGTCCAGAT
The DNA here is from genome assembly GCF_040938575.1 of Ambystoma mexicanum. NCBI lineage: Eukaryota > Metazoa > Chordata > Amphibia > Caudata > Ambystomatidae > Ambystoma > Ambystoma mexicanum. The sequence continues at coordinate 1,152,446,413 of NC_090926.1, read as the reverse complement.
TGTATACAATGGCACCACCGCCTGCAATCTATTCACTACTTATAGCTAGCTTCTATGATTACTTAGTTTACTTGCATTTCTGCATCTGTACAGTTATGAAATGGCTTGCATTTTCTGCCGTGCTTCTTCACACATGCAATCCTTTTTTTTATCCCTTCGTCATTAGATTCCATAAAGTCTATACAACCTCTTCTCCAGCCACTCTTCTCAGTGTGTCACTCTCATCTCTTGTGACGCCACCTACCTCTCTTTCTTTCATCTTCACATTTCTTTTGGGGACTTCTTCCAAGAGATTGTGACCTCTACAGGGGTACATCAGATAGGGTTTTCTTAGTGGATACCTTTTCTCAAATACTCTCCGTGGAACATGCACAACCGCTGGTGTCATGCATGGTACGATTTCTGATTTCCAGCATATAGGCAGGAGTGGGGCGGGACATTCTGCAGAGGCATTTGGCTGCTCCTCTACACTCCCCCCTCTGGTTGATTAATTGACCACACCTTCATTAACTACAGATTTTGGTTTCTTCTCTTGAAGAAGTACTTATTCGAGGCCAAATCTTCACTACTCCCTTTAGGGATCTTGCTGATTTTACATGTTCATCTACACTCCAGGTCATGTAGCTGCACTGACCATTCGGATTACAATAGACTCATCATCGCACACATTTCTTGTGATTCCTTGGATGCAGGAAATGTATTCCCTCAGGTGCTAAAATGCTGGCCTCTATGTATTTTCTGATATCTTAATCTGTCAACTCCTTGGGTCCAAACCCTGATTCGACATTTATCATGACCTTCATTCCTACTGTCTTCTTTGCTGTCTTCTTGCACTTTGTAATTTTTATCTTGATCACACAGAATCCAAATATTCTCATCACTAAGACTGTTCCGAGAAACTTGAATATGTTTGCCATCCATTGTGGAACCCATGAGAAAATGGACGCAAACCAACTGTCATCTGCAATGGCCTCTGTCTCATTTTGCATCTGATTGTGTCCTTTCGTCAGCAACGTAATGGCCTCTGTCAAGGTCTGATTCTTGCTGTCATGCGAAGGTATGAACCTGCAACATGATGTCCCGATTTTGGCTCAAACTCCTCCATCCATCGCCGTGATCATGTCAAGGGCATACCTATTCTGTAGGGTCATCAGTTGTATGGCCATAAATTCTTCCTTGATAGATTGAATATTTTTATTGGAGTGTTGATCGTCTGCAGGAACTCCCATCTGGTTATTTGTAACCATTTAGCATTTGCCATTGTCTGGATCTCTGGAATAAAGATAGTCGTGAATAATGCAGTAGTCTGGCTAGACAACCTGTGCTCATATGGAATAGCATTAAAAGCTTCCATTGATTTCACTGAGAAATAGTTTTCCCTCTTTGTTTGATTGAAACATTTGAGTGTTCTTCTCCTTCTTAAATGGGCATCCGCTTTTGGATATTCACCAATGTTCAGGTCACTCTGTAGAATCACTAATACTGGAAAATGGATAAACATTAAGGAACATATCCCTCCCCAGTCTTTGGGCAGCTTCATGTAGGCTCTGGATCCACAAGGCCAATATCGATCCACCCGGGCGGCTGTCCCTGCTCCCATTCTAGTAATGTCAACTGCAGTCTTACAGCCTCTGTTATTTACCACATAATGCATGCATTCTCTTTTAAAGCATAACACCGTATTTGCCAATGTGATCAAAACCATTGGACCTGATTCATCTTCAACCCATGTTAGCAGTTTGACATACATGGCCCACGACTTCAAACAATCATCGTTCACTTTCTGTACTTCTCGTACATATTCATCCTTTAGTAAATGAGCTATACAGGTCATACGCCCTTCTTCCCATCCCTTCTTGGATTTCACTCGTCCATAGACTAGCAGCTGTGATTGTTTCCAGCATCCAGGCATCCAAGGTATTTCTGTTCTATCAGAACAGTTCAGTCTCTCCATCTCTACAACGACCACATCTTCCTGTCCTGTCACTGGATACATAAGCATCTTGCTTTTCCATGTAGGTTCTTTTTCCATCTGAGTAGTCTTGATATAATCATCCTGAAATAGAAACAACAATTTCACTCCCCATAGCAGAGTGGCCCAACTTCTTTGAAACTGTCCTCTGGTCATGCATGCTGCAAGATGAACGAGCCATCTGGCATTGTGTTTTGGAATTTCTCTAGAGATGAAAGTTTGTGTGATATTCATGGCATAGGGCATGAGAGCGCAGACATAGCAGCTTTCCTTAGATGTACTCTTTCCCACTTTTTTCATGTGCTGGTACCACATGTTATTACCCAGGTGAGCTGCACTATCTAGATAAGTGTTTATATCATCATTGTCTTGCTCTGCATTTCTCTTGTATCTCCCCAATGCACAGTTTATATAATACTCATGAAGCATATCAAAAAGAGTTCTCTTTGTGGGGAGAATCATAGGAACATCTACCTCAGTGGAAACAAGCAAACCAAGAGTAGTCCCTGTAGTAGGAGAAATCATAGTAGTCTCTATCACAACATGAGCATCAATATAATGAGGAATGCTAAACAGGAGAAAAAGAAAGACACAAAGTATGGTCGCACATACATATATCACCAACCAATGTATTAACCCCCATCACTTGTGGCATTCTGTAATTGGATGGGGTTGCTCATTCCCCAAAATCGTGCCACTTTTACTCTGGAAACTGCAATATGTATGGCAACTGCAATATTTTCTCTACTCTTGCTACAAGCAGCCTGCTGATTACAGGGCCATTCTTAAGATCCTGTAAAAAAAAAAAATGTGAATATCAACGTCTCTTCTGAGAAGAGCAAGATAAGCTTAAGGGATAAATATAAAAACAGCATGAATAGGTCTATGAGCATCTCTGTTTGTTAACACTATAGATTCAACCAAATAGAAACTCAGTGAGAAACCAGTCATCACATTCAAATTTGAGATTAGGCACATTTGTGACACATCAATAGCTTTCTAAAGTTCAATTTCAAAAGATTCCTGTGACTCTCGGCACGGCATGCATGTCTGCTATTATATCTATAAGGAGTGTCCAAGGTGAGTCACAGTCCAAATGTAAAATCTGCATTTGTTAGCTGGTCACTTTTTGTCTGAACACGCTGAAATTCTTGTTCTTGCTTTACTTCTGGATCGACAGCTGGGGATGATGTGGGCTCGCCAGTGTATAGCTTCACGTCATTTAAATGAAGCCAAGCTCGTCTGCCTTGGACATTTACTGCTGAGGGAGTGATATTTTCAATGCTAAAGGGGCCATTACATCTCAGCTCATGCCACTTCCTAGTGAAGTTTGTGATTAGCACTGTATCGCCAACAAATAGTCTAGGTGCTGGTAGTAGCACAAGAGATCAGTTGCTAATGGTTTTCATATGTGTTCTGAGACTGACCACCCTGACACTTGAGTTCATCTGAAATGAGAGAGATGGTAGAGGTCACACATGTCAAATAATTGCGCAGCGCATAACCTAGCAGTTTTGCAGTAATCTGTGCATCACTTCTACTCCTCGATGGAGGTGTAAGAGGCATTCTCGTTTGCCTCCCTTCTACTAGTTTGTGGGGTGTGAGGTGGTGGTCCGACCCAGGCTGATTCCTTAGGGCATATAAAGCTACGGGCAAGCAATATAGCCAACCCTTCTTCAATTTTAGCTTGAGCTTGGAAATCCTTTCTTTAAGGAGGCCGTTGAGTCTCTCTTATATATCCTGTTTGCTTGCAGGTGATAAGCAGAAGAAAATGTATGCTTAATGCTTTACAATAGTCCTATTTGTTTGAACATTTCATTGACAAAATGAGGCCCTTTATCGGATCTCACCACTTCCCACATGCCCCATCTTAAAAATACTTCATATATTAAAAACCTTGCTGTGCAAGTGGCATCAGAGTGTGTACATGGACCTGCCTTGATCCACCTAGAGAAGGGACACTCCACCACTATCAGATATCTGTATCCATTACACACCATCAGCATATCAACATTGTCAATATGTAAATGCTAAAAAAGGACCATTTGGTGGAGGAATTACTCCTCTAATCGTTCTCAGTGTATGCCCAGCTGTACATTTCTGACATACAATGCAATTCACTAAATAGAATGCAATGTGTTCTAACAGATTTGGAAGGAACCAGTCTTCCACAATTGTTGCAGCAAGACTCTCCCTAGTCACATGCGCGGGATAATGCAGTTGTTCTAGGACAATCTTTAATAATGCTACTGGCATCACTGTTTGTCCAGTGCTATCCTGTTGCCATAATGCTTCTGAGGGGGATAAAGAACACCCTCTTCGTTTCCATAATGCCTGCTCTTCCTGCGGTGTACTTCATTGAATCTCTATCAATTGTTTTTTTGGCAAATGATTAAACCCTTCCTGCATTAGCATAGTTGTGGTTACTCCCTTTCTTATACTTTGAGTATCAAAACTAAAGACATCTGGTGAATACACAACCCTTTTGGCTTGTGCATCCGCGGCTTCATTCCTGCAAGAGATAAAATCTGTCTGCTTAGTATGCGTTGCGCATTTAACTATCACTATGGCTACTGGGAGTTGTTGTGCCTTAATAAGCCTGTCCAATAAAGATGCATGCTGTACTGCAGTGCTGTCCACTTGGAAGTAGATCCTTCTTTTCCAACATACTAAACTTGAGTGTATGGTTGACATCACATAGGTAGAGTAACTGTACACCATCACTTCCTGCCCATCGTGATTCTTGAGCACGACAATGAGCACTATCAATTCTTCTGCTTGCGGTGAAATGTGAGACGTAGTCTAGCACTTGCTGCAACTTCCAACTTGCAATTTGCTCTGTGCCTCCCTTCAGTTGCACCAGAATTCCTTTCTCCACATGTCTGATCAATTTTCAAAGAACCATCAAAAAAAGAATGTCCCCTCCTGACAAAGCGTTCTCTGTTATGCAAGGTATATCATCATACATTTCAACATAATTCACACAGTCATGCACATGATCACTCTCTGCCACTGGCTCAGCTACAAATGTGGCTGGATTCACTAATTTACATTTGACAATTTTGATTGTTGGATTCAAAATTATTACTTCATGAACAGAAGCTCTCTGGGATGTAAATGTACCCTTGGGTTTCTCTAAAATTGCAAACAAAGCATGTTCCACAAAAAACATCATAGAACAGCTCATCACAATACTTGTAGATTTCCTAATTGTGAATGTGGTGTCTGCCAATGACTGTCCTTTCATAAATGGATCTAAAATCCCACTGTAAAATATTTGAGGTTTATGCCCCAATGTGGTCCTCTGTGTAAGCACTGCAGTCATGACTGTCCCACTCATGTGCGAACATAAGAAAAACTCCTCAGCATAATTGGGGATTCCCAAAACAGGAGCTGCGCAAATTGCTTTCTTCAACTACTCAAATCCTTCCTCCATTTCCACAGTCCATTCTATTGTGACACCATTAACCTGTTTGTTCTTTAAAGCATGCAAAAGGGGACTTGTGTACAAACTGGAATCAAACACCCAGACTCTAACATAATTGCATAACCCCAAAAATGGTTGCATCTGTTTCACTGTGTGCGGTTTTGCGTCTTTCATATTCGCCTCATCCATTTCAGATGTCACCTTTTTTGCCTCATGTGAAATCCATTGCCCTATGTCTCTATCTTTCGTACCCGACTTTCTGGGTTGGGATGGCTGGAACGTCCGCTCAATGAGGACCCGACCGAAACCTGTGTATGTGTGTGTTTGCAGAATGGATCGAGCAGCAACCGGAGAAGGTACTCAAACTTTGTGGTAGTGTCTGGGGAATTCTGAGGATTGGAAATGTAGATTAGAATAATGAGTTGGATAATGAGGAAAGTAGAAAAGAGAAGCAATCTAGGTTCAAACTTACGAAGCGCTTATAGTAAGGAGTAGCAACACGTCCACACGTTGCTGCCAGGATATGATATGCAGGATGCTGGGAAAGGGGGCGGAGCCTGCCTATCCTTCGAGGGCCCACAAACTAGCCCAATACTGTCAGCTTCCACCACCATCTTGGAAGGAGTAATGGATGACACATGTCTATGAGACCAACGATGCCAAAGAGACCAACACATTCTTAGGGGCATGACAGTATGCCCCCTCCGAATGGCAAGGGCACCAGGCTTCCCAGGATGACTCCGATAGAAATGGCAGAGTAGAGCTGGGGCATGAACCTCTGAGGGGGGTTCCCATGAGCATTCTGCTTGCGAATAACCACGCCAATTGACCAGGTATTGAAGCCGACCCCGGAAAAAGCGGAAGTCGCAAATGCCAGCTACCTCGTATTCAGGACCCAATGGTGTGGAGACAGGAGGAGGACGAGTATCTCGATGTCTAGCGAAACGGTCCTTTACATATTTCTTGAGTTGGGAGATGTGGAAGACTGGGTGAATCTGACACCACGAAGAAGGAAGCTTAAGATGTAAAGAGCGTAAAGCAGTCGTTCCCAGACATTGTAAGATTGCGAAAGGCCTGAAGTACCTGGGAGACAATTTAGAAGGTACTAAATGTCGGGGCAAAAATCGAGATACCAACCACACTAGGTCTCCTGGTATTAGTTGAGGAGCCTGAGTGCGGTGTCTATCAGCAAATTGTTTGACAAGTTCTTGTGTGTTCAGAAGGGAAGCTCTAGCAGTTTGATGCCCTTCTTGGATGTCCAAGAGTAAACTGTCGACATCAGGGAATCGTGAAGGTGAGGTAAGACCCGTAGGGAAGCAGATAGGGTGGTATCCGTACGTGCAAAAGAAAGGACTGGAACTTATGGCAGAATGGTGAGCGTTATTATAGGCAAATTCTGCAAAGGGTAGTAAAGCGTACCAATTGTCTTGAGATGCTGAGATATAACAGCTTAAGTATCCTTCCAGTGTCTGGTTGAGGCGTTCTGTCTGACCATTGGCTTGGGGATGGAATCCATAACTCAGAGCTCGGGAGATATTTAGACTCTTACAGACTTGACGCCAGTATTGCGAAGTAAACTGTGGCCCACGGGCCGAGACAAAATGGTCTCAGAGAGACCATGAAGTGTGAATATCCGTGAGATAAAGATTCTCGCCCTCTGGGCTGCTGTGGGGACGTGCGGAAGAGGAATGAAATGGGCCATTTTTGTAAAGTAGTCTATTGTAACCATGATCACTCTACAACCTTTGGAGACAGGCAGTTCCACAATAAAACCCATCGAAATCATTTGCCAAGGATGGACTGGGATAGGCATTGTAGTGAGGAGACCCAACAGGGCCAAACGCAGAGATTTGGTTTGCAAACATATGGAACAGGTTGAGACATAATCCTGGATTTCACGGACCATCTCCAGCCACCAAAAATGACGTTGAACCAGTTATTTGGTGTTTGCAATACCTCTATGTCCGGCCATTAGTGAATCATGACAGAGTTGCATGCAGGATGCTCGGAACAGGGGCGGAGCCTGCCTATTCTTCAAGGGCCCACAAACTAGCCCATTACCGTCAGCTTCCGCTGCCATCTTGGAAGGAGTAATGGATCACACATGTCTATGAGACCAACGATGCCAAAGAGACCAATGCTTTCTAAGGGGCGTGACATCTTGGGGCAAACCAGTGTGCTTCAGACGAGTCTGGCAGAATGTAAATGAAATCAAGCCTTGTGAGTCTTTGTTTAACGAGATTGAGAAAAACACATTTTTCAAATCAGTCACCATTAAATATCATGCTTCCACTGGGATACTGCATAGTATCATCACCGGGTTTAGGAACCAAAGGAAACTCTGCCTCTACAATCTGGTTAATCGGTCTCATGTCATGTATGAATTGCAATGACCCTCCCTTTTATTTTTTTCACAGGATACTCTGCAGTATTGCACAATGATTCTGATGGCACCAGTATACATTGTTTCATCAGTGCTGAAATAGTCTTGAATATACCCTCATTGGCCTCTCAAGACATGGGTTACTGTTTTGCTCGAGGTCAAATCGTCACTGGCTTCAGCTTTATTTTAACTTCCCCTATTCCCTTCGATAGTCTGACATCAGAAGGGCCTGTGGTCCATAAGACGCTGGGCCCCTTCTCTAAATCTTCATCAAAAAATGCTGGACGCAGCCGCATTATTGCGATTTGCTGTGGGATTTCCCCTTTCTCTATTGTTATCCAGTATGTGATGCTCATAAAGACCACTACTTTATCGTCTGTTTGATAATCTCTAAACACATCATCATCTGTAATGCCAATCAACCTGCACCGTTCTTTGAGAGCTATTACTGTTCTCCATGGTCTACCCTCACCATCCGTTCCTTCAAGCATCACCATTTCCCTTCATACTATGGCTGCTTCTAATTATAGAGGGATAGTCTGTGCCCCCTCTTCATCCATATGTATCTGTGGTCTAACCAATAATGTCTCAGGTAATGGAATGCTCATCCCATAAAGAAAAACCTTTGGCTCTACTGGTACACCTTGCAGGGCCACTTGCCCTGTAAATGCCAATATAAATTCACCCACATTCATGTAGTGTATTCCAGGAGTGGAACACGCAATCCCTTCATCAGTAAAAGAAATCGTCAAGTTAAGTTTTGTCATCAAATCTCTTCCTAAAATGTTAACTGTTGCCTGTTGTGAATCAATAATAGAACGGGCATGTCACACTCTCCTACCTCCAGAGAACTCTTGAACATTCATGGCAATTCCCGACATTGGATATTTTCCCTCTCGGATACATGAACGAGGAGCCCCAGTGTCTACTAGAGAAGAAAAAGATTTGCCTCCTAGCGTTAAACTGTTCGTTCCTCTTTGGGGTCTGGTGTCACTGATAGTATTAAACACATCAAGTTGCCCTGTGAGCTGTCCTATTGTGGGTATATACATATACCTGTACCTGTGAAAGGATTCTCTCCCACTACAATGGCACCTCCTTTTCTGGGTGTCAGTAATAGTCCCATGTTTGCATGCTGTTGTGTCTGCATGGGGGCATGTTGGGACTGCTCTTGCAGTGGGTTCATTTGCACTTGCTGTGGCTGCTGCATCTGTTGCATTTGTGGCGATTGTGTCTTATCAATCCTGTCCCTGGTACTTCCTATATCAAAGGTTTCTTTGTCTAGTGCTACTTTAGATTCCCCTGACTTTGCTCCCTTTAACAGAAGGAACTCTTCCATTCTGTCCCATCGTATTGCTGAACTTGCCTCCATTAGCTCCTTTTGAATAAGCTTAATATCAGGCTCCTGTTGTCTCCTCTTATGTTCTAACTCTTCATCTAATTCTCTTCACTTTCTCGCCTCCTTTCTAATTCTCTCCTCCTCTTGCATTTGTTCTTCTCGCCTTGATTCTGCTCTCCTTTCTTCATCTTCTCTTCACCTTTGTATTCTTTGTCCCTTAATTTCTGAGCTTCCTCCTCTTCTCCCTTTCTTTCTCTCCTGTCCTTATATTCTATTGCTCTTTGCCTGTTATAATACTTCCTTTGCTGCTCTGGCCATTCTTGTTTTTTCTCGTTCTTCTCCTGATACATCTGTTCTCGTCTCTCCTTGCTCTTTCTATTTTATTCATCTATCTTCAATCTTTTTTCTCATTCTATGTCTTTTCTATCCTGTTTGTCCTGATCTTCTCTTTGCCTTACTTCCTCTGTGCTTTTCCTATCTAGCTGAGTAATATCTGTCCTCCCATCCATTTATTCTGCACAAGCGTTACCTCGTCAGATTTATCTTTTTCTCCTTTCCATCTCTTAATTTCCTGTTCTATTTCTTTCGATACATTGGATCGCATACTTTTCTCTTCCTTGTTTTGTTTTGTATGATCTTAAAAATATTCTCTTTTCTCTTACTCTCCTCTGGACTATCGTCACTGCTATAAGCGGGCAGTTCGTATATAGGATTACTATACCCTGTTGCTGCTTTCAGTTCCTTTAAAAGATACAACCCTACTTCTTCCGTACTAGCGTCTTTTATTTCGGCTGAGGAAGCGGAGCAGAAGGCTCAACACCTTCCTCCTTACGGTGGCTAAGCATCCACTCCTCGGTCACAGATCTTCCCCCTCTTCTTGGTACATTTACCAGAGCTCTAGAATAGCTAGTCTTTTCTCCAATGTCTTCCCTGTGTACGCAGCATGCAAGTATATGGTCATGTGTTGCAGTACTGCTTTTGACAATGATCCCCCTTGTTGCCACGGCATGAACATCTTATCTGCCATGCCTTTTACCCATTCTGCACTGTACTGTTTGAGCTTGGGTATGTGCTTTGGCAGTGTCTTACATAAATGCATCAGAGGAGTGTCTCCAATTGTGATGAGTGTCAATGGACTGTTAATACTTACCAGACTTAATAAAAATGCCTTTACCTAAAACAACAAATATGAGCGCCCTTCAACTATTTTTTTTCAATATTCTCTGTCTAACTCTGGATTAGTACCAATTACTTCCCTAGATAGATAGTATAACTTCTTGACATTTATGTAAATTCTTTCACAACCTATATCACCTATAGAGACCTTTCCTTCACACAAACACATAGACAGACTGGTCGACCTTGCACCTAAAAACCTCAGTGATCACCCTTTTTCCTCTTCGCTCCTAATCAATATTCTGATCACGGAGTTTAGCTCATTTCCTTATATGAACCTGCTCATACAAAGCCTAGGGACCCCTGCTTCGCTGTGAGACGACCTCTTCTGGACCCCTTGGTTCAGGATTCTCAGGCGCTATATCGCTCTCTTTACCGTTAAACAATATTTTGCGTTCCTTCCGTTACTTTTCAAATAACCACAACCCCGTTCCCTTTAGTTTGCCATTCCCTCAGTTTACTCACCATTTGGGATTGTCTCATCTTCCAACGGACAACTTTCACATTCCGTCCGCAAAGCGCCTGTCAAAACCAGGTAGGGATTTCATCAAAGAGGGACCCGGCCCACCCTTTCGATTTGTCTTGCAAGATTTCTATTTGGCTGCTCTCCACAGGAAACCCTGTGATCCTCCAGCTAGATGGCGGAGGATGTCCGATCGTCTGTAATACTGGAGTTAACAGGTCGATGGGTTGGAAATCAGCCTCTGCTACCAAGTGTGAGCTTATGGCCCTTAAATATGTAGCATATTGTGCAGTATATTGGATGCAGATAAACTCTTGCACCAAATAATCAAACCAATTCAGGAAGAATGCAAAGTCATTTTACTGTTTTATTATCAATTGTCTATAACATGGTGTTACAACAGACATCAACGGACGACGCACAGCATAATCTCATTTTTAATAAAAATGTACATTTATATAGCAGAAATTCATCATACGCGACATCATACTATGTGGCAAATAAGAAAAACTTACGGGGAGTTGTGGTTGGCTCAAAAGGAACATCTAAGTATACGTTTTATAAGGGATCAGGTTGCGATTGGGTCTCTACAGTCAGGTGAACAACGTATGCCCAAGTCATCTTCAACAGTTATTTGACACACAGCTCATCATTGTCTATCAAAATATGAGGCTCTTCGTTATATGACCTTCTATAATTGCTTGGCATGTTTGTGCCCTTCTGGAACATTTGGCTCACTAGCAGCACGTAAGCTGGTACCCCAGGTGTCATTGGGTGGACTTTTGACCGTGTCTCCCTACCCAATTAGCCCAACATGTCTCATCTTCCAGGACTTCTGCCATGGAGATTGCCTTTGAACTTGGCCGTTCAAAGTATCCTTGCTCCTGGGAATATATGGGAGTGTGATCACACGCTATCTTAAGTCTAGAGCCGCATGCCCAACTTCTATTTTCATTCATAGCCCACGTGACAGGAGACCACAATTTTTTTACACCTTAACAGGGAATGACTCAGCCTCTCACGTTCACTGTTCTTCAAGGATAGATAACCAGTTCTTGGCTGCTCCAGTCTTTGACATCAGGCCAGACAGCCTTTCTCTGTCCTTCCTTGATTCCAGCTGCTTTCTTGCTGTGACACAACTTTCAGCTATCTTCTCCATGGGCTTACTAACATTGTGACACTGAGGTCCACTTTCTATATAAAGGCGACACCGATGGCAGTCTATTCTCTGCATATAGCTAGCTTCTATGATTACTTAGTCTACTTGCGTTGCTGCCTCTGTACAGTTATTAAACGGCTTGCATTTTCTGCAGTGCTTCTTCACGCGTGCGATCTTCACTTAGCATTTGAAAGTTTACTGGATTCTTTACTTCGTCATCAGATTCCATAAAGTCTATACATCCACTTCTTAAGCCACTGTTCTCAGTGTGTCACGTTCATCTCTTGTGACGTCACCTACTTCTCTTTCTTTCATCTTCACATTCCTCCGGGAACTTCTTCCAAGAGATTGTCATCTCTATGGGGGTACATCAGATAGGGTTTTACTTAGTGGCTATCATTTCTCAAAGACTCTCTGCGGAATAGGCACAAACACTGGTGTCATGAATGGTACGATTTCTGGTTTCCAGCATATAGGCAGGAGTGGGGTGGGCCTTCCTGCAGAGGCATTTGCCTGCTCTTCTACATTTTGTCTATCACACTTGCACAATCTGTATGAAACAAGGCCCAGTAAGAGTTGTTGTTTTGACCTACCTCTGTTTTCCCTTCCTTTTCTTGTTGCGCCTAGAAACGCTGTGTACATGTACATTATAAATGACTTACCATATCATATCATATCATATATATAGCCACCCTATAGTTAAGGCGAGTGACCTGAGCCATATGCAATCAAAAAATACTATTGCTAATAAATCTTGAATCGGTGCATGGATGTGGATGTCATTTTTCAAACAGAAGGTTTGCCACAGGTTCCCCCAGACAGGAAATTATGGGAAAGATTTGTTAAGAAATAAAAAAGTTATTGAGAAAGCAAACTAAAAAAAAAATTCTGGCCTACTCACAATTATTTTCCCATAGAGAAAAGGTGCAGATTTGTTCAAGCCGAGGCGCAAAAAACCACTGGACAGAAGTGGACCAAATAAAAACAAGTTGGCTGACGAAACATTAACTTAATTTGCTGGACAGGGTTGGGGTTATTTCTTCCAGTAGATTTTTAAATATTTGATGGGGAAAGTGGTTCCCCCTTCTCCCAAAAATATAGCTACATCTCACATGGTTCTTTGCAAAAGAGTCCTTTCAAAAATGTGTTATGCTTCATGCAAGCAATTACTGTGGTAATACCGGGGGAATGTGCAAACAAAAAAGTGCAAAAAAAGCTATTTGGAGGAGGAAAAAGGAGTCAATTGCATCCAGATAGTGGTGGGAAGGGGGAAAGAGGAATGCCATGTGTAATTGAAGAGTTGGGGGTGGTTCTGGGAGCCAGGTACAGTTCGAACATTTTCAAATTATCGGGGGAATACCGGGTAATCTTGCGAGATTCCCGCGGTAATAACGCAAGACACGCTCGGAATAAAAAATACGTCACACAAAGCAAAGAGTGAAAGGGTGGAATGAGAGGGGGAAAAAGCAGTTGAGGATAGTGTGGGGATCATGGAAATGGTGTTGGGGGGTACTTGGTGAGTGCCTGTGAGTGCTTTTGGAAGAGTTTTTGTTTTAATTTTTGAATGTTTTCACATTATCGAGGGAATACTGCGGGAATACCGGTAACATGAGTAATTCATTCCTGCTGTATTTGTAGTTCATTGCCATTATTGGCAGAATATCAGGGGAATACACTGGCCATGGCTGAAGGCCATGGCTAGTGAGCCTCAAGGAAAGCTATTGGTGCAACAAATGCAGCAGCCATGGCCCTAAGGTCATGACTAGTGGCTCGAAAGAAACCTAGTGTTTTAAGATATAGCAGCACAGCCGAAGGGCATGGTCACTGGTGAGGGCTCAAGACCATGTCTAGTGGGTGCCAAGGAAACCTATGGGTGAAACATGGACAGTGGTGGCGACCGAAGGCAAAGGCTAGTGGCCCTTGAATAAATTGTAGTATAACAGGACCCTTGAAATTCACTGAAAAAACATAGGTTAAGGGACCGTTAAGGTGATCAGATTTAACGCAACAACAGTCTTGAAATTCAGGAGATGTGGAAAGTGACGATCATCTTAACTCAGTGTCCCCCCATTGCAGAGTACATATATAACAGATGGGATTCACAATGACATATCCATTTAGAGGCTGGCAAGATAGCTCAGTGGGTTGAGCGCTCACTGCTGTAATATGTTTGTGATCTGCAGGGCACAGGTTCTGCAACTCAGCCTTTCATCCTTCCAAGGTCGAAAAAGGAGTACAAACTCTGTTTTGTATTTATGTATGCTCTAAGGTAAGTGCTATAAAAAGATGCATTATTAGATCATAGGGGGCCATCAACAGGGGAATGGGTGCCGAGGTAAGATAATCATCACTTCCCAAATCCACAGAATTTCAAGGATTTTGTTGTGTTAAATCTGAGCACTTTAACTAACATATTTTCAGTGAATATATATATATATTTAAAATTTTAATTCTCGTTAGATATCTTTGTATTGGGGATGTGGACGTGCACAGCTATCCTGCCATCCTCACCCTGAGACCCCTCCAAAAATCAAAAGGGCTCACAGACCCCAAAATAATGGGTGGTGTTGAATACATTTTATCATCACATCCATGCTTTGGTTCAGTCTAAATGAATATTCATGGACTTTATTTTGAAATAGGACCATAGGAGTGTAAAATATTTTCCATCATGAAATGATAACATTCTCTTGAAAAATAATTTATATGTTAGTCTAGGTTACTATAGTGTCCTTTTATGAGTAAGAAAATCTAACATTCTTAAAACAACAACATATACTGGAAGTGATCATTAGAAACAAACATTGTACAATTCTAAAATGAATCAGTTTACAATGTTAGCCCAATTAAAAATAATCATTTTTTAAAGGATTGCTTTCTTTTTCTGAGAATACATACAATTTTGTCTTGCAAAAGCCTCATTGGTTTTAATGTAGGCAAGGCTCTTCCTGTAAAAAGTCCTGACTACATTAAAACCAATTATCTATTTTTTCTGTGACCACCAAGGCCATGCTTAATTTTTTTGGCTGGCTATGGATTGGTTGGTGGTTCTGCAGTTGTAGACCCTGCAGTCTGATGCATGGGTCCCTTAAAAGGGGGTGGTCTGAACTCCAGAAACCCTCTCTCCCTGGAAAATCCATTAATGTCCCCATCTCCTCCCTTCATGAAGATGTGCCCTTAGTATGAAGGACATATCTCATGACTATTATATCTCCAAATACCAGTGCAGAGCACACCTCAGGAGATGCCTTAGTGGCTGTGGCTCTCATTCCACTTTAACCACAAAAACACCCCCTCATAATATCTGTGTGTTTTCTCGGCTCACCATACTTTCAACAATGCTGGGGTGGCTCTACCATTTGTGCACATGAACACATGACCTTCGCCCAAAGACAGAGAGAGAGAGACAGGCAAAGGCAAACAGAGAGAGAGGGCGGGAGAGAAAGAGAAAGAAAGAGAGAGAGCACCCACAGGGAGAAAGATACAGAAATAGAGACTGTGTTAGGCTGGCGTATGATCCAGGTACAGCTAGTATACAATTATTTACTGATCAAAGGTACTCTTTCCAAAATGGAAAGTTTGTTGTACTCCAACTGTACTCTTTTGAAATACCCCTTTCAGAAAAGGAAAGAGTACAAATAGCACAAATGAGGATTCCTGGCTTCTTTACATTAAATCCAAAATCATTTTTGGGTAGAAAAATTACTACAAATCTTTTATATTTGAGAAGGATGTCTGTGAAAATGGGTTTTATGCTTAGATCAATAAGTGCATAACACAAACTAGGCTTGGATTTCTTTTATTTTTTTACAAACCAACATTACATATGTTTAATGATGAACCGTTCTATGACCATCCTGTGTTTTGTTTGTTGCTGTTTCCATAGGAAGAGCACTTTTTTGTGCGGTTTATAACTCAGCTCCCCCTGGACGAATCCTGGACGAATCCTCACCAAACTTTGCAAAAAAAGTATAATAATATTTATTTTCCAAAGTTTGGTGATGTTTGGTCCAGGGGGGAAAAGTTATAGGGGGGGGGTCCAAAACGTCTTTTTTTCCCGTAGACTGAATGGAGGAAAAAATGATCGCACGGCTACAGATCAAACCGCTGGATGGATTTTCACGAAATTTGCGGCAGGTATATGGGCTTGGTCCAGAAAGCGTGCTTTTGTAAATTTGGTGACAATCCATGCAGTATTCTTCTTTAAAACGACCAAAAAGTATGTCTCAAAAAATTAGTGATATATATGTCTGCTCCGCGGTCACACTTCCCTGTTTGCTCCGCGGACAAGATAACGATTGGCTAATGGCCTTGCGTCATGACTGCGGACATGCTTCGTCTCTGCCGATTGGCTGCTGCGAGACGTGTTCTGCATCAGATTGTTTGGCTGTGCCCGACATCTTGGATCCGCTGATAGCAGAGCAACAACCAGCGTACACATGCTGTATTTATAAAACTCGTTTGCTGTGTCACAGAGCGTTGGGACAGGTTCAGACAGTAAGACATGGGTGATCAATGCATTTGTTCTGGGGGTCGGTCTTCACAATGTATTTTCTATGGCCACCTTGTACGCACAGAAAATGAGGGGTGTAATAACGATAGCATTTCAGTCCATGCAGTGCACAGGATACTTGTTACTGTTGTAAGGAGACGGGTAGTGGTAGCGAACATTGAAATTGACAACATGCCATAATTGCAATAGTTTTCCCTATGGGTATTATTATATTCATTAGTACGCTGCCATGGGTGTGACATGCTACAGTGGTTGTGGCCAGGGCCTAGAGTCTTGGATTCATGGCCGTCGGGCGAAGGCTGAAGGCCTTACTTCCAAGACTGTAGGCCCTGGCCACAGCCACCGCAGCATGTCACACCCATGGATACACCCGTAGTATTGCATAACGATTGCTAAGTTGTGGGGAGTGTGTGCACCCAACAACAAAGTTGTCAGTACTGGACGTGCAAGGCACTGCACACCCATCCCATCGACTATCTATGGGCATACAGCTAGGAGTGAAGCCTCTGGCCAGGAGCAGTGAAGGATACCACATTTATAGAAAACCCCCTACTACCACACATCACTGAGGTGGTTGTGGGGAGACACTGCACTCTTGGGTGCATGACCGAAGACCATGCACCCAATAACAAAGTTAGAACCTCTCATGATGTATTTTCTATTGCCACCTTGTACGCACAGAAAATGAGGGGTGTAATAACGGTAGCATTTCAGTCCATGCAGTGCACAGGAAACTTGTTACTGTTGTAAGGAGACGGGTAGTGGTAGCGAACATTGAAACTGACAACATGCCATAATTGCAATACTTTTCCCTATGGGTATTATTATATTCATTAGCATGCCACCATGGGCGTGCCATACTAAAGTGGCTGTGGCCAGGGCCTAGAGTCTTGGAGGCATAGCCGTCGGTCGAAGGCCGAAGGCCTTACTTCCAAGACTGTAGGCCCTGGCCACAACCACCACAGCATATCACACCCATGGATACACCCGTACTATTGCGTATCGATTGCTACATTTTGGGGAGTGTGTGCAGTCTTGGATGCATGGCCAAAGGCCATGCACCCAAAAACAAAGTTGTAAGTACTGGACGTGCAAGGCACTGCACACACATCCCATGTAATATCTATGGACATACAGCTAGGAGTGAAGCCTCTGGCCAGACCATATCACAGCTATTGCTGCACTTGAACTATGCAACATCATTAAGATGGTTGTGGGGAGGGCGTAGCATTTTGGGAGCATGGCCAAAGGCCATGCTCCCAATACCAACTTTATATATAGTGAAATGAGAAGGCACAATGGTTCCGATATGCTGTGGTGTTTCTGGCCAGGACCCAGAGTCTTGACTGCATGCCCAAAGGCCTTGCACCCAAGACTGAAGTCATAAGCAGTGGAGTTATAAGTGAATATGGGAGTGGTGTAATGCATTAGTTGTGTGCATGCCCTAATCGCTTGGTTGCATGGCTGTAGACAATGGTCTCAACAGTACATTTATAAGTAGCTAATTTACAAGGAACATGGTTTGGATATGCAGCAATGGTTGTGGCTAGGAAGTATACTCTTTGTACTTTGGCCGTAAGGCGTAGGTGGTAGGTTAGACACTGAAGATGCAAGGGCCAGCCTCCAGCCACTGCAGCATACTGCTACCATAGATTAGACGTGTACATTCGCATGTGTAGAAAATGACTGCCAATATACTTACTCCTTACTTTGTTCAGAATCCACTTATATTTTTTACATGCTTTTCGTACTTGGCGGAAGTAACCCTTTTTTAATTTTTGTCATAAAAGAAAAAGGTATGTTAGTCTTTGCATTTTATGAAAACTTACTACATTGCATAACAGACAATTTACCTTTTTTTTACCCTCATATTTAGTTCACAATCCAGTGTACTGTGCATTGTGTTCAATTTCTGTGTTTGCTTTTCTAATTCTTGGGTCTGGGGAAAAAAAATCCTTGTCGGATTAAAAAAAAACCTTCTTTTCATATGGTACTAACTACTTCCTTGTTTCCTTTGAGTGTTTCCTTCATCTTTCTGATTAATGTTATGTTTGTAGGCGTATTGTAACTTTGCATTTGTTCCTACAGATCTGTGACATTCATTTATTTGTGTCGTTGTTACATACTGTTCCCTTCATCTTTCTGATTAATGTTATGTTTGTTTCCTTCCTCCCGATTTTTAACAACAGTTAGATACCTGTAGGCGTATTCTACCTGTGAATTTGTTCCTACAAATCTGTGATATCCATTTATTTGTGCCATTGTTATATCCTCTTGGGCAGTTAGATACCTATTGGCGTATTATAACTGTTTGTTGTCTTTCCCATAATTGTTTGGCAATCTTGAAGTACAGATTATTTGTTAGATTTTGCCTTTAAGAACATTAAATACACATTTGTAAGGTTAGCTGGCAATCTTTGCTTTAGAGTAATGGTGCTATCATTACATTCAAACCATCCACATTTCTTTTTAATGTATGCAGCGTAGTGACCTGCATTGGTTGTAGTTCCTGCATGGTATATTATACCTATTGTTGTAAAGGTTTTCTTTCCAAGTGATACTTGACCATGTGTAAATCCAGTCAGTTTGCAGTTGTTTTTGGTTCCATCTGCATTATAATGTAGAAGCATAAGTATTATGTAGGCACTATGTGATTGTATCAGTAAGGTGGAGCGATTGTCTGAATTGCAAACTGTACATAATCTGCCATGATTTGCATTCTGTACAAGTTGCTGAAATGGAATGCTTTCACAATTTGGTATGGAAACATCCACAAATCGCTCATTTGGGATTTGTTCTTGTATCACATTGCTACAGAGAGTGCATGTATGTTTCCACATGTACCAAATCTGGAAGATTTCATTTACAGGTATGCTTTTGTTTTCCAATACTAATAGTAAGTACATTAAACATTCTTGTGGATCTTCTTGTGAGTTCAGAGTGAATCTCACCATTCCAGCACAGTCCAATTTTTGCCGTATTCCATGAGCACTGAATGTGTTGTCAGGATTGCTTGTTGCATTTCTATGAACCACTAAAATTTGCAAACACAATTGGCCTGTAATGTGCAAGTAAATATTGTTAACAATTGGTGGCAATTGAAATAGAATATTCATTGCTAGATTTGCATAGCAACTTACCCCACTTTCATTTGCAAATTTGAATGGACCAGATCTGTATCTGAGTGAATTTTTCAGAATTTCTGTTCCTTTTTTGCCGACGGCTCTGCTTTACATTCCCTAATAGGTACTTTTTTGTTTGTGGTAATTGCTGAAACTTTAGCTTCTTTTCTTTTCTTTGAGGAATTTGCTGTTGGATTCTGTTGCATTTCTGTTTCATTTAGTTTTCTTTTGCCACGTTTTACTTTATCTGGAACAGGATATTGTTTCAGATGAGGGGTGTACAGTGAACACAGTCTATTGTATTCTAGAATGCAAGGAATATCAGCTTTCACTTTACTTGCATCAAAGTTCATCAGCAATAGCCGTCAAGTGTACGTAAGCGTGATAATGCTATGTAGGTCATGTCTTCCTTAAAAACTGCGTTTCCTATATCTATCAATGCTTTGTCTAGGGTAAGACCTTGGGAATTATGAATGGTAAATGCATATGCAAGAGTTAGAGAAAATTGCTCTCTACTTACATACATGTCTTTGAAGAGAAGGAATCAAGCAATTGAGCGCCCTATCCTTTTCACTTCTGAAACTTTATCAAAGCGAATATTGACAAACTGAATGTTGCTGTCACGTGGGTATGATTGAAAGCCAATAACTGTACCTAGTGCTCCATTAACTAGCCCTTGCTCGGCGTCAAGGTTACGTTTAAGCATTACTCTACAATTTAAGGATCATTTTAAAAACTTTTCCAACCCAGGTGTGTTGGAGATTGCATTTTCTAAACTATTTAGTCTTGTTGTGGCTTGTTCACACATGGGTACTGTCATACCATGTACGTTTAGTTTGTCTGTGGCGCTAATTTCCATTATTGGTTGCATTTCTTTATTTTACATTGTTTCATTGAATTTGAATTAAGGCCATACATTTGACATTTGTGTGCCCTATTGGTTCCATCACATCAGTTGCACATGCATTATCGCCATAAAATACATGAATGTGCTGGTTTTTCAATACAACTTGAGCTTCTTGCGATAGTACACCAACTCTAATACTTTTTAAGATGTTGGCATAAGTGAGATCTGCAGATTGCTGCATGTTCTCAGTTAATTCTCTGTATTGGAAAAGTTGCCAAAGGTTGACATTACCTCTGCTACCAACAGTTCTCCGGCAGAGTTTGTGGCCTAAGGTTTTAAAAATAGGTTCACCTTTTACTGGTGTTAATTGTAGAAGATCTCCGAAAACGATAATGTGTTTCCCTGCAAAGAGTTCTACGTTGTTACTTTTCTGTACTTCTTGCAATCTGAGGTGAATCAAAGCCAATATTAGGTTGGAGACCATGCTCACTTCATCTATTAGCAGCATTTTGTTTTAATACTCTGTGTAATTCCAATGCAGCTTCTGCCGAACGTTTGTAATAGTCTAATTTATTTTGATGCTCTACTGGAAGCAGTAGTAATCGGTGGAAAGTGACACCGCCTATGTTGTAGGCAGCTAAACCTGTAGGGGCCATTACAACAGCTGACAGTTTGTTGTTTGTCAATTGTTGAAGGAACTTACTGATGATTTTGATTAAGAATGTTTTCCCTGATCCAGCTTCACCACTCACATACAGCAGTATTGGTTTGTAATCTTGGCAGGTACATGCTTTATTTTTGTGTTGTACACCATGTATAATTTGTTTTGTTACGTCTTCAAAAATGGGGCGCTGAACTTTGTTAAGTTTTGCTTGCTGTACATTTAAGTCTTCTGTATCTTCTTGATACTGAAGCATGGTGTTTTCTACTTCTGCCATAGCTACTTCAGCCTCATTTACTATTAGTGGTTGTCCTAGTGGTTCTTGACTTCCTGTTACAGAAGGTTGACTACTGTCGGAAGAGTCCTTATCTAGTTGGGACTGAAGTTCTTCTTCCTGTTGCTGCTCATTGTGTAACATTGTTTTGTAGTGCGTAAAGTTCACATCGATGATAGCGCTTTCATTTGCTTTGAAAGCATCTTCATAGCACTCATAGTTTTCTAGTATGTCTTCCTCTTTTCTCCATGGTTTGAAAAGTTGTAACAGAGACATGTAATATAGTTCTTGCTATTGAGGACTTTTTAATGACAATTTTACATGATTAATTAATCTTTGTTTGGTAAGTTTCACTAAGCTCCCTTCAGAATCAATCACTCTATATCTACGTATGCTTTCATTGGGTTTTACAATATTTTTGTATGCAAAGTTTTGAGCTATGTGGTATAGACACATGCTTTCCAAAGTGCTACTCCTGTTCGGATAGTATGTGTACAGTAAATTGTTTTTTAGAATGTCTATGTTGTCTGACTTACCATACAAAGCAGTACCGGTTAAACAATCTGCTGCTTCGTAGGCACCACATTCTCTATGAGAGAGCATTTATATGCCTAGGCTGTACAATTTCTGTGATAATGTTTTGTCTGATGCTAGGTCATCCCAGGGGTCTTGAAGCTCTGTTGTTTCTGCTTTTGTTAACATATCGTGCACCAGCAGTTGAATTTCACATCTATGTTTGCATTCCATAGGAGGGCAATGATTGCATTGTAATCATTGATATATTTTGATTCTTACCTTCTTTTTATGTAATACATGTTCTTAGGTGATTTACCTTTAATGCTTTGTCAAACTGAAGACATGAAGTTGCTTACTTCACCTGTTTCTGTAACTGGTCTAGGGAAACCAAAGCGGCATTTGGTGTAGTATTTACCTTTGTTTTTGTATTTGCAGCGACAATATTTGCCACATTTGTGTCTTTGAAATTGTAAAATCTGCCCATGCAGCTCACTATGTGTCTGTTGTGAAGGGATTTCACAAGTGACATATTTTTGGATAAACTGCAAAACAGTGCTATCACTGTCGTGACCAAATTTTGTTGCACCTTTGATCCATAACAGCATGTGAATATGTGGTGCTCCTCTCGCTTGATATTCTTTTCTCCAAAAGAAGTGTTGCATTTCTCCAAGGGGAGGAACAGTTTTATTGCAAATAAAGTGTAGAATGGCAATGAAACAATGATGGAAATACCTTGACACATTAACTGGATCTAGAGAGCAAAGTTCCCTAGGTGTTAATATATCTATGTTGTTTTTGTTGCTGTTTTCTATGCGTAGTAACTCATGTAAATCTTCCCATGCATATTCTGCACAACTTAGCGTAACAAACCAAGTCGGAGGTACAAGGTTTCTGATCATACAATGCATGTCTCCGTGCCGTCGGAACCAGTATTCTTTTGTACCACGCATGTTTGCAAACAAATTTGTTATACTTGATTGTAAAACCTCATCTTTTTCCTGTACTTTTTGTATTAACTGTGTAGCTGACATATTTTGAAAGTGGGATCCAGATTTCAAAATGTGTGCAACTCCGTAACATAGTGTTGCTAATTCACTTTCATACAGTAGGTGGAATATGTATTCCACATTTTGTCTAAATCTGGGATCTTGCAAATACATTTGTAAAGAACGGTATTCTGATGCCCCCAATCTGAGTGGGTCTATCATCGTATCTTCCACCTTTGCCAGTAGGAAATAGCAGTGGAAAAGCACATGCTTCTATACTTTTTTCCCATATACTCATTGGTGACCCTTTGGTTTGTCGCATTTGGTAAGTTTCTATTGCATCATCTATGCTTTCATTGAAATGCAATGGATGAATTGTGTAATGGTCCAAAAGAGTGGATACTGTAGCAGGATCCAGAAGTTCGAATTGTCCACTGATGGCTCTTGAATTATTTCAGTTGTTTCCCTTAAGCTTTCATCAATATTTATTTCCTTGTAGTACTCGTTATCGTCTTTTAGATATTGCAATGCATGTCTAACTTTATGTAAGGCCACCAGTTGTTGCCAATTATTTTGTCCTTTGTTGGTACACCATTTACCAAGACTATTAAAGAATGCTCTATTGAACGTTGCACTCCTAGAGTGTGTACATTTTCCGTTAGATCTAATGGCAAATAAACTACTTTGCCACAAATGCCTTTCACCAATTCAGAGGATAGTAATTTTGCTGTCTGTGGATGAAGATGTACCATTGCTTGAAATGGGTGAACTGTTTGAATTATTATGCTCTCATACAAATTAAGTTGTTGCAGGATTTTTTGTAGTGGGAACAATTCCAAACGATTTGTAATAGCACGTGAAAGAGTGTGGTTGTTGTCTAATTTTGTAGTACAGTAACTGCAACATATTAGGTGTTCAGTTAGTTCATATTTGTTTTCTGCTAAAAGGTAGAGAGCTCATTCAAACCATTTAGAGTCTTCATTGTCTTGTATATTGTATGCTATGTCTAAATTTTTTGTGTTCCTTTTGTAAAATGTTCTGCGGCAACACACACGTACATGGTTTGGTACTTCAGCCGATGACCTTTTAAATTTTACAATTTTTTTTCCGTGTGTGTGTAATAGAAAGTTGCTATGTGCAGAATTGTTGCTACTATGTTCTAAAACTATTGCATTTTGTAAGTGGCTTTCACCTACAAAATACTTTCTCTGAATATGGTCAATTTCTTCTTGTAAGTGTTTGGGTGTACCATGCAGAAGAGTGTTATTTAAATTGCCTAATTCTGAAGCTGGAGTTTTTGCATAGTATATTATATACACTAGATTTCTTACACTTCAATGATGTATTGATATCCTTTTGATATCATGGAAGGTGCTTTTGCAAATAGGGCCAGAAATACAGGCTAATGAATGTCCTTGTAGTCCTGTGTATTTGCTCACTGGACAAATATCCATATTTTGCAGCACTTTCATTTTACTTTTATCTTCACCTTTTACACACTGATTGAGGAACTGACGTAAAGATTTGCAAGCTTTGTTTGGAATGGCACACATTGATGTGCATGGCCATTTGTATACTGGACGGTGTAGTTCTGCTGAATTGAGAGGTAATTCTGAGTTTACAGAGGATACCTTTGTAAGCAGTGTTTCTTGTTCCATGATGGTAGTATTGATTTTCTCATACCCTCATCCACTGCTATGGATGGCAATTGTGTTTGTTTGATTTTGTTTGTATGCTTCTTCATGAAAATATGGTTCTGTGGTTGTTGTGTGACTCCATTCACCACCACAAACATTAAAAAAAATAAAATGTGTTCACATTCTGTTTATTGCTGTGTTTCTTTTGTAGTTTGGTACTTAGTTTTGTTAGTGCTTTCATCCTATTTAACACTAATATAAACAATTTCCTTTTCAGAAGGATTGCACTGTCCACGAGAGCTTGTAGGATTAACTTTCTACGGTAGATTTTAAGGGGTGAGGATGATTTCGGTCCTCTTCTTAGTAGATTCTGAAGGACTCTGTGTCAAAACAATTTTGATAAAATACTTTTTTTACTATGGGTTCTTGTTACACTATCAGGATTAGTAAGAGCATTGTTAGCTTTACTGGTAGCCGATTTTTTGCCAACATTTTTGTGTTTTGTGACAAATTTTGATGGAGGATGTAAAGTTTCGGTAGTTGAAGCTTCTTTTGTTTTGCTAACCGACTGCATTAGCTGGTTTCTTCCAACATTCTCTACAAAATCTACAACAGATGGATGCTTAGTTTGGGTACTTTTATTTTTATTTGCTCTACTTCTGCGTTCCTTTCTACAGAGTTGCTTTTTGGTAGGCATTCTTTGGTGTCTGTTGAAAAAAAAAAGGCATACTTTGGTCTGTTGAATAATGTATGTGTGCTGTGTGCATGCAAGCATGAGTCTGATGGGGAAGCTCTTTGTTATGTTGGGTGAATGTGCGTTGGACTCTTGCAATGATTTCGGAAGGCTATTTTACTGTTTGTATAATAGTACAATGTGCTTCAGATGAGAATACAAAGTGGGCTAGTGGTGATGAGAAGCATTACTAATAAACAAACTGCTATAAATTTGCAACCGCAACTACTTTTCTAAATCTAACCTTGTAAGGATTACGAACGTTATTTGAGTTCCAAACACACAGGGATTTGTGAGCCATTCTGCGTGTTATTCTTTGTTCAATAAGTGGATATTTGTAGGTAGAATGGTTCAGAAATCAATGTTTGCTTTGGTGCCCAAATTGAACAAATAACCCATTCAGCCTCTTTGAGGAGTAGTTACAATATGAAGATAGTACTGTACTTAATTTTTTTGGAAAATTACCAGGTTTCTTTGGATACGTCACCTGCAGTATAGATAGTGTTGATTTTTAGGAGAGTAGTCGTCACTGCGATTCAAAAAAAACAAATTAATTACTTTGTGTGTTGGTAGTAGTGCTGATACTGCACACATTTATTGTGCATCGTTCGTCAGAGCATTCTCCTTTCATATTTGAACCCAGTGCATGAGCGCATTTCACTTCACTCTGTGCAGGCTTTGCATGGTATTTGGAGTATGTTACTTGCAAGTCCTTAAAAATTGCTAACATTTTTAAGGTTATGAAAATGCCTTCTTTTTTACAAGGTGCACTATCAATAGGAGAGAGTATTTTAAGTGATAGGGCATAGCAGTAGATGGGAAAAAAATGTTCTACTTGCAATTTAAAAGCACAATGGTCAAAAATCGGGAGGCCCTCAGAGGAAGATGTCACCACAGCAATCGGGAGCGCTTACTTTTGTCATACGATTACATTGCAAAATCTAGTTTCGCCGTAAATAGGCATCCTTGCAACGTTTGTATAGGTTATGCGAAACACAGTAAGAAGTTGTGCGGTTTGTGAATGATAAATCGGACATTTTGCACTTAAAAGGGAAAGCGTTGGTATGTATTGCCTATGCACATTTAGCAGCATTAATTTGTTTTAAATTAAATCATAAAGGTTGCACATGTTCTCCGATTGAAATATAGATACCTGTACTCTATACTCATGCATGTACGCATGCATGGAGCTGTACGTAGAAATTCGCAACACTTGCACAGTAGCTTCTGAAGTGGGTGCTTTGCAATGATATGCGACTTCGATTCAGAATTATCGACAGTAATTTTGAAGTGTGCAATGTTGATGACGGAGTTACATTTAGTGATTTCCAATATGATTGGTGGATGGTTGTGTGACTGCTTAGTTGTGTCCAATGAGACACTGGATTTGCTACCGCTGTGGAAAGAGTGAAAGGACTGGGTAAGGGTTGCGTGCCGCATGTAGGCAACGCTTGTACGCGGGTAGGGCGTGTCACATATGGGTTTCTACAGCAAATCCTGCATGGAAAGGGGACTGTAGGCATCAGCCAATCAGATGTTCATATTAGTCTTTTGTGTCGAAAGATGGTGTGTACACTGAAGATGGCAGAGATGGAGAGGGTCAGGGTTTTGGTGCTTGGAGATATTTTTCTCCAAGGATTACAACATTATGCAGAGAGTAGGCATATGGCACACCTTTTCGATGTGAGAGGAGTGGAGGTGGTGTGGAACGCTCAGACTGATGCCAATGTTGCAGGAATTCTGCAAGTTTGCAGAAACATACGTACAATGACCTCTCCTCATGTGGTAATTTTGCACTACGGTGCTTGCCATTTGGGCTACGTCACTGCACGTACTTTGTTGGCAGATTTGGATCAGTTGGTTGAAGCACTCATTAACATATTTCTAACTGCGAAAGTATTTTTTTCTGGTTTACTCCCTAGAGTACAATGGGACAATAATTATTTTTTCTGCCCAGATCAAAGCATTGGGAGGTGTATCATTAATCGCGGCATGCGTGCATTTATGTTATGCGCTGGTATGTTTTTCTGCAGCCACGAAAACATTGTTCCAAGTAACATGGATTATTTTGAAGCAGATGGTGTTGCGCTATCTTCTTTGGGAAATGCGTGTTCTTTTGGAACGTAAGGCTTGCTTTAGAGAATGTTTTGTAAAGGTTGTAGCAGTAAAGTAAGGACAAAAAATACACAAAATAACAGATGTCTGTAAAGGTATCTGCCCAAAAAAAAAAACTTCTCTTTTCAGAGCCCACCTTAAAAGGGAAAAAGGGGAATAATACTTTAATGTACCGTCGTCACGCTCTGATCCTATACATGTCCGCGGACATGGCGGTAGTTTCCAGCCAGCGCATATCACCAACGGGAATTCTGGGGTGGAGACGCATGCAAATGAAAATGAGCAGACCTAGGGATTGGTCAATAAAGTTCAGTAGGTGTGTTCTGAATGGCGAGATTTACTAAGACAGTCTTCTCCTTGACAGGAGAGCAGGATTTTGGGAGATACATTGGTTGAATTTGCATGCAGAAAGCTGCAGTTTGTCTGCAGATCTCAGATTTCCTCATGTGGAAGTGTACTGGCATGGCGTGCGTGGCATGAGGTGGCTGGAATTGGTACCTCTCTGTGTTACTTTACTGGCAGACCATCCTCCAGATATACTTATCATTCATTGCGGAGGAAACAGTTTAGGCCATGTCTCTAGAATTTCTTTGCAATTTGCCATGAAGGAAGGACTTGCGAAGCTCATGGACATGTTTCCACATTGTCAAATACTTTTTTCCCGTATTGCACAAAGACAAATATTGCTGCGTTCTTCTGCTTTTGGTCCACAAATGGAGAAAGCGAGACGCAATGTGAATAAGGCTGTTTGTGCCTTTTTAAGAGATGTTGGCATGTCCTCATTCCACAATGAAAACATTCTGTTTCGCAGCTCTTTCATTTTCCGCAGAGATGGAGTCCATCTCACATATGCTGGCAATCAGATTTTTCTTCGCAATGTACAAAATGCATTGCAACCTCTTTTGGATTCACAATAACCTATGTGACAATCCGTTTTCTCCAATCCACAGTTTTTGAACCACACAACACACCACCGAAAGGCTCTTTTCAGAGCCACCACTTACTCCCAGCGTACACTTCATTGTATTTGCTCCCCTAGCACCCTCCTTTTTTTTCCAAATGACTGTCCGCAAACATTTCCACAACTTTGCCGGGGGTCTACAATGGTCACTTCATAGTTCTATTGTTAAACTGAGAAAGGCGGCTCTGAAAAGAGCTTTTTCTGTAATTTTTGTTGTTTTCACGTTTATTGGTTCTCTGCACACGACACACTAGGAGAGGAGGTCAAAGGAGGGTAGTGTAGGGACACCAGCCACGGGGATAAAAAAAGGGCAAGTGGACAGAGAAAGATATAGGGTGAGCTTCACTTAGGTAAGGAGCAGATCTTCTGGTGCTCCGTGACTGTAGCCTCAAAACCACTTCGAAAACTCTCCCCCCTGCAGAGTACTACATCACAATACATACACAATATTGTCACCTTTGAAAGGCAAGGGTCAACAGTATTGCGAATGGCTTGTGAGGCAGCTGGAGGGAGGCCCTCCCCCACAGGAGTGTCTCTTGTGGTGGGAGGATCGGACTCGGAGGATGCTGTGGAGGAACGCAATTGACTACGCTCTTCACATGGCACCACCTTGCGAATGTCCGCAGTGTGGAATGAAGTGAGGTGTCGCTTCATTGTTGTCGTACCAAAGCTGTACACACCAGGTCTCCCGCGACTCAGCACCGCCTCGGACTGGTTGCACCTCACCAGGTTCGCACATGCTTTTGGTATGTTCCCATAATCAGAAAACAACCGCCACACCCACGACTCCCGGCGAATGCTCCTAGTGTGGAGTTCCACCACTTCATTCTCTTCCTCCTCTTCTTCCTCGCTCTCTACATCCTCACCCGTACATCTCTTTGCAAGCCCTTGGGGAGGTGGTATTGGTGGCGGGTTTGGGGGTGGTGCAGAGGCTAATGAAGCAACAGCAGCCTTGGAAGCCATGCCGATTACTTTCCATTTTGGTCACTACAGCAGTAAAGGCAATACACCTCAATCTGCTATAGCTAGAAGGACGATGACGATGAGCTCAGGGGTGTGGCCATTTATATGTGTGTAGGGTTGTGCCTCGTGACCGTCTTCATCCCTCCAAAGCGGTACAACATTTTTACACAACAAGTCCTCAGGTAAGCTATCGTCTGGGATATGTGAAATTATATTTTTACACTCTACAACATTTTGCCTTGTGTCTACACGTTATTTTGTACTGCTGCGGAAGCACACAAACTGCACAAATTAGTACACACGCTCAGCGTGGGTGCAGTCACATGATGACATCCTGAACACATCCGTGACAGAAATGGGAGTCCGCTGGACAGCAAATGCAGAGTAACAAATGTGCGCATGCGCGCAAGTGTCCTACGGACAGTGTTCGGGTTCTCAAAGTAATTCAAAGTGCGACACATGTGAGAGCACAGTTAGGGACAGGCGCGCTGTTCGCTATACTTACGGTTGTACTCCACATGTGCATACATGATATGCTCACTGTACGGACAGGTCCAGTGTCCCTAGAACAACTCCATTTTGTTTCACTACAAACTTGCCGCCCACTGCGCCTGTTCTAAGGACGCCACCATTTTGACTCGGACGGTACGGACAGGTATACTGTCCTTAAGACACTCCATTTTGCTCATTTACACCATCCCGGAACCCTGGTGTGTTCTACGAACATGTTTCATCTCGTTTGTAAGCGACACGGCCAGGTATAATGTCCTTAAAATGCCCCTTTCTGTTTATGTGCGCACAACTTGAACAGATGTTGTGGTCAAACATCAACTCCATCTTACTTCACATTAGTAAAGGCAGGTGTACTGCCTTTAGAACACCCACATTCCATTCTTTGCGGATAGGTCGAACAGGCGCGCTGTCCGTGAACATTTTAAGTCTTTTAAAAAAAGTTTTTTCCACGCAACTCTATAACTACAACTACAATACAAACACATTCCAAACCCACACACACACACTTCAATCTAAAGAAATAGTGGGGGAAGCAGATACTGACACAAATATAGGGGAATTAGGATTCAAACCAGGGTCTTTATGAGGAGAAGATTTCTGAGGGGAAGAAGGGATGGATATTTCGTCAAAACGTCTATTTTCTTCTTGAAGTTTTGGGGATGGTTCACTAGGGAATGGAGAAGCGGGGCAGGTACAGGTGGGACAATGGTAACAAACTTTTCCTCTCACACAGTCCTCCACAAACTCCCTTAAACTTTCAAAATTGTCATTCAGTACATCCATTTTCTGCTCAATCCTTTTCATCCTGTTTTCTTCTGTCTCGTTTGTTGGCCTTTCTTCTTTTCTTTCCTCGTCTGAACCAAAAAAATATTCATATATTAAATGTCTATAAAAAAAATGATCAGTATTTTCCTTACGCAGAGCAGTGTGTACCATTATTGTCGTTGTCTTCTGACATTTCCCCATGCGAAAATTCTCCTTCAGCCACTCCAAAGTACTAGCCATTTCTATGTCAAAACAACAGAAAGAAATTATTATTTCTGCACCACATACTAAAAAAATTACACACACTTACAAAAAAATGACCTTCACTCACTATTTTGATGTAATTTCCCTTCGTGCTACTGCGTCCGTCCACTGTCGGTCCAGGCTGCAGAGTTTCTATGAAGTGATTACGATGGAGGCACCCTTTTTTTATGGTACCATCCATTTCATTCTACATGGTTATTCAATGTGTCCTTTTCATTTCACACCTTTAGGTTTCCATATTTACTTATTACTACTTATAATGTCTTTATGTCCTTCTTCTACGTTGCAGATTTTTGATGTAAGACAATAGTACATTTTCAGATACCCCCTGCTTCTTTGGATAATGTTCATCCCGTCCGCCCCTGTCCGCAAACAGGCGCTCAGTCCGTCCCTTTGTAATATCAATAGGGAGGGGGTTCTATATGTTCTATGTTAAATGTATATCAAGTATGTACATGATACTACATATCTCACACAATCACATGATGACAGTGTATATTCAGCACAACAACTTCATTGACACAATGTTATGATTAAGTTCCCCTTCCAAAAAGCTGTAAAATTCACTACAAAAAAAACTTTGTTGAGGGGACGTTATGGTTAAGTTGCCCTACCAAAAACCTGTGCATTTCACTAAAGGAAAATGTTTTCGCCCTCCCCATTATGGTTCAAATTAAACCCAAAAAAACCCTGAAATTCGCCAGTTATGGTAAACTAAGCCCCCATACCTGCCATCACCACTGTGCACTGCTAACACTAACACCCAGAACATGAAAGATGGCATCACAAATGTTATTGATGACATCACTGACGACATCACATGTTTAGCCCCTTTGTTTTCGTTCCCTGCCACATATATATATGTACATTCAGTAAAAAAATGTTGTTAAAGGGATGTTATACTTCACAGTAAAACCAAAAAACACTGCACATTCCCCCATTATGGTAAGCTCAGGAACCATAACTCGCAGCATCTACGTGCATTGCTAAGACTAACACCCAGGACATCAAATATGACATCACAAATATCATTGATAGGGCCTCATTACACGGTAGGCGGTAGCCATGGCGCTATTAGCGCTATTAGCGCCATGGCTACCACATACCGCCTTCTGGATCCGGGTTGGCGGTATGGGGACTTATCTGGTCATTCCGACCCTGGAGGACCCGGTAAGTCCCCATGCCAATTACCATTCCCCATTCCCATTTGAGCCCCCATAGGGCTCAATGGGAATGGGGAAAGAGCTAATAACGGTACCACTATTAGCGGTGAAGTCCCTCAGTGGGTCCCTTCCTTAACGTGTGGTCTGACCACACATTAACGACGGGTCCCACTGAGGGACCTCGTAGTAGGGCGGGAGGGGATTACCAGCACTGGTAATCCCTTACCGCCATCCGTGTAATGAGGCCCATAGTCTCGAAGACTAACCCGGCAATCTTTGCCACCTAAAATTGTCCTTGTTTTTGTGATCCAAGCACAAGTCACATTGCATTAGTACAGTCACACCGTCACCACTGAAGATTTGTGTTTCACTTAACAGAAAATAAAAAAGTTGCATTATTAAGACTGCTACTAGACCGCACAGAGCTGTCTTTCTAAAGTGGTCTGTCACGCCCTCACCACACACGACCTAGCCGGAAGAAGGAACTCACGGGTGTGAAAGAGTAACAGGGTGTGTATACCTCCTGTGCCTGTTTCTGTCTGTATGTCTTTTGTGGGTGGAATGTTTGCGTGGAGGGGAGTGAATGGGGGAAAATGGGTGTCCGTGTTTTTGTGTTTGCGTGGGGTGTAAGGGGCTAGGGAGCGAGTACGTGTTTGTGTGTGCTGAGGTTGTGCATGCATGTTTTTAGGGTGGGGGGGCAGGGATGGATGTGTATTTCGAGGAGTGAAACCCCCACATATTTAACGGACCTCCCAGCCAGCACAGGAGAGGGCAGGCGAGGTATCGTCATTGAGGGGGTTTTGGGCGGTAACCCCCCCACGTGATTGTGAAATTCTTAAATATTGGAGGTCACTCCAGATCGGAAGTAATAAATGAGTCATTTTTACTTACTTTCTGTATTCCAATTATTATTGGTTATATTGATTTATGATATGTATGCTTTTCTGGTGTTATGCCAAAATAAAGGTGTTTGCTACATGACTGGAGTAATGGGATCCTTTTGACTTACATCTGGGGTAATGTAATATTTCTGCCCTATGGTCGGAGGAATGGACTCCTGTTATTTGGCTGGAGGGATGGATCCCCCATGTCTGTCTGGAATGTGATCCTATTGTCCTGTAGTTGGAAGAATGGAATCCTCCTGTCCTGCACCTGGAGGAATCGAATCCTCTTTACATCTGTGGATATGGAATCCTCTTGACCTATGGCTGAAGAATTGGAAGCCTCCTGTCCTATGGATGGAGGAATGCACCATGGCTAGAGTAATGGAATCCAACTGTTCAATGGCTGGAGGAATTCAATCGCCACGTGCTGTGGCAAGAGGACTGGAATCCCCCTGTCCCATGGCAAGTGGAATGGGATCCTCCTGCCCAGTGGGTGGAGGTATGGAATCCTCCTGTTCAGTGCGTGAAGGACTTGCATCTTCCTGTCCCGTGGCTGGAGGAATGGAATCCTGCTGTCCTCTGGCTAGAGGAATGGGATCCTTCTTTCTCATGGCTGGAGGATTGGATTCTTCCTGTAACGTGACTGAAGGAATTAAATCCTCCTGTCCAGTACGTGAAGGACTTGCATCTTCCTGTCCCGTGGCTGGAGGAATGGAATCCTGCTGTCCTCTGGCTAGAGGAATGGGATCCTCCTTTCTCATGGCTGGAGGATTGGATTCTTCCTGTAACGTGACTGAAGGAATTAAATCCTCCTGTCCAGTACGTGAAGGGCTTGCATCTTCCTGTCCGTGGCTGGAGGAATGGAATCCTGCTGTTCTCTGGATGGAGGGATGGGATCCTCCTGTGCCATGGCTCGAGGAAAGGAATCTTGGCGGGAGGACTGGATTCTTCCTGTAACGTGACTGAAGGTATGGAATCCTCATGTCCAGTGGCTGTGATCTTGCATTTTCCTGCCCTGAGACTGAAGGAATGGAATCCTCCTATCCCATTACAGGACGATTGCAAGTCTACAGTCTCATGTGAAGAAGCTTGGAAGCCTGTTCCCATACAGTGGGAGGATTGGAAGCCAGGGCAGGTGAATTAGCCACTTACAGTCCCAGGGCTAGACAATAACATATCTGTAGCCCAATGACCAGAGAATTCAAGTCTGCTGTCACATGAAAGAAGGAATCGAATCTTGTTTTCCTATACAAGTGTCAGTCCTCGATGTACACTGGTGGTCCACACTGATTTAGCACACGTATTAAGCAATAAGCCCCGAGCTCGGTGGGGGCATTAGCGCTTCAGCTAATAATGTAACGTAGGCCCCCGGGGTATTACCTGAAGCAGTAATCCCTCCCCCCATCGAGGGCTGTAATGCTTTTAGTACCCCAGCCCCTTACTAATACATTCTTTTGATAAAATTGTGAAACGCTGTGGTATTTCACAAGTGAAAGGGGAAAAAAGATGGCTGCCATGGAACAGAGAGAAGGGACTACACATAGCCCCTTCTCACTTTCCATGGCGGCCATTCGCACAGCTGCAGGGATGCGCCGGAAACACTGCTGTTTCCAGTGCTGGCCAGCGAACAGAAAGCACAAGATAAGTTGAGAGGGGGTGGGAAGAGAGTAAATATGTTTAAAAGGGGAACGTGCCTTAGGGAAGCACTTACCTGAGCATCCAGCCAAGGAATATAGCCTCCTCCAGCATTGAGGAGGCTCGGAGCGGTGGGATTTCCGTATGGTAATATCCCAGCTCCAAACCTCCCCATTGCCTGGGAGGACTAGGCCACACCCCTGCCGGGCACCAATATACATTATTCTCCACCTGCACAATGCATGCGTATCAACGTGATATAATTATATTGATCTCAGAAGGAAGAAATTATGATTTGGTTCTCCTAGGATTCTCCGATGTCACATCTAGGTTACAAGATAAGTGCTTAGGGCATTCAACAGTATGATCTACTTCATGGGGTGAGCTTTAACCCCCAAATCCTGACTAAATACTTCCATAAGTGCCCGAAGGGATCCCAAGTGAGCTTGTCGATTTCATCAAGAATCAGTTTCTTCATTTCTAAGAATCAGTTCAACTGGGTTCCCTGCTGGACGGAGAACACCTTTCACCATGAAGTGGAATCACATAGTTCTCAAGCTGCAAAGTGCCTGAGATTGTCTGTTCGAACATCATGGCTAGAGGTGGGAACAAAGGGCAAAACCCTGTGAAAACCCAAATGCCACAAGAAAATAGCGCACCAGATAATCCAGTGTTTTGGGTGGAAATACCACCCGTTACTGCCCCTCGGTTTGGCAGATTTAGCTCCAGTTTATGAGCTGTGGCATGGCAGTGTCAATACCCATATTTGGAGTCCTATGAGACTTCATTGGGGATCTGGCAGATTTACCACCGGTGGTAATCATTACATGGTAAATAGACCGATTTTGGGCATTAGAGGATTTACCTCCGGCATGTTGCTGGAATTAAATCCTTCACTTGAAACATGGAATTCTGTGGAGCTATAAAACTGGCGGTCTCATTTATAATCACCCATCAAAGTGGTGCTAACAGAATTAGCACCAAAAGCATACTGCACCACCAAATGCGTAAGGAGGCCAATGGGACATACATTTGTGAGCAATAAGATCTTTTCATATTCTACTGCAGAATAATTTCAAATCAATAATACACATCATTAAACATTAACATTATCTTAAAAAATGTGCATGGGCAAATTGACCTATATTTTGCAAAACTTTTGTTTCGGCCCCTGACTATATTTCATACACGTGTCTGTTGGGCTAATGGGTTTCGCCGTCAAGGCAATTCTCTTGTCAATTTGACCAGCGCTAAGAATGGGTCTGTAAACAAAATAGTCCCAAATCCGTAGTATTTTATTTTCATGCTGGTCCTTGTGACTCTCGGATCCTCCCTGTATTCTGAGACGGCCTGTCAACGCATGTCAGCTCCTGGATACACTACTGTATATTGAGGCGGCCAGGATCCGGCGTGCCCGAGGCCTAGACAATCTCATTCTCCGCTCTGTCGGTTGGCTTCGCCGAATCCTTCTGACATCACGTCTTCCATTTCAGAAGATAATGCTCCGGCTTTTGCTTCATCCTATCATCTCTTTAGCGATAAAGCCCTTTCGAGGAACCATCTCCGCGAGCGCGCCGCTAGACTACTTTCTTCGTTTCCAGTAATGTGCTTGGCTCTCAAAAGCCGAGGACCCGGTAACCCCTTTGCGCGACTCGCTGGCTGGAAATGACGAGCCAATAATGGAGTGCCCGTGTCTGCTCCCTTTCAGTATATCCTAATTTGCATCTGGATGACACCAGTTTTAATCATGGCGTCCAGGCAATTAACCTCACTTCTGCGCCAGGAGTCTGTGAACCTCATGCCGCTTGGTAAATCATTAAGGTGGCAACGAAGGGAGCCGGCCGTTCATCTCTTCCACTCAGGTGAAAAAAAAGATGTCTTCCTAACGAGAGGGTCACTGCCTCCACATTTATCCTAATAATAGGCGATCCTGAGATCGGCACGCGGTAGCGCCGTCGTGGACCCCATTGCTCATCCAGTAACCGGGCAATGGCGGCACCGGAAAGAGGTTTTAAGATGGAGGCTGAATTACTAACAGCACAAGGTGATACACAGGGAGTGGGTCGGCTCCAGAAGTTGTCCTCTGGCCTCAGGTGTTAGCGTGAAGAATGTTGGCGCCAGCATTACATGACGGATTGGCAAGAGCTGAAAACAAGGACCGCCCCTGTGTCTCTCTTCCTCCTTTAAGGATGAATCCATGTCCGACCAACAGGCCACCACGCTGGCCCTTTAACTTCAACAGAAGGGGAAAGACTCTTGTGAAGTAGGGCAAATGAAAGCTCAGAAGAGCAGATAATGCGCTCCTACCATTTGCGCTACTTTCTGAAACGCTATGGTGACCTTATCGCTAAGGACCTGCGCATTTCAGGAGAGGCTGGACAGTCAAACGATATGATAGGTTATTTATAACGCGCTTAATACCCAGAGTTTTCTAAGCGCAGACCCAGGGATTGACATGTGTTGCTCCACGTCCTGTTGATTCCAAGGCGAGCACGTTGCACCTGAGATATCCATACGTTAGTAGGGAGCATGACAAAAGCATTTCCATTTTTGTTTGGGGGGGTGAAAATCCAAGTGTGACAACCGTGGTCTAAACCGCGGTTATGACTCTTCAAAAAGACATCATGCCAAACCAGACAAGAAAGGACCCTGCCATGATGTCCGTCTCCACAAGGGGAAGAGCCTAATTTATGCGCATTTAAAAGCGCATCCCGTTTGTGAATTCGGGATTTGCTTTTAACTGCGCGGAAATGCAAAGTGGGGTGGGGGATTAGGAACCAAATAAATTCAGATGCCCTTTGAGAATCGGTCCCCTCCTTTTTGGGATCCAGTAAGAGGTTTGAGAACCTGCCCCAACATGTTTAGCCGCTCCCCTTGTCCTGGAGGAACGCCCACCCACCGTTTCACCAGGAAAGCCCTCTTTGTCTGTCTCCCTCGCATTACGGCACATGCATTTATCAGGATTC
Source organism: Ambystoma mexicanum (assembly GCF_040938575.1). NCBI lineage: Eukaryota > Metazoa > Chordata > Amphibia > Caudata > Ambystomatidae > Ambystoma > Ambystoma mexicanum. Next base: position 1,152,408,976 of record NC_090926.1, on the reverse strand, counting down.
TGCACTCTGGTACCTAGAAAACCTCAATTTTCACATACTGATTTATTTTTGAATTTTGAAACACCAGATGTGTCTACTATGCCGTCCCAACCTGCGACCAAAGGGTTTTGTGCACATTTTCAGCCGCGGTTGTGCCTTGCTAAAGCGATCGATAATCCTGGAGGTTTGCCAATTCTCCGGCGAGGTGCGAGCCTCAAGGCTACATAGCATAGCGGTGCTGGCCGAGCCCGGGGGTTCCATGCAGCATTTTCTCATCTTGCTGTGTGTCAGCATAGCTTCTAAGAGGCCCTATGCCTTACGGGACTCCTACAGCCAGTCCTGGTTTTGCGCATTGCATGCTGGGGCTTCAGTTCCATGTTATTACTTTGGCAAAATACCCTATGGGTAGGGTGACCAGACGTCCCGGGAAAACGCCCTCCGTCGCAGCGTCCGGAGATTTTTTTAATTTTATAAACCCTGTCCCGGGATTGGAAGGGTGGGTGGCTACGGGCCCAGTTTTTGCCGGACCTGATTTCTAAATCCCGAAATCCGCCTGGCGTGACTGTTCCTGTGCGTGAATGGTGGTATGAATGCTTTTCACGCCCCCATTTCCTCCCCCTTCCCTTCCTCGGCCGCTCTCCTTCAATGAGAGGAGTGTGACTGTGAGCACCCTCCCCCGCAACAGTCCAGCAACATAGAAGTAGGACTACCGTTTTATTTGTGTTTACTTTAGCCCTACTTCTATGTATATGGCCTGTCCCGGTTTGTTTTAATTTTAAATCTGGTCACCCTACCTATGGGATATCCCGGGACTGGTTGCAGGCATCACATATGACATAGGGCCTCATTACACGGAAGGCGGTAATGGTTAACGGCCACCGTTAATGGTAACGGTGACCGTTAACCATTACCGCCCTACTACGAGGTCCCTTAGCGGGTTGGTGCTTTAACGCCTGCTTTTTGCAGGCGTTAAAAACCAACCCGCTAAGGGACCTCAGAGCTAATTACGGCACCGCAAAATTGCGGTGCCGTAATTAGCGCCTTCCCCATTCCCATAGAGCCCTATGGGGCAGAAATGGGAATGGGGAAGGGCAATGGCGGAAGGGGGATTTACCGCCCCACCAACCTTGGAATGGGGCGGTAAATCCCCTTTCCGCCAAGGCGGTGCCGGTATTTTACCGGCATGAGCCATGGCGCTAATAGCGCCACGGCTCACCGCCTTCCGTGTAATGAGGCCCACAGAGTGAATGTACAGGTACTAAGTGCTACCAGGGTTCATAAGTGGATGCCGGGCTAGCCCTACCCTCACTCCATGATGCATTCCTCCCTGTTCTTTGTCTATCCCTTGTTAGGCTGCAGCCTCAGCTGCAGGGGTTCCCCATTACAGTAAGGATATTGGTTTCCGGGGGGAGAGGGAATTCAGGAAGGATAGGGCTGCTCTCTGTAGTGAAGGCCTCACAAGGCAGGTGTATTGTGTTTCTGCAGCAATTCCTTCCAAGACAGGACCCTAGTTTCGGCCAGATTGGTCTTTTGTAGACTCAGACCGTTGTATTCCGGAACACGTTCAGTATTTTCCATTATAGCTGTTATTGTCATTATTTTGGATATTTATTGATCACAAACAAAGCTTCGGGAAGTAATGGGCTCTGCACATCAGTTGTGGCTACAGGATGATGGTTAAAGGACTGAACAGTCTTTACTGCATTGGCACTGTGTTAGGGTGAATTCTCAAGAATGTGCTAATTTCTCTTATCTTTTGAGACCCCCAGTAACTTTGCTGGATTTCTAGGATTTTAATGTTTACCTGGAAAGAGTGTGAGACTTTTTTTCCCCACTCTTTCATGTATTTTGATGTGTGTTTGAATTTTGTGTTCTTTGGATATGTTTTTTTTTTAAACAAACTCCATAGGCATCATATTTTTCTTTTTGTGTCACACAGCACCTTCGGTGCAGTGACACAAGGGTGTCTTTCAGACTCCCCAAGGTTTATAGACCTTCTCTGGGACTGACTACCGTCTCCCAGAGCATGTGAAGTTAAATTGACTTTGCTTTTTAAATTCATAGACCCAGCACACACTATCTTCCAATATAGTGCTGGAGGGATTGCCTAGGATTCCCTGTTTCTAAACACTCATGTAACAGTCAAATGTTACCCTTTGCTCTTGAAATGGCTGGTGGCAGTGGTTTTAGAACAAACTACCATGATTTTTCCCGACCGCGAACACCGGTAGCTAAAAATCGGGTCAGCCATGTTTTTCAATATGGTGCCCATGACCCCTCTGTGAAAAACAGACTCTGGCCATCTTTTTTCAATGTTTCTTTATGAAAAGGTCCTTCTTGTGTTCAACTCTGCGTGCCAAACCAGGTTTGGTCCCTTTGTCCAATGCCCTTTGGCGGACTTCAGTGCTGAAGCTCTCCTCTGGCGCCTGAGTGTTTGGGGTGGACAGGAAGTGAGGGAGGTGCCCGAATCTCCCTGTGCTTAGTCTCCTAGGAGACCTGAATGACCTCTGGTGTGATCGGCTGGCTGACTGTCCGGCAAGGACAGCCACCTTGCTGGGTGAGTCACAGCTAGGCTGGAATGAATGGGAAAAAACTGTTTAAAAGCAGGTCTCTGGGACTTGGAAAGCAGAGTCGTCCACTGGAACGAAAGAACCGAAGACGAGCTGAAGGAAGACGACTGCTGCAACTCCTGGACCGTTGGTTTGCCTGGTAAAGCCCTGCTGCAGGTCCAAATTACCTGAAACTCCATCGACAGAGAAGCTCCTTCAAGGATGACTTCTTCCCTTGAACTTGCAAGCCACCTGGACACCGTCTACATACTGGTTGAATTTTCATCAGAGTGCTGTTTGAAGTGGCAAAATGGGAAAATACCCTCCCCCCATTCTCATCCAAACCATGGCCCAGGACATCAAGGCCCAAGCACCCCCCGTGAGAGGTGTTTGACCCATTCACTTCATCACCAGACGACAAGACCCCATCTGTCCACGGCCCACACGCTCAGGGAGCCTGCCCACTACCACGTCCTGGTCAAGCCGACGTCAGCCTCATGCACCAACTCGATTAGACAATAGCCAAAAACACCATCATCGTTAGAGATGCCATGATGACATAGCCAACAGACAAGAACACATGTGCCACCATGCACACTGGTCACTCACATACCAACCTACACGAAGAACATACTCACTGCTATGACGCAGCGGACTGGTACACCCACAGACACGCATCGTTTTTATTTTTCACATAGGCCACCTACAGCACCGCAGAAACGTAAGACGCCTGAAGAGCTTGTGTATACATGCTTGCAGATGCTTTCTCGCTACCTATCCCTATGAAGACGCCACCCTATGTATTTACTGTTGCATATTATGGATTGTGTACCGGAACCCAGAAGCTTGGCCCAAGGTAGGCCGCAAAAAGCAAGAGTCCCCAGGCAGGAGCCTCTCAGACAAAAAATCCTCTCAGAAGAAAAAGCAAAGCGCTGAGCACGCAGAACGAGCCCCAACGAGATCCCACAGCCAAAGCTGCGATGTTGCAACCCACATGCCGCGCTCCCAGCGCCAAGGTTACACCTGCCATCACCAAGCACTCCTCAGAGCTGAAATGCAAATCAAATGCTCATAATTCTGCTCCACCAACGGTCTCTCCACACATGACCACGCCGAACTGACAAGATGCCAAGCTTACGAGACAGAAAGTCGCCCGAGTCCCACGTCTGGGACTCAGGTTGCAACAACGAAGCAACAAGTTGGACACCTACAGCGATGGGAAAGACGTGCACATCAGCCACTAGCCAGACCTGTCCATTGTCCACCACTAACACATAGTTGCACATTGTTGCCAGCACTAGCTACATCGCGAGCTGGGAACGGCGATGGTCCCAGGCTTGGGGGCTCGCGAGGGAACCAATCAGAATATGAGGGGCTCACCACTGGCGCCATTTTGGATAGCTAATCACCAAGTGTCCCCTTGTAACAATTTCAGTGTAGCAACTGTTAGGGACAACCCAAGTGTACCACCTGACCTGTCCTTATCCAATAATCCTTCCTGCTATAGGTAATCATACTAACCCTACCACTCGGGGAGCCAACCCAAAGTGGCGTTAGGTTTTGTGATAATTTTCCCAGTTGATGCAAGTAGCGTGTCATACTACGGTAAAAAGGGCCTGCGAGCCCCACTAACGCTGAGAGTCTCTCCGGATGTATACGAGCTGAGAACTATCCCTGCCGTTACTATAATAAATAGCAGTAATTAATTTGCTCTTGTGTGTGCCTCATACTCCTTTTGGGACGCGGGAGGAGTTGGGGCCTCCCCAGCCCTGGAGGTCTGCCGGCACCCGGGAAATCACCCCGACAAGTTGGAGGCACTGCTGAAATCTGTTTGAGGTTTACCTAACCTAAATTTGAACTACAAGGCCTCTTGCAACGAGGCAACACGACCTCGTGGCCCCCTCTGCCGTTGCCCCCTTTTGAGGACTGCAGGACCATCGCGGAACTGCGAGACGACCGGACAGTGCAATCTGGACATTGGCCATCGGGAGCCGACTTGAGAAGTATCCTGCCCGAGGTTGGCGAGTGTCCAGACGTGGTGCAGATGAGGGGAGGTGGCGAGCCGCTTTGGAGGGGTGCCCGCGGTCGAGCAGCCCCCGCTCACGAGGACTTGGTGAGTATGGCACACCCAACCGGCAATGTAACGTTGTGAGGGAGGGGGGAAGAATTGTAAAGAGGGTGGCGGGTGGTTGTTACAGTGTGTGGAAATTGATTTGGACTGATAAGCGGCGGTAGATGTGTGAGGTGTAGCGGGACATGCATGAGGGCCGTACGCTACATCGTCACGAAGTAGACTGGGTGGGGCTTCAAGCACCAAAGTGTGACTGTTAGAGGGCGCAGATTGGTCTAAATCGCGGACACCTGTATAAGGGAGGTGTGGCTTTCCTATGAATTGACGTTGTAGATCAATGAGTAGATGTGGATCCCTACTAATTGAGTGTTGAAGCTCGTTAGGTAGATGATGTTTTCCCACAGAGGTAGCTAGATTGTTTCCCGAGTGCGGAAGATAATTGGCTGGTTAAGCTCCCCTAGGGAGGGGGCGTATCACACGCGAGGTGACGCAGCGTGTGCAGTCTGATTGTACTAAGTAATTGATTGTTGCATACTCCACTCCAGACAAAGTGGGAAGACAGCTATGGGGTTAAAGGGGAATAAGGGTGTTAGAGGATAGCACGTGATCACAGGTTCTAAAATAGTACATACTTGTAATATCTTGTAGAGGTTGGTGACGTCACCCATAGGGATTGTATAGGACTAAACAACTGTCTTGTGTTCATCCTGGGTGGTCGAGGGAAGGAGGTACGAAAGGGTATAGCGAAGGGGGAGAGGCAGCCGTGCACGGAGAACGCTGGCTGCGCTCGATGGGGGAGGAGCCGAGGGGGAGGTGGCCGTGCACGGAGAACGCCAGCCACGCTCGACAAAGGGGTTACACCAGAAGAGGGAGGGGACTGAGCAGACAGTGGAAACGGGGAGTAGGAGGAACTAAATTGAAGGTGTGCCAAGTACAGGCGGCACAGGAAGGTAGGGTAGCTCAAAGGCGTGCCGTACAGGGCATATAGCCACAGGGGCTTTGCGCGCCACGGCCAAAGGGGGCCGTAGTTGTAACATCAGGAAGAAAGAACAGTAAAAGCAACCTATTGTAAAATTGAGATTGCCTTTCTTTTCAGCGGACTATCGAAAGTCCCCAGCTTATGGGGCCAGGTAAAAGGTTGACGCTGAGAAAAGTAAAATTGTAACATGGCCACGTACTATGGGTCGGGGGTTCGAGGATGGTTGTGAAGTGGGAGAATGGAACAAAAGGCTCCCACCAATCCCCTCACGCCCCTGGCCTAGAGGAACGCGGCCCAGACACCCGCCACGAGAGGAGTTTGCCTATCTACCAGACGACCAAATACCCTGGTACAGGAACATACGGATGTGCCCACCAGCCTGCCCACCCGCTTGCCCTGCCCATGCCAACACCTGCGGCATGGATGAACTCGACTGAACCATTCAACAGTAAATAAACACATCGTTAGAGATGCCATGACGACCTAGCCAACGGTCAGCACACCCGTGCAAACATGCACACTGGACACTCCCACACCAATCCACACAAAGAACATATTCAGTGCTATGATGTAGGTGACGGACACACCCACTGACTCGCATCGTTATTATTTTTCACATAGGTTTTTCAAAATGCAGAAACGCAAGGCGCACAACGAACTCATCTAAAATGCTTGCTGACGCTTCTCCTAACCCATGCATTGCAATGAGAAATATAACAAAGACATGATACTGGGGATAAAGCAATATGACACAGTAACTTAAAGCGCCGTGCATCAAACATCCCCACCTATGCACCAGGCCCAAGTAGGCCGCAAGCAAGAGCCTCCATGAACATTGAACGAGCAAGAGTACAATTGTTGACCCTGCAGAGTGAGCCTGGCGAGAACAGACAGTCAAGGGCACAATGTTGCAAACTCGCATGCCACAAGCCGAAGCCAAGGTCATCCCTGCAAACTAAGCCAGACACACAGTTGAAAATGCAATATTAAATGTGCAGAATTCTGCCTCAACCACGGTCTCTCCTCACGTGACCAAGCCGAACCTGACAGGGTGCCAGACCCAGGAGGAAGGAGGCGCCTGGATCCCACGTTTTGAGACACAGGCAGCAACAATGAAGCGACTCAATGGACATCTGCGGCGGTGGGAGTAGTCTGCCCTCCAGCATATGAACAAATCCTCGCATTGTCTGCACATACCCATAGTTATACATTGTTGCAAATGACAGGTGCACCGCGAGCTGGGAACAGCGATGGTCCCAGACTGGGGGGCTCGCGAGTGGACCAATCAGAACATGGGGCACTTATCACTGACGCCATTAACATTAGCCAATCCTCAGGGGTCTTCCTGTAACAATTTTCATGTATATAATTGAAGGGACAACCCAAGTATACCACCTGACTGACCCTCAACCACTAACAGCGTTCTCTATACGTATGCTATACTAACCCTACCACTCGAGGAACCAATCCAGAGTGGCGATAGGTTTTTTGCTAACTTTCCCAGGTGACGCAAGTAGCGCGTCATACTGAGGTAAAAAGGGCCTGCGAGCCCCACGAAGAGAGAGTCAGGACGGACGCGTACGATCCTTGACCCATCCCTGCCGTTTTTTAATAAACAGCAGAACCACCTTGCTTCTTGCGTGTGCCTCATACTCATTTTTGGGATACGTGGGAGGAGTTGGGGCCTCCCTGCCCGGGGGTCCGTGGACGGCCAGCATACCCCGTGACAATTTCCCCCCGACAAGTTGGAGGCACTGCTGAGATCTGTTTAAGATCTGCTTTTATTTTATTTTTCCGAGTGCTCCCGTTGCGAGGAGGCCCGGCGGCGCGGCCCCCTCTGCCGTTGCCCCCTTTTGAGGACTACAGGACCATCGCGGAACTGCGAGAAGACCGGACAGCGCAATCCGGATATTGGCCTTCGGGAGCCGGGTGAGAAGTATCCCGCCCGCGGTTGGCAAGTGTCCAGACGTGGTCCAGACGAGGGGAGGTGGCGAGCCGCTTGGAGGGGTGCACGCAGTCGAGCGGCCCCGCATCAAGAGAACTTGGTGAGTATGCCACGCCCAACAAGCAATGTGAAATTGTGAGGGAGGGGGGAGGAATAGAATACGGGAGGCGGGAGGTGTTACACAGGTGCGCGGCGAAGGTTTGATAAATTAGTATTGACGGTGAAGTGAATGGTAGCTGGACAAGTGCGAGAGCAGTCTGCTACGTTACGGAAGAGGAGGGGGCGGAGCACGAAAACATCATGTGCGGCCGCTCGTAGAAACTGATTGGCCTAGGTCGCGACCACGTGTAAGGGTGTGTGTGTGTGCGGTTTCCTACGATTTGGTGATTATTGATCAATGAGTAGATGATGATCCCTATTGATCGAGCAGGAAACTCGATAGATAGATGACATTTCCCTGTAGGCGGTAGCTAGCTGGTTGCCTAATACGGAAGATAATTGGCTGGTTAAGCCCTCCTGTCGAGGGGCGTATCACACACGAGGCGACGCAGCGTGCGCAGTCCGATTATATTGTTGATTACCTTGTTCCAGGCATGACAAGAGGACAGCTGTGGGGTTAACGAGGGTAGATTGCAAGCGTATTTTGGCCTTTTAAAAACATGTAAAGAACTTACCAGTAGTTTTGGAAGAGATCGGTGACGTCACCAGTAGGGCTTTCATAGGATATCTCGAACACAAGGCATTTTTCGGAGAGTGGTGGGGAAGAGAATAATGGTAAGGGAATGGAGACGGAGATAAACGGTAATGAGTAGATCGGGGCAAGGTGAAAAGGGGGACGTGGCTGTGCACGGAGACCGCCGGCCACGACAAGTGAAGAAAGAGGAGGAGGGGTAGAAGAAAGTGTGACGGCTGTATAAGAACGTCACACGGGGCACGCAGCCGCAGGGGGCTACGTGCGCCTCGGCCGCAGGGGGCCGTAAAGGTGTTCGGTAAAGGACGAAAAGAAAGAAAAGAATATACAAATGCAAATGATATATTTTACTATTTTTCCTTAGCGGACAATCGCAAGTCCCCAAAATTACGGGGCCAGGTAAAGATCTAAGATTGTATAGCGTACACTGTTAGCAAGATAACCGCTACCAAATAGGGGTAGGATAACAAGTGAAGTGCTACTATGTCATACGGGACAGGATCGGGAGGGTGGGGGAACACCCTCACTACCCCGCTACAGCATATATGTAAAACACTGTCACCCCATAGGGAGAAACTGATCAAATATAGCATAGAATGGACACAGGGGACGGACAACCAAATGACGACACCATGGCCGCCTAATGGCAGTTTCGATCCATATACCCAACATTCACTATTAACCCATCTGCATAACACATACAAGGGGAAGAAGTTGACACACCACGTGGAGGTGTTTAACTTATGGAGGATGTTCCAAGGGTCCCGACCAGGACCAAACGGAATGTTCATTATGGAGGAAACAACGGAAGAGAAGAAGATTAAGGAGGAAGGAGAGAATGGGGAAAAAGAGAGTGAAGGCACACAGAACACGGGGAACGGACAAGAGGGAGGAGAAAAGAGTAACAACTCAAACGAAAATGAAATAAAAAAGGAACAGAGCGACGATATGCCCCTAGCGAAGGTAGTAAAAACGGAGGGAGGGGGGTTGTATCCTTTAAGAGAACTAGGAGAAATAGTAAGAGAACAATTAAGGGCAGCTGAGGGGTACTCGAACCCGGCATACAGCCCGCCACCATATACAGCTACAGGTGGCCACACGGGAGGGAAGCGGACTAGTACGACGGGATCAGCTCATAGGAAGATGCCCGCAGGGGAGGGGAGGACTGGCGAAGAGCAGATCGCGGAAATAGAATATGATGAGTGGGTAGCTGCGCAGGTACTATTAAAATTACGAGGTTCATTAACAGGAGAAAAGAAGGAAGTAGTAAGGAAAATGGACGAGGATAATACCAGGAAGAGTGAAATGAAAGGGCAAGAGGGGAAAAGAAAGGAGGAAGAGCTGTTACGACAAAAGGAAGAGATTTTGGAGGAACGATTAGCAGAATTAAGGGATGAGCAGAATGCAGAATGCACTGATCAAGCAGCTCGAGAGAGAGGAAAGAGAGAGAGCACGGGAAAGGAAAGAAAGTAAGAATGAGTTGGAAAAAATGAGGGAACAAACTGAGGAGCAAAAGAGAGAAGCCGAAAGGGTAAAGGCAGTAGCAGAAAGGGTATCCAGAGCAGCACTGCGTGACAAGAAAAGAGAGGAAGAAGAGAAAGAAAAAGAAATGGAAATATGGAAGAGGAGATTACTATCAGAAACGACAAGGAAATACGAAGAAGGGAGGATGATAGAGGGTATATTAGAGCGGGAAAGAGCGAGATGGGAAAGGAAGAAAGAAGAAGAAAGGATATTGGAAAAGATGAGTAGTGAAGTAATGGAGGAATTGAAAAAGAAAAGAGAGGAAATTGGTAGAGAAATAGCGGAGAAAAATGAAGGGGAAAGAGAAGATAGGAGAGGGGAGAGTGAAGTAAGGAGGTATGTACACAGAGACACAGAAGTAGCAACAACATCAGCACAAAGGGGAGCAATTGGTAAAAAAGAAACGGGAGGAACGGATCTAATAGACTTAAAAACAGTAACGATTAGAGGGAAAAAGACAGATTGGGGGTTGCCATTCCTGGATGACTTTTGTAGTGAGGAAGAAGAAGGAATGGAGAAGGAAGGAAGAAATAGCGAAAGGGAAAGCCTAGATAAATTATACATCACCCGGACAAATAGAGAATCACCATGGGCCTGCAGGAGAAAAGAAGAACTGGAGGGAAGTGAGGGGGAAGAGCAAGGAATGGCGGGAAGGCAGACACGTGCAGCTACACCCTCATCATCCCGTCCAACATGCTCCACCACTCCACACTCATTACGTGCAACATGCCCACCTAAACTCGCACCCTTCCTCCACGAACTGACACCCTATGCAGGCAGTCTTAGGGACCTCCCTGAACGCAGGCAGGGAGAACGAATACACACGCCCACATTAAATAAAGGAAATGATAAAAGAAGGGGAAGAGATGGAGGAGAAATAGTTACGAGCAGGGGAAATATGGACGCGATTGACGATGTAGAAGACACGGAAGAAGAGGAGGGGTGCACAGACTCGATTTTGTGGAACCCAGGGGGTCAAACAGGACACAACTTAATGCCACTTCTGGAGAGGGGAGGGGTTAGACCACAATACGTCCCTTGGAAGCATGCAGACAAGGAAAATATAAAGTGCAGGCTCCCATCATTAAGTGGAGGTGCGGGAAAATGGATATATGAAATGGAAAAACACACCGCAGGACAGAAACTGGCAGTGGGGGATGTAAAGGGCCTTCTAATATCAATATTGTGGGATGCAGCAGATGACATCTGGAAGAGAGCAGGATTCCCCGGGGTCACAATAACAAACACATCACACCATGGGGCACCATTCGCAAACTGTAGACATGCATTATGGCAAGCGCTGAGGGTACAGTACCCAGACACATCAGACATAGGAGCAATTACCTCACGCAAGATGCGTGAGAACGAAGATCCTGTTGATTATATCCAGGAAATTCAAGAGAAGTGGTGTATGGAAACTAGAGAACAATGGGACAAAACACCAGCAATATTCTATCATATACTAATACAAGGGCTCCCAGAAGCAGTTCAGAAACAACTGAAGAAGGTAGTGGGGATGGAAGCAAAAGCATGGCCAGAAATACAACTGATGATAGTACATCATTTTAGGACATGGCAAGAAAAGATGAAACAAAAGGAAGAGGATAGAAAAGCGGAAGAGGCTAAATTGGTACAGAAAAAACTTACTAAATACACGATGGAAGGTGCACTAATAACTACACATGCAACAACGACTCAAAACCCCACACAAGTAGTGGCTGCACAAGATCCCTCCCAAATACAATCATCACAGATTGTAGCACAACAGCTGCCACCACCCCAACCATACACGACTAACATGGGAGGAGGATACTCAACGCCAGGAGCTGGATATTATAATTACAACAGGGGAAGGGGAGGAATGATGAGGGGGAGGGGATACGGCTATAACACACAACAGCAAGGGGTAGGATTCAGAAATTTCTACCCCTCCGGGCAACCAGTATACCAGGACAATTCAGGGAGCTTTCCATGGCAGAACAGGGAACCACCGGTATGTTGGATTTGTGGATTACTAGGGCACATGTCACGCACATGTAGAATGAGACCAAGCACACCATCATGGGGAGAACAGGGACAACAAGGACCTACAAGGGAACAGCAGGACACCCAACAACAGCAGGCACTGCAACCGGAAAATGTGCAGCAACAACTAGTAACACAACAACAGTCACAGGCATATTCACTACCACAACAACAGGTAGCAATAACACAACAACGTCAAGTGCAGCAAGTACAGCAACCTGCCCAAATTCAAGACCATAACATAACCATCACCAATACACAACTACAGCAAACACAACTGGGAAGAGTGACGGTCCTGGGACACAACCCTTACACAGGAAGTGGTCAATCATTATACCCACAATAGGACAGCCAACAGACGGCCTTGGTGTGTCCCATCCTGTCGGTAACACCTAATAGTGTGGAGGAACCACGCATAGAGGTAACGATAGGTGACAAAAAATTATCATTCCTTGTTGACACCGGGGCGACCCGGTCTTGCATAAGGGAAGGTAAATTTAAGATGTCAGGTGAAGCCATGAAAACCCAAGGATTCTCTGGGGCTAGGGGGTTGGTTCCCTTTACTGATAACATTCCTTTATCAATAGGGGATTATGACATGTCCGTCCCGCTTTTATATTCTAGGGCCTCACCAGTAAACATACTGGGGAGAGACATAATGAGCAGGTTGAATATGACGATCTCCTTTAGGGAGGACGGCATAATTTGCTCCACTCCAGGAATAAACATGCTCACTGCACGACAAATTATGCAAGCATATTGTGGACAGACAGTGATTAGGGCTGAGCCAGTAGATGGCGAACTGTTCCAGTACGGAACAGGCATGGCATTTGCATGGATGCCAGGGATAGAAGGAAAGATCTGGAGGAGGCCAACAGCCTATTTGTTTAGACCAGAAACACCAGCCAATGAACAAGAAGGAAAGGTGATTTCAGTGAGCATGGAGAGCATTATAGCAACTGCTGATTATATCGCAGTACATGCCCAAGACAGGGAAGGAAGAGCATGGAGGGCAGTGTTAGCCCTAGCTTAGGGATGCAGGCTCACTCAGGTGTCAGACGAGGAGCTCTTTTCAGAAGAAAAGGAAGAAGGTGAAATGGTATTTATGATGAGTGTAGAAATATGGCTAAGAGTGACATACAAACAAGTGGCACAGAAAATTGCAATGGCACTTGAAACACCCACATCCACCCCAGTTCCCTTCTTTGAGGAGGATATGGCAAAAGTCACAACATCATTATGGACTACTAGTCCCTATGACGTGGGGTGCATAAAGAGTATAGGGGGAGTAAGAATACAATTGAAAAAAGGTGCAATACTCCCTAGAGTGAAGCAATACCCACTATCAAAAGAGGCAGATGAGGGCATATATGAAACAATAACGGCCCTTATAAACAATGGCATATTGGTACCATCAGAATCACCATGTAACACAGCTGTATATCCAGTGCGCAAAGCTAAAGGAGGGTCTTGGCGTTTCATCCAGGACCTCAGGCCCTTGAACAACATAGTGGAAGCAGAATACCCCATAGCAGCAAACCCGGCCACAATATTGTGTGGCATTCCAGCAGAGGCATCACGATTTACAGTGATTGACCTCAAAAATGCCTTTTTCTCAATACTCCTGCATCCAGACTCACAAGATCTAACAAGCTTCACGTACAGAAACACAAAATGGAAACACACCAGATTGCCACAAGGGTACTGCGAGTCACCCTCAATTTTCAACAGAGTAATACAGATGGACTTGGGAAACATTGAAGTGGAAAGCACAGTGTTGCAGTATGTTGACGATATAATAGTTTGCAGCACAAGCGAAAAACAATGCAGAGAGGACTCATTGAAGATGCTGACAATATTGGCTGAAAAGGGTTACAAGGTAGACAAAGAGAAGTTGCAGTACTGTCAGGAACAGGTACTATACATTGGCCAGCTCATATCCCAATACAGAAGAAAGAATGCACCACAAAGAGCACAGGCCATATCAAAAACGCTGTTGCCACAAACAGTGAGGGAACTGCAGCAGTTCCTGGGACTGTGCAACTACTGTAGAGCATGGGTATTTGATTACATCTCATACATAGGACCCCTACTTGAGGCATTAAGAGAAGCTAACAAAGGGGAGAAAAAATTGGGGTGGACAATGGAAATGAAAGAGGCCTTTGATGAACTGAAAGATGCAATATCAACTGCTCCGGTACTGGCCACCCCAGATTATGAACGAAAATTCTTTATATTTTCACATTGCGACTCAGCAGTAATGAAAGCAGTGTTGGCTCAAAAAACAAGCATGGGTTACAAACCAGTAGCATTTTACAGTGGTCACTTGGATCCTGTAATGTTAGGACATTTCCCTTGCGAACAAGGTCTCGCCGCAGCTGCCTTCGCGGTAGAGAAAGCATCATCAATTACAACGGGGTGCCCAACCACACTATTTGTGGAACATGCACTATTTGCAATATTGAACAAGCCTAAGTCCACACAGAGGGCGTCAGGTTATGAGATCATCTTATCTAGCCCAGAATTATCAATTGTTAGATGCAGCACAGTTAATCCTGCAAGGTTTATAGCGGAAGTGATTGAGGAAGGCAACTATGCACATGATTGTACGCAGACTACCGAAATGTACTCATGTACTAGAAAAGTTGAAGAGGACGCGCTAAATGGAGGAGAGCTCTTGTTCATTGATGGGTCATCAACAATAGACCAAAGTGATGGGATAAGGAGAACTGGGGCAGCAGTGGTAAAAATGACAGAGGAATTGGTGTATGTGGCGGTGAAATGCGTACAATTACCACAACATTACTCTGCTCAAGCAGCAGAATTGGTTGCACTGATCTTGGCGTTGAAGGAAAGCTTTGACAAAAGAGTAACTATATATTCTGACAGCGCATATGTCACGTCTACTGTCCACTCAGGATTGTCCAAATGGAGGAGAAGAGGGTTTAGGAGAGCTGACGGCACCCCAGTGCAACATGCTCTCTTATTAGCTGAATTAATTGAAGTAATAAATGACCCCCAAGAATTAGCTTTGGTCAAATGTACTGCACACACTAATGGAGAAGATCATATCTCAAAAGGAAATGCAGCAGCAGACGCACATGCAAAGTATGCCGCATATTTTGGTGAGATATGGAACCCCCCAGAGTCAGAGAGAGGGAGAGGGAGGGGGATAGCTAAAGAGATGTTGATAAGAGAAGGTAACACCCATCTCTCAGCCACATAGATAATGGAGTTACAAGCGGCTGCACCAATGGCAGAAAAAGAAATATGGGTAAAAAGAGGATGTACAATGTCACCAACTGACGCACTATGGCGCCAGGGTAACACTGGAAAGATGGTATAACTACACCACTCCAGCACATCTGCACGACACTGTCACCACACAAAGAGAAAATTATAAAATACAGTATTGAGGGGACACAAGGAACAGACAACAAAATAAGGGTACCATGGCCGCTCAACGGCAGCTTCGATACGTTTACCCAACACTACTTGCTGACATACCTACATAACAGATACAAAGGGAAAAAGCAAACTATTAGAGGATTTTGATCTCTGGAAGATGTTCCAGGGAGGTACACCAGGAGCACCGGGGATGTTCGCAGTACAGGGGGTGAAGGAGGCGAAAGGGATAAGGGAATAGAAGGAGGTGAGAGAGGAGAAGGTGAAAGGAGGGGGTGGGGGTACGTCACATAAAAGCCCACCCAGCACTGAAGAAAGTGAGGAGGAGGCAGAAGGATTGTTCGCGGTAGCAGGGGCAAAGGTAGAAAAGGAAAGGGCAGAGGACGTGCCCATGGCTAAGGTAGTGAAGAAGGAGGAGGTGGGATTATTTCCAGTAACAGAACTAAGAGAAGCCGCCCGACAACAACTAACGGCTGCTGAAGGGTACTCAAACCCTGCGTACAGCCCTCCACTATACGCCCCAACAGATAGCTGCCAAAAGGGGATGGCGGCGACGGGCGCAATAGATTCAACTACAACGCAGACAGAAACAGGGGGTGGAAGAAGGGCTCTGGGAAAGCTCACAAACATAGGACCAGATCAATGGATAGCAAAGCAGATGCTTTTGAAACTCTGGGGGACACTAACAGGGGAAGAGGAGGATGCAGTGAGGAAGGTAAGCAAGGAAGAGATGGATCACGCACAGACAGGGCACGAGGTAAGTAAGGGGAGAGAAGGGCGGCTGTCACAAGAAGATGAAGAGATGTTGGAGGAAAGGTTGGCAGAATTGAGGGACGTACGGAGTGCACTGATCAGACAGTTCGAGCAAGAATCACGGGAAAGACAGGAGGAAAAGAAAGCAAATAAGGAAGAGAAGGGGAGAATGAAGGAACAAACAGAAGAAAGGAAGAAGGAAGAAGCGCACATCCGGGCAATAGCAGAAAGAGTGGCGCGCACAAAGCGGGAAGAGAACGCCAGGGAATTGGGACTGTGGAAAAATAAGATTATATCAGAAAGTGCGCGGAAATATGAAGAAGGAAAGGTTATAGAGAGCATACTAAAGAGGGAAGGGGGAATATGGGGGAGAAAAGAAGAAGAGGAGAGGTTATAAGCAAAGGTGAGCGAACAAGCAATGGAAGAGATTTATAGGAAATGAGCGGAAATAGGAGGCGAGGTAGTGAAGAAGAAGAATGATGAAAGGGGTGAGAGGAGAGTGGAAAATGGAGCAAAAAAGTATACACACCAGGATAAGGAGGTGGCAACAACATCAATGCAGGCGGTTGCGGTCAAAGGGGGTGAGTACACAGACGTTGACCTAATAGATTTAAGGACTGTGAAAGTGGGGACAAAACACACAGAGTGGGAATTGACATTTCCTGATGGATTTTGCAGCGAGGAGGAGGAAGAGTCGTGCAGATGTGGCAGAGATGGGAATAGGGAGAGTTTAGATAAATTATACATAACACGCACTAACTGCGAATCACCATGGGCGTGCGAGACACGGGGAGAAAAAAACACAGAAGAACCAAAAAGCAGAGAAGCGAACAGGGAAACACCACGCCCACTAACACCAACACCTGTACACACTCCATATGCCGGCAGACTTAGGGACCTCCCAGGACACTGACAGGAGGTGCGAGCAAACACACCCATGATGGGGTAAGAGGGTAGCAGGAGGGGAAGGAAGAACACAGAGGTGATAGAGTGAACTACTGTGACATTGATAGTATTGAAGAGTTACCATATATGGAGGAAGATGATGAATATACTAACATAACCCCACACAAACGGACACCGGGAGAGGTGAGTGATTTCACTGTAATCCCACTACTAGAGAGGGGAGGAGCTAGACCACAATATGTCCCCTGGAAGCACGCCGATAAGGAAAATATAAACTTCCATCGCTAAGTGGGTGAGCCGGGAAGTGGATATATGAGATGGAAAAACAAGCTGCGGGGCAAAAACTAGCGGTGGGGGATGTAAAGGGACTGCTCATTTCGATACTGGGGGATGCTGCAGATGACATTTGGAAGAGGGCGGGATTCCCAGGGGTAACAATAAGCGACACGTCACATGATGGAGCACCATTTGGCAACTGTAGGCATGCGCTCTGGCAGGCGTTGAGGGTCCAATACCCAGACACATCAGACATAGGAGCAATAACCTCACGCAAGATGTGTGAGAATGAAGATCCTGTTGATTACATCCAGGAGATTCAGGAGAAGTGGCGCCTGGGAACCCGGTAGTCATGGGACAAAACACAAGCAATTTTTTACCACATACTAATACAAGGACGGAAGAAGTACAGAGGCAGTTGAAGAAATAGGTGGGAATGGAAGCAAAGGCTTCGCCAGAAATACAACTGACAATAGTACACCACTGCAGGAGGTGGCAAGAAAAGATGAAGCAAAAGGAGGAAGATAGGAAGACAGAGGAAGCGAAATTGGTCCAAAAGAAACTAAACTAAATATGCTATGGAAGGGGCACTGCTAACAGCATCCACGCCCACGCAAGTCACTGTAGCACAAGACACACCACACCAATAGGTAGCACCATTGCAACAAGCACAGATAATGACACAACAGATTCCTCGACCCCCACCATACACAGCGCACGCGGGAGGAGGTTATATGCATCCAGGAAGGGGTACCAAAATAACTACAGAGGGAGGGGCGGCCAAATGAGGGGTAGGGGCTATGGCCCACCAGCACAACAACAAGGGGGAGGGTTCCGGGGTAACAACCAATATGGACAGCAGGGGTACTCAGATAACATAGCGGGGTATCCATGGCAAGCCCAGGAACCACCAATATGCTGGATATGTGGAATGGTGGGACACATGTCATACACTTGCAGAATGAGACCAGTACAAGCAACTTGGGGAGAGCAAGGGAAGAAAGGGCCTATGGGGGAACAGCAAGTCTACCAACAACAGCAAGAAACCCAGCAACCACTACCACTACAACAAGCACAGATGCAACCACCCCAGCTACAAATACAAGCATACACACAACAACCACGACTGCCACAACAACAGGCACAACAAACACAACAGAAGCCACAACTACAAATACAAACATACACACCCCCACAACAACAGATACAACACCAACCACAGCAACAGGAGATTGTAAAACAACAACAGCAGGTCCAAACAGTGCAGTAGCTCACACAAATTCAGGACAATGCAATATCATCGACTGACACACCTGTAAATCAGACACAGTTGGGGAGGGTGACATTATTGGGTCACAACCCTTACACAGGGAATGGACAGTCACTATACCCACAATAGATAACATCTCCTTATCTATAGGAGATCACGATATGTCTCTCCCGCTGCTGTATTCCAAGCAATCACCAGTAAACATACTAGGAAGAGACATCATGAGCAGATTGAATATGACCATCTCCTTCACTGAAAAGGGAATAGTTTGCTTCACACCAGTCACAGCTAGACAAATACTGCAGGCCTATTGTGGCAAAACAGTGGCCAGGGCAGAACCAGTATATTGGGAAATTCTTCCAATATGGAACATACAGGGCAATAGCATGGCTGCCAGGAATTGTGGGCAAAATTTGGAGACCAGCAGCTTACCTTTTCAGACCCGAAACACCAGCTAGTGAAAAGGAAGGGACAATGATATCAGTGAGCATTGAGAGCATTGTGGCTACACCAGATTATACTGCAGTACATGCCCAGGACAGGGAAGGATGAGCATGGAGAGCAGTAATAGCACTAGCAGAGGGGTGCAGACTAACACAGGTATCAAATGAGGAGCTCTTCTCGGACGATAATGGAGAGGGGGAGATGGTGTTTGAGATGAGCGTTAACATTTGATTGAAAATAACACACAAAGAGGTGGCACAAAAGATGGCATTGGCACTAGAGGCACCGGCCAGTACAGCAGTGCCATTTTACAAGGAGGATCTGGCAGCAGTACCAGCATCTCTATGGACCACCAGTCCATACTACGTGGGCTGCATAAAAAGCCTTGGAGGAGTTAAAAAAAATTGAAAAAAGGAGCAATGCTGCCAAGAATAAAACAATACCTACTACCAAAGGAAGCAGGTGAGGGGATATATGAAACAATAACAGCCCTAATAAATAGAGGTATACTAGTACCATCAGAGTCTCCGTGCAACACTGCTGTGTAAACTGTGCACAAGGCAAAAGGAGGGTCCTGGCATTTCATCCAAGATCTAAGAACCCTCAACCACATTGTAGAAGCAGAATACCCTATAGCGGCAAACCCAGCAACTATACTATGTGGGATACCAGCAGAGGCATCACAGTTTACTGTGATTGACCTCAAGGACGCATTTTTCTCAATACCGCTGCACCCTGACTCACAAGATCTGACAAGTTTCACATACCGCAACACAAAATGGAAACACACAAGGCTGTCCCAAGGATACTGCGAGTCACCATCCATCTTTAACAGAGTGATACAAATGGATTTGAGTAACATTGACATTGAAAGCACGGCGCTGCAATATGTGGATGACATCATTTGCAGCACCACAGAGGAGATGTGCAGGAAACACTCTGTGAAGATGCTCACAGTGTTAGCAGAAAAAGGGTACAAGGTAGACAAGGAGAAGTTACAGTACTGCCAAGAACAAGTGCTCTACCTAGGCCAGCTCATTTCACAACATGGAAGGAACATAGCACCACAGAGGGCACTGGCCATAACCAACACACCACAGCCACAGACAGTGAGAGAACTGCAGCAGTTTTTGGGCCTATGCAACTACTGCAGGGCATGGGTTTTTGACTACAGCTCATTCATAAAACCACTGCTTGAGGCCCTCAAAGAAGCACAGAGGGGGAAGAAAAAGTTGAGATGGACCAGAGAAATGACAGAAGCATTTGAGGAATTAAAACATGCCATATCGACAGCACCAGTACTGGCCACCCCAAACTATGAAGAAGATTTTTTTATCTTTTCACATTGTGACTCAGCAGTAATGAAGGCAGTATTGACGCAAAAAACTAGCATGGGACACAAGCCAGTAGCATTTTACAGTGGACATCTGGACCCTGTAATGTTTGGTCACTTCCCATGCGAACAGAGCCTGGCCGCCTCAGCTTTTGGGGTAGAAAAATCATCCTCAATAACAATGGGCTGCCCAACCACGCTGTATGCGGAACATGCCCTTTTTGCAATCCTGAACAAACCAAAATCAACCTTGACCACCCAAAGAGCATCAGGGTATGAAATGATCTTGTCCAGACCAGCATTAAAAATTGTGAGGTGCAGCAACGTAAACCCAGCGAGGTTTATAGCAGAGGTAGTAGAAGATGGCAACTACGCTCATGACTGCACACAGGCCATTGAAATTTACTCCAGCACGAGAAAAGTTGAAGAAAATGCCCTAGAGAGGGGGAGATAATGTACATTGATGGGTCCTCAACAATTGACCAGACTGATGGGATACGTAGAACAGGAGCAGCAGTGGTGCAACTGAGAGATGATTGGACCTATGTCCCAGTAAAATGTGTTCAGTTACCACACCACTACTCAGCCCATGCAGCAGAATTAGTGGCCCTAAAATTAGCTCTTAAGGAAAGCAATGACAAAAGAATAACCATATATTCTGACAGTGCATACGTAACATCAACAGTCCACTCAGGTTTAATTAAATGGCAGCGAATAGGGTTCAGAAGAGCAGACGGCACCCCGGTGCAACATGCTCTACTACTAGCTGAACTCATTGAAGCAATTGAAGATCCCAAAGAAATAGCCTTGTTGAAGTGTCAGGCCCATACAAACGGGGATGATCCCATTTCCAAAGGTAACGAAACAGCAGACGCACATGCTAAACATGCTGCGTATTTTGGCGAGAATTGGACCCCCCCCAGAAAAAGAAAAAGATAAGGGGAGGCCAGGGGCAAGACAGATGTTGATGAGGCATGGGTATATACACATACCTGAAATGCAAATAATGGAATTACAGGCAGCAGCACCTATGGGAGAGAAGGAGCTATGGGTTAAAAGAGGATGCACAATGTCTCCCACAGACGCCCTATGGCGACAAAATAACACAGGCAAAATAGTAATGCCCCTTGCCCTATTGAAAACAGCATTGGCCCAACTACACCATCCCACACACACAGGAAAAGAGGTGATTGCAGCACGAATAAAAGAGGCGTGGTTCTGTCCCGAGCTAAATTCACAAGTTGCAAACTTCATTAGCAATTGTCTCACTTATCCACAATTTACAGTCGGTCACACACTGCAAGTGATGAAAGGTACTATACCCTGGCCTGAAGGACCCATTATGCACCTACATATTGACTACGTTGACCTGATCAACGTATGTCAAGGATACAGGTAGTATGCCCGTTTTCGAGGTGGATCGAGGCCTGTCCATGCTCCCATGCAGATGCCTTCAGGGCAGCTAAATTCCTAGTCAGAGAGGTGTTTCCGAAGTGGGGGGTATGGGAAGTGTTGCAGTCTGACAATGGCCCACACTTTGCCAATGAAATGTTCCAACACATAACCGCCCTCCTTGGTATTAAGCATAGTTTGCATGCGCATACCATCCACAAGCCAATGTTGTCTGTGAATGCCTCAACAGCCTCTTAAAAGAAGAGATAGCAAAAATTCAGCAAACAACCAAGAAAAGTTGGCTTTACTGCCTCCCCTTGGCCCTATTCGAGTTAAGAAACAGGCCAGGGCAGACCACCACCTCACACCGCACGAGGTGGTGACCGGACACCAAATTCACCTTCCACTCACACCACTATCAAGAGCTATAACAGACTGCCATGCATCGCAGAAAGTTTTTGGTGGAGAAATGTACAAATATGTATCTTCCTTGGTTAATAGTGTCACCTTTATCTCTCAACAGATCGAACGGATGCGGGGCGGGTTCAAGAACACCCAACAATAAGGAAATACAAACACAGAACTGGAACAAGCACCACAGTCGACAGTAAAAGAGGGTGACCACGTCCTTCTGCAAAATTTTAACCGCCGGTGGAACAGCCCCCGGTTCACTGTGCCCCACCAGGTGGAGAAAACAGCTTCTAGAGCTGTTAAGCTTAGGGACAAGAACGTCTGGACCCATCTGCATGACATCCAGCCCTACAAAGATCAGACCTGCCCTTGTGTTGATGACAGGGCCAACGCACCAGCAACAGAAACCAACGACAACAACACCACAGCCCAGACCTCAAACCCCCCTAAGGACACGAGTGAACAATCGCCCATAGCCCACCCCAGGGTCACGAGATCCCGAAGTAAAACAAACCCTGCCCCACCACTACCTAAATAAAGAACACTGTCCAACAGATCTGAAATTTTACACCACACTGTGTATGTTCTCCTCTCTTTTTGTCTCGCACATGCAGGTACCGCACAGTACTGTTTTATATAGCAAGAGTTGAGTATAAGCTACTAACGCATACGTCATTGCCCAGAGGTAAATGCTGCCCGCAGATGACAACACCCCAGAAGCATTGTCACACCAATTTGTTTATGTTATAAAAAGACCAAAACACTTAAAGAAAAGAAGAATACGTGTGTATTATAACACCTTTCTTTTGATCATAGAACAATCATTCCCACATATCCATGAACACTTACCAGTCCTAAGAGAGAGGACTCTAAGGAAAACGTGGGAACAGCTTTTCGCCTGGGCTTTGAATGATTACATGATAGGGAGAGCTTGAAAAAACTAACAAAATAACGCATATTTTGAGGAATTTTCAGGTGGGCATCTGTATCATCCAAAGAAAAGAAGCTGCAGGACAGCAGCAAAGGTACTATGCCAGTGATATCAGCAATTGTAATAAAAATGACAGCAATATTTTTCATCACTGGTCTACTTGCTGCCCCTGTCTGGCAGGCACGCTATGCTTCCTACGTTATGGCATCACCTTCTACTAACAAACCCCCAACCACGGCTGCAACAGGTACGGTGTCAGGTGGTACAAGTAACCAAAGAGAAAGCATGAAAAGGGATGAACGTAGTGTTTCTAGTGAAAACAACGGGGTAAACACATATCTTACAGAGTCTGCACACATCTAAAATAACAAATGGTACCAGCACATGTCCAAAATTGGTAAGGGGACAACTAAGGATAAATGCTATGTGTGCTCATTGATCCCATATGCCATGAGCGTACCCAGAACATTTGTGGCGACTGAGATACCTGCAACATCAGTGGAGTGCCTGCTATACCGGGCCCTGTTCCAAACAAGAGGACAATTCCAAGGGAGACTAGCAACGCTGAGATGGAAATCAAGGGACACGTACCCTTATGAAAATAACTTCATAAAAACACTACCCATCTACGACAACTACTGGCAGCATACACAAGGACTCCAATATGTGACGGATGGACCTGATAAAGGAGAAACAAAGGAAGTAACATTGAATTACCTACCATGTGAATGGCACGCAAGAGAAGTTTGTGGAATACCAGGGTGCTGGGAAAGACCACTGATATTAATATATGGAAAGGTATGCACGAAAGAAGGATGGGTAGATGAGGTTGTGAGAAGCAATATGATAACATTGGCAAAGGAAACAGTAGTAACAGTAAATGAAGAGAACAATAAATGCTACAACGGATGGACAAGGAGCGCAGTGCTAGTAACATGGCTAGAGAAGGACGAGGAACCAATAACAATACTTCCACTAACTGCACCTACACTATGTTATCAACACGATGGGAATGTCGATGTTGGAAGAAACAGCAACTGCAAAAGATCAATAATGATAGCTGAGGGGGGTGCCGGTACAGCAGTTCTCATGGATCACTATTGGGCCTGTGGAGAAAAGGCATACCACAGCCTGAAACCATCATGGAATGGAATATGCACTATGGTACACATCAACATACCATCCCTGGTAGTACCGCAGAAACATGTCAACCTAGGGAACTTCCCTAAGATGAACAAGGGGAACAAAAGGAAGAAAAGGTCACTGAAGATAGGAGGAGGAAGGGAAAGAAACAACACGGCAAGCCTGTCGAGAGTGAAGAGGCAAGGAGAACCACTGACGGGGAACTACCTGTGGGGAAGATCAGAAACGGCTCTTAGTGACATCCCACCAGAACACAGACTATTCAGCAGAGCAGCATTGTTCTTCTCCTCCATGATACATCCAGGGATGGAGGCATATGCAAATGCAAATGGCTCCAGATTACAAGATGGGAACTAATGATGACAATCAACTCCACCGTCAATGGATTCAACGCAATAAAGGAAGAACTGAGGGCTGTACGAATGGTGGCACTCCAGAAAAGATATGTGTTGGGTCTCCTAATAGCAATGTAAGGAGGAGTTTGTGCAAAAATTGGGAGCTGGTGTTGCACATTTAAGCCAACGACGCAGACAATGGCACGCTTTCTGAGGCAGTATCACAACTTGGCAAGATAGAAGAGGAAGCAAAGGGAGTGAGGAGAGATGGTAGACGGTTTTCGTACTTGTGGTCATGGATGCCATCGTGGCTGTCAGACGGTCTTAAAATTATAGCAGGATGCATAATATTGGGAATGGCCGCCCTGCTGGGAATGAAGTTATGGAAAGCAAGATCAGCAAGTACTACTGATGAAATGACAGAAAAGATCGGCATGCACGCCCTAATGCCAGCTGAAGACGACAATCATCATTAAGGAACGAGAATGGTTATGTCAGCAGATACTAGAAGCATACTTATATCCACCATCAGTGAAGGTAGAAAACTCAAGTAACCCGATGAATTACATTGGAAAGTGGGTTTATTGCATGCCTGGCAGTGGATGTGTATACATGTACTGGTCATTTGAAGATCATGTTAACTAGTATGGACACCTAGCAGGAATAGCTAAGGTATGGAGAGTACACGGAGAGAAGAGAGCGGATCATTTTGTGGTTGACAAGTCGACCAGAGGGGGGACTTAAGTGGGAAAATGGGAAAATACCCTCCCCCCATTCTCATCCAAACCATGGCCCAGGACATCAAGGCCCAAGCACCCCCCGCGAGAGGAGTTCGACCCATTCACTTCATCACCAGACGACAAGACCCCATGTGTCCACGGCCCACATGCTCGGGGAGCCTGCCCACTACCACGTCCTGGTCAAGCCGACATCAGCCTCATGGACCAACTCGATTTGACAATAGCCACAAACACCATCATCATTAGAGATGCCTTGACGACATAGCCAACAGACAAGAACACATGTGCCACCATGCACACTGGTCACTCACACACCAACCCACACGAAGAACATACTCAATGCTATGACGCAGCAGACTGGGGCACCCACAGACATGCATCATTGTTATCTTTCACATAGGCCTCCTACAGCACTGCAGAAATGCAAGACGCCTGAAGAGCCCATTTACACATGCTTGCAGATGCTTTCTCGCTACCTATCCCTATGAAGAGGCCACCCTATGTATTTACTGTTGCTTGTGACACTGTCGCCCCTCACAAACCCATATTATGGATTGTGTACCACCACCCAGAAGCTAGGCCCAAAGTAGGCCGCAAAGCAAGAGTCCCCAGGCAGGAGCCTCTCAGACAAAAATTCTCTCAGACGAAAAAGAAAAGCGCTGACCACGCAGAACGAGCCCCATGAAGAGCCCATAGCCAAGGCTGTGATGTTGCAACTCACATGCCGCGCTCCCAGTGCCAAGGTTACACCTGCCATCACCAAGCGCTCCTCAGAGCCGAAATACAAATGAAATGTGCATAATTCTGCTCCAGCCACGGTCTCTCCACATGTGACCAAGCAAAACTGACAAGATGCCAAGCTTACGAGACAGAAAGTCACCGGAGTCCCACGTCTGGGACTCAGGTTGCAACAACGAAGTGACAAGTTGGACACCTACAGCGATGGGAAAGACATGCACATCAGCCACTAGCCAGATCTGTCCATTTTCCACCACTAACACCTAGTTGCACATTGTTGCCAGCACCAGGTACATCGCGAGGTGGGAACGGCTTTGGTCCCAGGCTTGGGGTCTCACGAGGGAACCAATCAGAATACCAGGGGCTCACCACTGATGCCATTTTGGAGAGCCAATCACAAGTGTCCCCTTGTAAAAATTTCGGTGTAGCAACTGTTAGGGACAACCCAAGTGTACCACCTGACCTGGCCTTATCCAATAATCCTTCCTGCTATAGGTAAATATACTAACCCTACCACTCGGGGAGCCAACCCGAAGTGGCATTAGGTTTTTTGAGAATTTTCCCAGGTGATGCAAGTAGTGCGTCATACTACGGTAAAAAGGGCCTGAGAGCCCCACTAACGCTGAGAGTCTCTCCAGATGTATACGAGCTGAGAACTATCCCTGCCGTTACTTTAATAAACAGCAGTAATTACTTTGCTCTTGTGTGTGCCTCATACTCCTTTTGGGATGTGTTCGGAGCTCTGCCCGCCCCCGGGAAATCACCCGACAAGTTGAAAACCAGATAGCCATTGAGTAGGATACCAGTTTGTGGACTTTAAGGAACTCACACCTTAAAACTGACGCTTATCCAAGCTTGTGGCCTCTTCCCTGGGCAGTGCAGGAACCTCCCGACGTCCTCCTTCTTGTCCCCACGACTCAAGCTCAGGAACAGCGAGATCTGCAGGAACAGCCAGGAACTACTGCCGCAGCTACAGCTTTTCTTCATCATTAAGGTACTGTGCAAACGCAGTGTGGAAATCCTTTCTTCCGCAGTGAAAGTTTGTGAAACTTTCCCAACTTTTTAGTCTTGTTCACTCCTAATCGGACATATAACGCTTTTTCTGGCAAACTACTTCTGAGAACATTGGCAAAGACTTAACGCTTTACTACCAATACTGTGCATTCCTATACAAGACTCTGAACCATTAACTTTGGCCCAGGCCTATTGAATTGAATTGCTGGTCGTAGTGAACTGAAACTATTTGCCCTGCCTATGAAAGTAATTGTGGTTTAATTCTTTCAACCTTTGTCTTCTACCCCTTTTGAAAGTAACCCAAGTGCCATTTTGCTCCACTTCAGGGGAGCTTAACTTGTCCAGAAAATTATTGGTTGTGAAATGTAGTGTATTATGATTGTGATATTGATCTTCTTCTTACTAGTGGAATGTTTTTCAACTGACTGCATAAATAAATTCATATTCTTTTACCAAGAAACCTTGAATAGTGTCAGTTTGAACTATTGTGATTGCAAGTCCTTTGCGTAACATCTTGTACTGCTCACATTACTCTTGAGATAAGTCTGGCTGCTCAGCCACTGGTACCACATAACTGTGTAATACGGGCTTGTACCCAAGGTGAGGTTGTGCTTACACTTGTAGTCTTAATTGTGTGTAGTGTTCCCAAAGGGTACTTCATGTAATTCTGCCTAACACTGGTGTACAGTGGTCAGGATAAAGTATTGTTGTTACATTGAGAGTGCTGCTCTTACCTTTGTTCAAATAACCCTCCCAAGGCTAAGCACCACTAGAGAAGCACTTGTTTTATCATGTCTAATATGGATAGCTACAGACAAGAGACCCTAGTCATTTTAAAAGTTGATTGGCTGAGAGAAATGTGTAAAACTAGGAACCTCACTGTTAAAGGCAAGAAACATGAATTGATAGAAAAGATTTTGGAATGTCAAAGTCAAAGAAATAGGTCTGCTGTACCTACATCTGATGAAAATGTGGAAGATGATGATGAGGATGATCATGTTTCAGTGTCACACTCAAATGTTATTGAAGAGTTAGATGAGGCGGAGGAGTCTCCAGATGTAAGCCTCCCTTTAACTTTAGCTGCTCTTAGGCCTCAATCTTTTGCCACAGGGGCCCTAAAAGGTCCAATGCTGAGTCCAGAGTTTGTTTCTCTTGAGAAGATGAGACTGGAATTAGAGTTCAAAAGAATCTAAGCACAAACTGAAAGTAAACATCAAAAACTTAAACTAAGGGAAATGGAATTAGAACATGCTCTTGAAATGAAGAAATTATCTCTTGAGAATGCTTCTCTCCCAGAGTCTTCTAGGTCTTCCCGTCCTAAGAGGCCTTGCATGCCCAAAGATGCAGTAAGTATCTATGAGGGTAAGCTTGATATTTTGGATTGGCTGGAAACTTTTGAATATAATCATGGGATTCCAAACATTGCAGGGAATCAGATGATTCCTTGGCTTTTTTCTAGGCTACCCCCAGTTGCAACTGATGTTATAATGGAGATGGGAGAAGTAGATGGAATGGAGTATGAAAGTGTGAAACTAGCTTTGATAGTTAGGTTTGGGAAAACTCCTTCCCATTATCTTAAGAGGTTTAGAACCCTCAAAAACATGGTGGTACCCCTTGGGCTACCTGGGTGTGTGAATGTTTGAAAAACTTAGATGGTTGGGTAAAGGGTTACAGAGTTAACACTTATGGTGGTATGAGAAATCTGTTTATGTTGAAATCTATTTATGATGCCTGCTCTCCTGAGCTGAGACAGCACTTGGCTGACTCTACGGAAATTGATCCAAAGAAGTTAGGAAGGGCTGCTGACTTGTGGGTTGCCAACAGGGCTACTCACAATGATTCTGGGGCAACTCAGAAGAAGGATGAGGGAAAGCAGCACAAGAAAGATAATAAAGAGAGTGTGAATACCTCAAATCCAAAAGAGGGCCACCAACTTAACAAGGGTAAGCCACAAGGGAAACCGAATCAGGCTAGTGTAATCCCTGGTGCTAAACCAGAGGTGGGTCAGGCCAAACTCCCATTCATAAAGCCATTTGGAAATTGTTGTGCTTGTGGATCAACTGACCATGTGAAAAGGGAACCCAGATGTAAGGGTAAACATTCAGGAGTCCACACTGTATCCTTAGCCTTCCCCCTAGAGGAAGAAGTTCAAATGGCAAGTGGAAACTTTCACCCACTGGCTGAGGTACCCATGAAAGTATCATCCAGTGTTTCTTTAGTGTCCCGGGTCGGTGGGTACAACAGAACTTATTGTCTACAATTCCATTCCAAACAATACTAAAGAGTAAAACAAAGACAGTGTTCTTGTGAATGGTCAGGAGACCCCTGCCATCAGAGACACTTGGGCCAGCATTACCGTAGTGGGTGAATCTTTTTTCAAGGTAGATGATGTTGCTGAGGCACCCACATACCTCACTAAACTTGCTGGAGGCCCTGTACAAATTCTTCCACAGTTACCAGCTCTCACCCAGTGCAATGATATGACTGTCAAGATATCTATACGTGTGCAGAGTGAAGTTCTCGGGGGAGTTCTGTTGGGGAATGACTTAAAAACTCTTGAAGTTGTATCAAGAACCCCGAGGCCTCCCAGCAAGAGAAAACAGGAACAGACTAAGAAGGCCAGAGAGAGTACCTTAAGGGGCTCTCCAGGGGAACTTATAGAGGAAACTATAACCCCCATTCCACAGGACTTACTGACCGCAATTTCAAATTAGAAAGAGGAAAAGGGGAAATCTAAAACCTCAAGGAAGAAGCCAGTCAGCACTCCTGTGCAACCAACAAGGAAATCCATGAGAGGACTGTCCAAAGTCACACCTGTCACTCCTTCACCAGCTGAGGCTGAGTGTGAGGAACAACCTAGTGTGGTTGAATCAGCTGCTGGGGAATCAGAGCTGGAAGAGGACCTTGCTCCTATTGGAGATCTGGATCCTGCAGACCATCCTGAGCTGCAGTCTTTAGTGGCAGAAGGTGGACACTGTAGGGCAGACTTCAGCAGAGGTCAAAGAGAGTGTCCTACTCTTGAAGGTCTTTGCCAACAGGCAGCTTCCCAGCTGGAAGGGCAAGAGCCAGGGAAGCATAGGTTATACTGGGAAGATGGCCTCTTCTACAGGGAACCTACTGAGTCTATTCCAGGGGACTACAGAAATATGTAGTGCCTCTGGAAAGCAGAAAACAGTTCCTGCAGTTAGCCCATGAGATTCCTTTGGCTGGTCACTTGAGTTTCAAGAAGTCTAAGGAAAGGCTTTTATGTATTTCTACTGGCCTAAGTTGGGGTCTGATGTAGATAAATTCTGTAGGAGCGGTCAAACTTGTCAGACATCTGGCAAGAGTGGAGCCAAGAAGGTGGCCACTTGGTGCCTCTCCCATTGGTGGGAGTCCCTTTTGAGAGGATAGGAATCGACATTGTTGGTCCCTTAGACCCTCCAACTTCTTCAGGCAACAGGTTTATCCTGGTTGTAGTAGACCATGCTACTAGGTATCCTGAAGCAATACCTATGAGGACTGTTACGGCTCAGGCTGTGGCTAAGGCTCTACTTGGTATTCTTACCAGGGTAGGTTTTCCTAAGTAAGTCATCTCTGACAGGGGATCCAATTTTATGTCCCACTACATGTAGGCCATGCGGAAGAACTGTGGAGTGGCTTACAAGTTCTCACATGCCTCCCATTCATAGACAAATGGATTTGTATAGAGGTTTAATTGTACAATGAAGTGCATGATAGGTGCTTTGGGAGAACCCCTTAGGAGAAAGTGGGATAGTCAACTGCCATGCCTTCTATTTGCTCATAGAAAAGTCCCTCAGGAGGGAGTTGGATTTAGTCCCTTTGAGCTTCTCTGTGGCCATCCAGTTAGAGGTCTCTAGGCCCTAATTAAGGAGGGGTAGGAGAGTGATCCTCCCCCCAAGCCAGTGAGAGTCACTGACTATGTGGTAGGTCTCGGGAGGAGAATGTCACACATGATGGCAGAAGCATCAGATAACTTGAAAGCAGGTCAGGCTCTGGTGAAGCATTGGCATGACCAGAAGGCCAACATGGTTGAGTCTACTCAAGACCAGCAAGTTTTAGTTATGTCACCTACAGGGCAGAGGGTCTTACTGGACAAGTGGATAGGACCCTTCAAGGTTGTGGGCAAACTTGGAGAGGTCGTCTACCTGGTGGATTTAGACTATCCTAAGGAGGCTCCCAGAGTCTTTCACACCAACCGTCTAAAAGCTTATGTCTCAAGACCAGAAGTAGGAGCTTTGCTTCTAGCTTCAGCTCAAGAGGAGGAGGAGAGTGAACCTCTGCATGACCTACTCAGAGGACAGCCTCTAGATGAGAAGATAGAAGGAGTCGATCTCTCTTCTAATCTGACACTGGAACAACAGGAGGAGTGCAAGTTTCTGTTAAATCAGTTTGCCTCCCTGTTTTCACTATACCAGGCTTGACCCCTTGGGGCCAGCATGATATTCTCACTGGTAACTGTTTAACTGTTAAAAGCATATGATACAGGTTGTCAGATCATGTAAGAACCCACATAAAGGAAGAGGTCACCAAGATGCTTGTTTTCGGGGTAATAGAGCCATCTACCAGTCCATGGTCTAGCCCAGATGTACTAGTGCCAAAGGCAGGATCCAAGGAGTTGAGATTCTGTGTGGACTATAGACATCTTAATGCAGTCACAAAGACTGATGCCCATCCTTTACCAAGGACAGATGAACTGGTGGACAAACTTGGTTCAGCCAAGAAGCTCAGTACATTTGATCTCACTTCAGGCTATTGGCAAATAGCACTGATAGACCTTGCCAAGGAAAAGACTGCATTCTCCACCCCAGCGGGCCTCTACCAGTGTAAGGTAATACTTTTTTGACTAAAGAATGCACCTGCAACATTCCAAAGGATGGTTAATCAAGTTCTTAATGGGATGGAGGACTTCTGCATGGCATACTTGGATGATATTGCAGTGTTCAGCCCTACTTGGAAAGAACATGTTGACCACTTAGGATATGTTTTGCAGGCTCTTGAGCAGGCCCATCTGACCATAAAGGCAAGTAAGTGTCAAATTGGTCAGAGTAAAGTGGTCTACCTTGGACGTGAGGTAGGAGGAGGTGAAATCAGGCTATTGCCTAGCAAGGTACAAGCTGTACAAAACGGGGCCACCCATACTACTCAAACCCTTCTTAGGCCTCACTGGCTACTATAGGAACTTCATATAGAACTATGGGACCATAGCTTCTCCCTTGAATGTGATCTCCTCACCCAAATTTCCCAAAAAGGTCAGGTGGAATGAGGAGTGCACTGAGGCATTTGAAGGAATGAAGAAAGCCCTTTGTCAAGCTCCAGTTCTAAGAGCTCTTGACTACAACCAAACCTTCATTGTGCATACAGATGCTTCCAATACAGGGGTAGGTGCAGTTCTGAGTCAGCTGGAAGGTGGAGGAACCTGAAACAAGGTGGGCAACCATTGAAAGAGAATGTTTTGCTATTGTGTGGTCACTGAAGAAGTTTAGGCCAAACTTGTATGGATCTACTTTTGTGTTTCAGACTGACCACCGACCCTTGAGATGGTTCATGCAAATGAAAGGGGAAACCCCTAAACTACTGAGATGGTCAATCAGCCTGCAAGGGTTTTTATCTTTCCATTGAACACAGGTCTGGGCACCAAAATGCTGATGGTCTCTCCAGGATGTTTGACCGACTGGAGTAAGGAGATTCATCCAGTATTGGATTAAATCCTCCTGTCCCTTAGTCTGGGGGTGAGGGGGGGCAAGTGTTAGGGAAAATTCTCAAGAATGTGCAAATTTACCTTAACATTTGAAACCCTCAGCAACCTTGCTGGATTTCTAGGATTTACTTTTTTTCCTGGAAAGAGTGTGAGCCATTTTTCCCCCACTCGTTCATGTATTTTGATGTGTGTTTTACTTTTTTGTTCTTTGGATATGGGTTATTTAAAACAAACTCCATAGGCATCATCTTGTTCTTATGTGTCACACAGCACCTTCAGTGCAGTGGCACAGCAGTGTCTTTCAGACTTCCCAAGGTTTAAATACCTTCTCTGGGACTGACTACCGTCTCCCAGAGCATGTGAAGTTAAATTTACTTTGCTAGTCTTTTCAAATTCATAGACCCAGCACACACTATCTTCCTATAGAGTGCTGGAGTGGTTGCCTAGCATCCCCTGTGTCTAAACACTCATGTAAAAGTAAAATGTTACCTTTTGCTCTTGCAATGGCTGGTGGCAGTGGTTTTAGAACAAACTACCATGATTTGTTCCAATCACAAACACCAGTAGATAAAAATCTGTCAGCCTTGTTTTTCAAAATGGTGCCCATGACCCCTCTGTAAAAACAGATTCCGGTAATCTTTTTTCTCTGTATCTTTTAGGAAAGGACCTCCTTGTGTTTAACTCTGCGCGCCAAACCAGGTATGGTCCCTTTGTTCAATGCCCTTTGGTGGGCTTCAGTGCTAAATCCCTTCTCTGGCGCCTGAGTGTCTGGGTTGGTCAGGATGTGAGGGAGGTGCCCGAAACTCGCTGTGCTTAGTCTCCTAGGAGACCTGAATGCACTCTGGCGTGATTGGCTGGCTGACTGTCCGGCAAGGACAGCCACCCTGCTGGGTGAGTGACAGCTAGGCTGGAATGAATGGGTGAAAACTGTTTAAAAGCAGGTCTCTGGGACTTGGAAAGCAGAGTCGACCACTGGAACGAAAGAACCGAAGACAAGCTGAAGGAAGACAACTGCTGCAACTTCTGAACCATTGGTTTGCCCGGTGAAGCCTTGCTGCAGGTCTGAATTGCCTGAAACTCCATCGACAGAGAATCTCCTTCAAGGACGACTTCTTCCTTTAAGTTGGTGGGAACAACCAACTCGTAAGCCACCTGGACACCGTCTCCATACTGGTCGAATTTTCATCAGAGTGCTGTTGAAAACAGGATAGCCAGTGAGAAGGATACCAGTTTGTGGGCTTTAAGGCACTCATACCTTAAAATCAACGCTTAGCCAAGCTTGTGGTCTCTTCCCTGGGCAGTCCAGGAACCTCCCAATGTCCTCCTTCTTGTCCCCACGACTGAAGCTCAGGACCAGCGAGGTCTGCAGGAACTGCCAGGAACAACTGCCTCAGCTGCAGCTTTTCTTCATCATTAAGGTACTGTGAAAACGCATTGTGGAAATCCTTTCTACCGCCGTGAAAGTTTGTGAAACTTTCTCAACTTAGGAGTCTTGTTCACTCCTACTCTGACATATAATTATTTTTCTGGCAAACTATTTCTGAGAACATTGGCAAAGACTTAAACCATTAACTACTAGAACTGTGCTATATACAAGACTCTGAACCATTGACTTGAATTGCTGGTTGTAGTGAACTGAAACTATTTACCCTGCCTATGAAAGTAATTGTGCTTTAATTATTTTAACCCTTGTCTTTCTACCCCTTTTGAAAGTAACTGAAGTGCCATTTTGCCCCCACTTCCGGGAAGCTTAACTTGTTCATAAACGTATTGGTTGTGTACTGTAGTGTATTAAGATTGTTACTAGTGGAATGTTTTCCAACTGATTGTGTAAATAAATGTATATTCTTTTACCAATAAACCTTGAATAGTGTTTGTTTGAACTACTGTGACTGCAAGTCTTTTGTGTAACATCTTGTACTGCTCACATTACTCTTGAGATAAGTCTGGCTGCTCAGCCACTGCTACCACATAACTGTGTAGTACGGGCTTGTACCAAAGGTGAGGTTGTGCTTACACCTGTAGTCTTAATTGTGTCTATTGTTCCCAAAGGGTACTGCGTGTAATTCTGTATAACACTCTGCACATCAGTGGGGGCCACAGGAATGCAATAGATGGTTAACGGAGTGAACAGTCTTTACTGCATTGGCTCTGCACATCATTGGGGGGCTACAGGAATGCATTAGATGGTTAAAGGAGGAAACAGTCTTTACTGCATTGGCTCTGCACATCGGGGGGGGGGCTACTAGAATGCATTAGATGGTTAAAGGCGTGAACAGTCTTTACTGCATTTGCTCTGCACATTGGTGGGGGCTACAGGATTGTATTAGATGGTTAAGGGAGTGAACAGTCTTTACTGCATTGGCTCTGTACATCAGTGGGGGCTACAGGAATGCATTAGATGGTTAACAGATGCACAGTCTTTACTGCTTTGGCTCTGTACATCAGTGGGGGCTAGAGGAATGCATAGTATGGTTAACGGAGTGAACAGTCTTTACTGCATTGGCTCTGCACATCAGTGGGGGCTACAGGAATGCAATAGATGGTTAAAGGAGTGAACAGTCTTTACTGCATTGGCTCTGCACACCACTGGGGGCTAAAGGCATGCATTTGATGGTTGAAGGCGTGAACAGTCTTTACTGCATTGGCTCTGCACATCAGTGGGGGCTACAGAAATGCATTAGATGGTTAACGGAGTGAACAGTCTTTATTGCATTGGGTCTGCACATCAGTGAGGGCTAGAGGAATGCATTAGATGTTTGAAGGCGTTAACATTCTTTACTGCATTGGCTCTGCACATCAGTGGGGGCTAAAGGCATGCATTTGATGGTTGAAGGTGTGAACAGTCTTTACTGCATTGGGTCTGCACATCAGTGGGGGCTAAAGGCATGCATTTGATGGTTGAAGGCGTGAACAGTGTTTATTGCATTGGCTCTGCTCATCAGTGGGGGTTACAGGAATGCATTAGATGGTTGAAGGCGTGAACAATCTTTACTGCATTGGCTCTGCACATCAGTGGGGGCTACAGGCATGCATTTGATGTTTGAAGGCGTGAACAGTCTTTATTGCATTGGCTCTGCTCATCAGTGGGGGTTACAGGAATGCATTAGATGGTTGAAGGCGTGAACAGTCTTTACTGCATTGGCTCTGCACATCAGTGCGGGCTAAAGGCATGCATTTGATGGTTGAAGGCGTGAACAGTCTTTACTGCATTGGCTCTGCACATCAGTGGGGACTACAGGAATGCATTAGATTGTTAAAGGCGTGAACAGTCTTTGCTGCATTGCATTTATTACCGACATACATTTTAGGGTGGTAGGGAATGGTTGACCTTTCCAGAAATTGGCGAACATGTAACAGTGCTGAAAGGAAGCCGAGGAATGGAATAGGAGCTGGGCAGTGGGGGGTGGTCTTCGGGAGGCATACTGGCCTGAGGCCGATCCACCTTACAGCGTGGTAAGGGGATGCTCCCTGAAGAGGGGAGTCTTGATTACCTTTCTGAATTCCATGGGAGTGGGGTTAAAACTGAACTTGGTGGTCATGTGTTTCCACAGCCCGCAAGTGCAGCCTGAGAATGCATGCTTCCTGGTTCTTTCTTTTTCGGAATTCATGATGCCCTTGTTTGGCCAGGTCCTGACACCTGGCGATGCCCAGACTGACAGAGATGGTGACTCTGTCAGCCAAGAAGGAGGGACGGTAAATGGTGACAGCTTTGTATATGAGGAAGCTGGCATTAAAGGCGATGGCTGCTTGTAGAGGTAGCCAGTGAAATGCGATGAAAGGTGCAAGTTTGTCAAATGATGTGATATATAATATCCTAAGTCATTTATAATGCCCCTGCACACAAGTGTATCTAGGTGCCACAAGGAAGGGGAAGACAAAGGGGGACAAGACAAACGATCTTACTAGGGCTTGTGTCCTTCAGATCATGCGCATGCAAGGGAGAGGAGAAGTGCCAGGGGGAGGGAAAGGGAGAGTGCACTAAGCAAAGTTCAAGTAAGTGCCACCGGGGCGGTTGGTTCAAGTGAGTGCAAGGAGGCAGGGGACTGTAGGGTTGCAGATACAGTTCCCCGTGCACAGTGGGCAAAGAGGCAGCGCGTGGAGCTACTGGTCGTGAAGGAGCCTTTTAGTGACCTTTGATGAGGCAGGCAGTGACATGGAGGATGCTTTTCATAGGTGTTAGAGTGGTCGTGGGTAGAACGGTGAGCCTAGTGTTTCCTCGGTCCAGGTGAGAAAGGACAAGGTGGCTTTCAAGCAGGTGTGTGGCTGGGATGGCTTGCTTTTCTACAGGAAGGCGAGTTGACCTGTTGATTCTTGATTGCCTTGGTTGACTGATGGTGTCACGATTGGTATATGGAAGTTTAGAGGTCAAAGAACCATGACCTTTTTGGGATTGTATAGGAACTCCCACAGGGGCCCAACCTCAGCCAAGGAGTAACCCGGCCTCCCACACACTATTGCCATCCCAATGAAGCTTGCGATCTTTCTGGAAAACCGTCCCAATCCAACACTCCCCGCGGAGTCACAGTTCAGAGCCCATCCTCAATTAAGAGGGCCTGGTGTGCCACCCAGGTTTCCTGACCATCCAGGATGTGCTGAGTATGAATTGCATGTATTCTCCTGCGAGCCCATTCACATGCACATTGATGCCACCCTGGCAATGCCTAAGGCCTCAAAACCTGATCAACTCTTTGCCCAAAATATACTCCCATCATACACAAGTGAGCTGGGGATGTGTCACAGCTGCTTCCCCGGGCATCCCATCCCTAGTGAACCAACATCTAGCCCCCCTGGAAGCTGCCAATGCCTACAAGCCATAGAAATGGCGGACGTTGTCTTTCACAAATACAGCTGAACACATCACAAACACCAAAGTACATAAACCCACTGGAGGTTCTGTACAGTTAATTGACTGGGGACAAAAGCAGCATTCCCATACTACACACTCAGCCCGGCACACAGAGCTGTGCCCTGATTGTGACATCACTGACATTGACAGCGACATCCCTGCCACATTAAATGCCGCTTCTCGTGTAAATTACAGGGATCCCTACATCTCTGCCTTTGTCCCTAAGGGACAAGTTCAGGGTTCACCATGCTGCCACCTTTATTGAGTTCAGGATTCACCATGCTGCCACCTTTATTGAGTTCAGGGTTCACCATGCTGCTACCATTATTGAGTTCAGGGTTCACTATGTTACCACATTTATTGAGTTCAGGGTTCACTATGCTGCCACCTTTATTGAGTTCAGGGTTCACTATGCTACCACCATTATTGAGTTCAGGGTTCACTATGCTACCACCTTTATTGAGTTCAGGGTTCACTATGCTGCCACCATTATTGAGTTCAGGGTTCACTATGTTACCACATTTATTGAGTTCAGGGTTCACTATGCTGCCACCATTATTGAGTTCAGGGTTTATTATGCTGCCACCTTTATTGACTTCCGGGTTCACCATGCTGCCACCTTCATTGACTTCAGGGTTCACTATGCTGCCACCTTTATTGAGTTCAGGGTTCACCATGCTGCCACCTTTATTGAGTTCAGGGATCACCATGCTGCTACCATTATTGAGTTCAGGGTTCACTATGTTACCACATTTATTGAGTTCAGGGTTCACTATGCTGCCACCTTTATTGAGTTCAGGGTTCTCTATGCTACCACCATTATTGAGTTCAGGGTTCACTATGCTACCACCTTTATTGAGTTCAGGGTTCACTATGCTGCCACCATTATTGAGTTCAGGGTTCACTATGTTACCACATTTATTGAGTTCAGGGTTCACTATGCTGCCACCATTATTGAGTTCAGGGTTTATTATGCTTCCACCTTTATTGACTTCAGGGTTCACCATGCTGCCACCTTTATTGACTTCAGGGTTCACCATGCTTCCACCTTCATTGACTTCAGGGTTCACTATGCTTCCACCTTTATTGAGTTCAGGGT
Organism: Ambystoma mexicanum; assembly: GCF_040938575.1. NCBI lineage: Eukaryota > Metazoa > Chordata > Amphibia > Caudata > Ambystomatidae > Ambystoma > Ambystoma mexicanum. The sequence goes on along the minus strand of NC_090926.1, from coordinate 1,152,370,473 downwards.
TTATTATGCTGCCACCTTTATTGACTTCAGGGTTCACCATGCTGCCACCTTCATTGACTTCAGGGTTCACCATGCTGCCACCTTTATTGAGTTCAGGGTTCACCATGCTGCCACCTTTATTGAGTTCAGGGTTCACCATGCTGCTACCATTATTGAGTTCAGGGTTCACTATGTTACCACATTTATTGAGTTCAGGGTTCACTATGCTGCCACCTTTATTGAGTTCAGGGTTCACTATGCTGCCACCATTATTGAGTTCAGGGTTCACTATGTTACCACATTTATTGAGTTCAGGGTTCACTATGCTGCCACCATTATTGAGTTCAGGGTTTATTATGCTTCCACCTTTATTGACTTCAGGGTTCACCATGCTGCCACCTTTATTGACTTCAGGGTTCACCATGCTGCCACCTTCATTGACTTCAGGGTTCACTATGCTTCCACCTTTAATGACTTCAGGGTTCACCATGCTGCCACCTTCATTGCAAGAAAGGTACTGCAGCACAAAGAGCCTGGACATTATGGAGGGAGGTGTACATCACAGGGAAGTGGACTGAACTAAGAACTTTCAAAACAGGAAACTTATGAATCAAACCCCTCCCTCATTTCAGGCTTAGACTGGACATGGATCGGCCAACAAGGGATTGTGGCCAAGCAAAGGCTGCCCTCCAGCTGGGCCCGTCACTTTCTCTGTTCCCCTAAACCGTTCTCCCGCATAGACAGTAACTTCGGGCTTAGATGGGAAGACCACATACACACTGGCACTCCCAGGATCTGTCTCTCATGGCTGGATTTGGGAAGTGTAAGCACATCCAGACCAACCAGGCTCCAGACTTCATTTGAGTGCTTGAGCACATCTCTTGCTCAACACCCAACCCTCTGCACTTCCTGAGAGTACACCGGAAGTTCGTACCAGACCATGCAGCTAAAGACATCAGCATCTCAGCTCTACGCGTCTTAATTCCTGCACATCCTCTCGCTCGAACGAGAGAAGTTGAGTTTGGATGAGCCCAAACTTAAACAAGCACCCCTCCTTGCCGCTTTTCCTTACCCACCTCCTGCTCTTGCACATCCTGCTCCCACTTTCTCGAACTCCCTCTGAACCCATGGCCTCAACTTTCCACAACAGGACAAGATGTGGGAACCCAGGCTTGAGTACAATAAGCAATAGACATTCAAACAGGCCAAAGCATCAGGAGACCCCCAAGGCTTTTATAGGAGCCCTATCTCGGGAGGATAGCTCAGGGGTGACACTCTCGCTTTTGAAGCAAGACGACACAGAGCAACACAGGTTCGATCCCCGGGTCCACCTCTGGGTATTAAGTACATTATAAATAACATATCATATGGATGCCTATTACATTTGACTAAATACCATTTAACAAAGTGAAGCATGGCAGTGCCGAGGGAGAGATTGCTTTTTGCAACCTGGTAGGGGCACCCCAAATGGAGTTAACCTGGTAGGGACACCCCAAATGGAGTTAACCTGGTAGGGACACCCCAAATGGAGTTAATCTTTGCGATAGCTCTTGGGCTTCAACTATTTGGTGTTGGTCACACTTTATCATGATGGGGGGTGGGTGGCAATTTCTGCCTTTGCTTGATGAGCCAGGTAGTAAGATTGGATGGCAAGAACCATTGATTAATGGCACCATTATCAGATTGGTGGCGCAGCGAGCAATTTGCAACGATTATCAAGTAATTTACTTTGGGTGGAAGAGATAAACTGGTAGAATTTTGACCAAATGTTCCATCTTGTGTGTATCCTTCTGCAGATAAAGCAGTGATTTGCAAGAGATTTGCACAGCATGTAATGCTGTAGTGTGCATAATCCCTCAAGCAGAGAGAAAAGGGTAAGTTCTTACAGCATAAAGTAGAGCAGAGCGCTTGCTTTGACATCCGTGCAGTGACTGCTGATGCAGGTTCGAATCCCGCCAGGGCCAAACTTAGCCTTTCATCCTTCTGAGGTTGATAAATGAGCACCACACTCCGTGAGTAATAAAAAGCAGCGCTCAGATGCTTGAGGGTTCATAGCACTATATAAATGCAAATTATCATTATTATTATAAAGGGTAGAGGGCTGCTTCAGTTGTGACGGCATTGTTTCACTTTGCACAGCAGCTTCACACTATCTGGCCTATGTTTTCAGTATGTGGATGTATGTATGTATTTAGAATGCATTAAGTACAAACTTATGGGACCCATGGGACCAGGCAAAAGGCTCTTTGGAAAAAGTCCTAGCAAATAAAAGTCTTAGTTGTACCGAATTTACTGAGGAAATCAAGAACACATCAAAAAGAACCCATGAACACAGAGGCTTGTAATGTTTTGGGAAAATTAAATTATTGTTTTGGTACCTTAACTCGAAAAGAAGACTGCGTTGGGAAACAGCCTGCAGAGGAGGAGACAAGTACCCTTACTCCCCCTATCCCGGCTACATTACCTGGGAAGTATGAACCACAGTTTGTGAAATATACTTCACCATTCAGAAGGCAAGGAGAAGAGCAACAACCTGGTGCAGTACCCATAAGAATACCTATACCTAAGAGAATATGGGAAGTAAAGTACCCATTAAGGAAACCATAGCAACATCCAAGACAATATGATGGTCATTTGAATGTGATTCCTGATGAAATAAAGAAACTGAATGGCCAGGATGAATGGTGACGTCATACGAAACTGAATCGATTCCATATATAGAAGATAACAAGACCAGAGAGGCAGATGATTTATGAAGAATTAATAAGTACTAAGGATAAGTGACATTTTGGGATCAAGATGAAGAAACTTATGCCACAAACCCGATGAAGAAACTTAGTTTAAACGTGTACAGATGCAATGAAACGCAAGCGGCAAAGCAATCATGAAGCTGGCTAAATGCCTATAGTAAATAGATTGCGGCAAGCACCAACATATATTTCCGGGGGGATAGCTCAACAGCAACGTGCTCGCCTTTGAAACAAGATGACACGAAGCAACACATGTTCGATCCCCGGGTCCGCGCTTAGAAATTTCTGGGTGTTAAGCGCTTTAAAAAGTTGCGACTAAGACATATTCCTGTAAAAGTGCCTTGATGCCCGCGGGCTGTAAACTAAAATATTCATATATACCTCATAGATACATATGGATTGAATAGAGAATGAAGGTTCCACTACGTATATAACAGTCTTGAACAACAAGAAAGGCCTCAAATTCAGTGTCGCAGTTATAAAAGCAATTGATTTAAACAGAATATATTTCAGCTAATGAGTCGGATGAGCCAAAGGTCTTATCAGAACTAAAATTGGCTGAAATTAGATACAATTAACGTGAAAGAACAGAAGCTCCTGTTCAAGAAGGTCAAGTAAAAAACAAAGACGTCAGAGGACGATTGGAAAATACAGTTAAATATACGAGAAAGGCTCAATTTATGGTGTCCAGTCACGTGATGGAAGAAAGTTGGACGCATGAGGAGATCACACCTACGCACAGAAGACAGACAGTACCTAAATGCCTTAAAAAATCCCAGAAAACAGGACAAACTCAAGGCCAACTTCAGACACTAATTGACACTGAACCCTTGAGGTGATAATGGGGCTTACTTTTAATTGGTGGGAAGGTGGTATCAAGACAAGCTCACCTGCACCTGGTTGTTCAGTCTGCATGCAGCTCACGTAGGTGGAAAGTTATTGACGGGGGTTAGTAGCCAGACAATTATAGAGGACCACGTAGTTGGGGGGTCCTATAGTTGTGTAGCCAATGGGATGTTGTATATTTAGTGACGTTCATAGTGGCCATTTTGAAGGGAGTGCTTAGTTGCCCCACCTATTCTTGATTATCCAATTATTTATCTTTGTTACTCTATACAGATATTACACAATGCTTAGTAATTCACTTAGAGCCAATCCCGCTTCCCGATAGGTTTTACAAACCTGCCACATAGGATGACGTTGGTAATGACGCAGGTCTACGCATCAGTAGTGACACATTTGGTCTATAAAAACTATGATCTTTCTTAAATGAATTGAGAGTTGAGTATTGTTAAGCGTCTTCACTTCAACACTACAGCTAAGTCAATGCCTAGTCTGGGATGCTGAGGGAAACCCTTATTGATATATTTTTAGTTCCAGTTCATGTACTCTGGATGACACCCTTATATAACACCCCTCTCTTAGAATCCCCCTGACCCCACTGAGCCAAGAAGTAGGTCTGTTTTGCAAATTTAAAAGGTTTATTTGAGAAATCTAACAATATATATCCATCACACTTTTATAATAACTTAATATTGGATATCACACTTACAATATGACAGTGATCAACAATGGATAATGTTCTACTGGTAAACTTATTTGGTTACTTAGAAGTAGTATAGAGGATGAGGTAGCTGAAATGCTTTATGGTTTCAAGGAAATGCAAGGTGGAATAAATGCAGTACAGAAAATAAACTGATATGGTTTCACAAGAGATAATATATTCACTTTTCCCCTGGTGGCAATTCACCCCCCCCTATATGCAAGGCAAGGAGATGGAAGTAACACACACAGTCTTCAGGAATACAATCAAATACAATACGGAATTCGGTTCCCCCCCAGCAAGCTTAGACAACAGGTATGCTTTTTAAAACACGGGCAAGAGTGCTTTGTAATGTGGTGGCAAGGAAGTGAAAAATGCTAAAATTGCTTTTAATTCCCTATAGGAGGTTCAGGGTGAGTGGTAGACACTTTAAATCAGTTCAGGTCAGCCCTAACAATGGTTCAGGGATGGTTATTAGGTTGCAAACGAATTTGAGCAGTTCAGGCAAAAGCGGCTATCTTTTTACAGATGATGAAATCAGGCCAAATCGCAAATCGCGGTAAATTTTGCGAGTGCGTAAATCGCGATTGCGGTAAAAGTATAAGGAGAAGGAAGCCGGTTCTAGGCTTGTTGGAAAGCTTTAAGAGATACGGACAATTTAATAAAGGTAGATTTTCGGATTTAAAGTAAAACTCAAAATGACAGGTGACAGTTTGCAGCTTTAGAATGACAGATGACAGCTTGCAGCTTTAGAATGATAGATGACAGGATTTCTAGGAGGCAGTTCTACTTAGGTTAAAATAGTTTGGATTAGATTATTTTAACTAAGAGATTGGTTTTGGGACGGTGAGTACTCACACTATATTTTTTAAATGAATGGGCCTCGTCACGGATCTGGTCAACACGTCCAGTGGCGGTTCTCTCTGCTCGGCGGGTCAATCAGGCACTGGTTCTGCTCACAGCGATCCGGATCTCTGGTTCTGCTCACAGCGGTCTGGGTCTGGTCTGCGGTTCCGGCAAAAAATCTTGGCAAAGAATTCAAACAGCTCGCCCGGCTGTTGAATAGTTTGCAAAAGATTTTGAGGCCTGCTGACAAATACTTTTGCTTGCAGTGGACCTTCTTGGTTCAAAGTTCTGTAGTCTCTGTTTAGCTTGGAAGTCTAAGTGTTGGATCTTTGGATGTGAAGTCGTCGGTCAGCATGCTCCGTAGCAAATGGAATGGAATCTCTCTACCTGTCCCAGCAGTCTCTTTTTATGTGTTTTGGAAGTGGGTGTGTGCGTGGCATAACTGAGCCTGCCCCTCTCTACTTGTCATTGGCCCAATTCTCCCCTCTCCCATGATTGGGGGAATTGGGTTGTGAGTCAGAGTGATGAGGTCTGTTTATGGGTCAGAGGATCCTCCCGTGGTCAATTTGCCCACAAATCTATATTTCATTCAAATACATATTTCCCAGCTACACAAGTGGTTGACATTACATGTACACATTATATATTCCTTATGGTCCATGCTTGTCCGCCTCTGATCTTCCTCGGGGCTTGCATTAAAAAATGACAACAATTTGCGCTTTTTAGTGGGTTTTGCAATATGGGATTTTCATCAAAATTATACAAAGGTACCTTTCCCTTCCACATATATCCCAGTAACTTTCCATGTCTCTAGCTTAAATACAGTGTCTACAATATTCATCATTAGCAGGGTTTTGCCCCAGAACATGGTACAAATTGGAGTTTGGGCTCAAATCGTGAGGGCATTTTCCATAATAAGACTCTCAAAGTTGTACATTCCTGTCATTTGGTTACAATAAGTTATCACTGTTTCTATAAAATATATATTTGTTGCAATTCAACTCCTCAAAGTGTTTGGGTCCGCCTTCAGAAGTCTTGGTGGGTCAGTGATCACATGTCTCTCCTTGCTGGCAGAGGGCTGTTGACAGGAAACACTCAAAATTAACATCCCCCATTCAACTGAAAGGGGCTATTGCCTCTCTCCACCAGGCTGAAGGGGAAACCCCCTCCCTCTCACTCAGAAGGGCCATGTGATATACGGCCTCCTGTTGTGCGTCTATGGGGTGTTAAGAGTTCTCAGCCTCTTGGCCCTGGGAACAGCAGGTGGCTAAGATTTTCAATTAACCAACAAGCTTTGAAGTCCCTGCCCCTCTTGCAACTCCTAAATACAGTTTCCCTGTCAGAGTTTAGACCGCTAGCGTCGCCTTGGGGAATTTGTCGCTACTGCATCCATTTTTGAGTTGTCTTGAATTACTGCATTTCAATAGAGTGGTCTTTTGCTTGATAGAATAGGACCCTTGCTTAACATAGTTTTGATGGCATCCTTACAGTAGAGTGGTGATGTGGAATCCCCCACAAGAAGGTTGTATCTTTGGAGTGGTCATGTGCCAACTGCGCAGTTCTCCTGGATTCTGGCGTTAATGTGGGCGGCGACTGCTCATCGCCACATCCACCCAGTCTATTGATTTAATTTGTTCTGGGATAGAATAATGGGCGGCGACAGCTCATCCCCACATCTACCCAGTCTAAGGATTCAACATGGGTCAAAACCCTTGACAGTATTGAGCGATTGCTGATGTTCGTTTTACTCCCTGTTTTACTTACTTACATTAAAACAGAAAGCATTTTTTCCAAGCTATTTGTGTCGTCTGAATTATTGATGCTTGATTAAAATCTGCATCCCCATCCATCTCAAGGGTATTGCTGCTCATCTTAAAGGGCTAGGAGTCCCCAGTTCAAGCTGATGCAGTCAAAGGGTGTTGAGCTCCTCATTTCGAGATCATAACAACAGGCCCCTCCCTTAGTTTCATAGCAGACGAGCCGAGAGCATGGACTGGATGGTCAGAGTGCACCTAGTCCTGCAGCAATTGAGAAGACCGGGATTGTGGGACTGTCCAGGGCCATACATTTGATAGTGTTTCATCCTGGAAGCCAGTGCAATTGCCTCAAGGCTGCAGTAGCGTGAGAGGAGCTAGGGTGATACGGCTGTATACGGCTGATAATTCTACTCTCTGCAACTTACTTAGTGCAGACTTTTCTAAGCCCAAATAGACAGAGTTGCAGTGACCACAAGGACATAAAAGCATGGACCAGCATGGCTTGGTGATGGTAGGAACAATCGGCCTCATTAGGAGTATGCTAGTATCTCTGCAGTGACGCCATTGACATACCATAAAACAGTGTTACCATTACCACCACTTGGTCTGGTGGTATTACCGCCGGATTATAAGTGGTGGTAGATGGTGTTAGTCCCTATTATTTGGAGTCCATAGGACTCCAGGGGGATTCTGGTGGTATTGGCACTGGCATTTTTACCACCTGCAGTAATACTGCCAAATTGGCCATTTTTGGCCAGTATGGTGGAGGAATTACCTTCATTATTCTGCTGGAGGTGTATCCTCCAGCTTCCTTCCAAACCTGGAGTTCACCGGTGTGGTAATTTGGTGGTAAATAACACTGTTTTTTACCAAACCACATAACTCGTAATGCGACCCAATGTGTTCAGTTGCCTACGACAGATGTGAAATAGCTTTACAGTTTTAATACTCTGGAGTTACGGGTGACCTGACAGTCCATGGTTACATCCATGGTTACACCAGGTTTCAGACCTGCTTCGCAGGGTGTGGGCAAGGGACCAAAGAGGTGTGCCAAAGGGAAATGCCCCCCAATATCTTTTGCTAAACCACAGATAATGTTCCTGGTTTTGGACGCGTTGAAGTTAAGTAGGTTTTTGTCTACTCATAAACCACTGTCATGCATTCGCCAAATGTGGTGGCAGGATGGTGAGATCAACATCCAGCCATAGAAGAATTTGAGTGACATTCATTTACAGGTAGAATTTCTAAATAGAGGCTACAGGTTGCAAATATAAACTGTAAGGAAGAGACAACTTAATTGCTCCCGGGGGGATATCCCCATACTTATGTAGCAAGGTCTGTTTCCACATAAGTGAGTATATTTCCATTGAATGAATAGTGCCAGGGTTGCTTATACTCAATTGGGCCTCATTATGAGTATGGCATTGCACGTGCAAACAGAGGTCAGGCGGTTGACTGACCCATACCTTGTCCTAAAATGTCCCTTTTGGACAGAGGCTGCACATTCACCTAATCTTGTGGTGCCAGGAGCCAGCTGGACGGAACCCGATTAGTGGGAGGAATTGGTCAATCTTAAGTGAAAAGGCGGATGGATCCAGGCTTAGAGCATAAGCTCAGGGGACATTGGGCCTCATTACAACTGTGCCGTTCCGGAAACAACGGTGCCGGTAAGCCTGTCGACACTGTTGTTTCTGGACCGGCACAGTACAACTCTGCGGGTGGGTGCCGTCCTGCCTGCAAAGGTCAGGTCTGCCGGTGCTCCTGTGTCCCCATTCCCATAGAGTCCTATGGGACTCCGTGGGAATGGGAGTAACAAAATTACCAGCACCTGATTTTCTGACAACCGAACTCGGAATTGCTCGGTGGCACCGGGAAATCAGGTGCCAGTAATTTTTTCCGGGTCCGGCGACAACACAAAAGATTTTACCGGCAGAGTTACCGCCGGACCCGTAATGCAGCTCATTGTTTTAATTGATTATGGCCAAAACTGGAAACGAAGCATTCTAATAGACCCTTACTTCCATTGTTGGTGGGAAATTGAGGAGAACGTCTACGTTGGAAAGGTCTGCCTATCACAACTGAATAGGCTTGCATAAGTGAACACAATAAAGGAAAAACAAGCAACACCCATACATTTCCAATTAAAAAATACAGGAACGTCTAATTAAGCCAAAATCTAAAACATGAGGGCAAAGCCCAACTGGAATTAAAGGGAGCCCCCCCCAAAGCTAAAATAATCAGCTGGAAGCCAAAACAGCCTGGTGGCTTAATGGTAACTAACCTGCATCACCTACAAAGCAGTTACAACCAAAACATCATTCTACCTGTCTGAGAAACTCACCACCTCCGGAGGCCAGCGCACCGCCAGAAGCCAAGACATTACCAAACTGGACAGCTCTGGAGATCTACATAGGTTCCTGTGCCGGCACAACTGCAGTCTACTCTAATAGTAGCAGTGCTGCAGAGTGATGTCCAAATAGGGAACAATAGATACTAACAGCCATGTTGGATTGCGGTCAGTAATACAGCCGATAGGATGAACCTGCCTGACTCTAAAATGGCATCCTCTTTGGTGCCAAGATTTTAGACCATCACCTGTGAGGGTCCAAAACTATACTTCAGTAGTTGCTAAGGATTGAGTGGAACTACCAAACTATTTCTGTGCAAGATAGCACAATAATTAAGTTGATACATGCTGAAAGAAGGTACGTTTTTTAAATGAAAAAAAACTGTCCTTGATGGATTTATTTCAACATGTTGATTTTATCTCATTAATATTCATTTCAATCAATATGTAATTGTCCTAATAATTATGTTGAACAAGAGAAAGAAATGTCTATTCAAAAATGTGTCTGCATTCACCAATAGTGTCACCGTGCAAATCCGTTCATATTCAATTAGCACCTTCCTTGCTTGGGTGTTTAAAGTAAGTGTGGGTTCCATTTTTATGTGAGGGGCAGCGCAGGGGGCGCAGAGACTTGCGTATTAACAGGCACAGTTATGAACGCTCATGGGGGTGCTCAGCAGGTGGGGTAATTGCAGGAATTGTGGTGAATGTGGCGTCAACAGAAATTTGCATATCAAGGTGAAAAAAGTGGGGGAGACTACGTCCGCCCGCGTGTACCCTCCACTTGAGCCCTGCCTGAAATGCATTATTGTATTATCAGCTGGAGTGTGGCAGCCTCCAAATGCAGTAGGCCACAACGAAGAGACAGGGCCCACAGACCAAAGGATTGACAATTAAAAGAACCTTCTCGAAGAGATCTGCAAGATGACGCCTTGAGGAAGGTACCCTCCCTGTCACCCACAGGCACAGAAGAATGTTATAACAGAGTCAATATGAGGCCTCTCCTGACACACAATTAACTGATGAAACTGTGCCTTCCCTCTGGGGTTCTGAACCAGTCAATATCAAAGATGCGTTGTGCAATGCACAGCTGCCATTTGTCTAATCTTTGCAGTGCTGCTCTGGTCTGACAGTGCAGTCCTTGCACAGAGGCCAAAGTCTCTGAGCATCTCCCAGGCAGATGATCCCTCACAGTTTCTAAGAGTTAAAGGGATGTGTCCTTACCTCTCAGTGTTAGTAAGGAGCCAGACTGACTGTTCTCGCTAAATACTGGCACTCCATAGTGACCGCTCCATGCTATGCATACTAACCCCTTCTACTCTCGTCTACTTCTCACCTATCTCTCCTACTGAATGTTTTTTTTAGTTTATTACAAACATTAAAAAAAATATTTGTGCAAACTGTTTAGAATGTTGAATACATTGTTTTTCATAATTGATCTTATCAACCCAAAACAGCTAACTAGGCTTAACAGAATAAAAAACAAAATGCTGCAGAATAGAAAACATCATCACAGCCTGTCATTCATGTCCCTTGCTCGTTAGCTCTCTGGTGACTCTGTTTCATCTTTTCCAAAGAAAATAAAAAAATTATAGTGCAAATGTTATCTTGGTATTGGTGCCTTCATGCAATATCTGCCACCAATCCTTTGCACATCGGTCTGGGTATTTTTCCAGTTCGGGTCCCGTATATCTAGTTCTTTCCTCTCTCATCTTGGGACAGAACAGAACCAGGTGCTTCAGGGATTTCTCTTGGAGGTTACAGAGTCTACATATGGAATTCGTTTTTTTGTCCACATCCTTCATGCTATATCCAACATCTCGTGTGTCAAGGTTATTCAATCTAAACTTTAAGAATGTTGTTCTTATCTTCTTGCAAGGAAACTTCACCATATATTCTGGTATGGCATGCAATTTTTTAGCTTCTACCGGTGCGTTTATCATTCTGGTGTGTTGGATTCTTTTTTCGTTTGTTTCAATCCAGTCTTGCTCATAGAGTTTTTTTTTTATTTTTTTTTACTGCATTTGGATTACATATTAGCCATTTGCTGTCAGCATTCAGCTGCTCCAGAATGTTTTCACAAGCATTTTTCCATTGATTTAGGAGGCTATGAACCTCAATATCCCTGTCATTGTTTAGTATTTTGACTTGAGGGATATTCTCACCTCCAATCACCTTTCTATATAGCGCCAGAGCGTTCCACATCACTATAGCAGTCATAGACGATAGGCTGTCTTCATATCTTATGCAGGCTGTAGGGAAACCTTTTGGTAACTTTCAGATCCTCCTCCATATAACGTGTTTACAGCCAAACAACGTTTCAGCTCCATAGGTCAAGACTGGAATGATTTTGTTCCTATAGAAGCGGATAACGGGAAGCATAGAGAACTTTCCATACTTTATATGCAACCTGTCTACTTGTGATGCCATCTGGTTGCATTTAGATGCAATTTTCTTCACCATCGGCTCATCGTTAATATTTGAGTTTATTGTAATTCCCAAATATTTTGCTTCCTTAACCACACTTACAGGGTACTTCATGGAATTAATGTGCGATGAAAACGGTGGAGCAAGTGTGAAAATCACAGCACACGCGTGAGAAATCCGCGCAAGCGCCCGTTTGGTGATTCATGGAAGGCCCTGCGCGTGGCTTACCTGTGACCTAAGCTGAATCCGCGTGTAGTGCACAGATCATTGTGACATCACGAAGGCTGTGCACGAGATGGCCAGTGAAGGCGCACACCGCATAGCGCACACACCTAAAAAGGGGGTGGAATACGCAGAATGGGGAACAACATGTGAAAATGTGGGCGTTACGGGAGAAGTACCACTGCCAAATCCTCGCAACGCCCACACGAGTGCTAGCAACACATATTCATGGAATCAAACAGGGGAACCCTGCATGCCACAAAAGACGCGCTAAGCCGGAAACATGTACGCCGGCGAAAGCTGGCGTAAGCACCCCCGTGCAGCTTAAAAGGGCATACAAACAACAAACACGCTCATACCGCTACGATGAATGTACTGTTCCTCACAGCAGTGGTCGTGGGACACCGCAGGAGGAGGAGGATAGCCAGGCCCCGCATTTTTTTACCCTGGACAAGCCTCATGACCAGGTCTTTGGCAGGTACAGGTTTCAACCCCTTATCATCTTAGACCTGGTCGCTGAGTGGGAGGATGACCTCACATTACCCATCCTGTGCTCTCAAGCACTGAGCCCCTTGGAAAAGGTGCTCAATGTACTGCATTTCTTGGCCACTGGGTCATTTCAGCAGACAAGTGCCATAGTTGGGGGCATTTCACAGCCCACGCAGTCACGCTGCCTACACCAGGTGTTGGCGATCATGACTGCACGCCCCTCAGTCCACAAGCACATCTACATGCCCAGAACACCTGCAGAAAGGCATGCCGTGGTCCAGGACTTCAACGGGGTGGCACACTTCCCCAAAGTGCTTGGTGCCTTTGGTTGCACCCATGTGGCTCTACGTCCTCCTATGGCCACTGAGCACATCTATCGCAACCGCAAGCACTGACATTCCATCAACGTGCAGGTGGTATGCGATGCCAAGGGAGTTATCACTTCTGTCTATGCAAACTATCAAGGGGCCACCCATGATAGTTTCATATTCAGAATGTCACCCCTAAACCGGGACCTGGAAGCTGGGAGGCATGGCGACACATGGCTCATTGGTAAGTACAAATGCCTGTGCACATGCATGCATGTCACACACAGAGAACTGTCAAAACCCAACTAATCACAACCATTATCAATTCCTCAGGGGACAGTGCCTACCCTCTGAGCACCTACATGATGATGCCAATACGGAACTCCACCACACCACCCGAGGTAAGATACAACGCAGTCGATATTGCAACCCGGGGCATAGTGGAGCGCACATTGGGAGTGCTCAAGTCATGTTTCCGCTCCCTTGACCGATCTGGTGGCCATCTGCTATATGCACCCCCAGTAGTGTGCAGGACCATTGTGGCAGCATGTGTCCTGCACAACGTTGCAACCCAGTGGGGCATGGCGGTAGACATGGTGGTACCCCCACATCCCCAACAACATGCATGGTCGCTGTGCATGGGAGGGGAAAGGGCACTTGGCGAGGCTGCTCGTACCGAGCTAGTGGCAACATTTTTTAACTAAAATCCCACCCCTGCGGAGTGCACACAGGCCTGGCACATACCAGGTGACAATTGCTGATGACAAAGGGACAGTCAACTGTCACAACCCTACCACCCTGAGATTGTTTCCCTGGAAGTGCTACATTGTGTGCAACCCTAGCTACTTAAAGAGAGCCAATGCCGTGTCAGTAAAAATGCACACATTCATGCTGCATAAAGGACTACCCCCTTGCAAAACAGCACACCCAAATACTGGTATGACACCCAACCCCTCCCAAACCCCATGTCACCCACCCGAGACACCATGGCATGGCATGCAATGTGAAAGCAACCAAATAAATGCACAACACATGACACAACTGTCAAAAAGTGCAACGTCACAAATGGAAACAGGCCACCGACAATTCCTTCTCACAACTGAAAAAGAAACTGCACACATGAACATATACGTACCAGCATGACAAAACATGAATACAGCACCCAACAGTGCCAATGTCTGACAGTGACCAATCACAATAGTCCAAGTGTCACAATCTGAGAAAGGCAGCATATCGACCCCTCCATCTTCAGTGTGTTGCTGGTGGCAGGGTACTGCATACAGCATGATCTGCATCTGCAATGGAGACAGGCAAGGTAACACATGAAGAAGCTACATGTAAATATGCATAATGAGCAATATTGAATACAATATACAAATCAACCATGCAGTGGAGAAACCATCATTAATCCCCACTAGTGGTGTATACACAGTTTGGACTACAGACTGGCCACACAACTGATGGAAGCCCAGTGCCTCTGTGTAAGTTACTGTGACACAATGCCACCCTTTCGAGCCCATGGAAAGGGGGAGCAGGAGTGGCATATGTGTCTGGACCCCAAGCCTCAAACACAAACACAAGACAAGCCGGTATGAGCCCGGCTGGAACACACAGTGGATGCCTACAGGTGCCACACAAAGCAACACACTGTAACATGAATGCACAAAAGAAAAAAAAGAGTAAAAAATATTTTAAAACACAAAACAAAAATCAAAAATGGCCATGGGCGACCGGAGTGCGGGGGGGCACCGAGGAGGGAGTAGGTGGAGGGTGCACCCCAACACCCATATGCGTGGATGTTGAGAAAAAAAAAATCTCTCCATGGGGTCATGGCCTGCACGGCTACCCGATAGTGGGAGAACTGCCATCACTGTTGTCACCTTCTGGTGATACATGAGAAGGTGTGCGTGGTATGAGAGGCAGACCATGCAAAGCCCTGGCATGCTCCTCCATGACAGCAAGCATGCGGGTTTGAAAGGTTTGGTTCTGCAGGATGATGGTCCGGAGGTTCCCATGCATCACGTTACGGGTAGCAAAGAGTTCTGCCTGCAAGGCCTGACATGATGCAGGGATATCCTCACGGGTTGCCTAGAGCTCAGCTGAGATGGTGCATGTTAGCTGCTCCAGCTGCTGTTCTGACCATGTACTCCGGGACACCTCAAGTGCACCCAGAGTAGCTCTGAGGGAGGTGCTATCGTCCCTCAGGGCATCCCTGTGGGTCCGTGCCTCTGCAGATATGGCTGTGCACAGAGCCCCAAGTTCAGCCCATCGGTCCCTTTTGGCGGCCAACATGTCCTGCCGGTGTGAGTGGCACGTGGACTGCGTTGCCTGCTGCTGGAGCTCCACCTGCCTTTCGGGGGGTAGAATGGAAGTGACCACCCTATCCATTGCCTGAGCCATCATCTCACATGATGCCCCCTGTTGTTGTGTGTTGTGTAATTGCATACATGGAGTTCTCCCACACAGTATTGCCCAGTGGCGCATGGCCACTGTGGTGCCAGACACGACACCTGTCGGCCCCAAGGTGATGTACACCTTGCTGTACTGGTGCTGCCTGAGGCTGCAGGACTGCATTTCTCCTTTGATCTGCTGCCCCAGGAACAGGAGAAAATAGTGTGGAGTGTGACCCTGCATTCATAACCGCCACAGGCAGACATTCCAACACTCAATGGGCCATTGAGGGGTCTACCCCCAGTGCAGATGTGTTGGACAGAACAGCATCCTTGCCAGAAACACTCACCTGCGACGGGACATTTGTGTCAATGTCTGACTCAGCACCTGAGCCATAGAGATCCTTGGAGGTGTACCCAGAGACACACATGGAAAGGATGGTCTGTAGGAGCAATGGATTCTCATGCAGCACCACCCCACGTCCTCCATTGGTGCTTGGTTGGGGCTCTGAGTACTCCTGCCCCTCTGCCATCTCCACCTCCTCCACAGCATCTAGTTTCTCATTACCTGAACAAAATGAAAGGAGAAGTCATATAGACACACATGAACAGCATAGCCGACACACATAGGCATCATAATGTACACATCCATTACATTAATCAGACATGTCACACATGACACAAACTCAGCCATGCATGCAGTGGCAACGAAGTGGAAGGGGACCCTGAAAGCAGACACTGATGACTCCAAAATGGAAAAGCAACACATGCGCTGCATGGTGCATAGCACCCGCATCACACATAAGGCTGTGAGTGGCATGGACCATCCAAAAACATGACACATACCAGCACACAGATGGCACTTAGCATAGCCATGGCAGAACTGACAAGGACAACCAGAGGGGAGTTAATCACTACTGTCCCCCATCCATGTAATAGGCATATCATCAAACAGAACATGCGAAAGAGTGGGACAAAAGACACATGTGTCACACACTGCAACAACGCAGTGTGTTCAAATACAGTGATGGGAGGCACATGGATACATCAATGGTAGGTCACTTTGACATGACACAAGTGTATTGTCGTGTTGAAGGTTCAAACATGGCTCAGAAGTGAGCGGGTGCAGTACATGTGTAGGTGCGCAGATGTCAATCAGCCTGATTGATGCAATTATTTGCGTGAAAAGCTCACATTTGTGCGCCTTTCTGTCTGAAATATGGTGATTTTGGGGCAGAAAGGCATGCAAATCTGCATTTTTTTCATGCAAATAATTCCATGAAACAGGCAGAATAAAGAGAAAAAACTGTAATAACAATGTCGTGGCATGATGGCAGTTTAAGGGCAAGTGCAGTCATCATGTGCAGAGTGTTTGCAGTTGTCATTAGGGATACAGTGAACTCCACACCCAATTGTGGGGGATGGCTTGGAGGCACTACATGGGTCACATATGGCAGTTATAACTAAACAGCCTCACCTGGCACTCGATCACAACACATCACCCAAGCAACATAGACATGGTCCGGACACACACGCATGGGCTCTCACCAAACATTGTCTCAAGATCTGGTAGGTCACCCACGCCTTGGATCTGATCCTCTGCGATTAACCCTCCAGGGATTGCCTCAAGTTCTGTGAGTTCATCCTCCTCTGGTGGTGACTCACTGCCAGTCACCAGAGTAGAGGCGTAATTAGAAGCCAGCTTGTTTTTTGCTTGGTGTTTGAGCAACGCTTTGAGCAATCATCAGCTGTGCGCTTCGCAAATCCCAAGGAACTAATGCGATCCGCAATGCACCGCCAGAGGGCCCTACGCTGATTAGGCGTAGTCTTGCACCCTGCCATCACCAGCATGTCTCGGCCATGTTCCGATACGTAGCCCACAAGTGCGTCTAGTTCCACATTACTAGAAATCTGCTTCCTTGACGTCCCGGAGGGGCAAGCTGAGGGGCAGCCTGTTCTGCAAGAGCATACTTCTTCCAGTTGAGAGGTGGGGCAGACCCTGAGTGGCTTACGCTGCTCAGGTCTGTAGGGGCTGAAGCGCAGGTGGACTGGGCACTGGAAGAAGGCAATGGCACGATGACCAATGGTCTCACTGCAGGCATTGGCTGCTGGGTGCTGTTGCCAGGACCAAGCTGCACAACTGCCTTGGTGTGAGGGGCCGGGACCAACACTGTCCCGGCTGGGTGACTCAGAGCCGGGGTGGTGTCAGCAATGCTGCCCCTGTAACCTCCTCACCATGGCTACACGAGGCAGCAGATGACAGCAACATTCACCGCCACACATGGCTTGGACTTCATGACATGGAAGTCGGCCTGTAAGTCATCCCATGCCTGTGCTTGTTCCGTGACCAATCCGGCCAGGCTAGCAGGGCCTGAGCTGGGATGGTGTAAGCTGCATCTCCGTGACCCACTATGGGGGGCATAGGTGTCCCTGAATTGTCCTGGACACCCTGCCCCCTTGGGCCACCCTGCCCACGTTGCCCACTGCTGCCAGCTTGGCCCCCCTGGCCACCCTGCTCATCCTGGCCAGGTCGCCTACCGCGGACACCTCTTGGAGGTCGGCCACCTTTGCCTCTCTTACCACTTGGTCGCCTCCCAACCATGGCACTGATGTAATTGTGCGAATGGGAGGTGCAGAAAACAATTGTCTTGGGCAATTGGAGTGAAGGGGGTCACGCAATGGTCGGGCACCCCAGAAAACAAAAACAAACCTGCACACGACACCTCGGTAGCCTACGTGTGTGGAATTAAGGTCCCACAGTATGCTGTGGCACCCAGAAACACAAAAAATGCATACGCGTGGGATACACAGGCTACAATGACCTCTGAATAGTTACGCGACACACAAGCGCAACCACAGTGTAAAAATATGTGCGCGACTCACCGTATGCCTGGAAAATGTTTCAACACCCCCACCAAAACAAGAAGTGAGCTGTGCCGCAGTAAACAAGGAGTATGCACCTCAACCGTTGTGAAGTAATCACGTGTCAACCCGCAAGAAGTACAAGAATCACACGCTCGCTCTCCACAAAAAGCACAAACAGTAAAATGGCGTCCTATGCGGACCTTTAACCCGTACGCATAGAAACGCCTACGCGTGCCACGTCACTTAAGCGCTAAGGGCCTTTCCTCGAATTACACACACACGTGCTGATTTTTCACGTGCCGAGTCACTCTGTATCAAGCTGGCCATGCAACAACACACGGAAGACCACGCTCTTGCCCAGAAGGCCATTTATTTGCCCCCCAAAGCTCCGAGCAGCTTCCTACGAGATATCTGCTGCTGCAAGACTGCCTGCAATGTGCAGGCACCTAATTGCAGTGCCCTGCAATTAGGTGCCTGCACATCAGCCATCACCAGGGGTCCAGTTGCTGTGTTCACCCCGGAACAGAAGACTCCTGACTGGTGTTCCATCGCTCCACAGCCCAGCCCCAGGACACAGTTGCCCACCCACACCTGCCTTGGGGGTTGCCATGTTGGGCCAAACACCATCTGGGACCAGTAGCGACCCCCCAGCAGGCAGAGGGCTGCCAGCTTCACTGCTAAAGAAGTTGGCATCCTGGTGGACGAAGTCCTGTGGCATTATGATGCCCTCTGCAGACAAGCATGCGCCGACAAGGATGGACGGGAGAGGATCTGGTTGGACATCATGGGTGCCATCAACGCGGAGGGAGTGGCACCCCATCACTGTAAACACGTCAATAAGCACTGGGAGGACTTCAAGTCCAGGACCCTCAGGAAGGCCCGGCTTACCACCTACCAGATGAGGGTCCTGGAGCGCTTTCGCCCAGCGCTTCACCTCCAGGTCCTTGAGATGCAGATCCATCTGGAGTCGAGCGGTAAGTGTCCATGCGTTTCAATCGACACAGTGCATATCGAGGTGTGGCAGGAGTGTGCAGCTTGGACATATGTCTGACATGGCCCATGTATGGATGTGTATGTGCAGGGACATGACCGTGATCCATGTGAGTCCAGTCATGTGTGGTGCACATCAATGGTGTATGTGTACCGATGTATGATGTACAACTGCATGTGAAGATGTACACATGTTTGCATGTCTGTGTATGTGTATGTATGTCCCACCTTCATGTACGTGTGTCTGTTTGGTTTGTGTGTGACTGTGAGACCCCATGGATTTATGTGACATGGACATCTAGGTACCCGATTGGCAGATGTGACATAGTAGACGATGATTGCACTGTGACAGGAGGTAGAGATGGCCAGATGCATGTCTGTCTGTTGGCGGGTGTGCATGTGAATGGCATGCTTGTGACATCATGCCACTCTTAGGATGTTCATGCAGTTCCATGTGAATGGATGCAGATGCCTATTGCACGTTCCCTGCTTGTCTGTGCATTTGTGTAGGGGTTCAATTGACCTGAGTGATGGGGAGTGTGATGCTGTCTGTGATATTTGACACTGCCACTCATGTGCAATAGTTATGTGTCTAACAGACCATTGTACAGTGTCCTGATGCCTGTGTTCTGTCTCTCCCTGCCTGCAGCGTCGACTGATGAAGAGTGCGGAGATGGCACTGTGGAGCACAGCGGCAGGTATGCCACTGCCAGCCGGCGACGCAAGGCTCTGCCCCCTCCCAGGTAATAGTATCTTTCGGGAGTGAGGGGACTGGTGCTGCGTCCATGGCCGCAGCTGCTGAGGGGATGTCCAAGAGGCCAAGCTTGGATGTGGACTCCTCAGCAGAAAAGGGGCAGGTGAGCCCCCACAGGGGCATAGTACGGAAGACGGCACAGAGTCATCCAGGTTGGTGGGGTGTGCTTGAGGAGGAGGCCGTATCAGACCCACGAATGGGGCCTGGAGGTGGTGGTTCCACTGGTGCAAGGGGTGCAGTCCAGGGGCAGGAGGCAGCACAGGTCATCGTGGAGGTGCCTGTGTGCAATCCTGTCCTTGATCCTGTGACTGCATCATCCTGCACCAGCAGGGATGCCTCTGTCCAGGCCTGTTCGCAGGTAGGGGATGTGTCTACATCAACTGACCTTCCTCTTCCTGCGGACGAGGCAATCCATGACAGGGTTGAGCCTGTCCTAGTCGGTGTCGCGTTGAGCACACGGGTGATTTGGGATGATGTGCGTGCTTCCAGGCAGGACAACGCACATCATTTCGGAGACCTATGTGGCTGCATCAACTTGCTAGGACAGGTCATTGGCACAGGGTTCCTCCATGTGCTGGACGCTCTTGGAACAGCCTCCACATCTGAACACCCTATGCGCCAGTCGTCCTCCGTGCTGTCTTCCTGCCCATGTCTCACCTGGGCACCCTGTGGACCAGCCCCATCCAGCGCGGCCAAGCTGGTGGAGAACACATCCCTGCCAAAGTCAGGAGTCGGAGGACCAGCAGAGGTGGTCACCCCAACAACTAGACCCCTGCCAATGGAGGATGTGCAGGCACCTCTGAGAAAGGCATGAGCACAGTGGCACCGGGGGATCCCATCGTCCAGGAGGCCACCGTGGTTGCAGAGGCAGTTGGCATTAAGGTGATGGCAGGGTCGACGTAGGAGGCGTCAGGCCTCGGGGTTGTCTGCATGACAGGGGCAAGCATCGGCCGATGGGAAGGAGGACCCTGGACTAGGTGTGTCTACCATGTGGCAGTGGTTGGCCAGCAGATAGGTGCAGAGAGGCGGCGGCTGGAGAGGGCATGGCTCACAATGGTCAGGGCGGAGAAATCCATGCACCGGGCATTGAGGTGGGCAGGGTTCATTGAGGAGACTCGCAAGGAGTTGGTGGCGACCATGGCGACATCCCTGCGAGCTGAGGACACATCCCAGGCCCGCCTCCGGGACATCAACATGGAGTTCGATGATGCACTGGCCAAGAACATTAACATCAAGAAGTGAGCCATAGTACTAGTCTGCCGCCATTGTATACAGTTAATTAGGCTTAGGTTTCCTTTTGTTTCCTTTTTATTTTGGAGTTGATGGACTTTGCTCCACTTTTTGTACATAGTTGTTTTTCTGTAGGTATTTTGGTAGGTTTCATTTGGTTTTAGGATCATGGACCCTGAGAACTTCATTGTATATAGTTGTGGAACTGTGGACATTTTTATTTTCAGATTTTTCACACCCATGCTGGAATGTTTTTTTTTCATTTACCCTTTGGATTATGATTTTCATTTTTCGGGACATGGACCACTGGGATGTTTTTGTTATTTATTGATGACATATTTTTTGGAATTGCCATTTCAGTTCTGTTCACTTTTATTTATCCTTGTCATTTTTGTTTTCGTTTGTGAGATTTCTTTTAATTTAATACATTTTCATCTGTTCATATATTTCAGTTGTGTGCTCTCATTGGTTTGGTGCATGTGTCAGTCATCATTGGTTCAGTCATGTGGCGGTCGTGTGTGGCCATGTTTGACAGGTCTTTGTGTGCATGACATGCCATGGGGCCTGTACTGGGAAGTGGGGACAATGGATGGGTGTGGAGTTGCACTGTGGGGGGCAGTGTGGGTCGTATTTGGGTGGACATTTGGTACAAGCATGTATGTTGCGTCAATGTGTTGGTCGGGTGGACATGAGTCGGGGCCTGCTGGCAGGTTGCCGTCACTGGTGGGGGTTGGGGTGACATGAGTCGGGGCCTGCTGGCAGGTTGTCGTCACTGGTGGGGTTAGGGGGACATGAGTCGGGTCCTGCTGGCAGGTTGCCGTCAGTGGTGGGGAGTGCGGGGCATGAGTCAGCACCTGCCGGCCGGTGCCTGTCACTGGTGGGGGGGCATGAGATGGGGCTCACAAGTGCATGGTGCCATGTGGGCTGACTGTGGGGCATGGTCACTGGTGTAGGGGGGTCCCTTGTGGTGTGGGCTGCCTGCAGGGCATGCTCAGCGGTGATGGAGTGCCTGCGGGCATGGTCAGGGGTGATGGGCTGTCTGCAGGGCATGTTCAGGGGTGTTGGGTGGTCGCCTATGGTGTGGGCTGCCAGCAGGGCATGCTCAGGGGTGTTGTGTGGTCCCCTGTGGTGTGGGCTGTCTGCGAGGCCTGGTCAGGGGTGATGGGCTGCCTGCGGGGCATGGCCAGGGGTGTTGGCTGGTCCCCTGTGGTGTGGGCTGCCTGTGGGGCATGGTCAGGGGTGTAGGGGGATCACCGGTGTGAGTGTGTACCCCACTCGCACCAGCGAAATCACGTGAAGAGCACACTCGAGTACCCCGGAATCCTCGTACCACGCTCACGCTGGCAAAATCACGCGAAGAGCGCACTCGTGTACCCTGGAATACACGTACCCCGATCGCGCCAGCAAAATCATGTGAAATGCGCACTCGTGTACCCCAGAATACACATAAATTGCTCGCACCAGCGAAATCACGTGAAGAGCACACTTGAGTACCCCGGAATCCACGTACCACGCTCGCACCGGCGAAATTGGGTGAAGAGCACACTCGCATACCCTGGAATACACATACCCCACTCGCACCAGCGAAATCACGTGAAGAGCACACTCGAGTACCCCGGAATCCACGTACCACGCTCGCGCCGGCGAAATAACCTGAAGAGCACACTCGTCTACCCCGGAATACACGTACCCATCTCGCGCCAGCGAAATCTCGTGAAGAGCGCACTCGCGTACCCCGGAAAACACGTACCCCGCTCGTGCGAGCGAAATCGCATGAAAAGCACACTCGTGTACCCCGGAATACACGTACCCCGCTCACACTGATGAACCCGCGTGGAAAGCGCACTCCCGTACCCCCAGATTCACACACCCATGTGGTGAGGAGCCACATGCACCACCTGCAGGCAGCCCACACCACAGGGGACCCCCCTACACTCCTGAAAATGCCCTTCAGGCAGCCCATCACTCCTGACCATGCCCTGCAGGCAGGCCACACCATAGGGGACAACCCAGCACCCCTGACCATGCCAAGCAGGCAGCCCTCACCACAGGAGACCACCCAACACACCTGGCCATGCCCCACAGACAGCCCGCACCACAGGGGACCATGCAACACCCCTATCCATGCCTCGCAGGCAGCCCACACCACAGTGGACCCCCCCTACTCCCATGTCCATGCCCCGCAGGCAGCCCATCATCCCTGTCCATGCCCCACAGGCAGCCCTCACCACAGGGGAACACCCAACACCTCTATCCATGCCCTGCAGGCAGCCCACACCACAGGGGACACCCCTACAACCCTGACCATGCCCCACCATCATCCCACACCACAGGGGACCACCCTTCACCCCTGTCCATGCCCCACAGGCAGCCCACACCACAGGCCGTTTTAGATGCAATTTGCCTGGTGCAGGTGGGGTACACGTATTGCAGGGGGTGTGTGAGGAGATTTTCATGCGATTTGGCTGCCCGTGCACAGTACGTGTATTCGCGGGGTTACGCTAGGCCTTTTCCATGAGATTTTGTAGGCGCAAGCAGGGTACGCGTGTTCAAGGGCGTGCGCGAGTCGATTATTTTGCATTTTTGCTGCCGCAAGCGAAGTACACATATTGAAGGGGGTGTGCGGGGAGATTTTCAAATTTTTTGGCTGCCGTGAGAGGGGTCTGCATAATCAAGGGGGTGCGCAAGTACATTTTCATGTGTTTTGGTTGCCGCGAGCGGGGTACGCATATTGTACGCGATTACAGTGTAGGGGGCCTGCAAGCTGGTCAAGGGTTAGCATGGCCATTTGCACCATATTTGGGATTTCTATGGGGTTTTCTGCTGCAAGGGGCGTTCTTGGGGCATAACTGGCACTGCTGGATGTTTGCTGCGCCACAGCTGCAATTGGCTTGGGAGATCCATGAATACGCAGTGTGCCTGAATACTGTTTGTCGAATGCGGCTGGCACACACTGCCACACACTCCCTCTCTGCACTGAATTCTATGAATTACCCCCTTAGGGTCTCCTTTCCCAGTGTCCAGATATAATTTTTCATCTTCATGTTCTTTTTGGTTCCTTGAAGGTTTTTAAGCACCAATATCTCGGATTTCTTTACGTTTATCTCAAGACTATTTTTATCAATATCATTTCTCAAGGCATTGATTTTTCTTTGGAGGCCGATCCGTGTCATGTCAAGGAGCAAAATGTCATCTGCATATATCATTGTGCTAACATGAGTGCTGCTAATTTTCAGTGGAAAGGAATGAACTTCTGAAACGGGCCTTCTAACGTCTTCAATGAAAAAGTAAAAGAGTGTCGCTCCTAGGGGGCACCCTTGTTTCACTCCTTGTGATGTTCTTATGGGAGCTGTTACATGTCCTGTTGTATCTAACCAAATTTGTACTGATGCCTCAGAATATAGTGCTTTAATGGCAGCAATTAAGCTCGCTGGACAGCCTTCATTCCACATTTTTGCCCATAGGAGCACATGGTCCACATCATCAAAGACGTGGGCGAAATCGATGAAGGCAATATATATTGGCGTCTTCTTCCTTATTGCTTCCATTTCAAGACATTCAGAATTAGCAAGTTTACATTGCAGCCCACTCCTTTGACAAAACCTGTTTCTCTTATAGCGGCACCACCAGCCAGCTTAATCCACGTTGTTAGTTGAGCTAGGAATTGAGTAGCGAAAATGTTCCCCACTGCATCAAGTAGTGCTATTGGCCTATAGTTCTCTGGCTGAAGCCTTGAGCCCTTTTTGAAAATAGGGATACTTATGGCACATTTCCATGTTTTTGGGACTTTCCCATTATTTATTATTACCTTGAAAAGTTGATAACAAATGTCTGCCCATTCCTCTGGATTTCTTTAAAGTATAACGTTCGTCAGACCATCTGGTCCTGGTGCTCGAGATGAACTGAGTTTCTTGATGCTATTATAAATCTCTTCTCTAGTGATGACAATATTCCATGGTTCCACTGTTTGTTCCTCTTGATTTTCACAGAGATATTGTTTTTGGAATAACTCACTATAATGTCTAATCCGTTTTTCTTCAGTCACCACATTGCAAATGCTAGAGATCTGGGGGCATTGTATTTCATTTATTGTTCACCAAAAGTCTCTAAGAATGTCTTTGTGCCAGACAGCTCATCATTCGTTCAGTATCATTTTATTCTTTGGTCATTCTATGCTGTTTTAGCCAATTTTTTTATTTCATTTTTGCCTTCTTTTTTCAATGATCTTTTTTATTTTCTACTCAAGAGAGATTGCTCTATCTCTCTCAGCCTCCTTTGCAGTTCTCTTTTCTTGTTTACTACGTTTGGATCATAGACAGGTTTCCTCACAGCAGCTTTTTGGTTTCCAGAATTATATAATTCTAGTAAGCCATTATATTCTAGGCTGCTCTTCACCTCTTTCGTATGTTGATCTATCAGTGCTTCAGTCAAACTGATAATGTTCTTTCTATTTAACCTTAACCGGTTCCCTTCAGGTTCAGCTTCTACTTTCTGTACCCACCGAGCTCGGGTTTTAGCTCTTTCACTTTCAAACAAGGTTATCAGCAGATTGTGATCACTTTGCACTGTTTTGATCACTTTCAAATCGCAGATCTTAGATGTCATGTTTTTTGAGGAGATCATGTAATTGAGAATGGAGCTTTGATCATCACGTTCCCACGTTGCCTTCGGGGGAATGTCACCCATCATGTTTCACTGAAAATGCCCATACTTCTAACATCTAGCTCTTCAAGAACCACTGTTCATAACTTCTCATTCAGTTTCTTTCCTTTTTGTCCCTTTGGTTCAGATAAGAGATCTATATTATGGTCACCACACAGAATGAAACAGCATTCGCTTCCACAGATGTTATATTATCAAGCAATTCACATATCTGTTCGATGAATTCAATCATGCCTAATGCTTTATGCTGCCAGTAGACAGTCATGATGTTGATTGTTGTCATATCTTTCTCAGAATGATCTCTTAAACCAATTGTGGTCACCTGTATGTATGAAGATGAATTAATTGACTTCAGGATTTCAAATCCACTTTGCCGTTTGATCAAAGTGATCAGTCTGGCCATAGGTCATCCTTTGGTTTGAGTCATCGCAGGATTAAAGGCTATTTCATATCCCTCAACAATGGGCGGGTCTTTCATCCATGTCTCTTGTAGGCATATAATAACAAATGGTAACATGAGCTTTCTAGATCTCCATATCAAATGCCCAAAGCCTTGAGTATTCCAACAGCCTAATGATTTCACTTCATCTTTCTTTAACTCCGGATGTTAACTCTCGTTCTTGGCATTTAAAGAGCCAATGATCCAGCTCCAGTTTTCCTGTCTTGTTTTTAGTTTTACAGTTTTACTACTCGTAGCTGAGTCTTTCCCTTGCTGGTGAGTTTCGATTGTGATTTTGTATTTAAAAAAAAGGTAATCGGCTCGACCCGAACAACTACAGACTACTTTCTATGTGGGATACGACAGGCAAACTGTTTGCATCTTTGTTACTCAAAGAGGTGCAGGTATGGGTTGATGAGGCAAATATTTTGCCTAAATTCCAACGTGGATTCAGAAGAGGCTATTCTACTAGCCATAATCTCATGGTTCTGGATTTATTGCCATCTAGGGCCCGTAGAAGGGGAGAGCCTCCTTTATATGCACTCTATATTGATTTCAAAGCCGCTTTTGATTTGGTCCCTAGAGAACGATTATGGTTAAAATTAGCTGCCCTGGGATGCCCTGCCGATATGCTGTACTACCTCAGATTGCTGCACCATAATACCGCAGTCAGGTTGAAATGAGATGAAGAGGGGCATTTGACTGAAAAAGTGCATCAAAATAGGGGGGTAAAAAAGGGCTGCGTCACTGCTGCTAGAAACTGCCATTCAAAGATCAGGTAGTCTGTCTGCCCTGTCCTGGTGTATGCTGCCGATTTAGTCATCTTCGATCATACCATCAGTGGACTGCGTAGATCCGCTACAGCGCTTTGGGAGTATGCCACTAGTAATGGATTCACCATCAACCTTGATAAAACCAAGGTTTGGAGATTTACTAGTAAAAGAGTCTTGCATGTCAATCTCATTGTGGCCAAAGTCAAGATCTCATATGTGCCGCAATACCGATATCTCAGAAATTGACTTTGTGCCCAGTGGTAACCATGTGGCATACAAACAATCCTGCATTATTCGAGCAGCGCAAGTAACAGCTCCAATTGCAAGTTTTACCAACAAAAAGGGAGGCTTCACGCTATGGGGTACGCGCCAACGTTATTTGCAAGTTTTTATCCCTATGATGACCTATGGTCTAGAAGCTCTTTTTGATTTAGATCTCAATTGGCTCCAGGTCATCGAAGGGAAATGTTGGCGACGTATCCTTGGTTTAACACCAGGAGTACCCATGGCCCTTATACAATTGGAATTGGGAGTGCCCTCACTTAAAGCCATTGTCATGAAAAAGAGATCAGAAGTGGTGTACTCAAAGCTGGTTCAGAATGCGCTCGATAACCGTGTTGAGCTGTGGGATTGGTTTGAGAACTTTGCCCACCTCAACACGCTGAAAAGCTACCAATTTGTCCAATATAGACTATACTCTTTTATGAAACCACAGGCTTATCTTAATCTCTGCCCTTCTAAAAGGCTTCAACGCTTATACTTCTACTCAGAATGGAACAGATTCCGACTCTGATGGTCATGGGTAGAAGAGAGCATATCCCAATGGAACAACGCATCTGCCGGTCATGTAAAGCGAGTAATGCATTAGAGACAGCGAGACATTTGCTAACGCAATGCGGTAGTATGAAAAATATAATTCACAATCACATGTGGAAGTACGCACATGACCTGGCAACAATTAATGATCCATCCTTTTGGCATCATTGCATGAATTCCGAAAGCTTCCGATTGATGACTGCCCTCTATAATATTTGGCTAAAGATTGAAGAAATACTAGGTATTAAGATCTGAATAGCAAGTGGAGTGTAGTGATTGAAATATTATGTGAAAGACTCTGTTGGTGCTGATCTGTAGTGGCAGATTGAGAATTACATATATTTCATGGTCTGAAGGTAGGGCAGACAATTGATTTGATCCTGCTTGATGTGCCATTAATTGTATGATCTCAGTGATTCTGTTGGTTGACCGTCTAATCTGTGCCCACTTGTATAAATGAGGTTGAAGGTTAGTTTGGGTTTTTTGCTTTCTTTATCTCTCCTTTTCTCTTCTCTTTTATTCATTATGAACATTATGAACATTTATTTTTATGTATTTTATAGGTATTGATTGAATGCTTTTCATGAATGTTATGCTATTGTTTGTATTTTTTGTGTATTGTATATTATATAGTATATGCATAAGCTTAGAACATGTGTAAAGTTTATTATGCAAACTTTATCACATTAAATAAATTATTGTGATTTTGAACTGTTTTTTTTAGTTGATTAAATTGCATGAATTCTTTGTGTGCCTCCTCATGTTCATCAATTTCATGCTATTTACTTTCGATGAGCTCCTTTGACTCTCCTGGCGATACTAAGTGCGCCAATGGCATCGAGGAAACATGCCCTCTTCTAACAGGCAGCTCCTTTCAGACTCTTTCATTAGCTTTCTTTGCTGTCATCTCAGTCACATTGAACCCTAAATCCCAAAGGTCCTGGTCATTGATGAATATAAGGTTGCCGATAATTTTTGACTGCATGTGAAGCACTACTCTGTCCAGTGAAGAATCTTCGATGAATTCCACAGTTTGTATATCATCAGTCGAGATCTGTTTCATGGCTGGTACATGGTGAAGCAGTTGCATTAAACCTGTTCATAGTCAATCCATCGTTGACTAATTTGCTTCTTTCCAAGAGTATACACACTGCCACATCACTGCACCACCCTTTTTGCAAGATCTTTTCCTTATTCAACTCTTTAAGTCATTGAACAATTCTCCACGATTTGTTATCCTCACAAATGGAAGGTTTTAATTTCTTAGCCACCTGTTGGGCAGCTCTTTTCGGGTAATCTTTGTTCTCAACGTCCTTTGACTGCGCTGCATTCACAGATATCTTTTTAGCCATGCCTGCTGACAAGAAGCCTAGTGCTTTATGCATTCCCGTCTTTCTTCGATCTTCGATTATTTTAAAGTCATAAAGATCCTTTATGGCAGTATTCTGGCTGGGTGCACCAGACACTACTTTGATGGGTGAAGGATCAAATACCACCCTTTTGCAAACTTGTTCTTGATGCGTGCCGACTGCTGGCTTTGTCTTTACTTCCACCTCCACTTCCGCATCAGATGATGAAATAGATCCATGTTTTGAACTCTCATCAAGTGATGCATCTTCATCTTCTTCATCCGTAATGTCGTATGTAGACATATTTAATAGGTTGGCCTTTGTACCGGCATCATCCATGTCATTGCAAACAGCTGACATATTCGACAGCAGACTGACCACCGGAGTCAGAGTTTTATCTTTGACTTCTTTGTAACCAGCTCTTGACTTTCTTTCACTTTCTCAACCGTAGTTTGAATCGTCACGTTCAGGCCTTTCAGTTTTCTCAAAAACTTACAAGCATTTCTAGCATTTGAGGTCTTGCATTTCGCAATGTTTTTAGTTTTTTTCAATCTTTTTCCACCTGCTGATGTGTCATTTGCAGCATTTGTTGGTTTCTCTATGACATTTTTTTCAAAAATGGGATAAGTCTCTTTTGCAGTAGGAATCTCAGGTTCGGTGCCCGACGGTGTAGTGTCCTTGTCATTTACTTGATTGTCCTCTATTTCAATCACTTCTGGCTGACCACCAATGTCAACTTGGGGCTCATCTTTAGAGCTATCTTATCTCATGATCTCGGGGCTCCCGTTTCAGGATCAACAGAGGTACCCTCCACCTCTTTAGACATGGTGGGCAACTCCAAGAGGGCATTTTGAATCACCTCGCACCACAGGAGATTGGCTTTCTCAGGGCCAGTCGAGACAGAGTCTGCGCTACTTGGGCCGGTCCGTGGGCGAATCCCACGCAGTGCCTCAATCTTATCAGTATTTGTCTTTAACCCACATCTATGGTCTAGACAGCCTATTCGCCCTGGGTTCTCTCATGTACTGGCATTCACCTTAGCTTCAAGTCCATATTCTCCTCAGGTGCTTTATCCTCAACCATCTGCTTTTTCTTTAGAAGCGCAAGAGCCTCTGTAGCCAACTCTGCTAATAGTTTCTTATCCTCTACTGATGTTTTTAGAGCATCTCTTACGATATTCGCAGACATCTCATCTTTATAACTGTCCATTTGTATCTGAGACTTAAGTTCTTGCCTATCCATTTCTACTTTTACCATTTTTGCGTTCACTAATGCAATGAGAGTGTTCTGATCTCTATAGCTTTTGTTGAACTGCTCATAGATTTTAGCCAGAGGGGTAATTGCTTTTGTTGTTGCTGACATTAGGAACGGCTTTAACACATTGATTATGCTTTCAATTGTTTGTTTAGTACAACCTGGCTGGTACCATTCTTTTCTACTATTTTTCAACTTTATTGAGCCCAGACGGCTGGGACTCCTATGATTTTTTGCAGCTTGCGGTGAGTTTCCATCAGAATCTTTGAAAGATGAGCTCTCTGTGGAAGATTCTGAGGTCTCCAAATGTTTTTCTTTTCCTATAACAGTCCTCCACTTATTATACAAACTTGTTGCTTCTTTCCTTATAAATCTTGTTTTGAACAGCAGACAGAAGACAAAGGCCTAGAATCAAGTCCCCTTCTTTTCACTGGTTGTTTTTGCTAAAAGTACTGTCTGTTTTTTTCATCTTCACTCTCTTAGTTATTCAAGGCTTGGGAGGGGTTACGGCCAATAGCTCCTGTCAACATTCCCTCAACCTCAATATGTATAGTCCGACTCAACTCATTCAAAACTCTCGCATTTTCTTTTGTTTTTCACAGCCTATTCTCTGGGCTGCTAGTTCTTCTTTATTTTCATTTATTTGTTTGCTCATCTGTATGAGCTCATGTAGGAGACTGTCAGCGACCGCCACAGAGTTTCTCCATTCGTTAGGATCTGTGTCTTTGTCTTTGGAGTTCAATAGACACTGTCTATTTTCAAGCTTGTTACAAAACGAAAGCCGCGTCTGAAAATCTCCATCAGCTGGACTTTGATTGATAATTGGGGGACCAAGTTCGTTAGAGCTTTCCTCCTCTGTGTTAACCTCTCTCTGTTGGGAAACTTCATTATAGCTTTCCTTAAACACAGCGTCTTCCTCATTATCATGACAATCTCTGATGTCATAAGTAAACCTCAAGGCATTGCTCGCTCGTTTGGATCCTAGCGGGATTGAGCTCAATTTAGCAAGCAGCAAGTTGGATGAGCCCATTTGTCAGCCCTCCATATTGCCATCGGGCAGCTTGATACTTGGTTTACTCGCTGCAATATTAGAAATATTAGCGGCTCTGCTCGCAACTTCATGCAGCCTTTGATCGTTGATCAAGTCCTTGGCACGTGTGAGCATACAAGTCTTGTCGATTTTTCCAGCATTAGGGCTGGGCTCCCATTCCACCAAGGCCGGCATTGGTAAACTTGCTTTCAATACCGGCAAGGCGACCTGGCACCTTTCACTTTAACTTTCATTTTAATTTTTATCTTCAGTCCTTGCGGTTTCCGCCATTACCACAACCTCATGCCCTCCCACAGCGATATGATCGTCATTCACCTCACCCCCACACACTCAAACACTTGCTTGCTGGCTGGTTTCTTGCAAATGGAGGGGCCAAGTTTGTTTCCTCGATTGCTCAAAAGGTGGAGTCGGCAGAGATGCTGACGCCGGAGCAGTGTCACAGCGTCTCAGCTGTGCTTGCGTCAGTGGTTGCTTTCTCAGCTCCATTTATCTCAGTTTCTTCAAGCGGATTCCGGAGGAGGGAGGCGGGAGGATGAATGAGTGGCTACTCGCCACCCATACTACATGTAACACAGAGAACACTCCAACTCACTCTGCGATGCTCTGCATCAGAGTTGAGGTTTTTAAGTTTACGCCTCCTCAAACCAATGGAAATGTAAACAAAATCCCCTGGTGCAATCCACAGAGAGATTCGAACACACAGAAAACTCAGACTCTGAATTAGCACTCACCCTTTGACCCTTCGCAGCACCAACTAATCTTGTGCTCTTAAAAAACAGCTTGTTCATGAAACGGTCACACACTTAGCCCCAATCACCTCCCCCACAAAGCTCTGACCTCTTTGATATCGTCTTCTTTTTGTTGGACTTGTCCCTGCATCCTTCAGATCTTCCACTGTCTTACCCCTTTGGTAGAAACCTTAAGCTGAGCCAAAAGTCCCATTGAACTATCGCCAAGTTTCCCTCCTTACATATTATTTGAAGGCCCTTTAGTAGGTGGTCTTCAACCGGATCATTAAATATTATGAGAACCTTGGGAATCCACTTCAGTCTGTCTTTCATAGTAAACATTCTATAGAGACTGCATGCATGCATGTGTGCAACATTATCCCTGAAGCTCACCAATCCAATGTTCTTCTATACTCATCCTTTTAGAGCTCTCTGCCACTTTCAATACTGACAACCACTCCTTTCTTTTCCTCACTCTCCTGGACCATGGATTTTGCAAAACTTCTCTAGTCTGCACAGCCTCGTACTGGAAGTTTGCAGCTTTACAATCTATTGGTGTGAGGAATTCAACCATCCGCACGGTGGGTGTGCACTTGCCGGGGCTTTTTTGAAATTTTATATGAAAATGAATGATGGTAGATCAGCCTCTGGAAAATTTGTGGGGCTAATCTGCATACATTTTCCAATGCTCACCGCACGACATACACATAGACCCGTGTACTCTGGCTTGACAAAGCCTACAGGCACAGTCCTCCTTGTCATATTTAGTTGGCATATGACAATCAGTATTACACCTTGTCTCTCAGAAGGGGGAGGGCTCCATGGATACACCCTGTCCCTTGTCAGTTCTGCTGGTGGCAGCCTTGCATACTAAACAGAGTTAATTCAGTCAGACACACGAGAGGCCCTGTTGCATGGCTAACAAAAGATAGGAAAACCCCCAACAACCTTTGATATGCACAGTGTCAACCTGAAGCCAGCTCCCACCCATCAGTATCAAGGGAAGTGAAGTATCATATCTGGTACAAGTATTTACAGTAGGCAACCCCCACAGGGTGACACCATTCAGATGGTAGGCGTATGTGATTTGATGGAGAAAGAAAGTCTGTTCTTGCCAAAACTTTGAGAGTGACCTGTGTATAATCTGGAACCACAGAGAGCTCAAATACCAGAGAGCCCCTTTGATCCACAACAGACAGGAAGATGGGTGGGACTTAGTAGTACATATTTTCACCCCTTTAACTGTTCTGTTGCAAACCACTCTGGTTATGACCTCATGCATAACAGAAGATTGTTGGTGGGGACCCTGTATTGGTTCTTTAAGGTAGGATTAGCCTACACCAATAACCGAGGCCTATTTGGCTATAAAAGAAGTTTGAGCCCCACTTTTAGCAGATCATCTGAAGACTTTTCAAGGAGTAACAATAAGAACTCATGTAAACCCTGGATGAAGGTACAGTCTGCCTTACAGCTTCCTCCAGTGAAGGAAGGCCAGGATTTCCAAGAGAGAAGCAAGATGCCTCCCCTAAACATCTCCCAGGGAACAGAGGGAAATACCAAATCCAGAGGACCCTCCAGCAGCTCCCGAACTGGTAGGTACCCAGCCAGCACACAGCATGCCTTGCTAGACTCTGCAAGCAAGCTAAGCTTCCTAGGTGGGAAGTGTCAGAGAGTCTCTGAACCAAACCAAGGACAAGGCCTTGCATACAACACTCTCTTCAGCTTTGGGCCATCTGCCTTAAAGTAGGACACGAGCCCAGTGATGAAACTCAGAGAAGGTGGGTGATGGGCATCAACCAGCGTCTGCCTTAAAGGGCATATTCGAGCCAGTCGTGCCTCTGGAGATGCAACCAACTGCACTGCTCACTGTTGTCAGGGGCTAGTGTGGCAACCCACAGGTCCCATGCCTCAGCACAGTCTCTAAGTGGCCCAGTAATTGTTCCGGCTGTTACCGAGGTAGTGGTTAAAAAGCTTGTGCTGGAAAAGAGGAGACTAGCACTAGAGGAACAGAAACTGTGGGACATGGTCACTATAAAGCTGCCCAAGTTGATGCTTGAAGAGAAGAAGGAGGCCAACAGATCCACCTCTAGTGAAGGTAGCAGTAGTGGTTCAAACCAGAGTGCCTTGGATAAGCCACATCGTGCCTCATTACAACTCAGGCAGTAAGTTCCCTACTTTATCACCATGGTGTAAACTTTGTTTACACCATGGTGGATGGCGGATTTACCGCCCCATTCCAAGGTGAGTGGGGCGGTAAATCCCCATTCCCCATTTACCCTTCCCCATTTTTGCCCCATAGGGCATAATGGGAGTGGGGAAGGCGCTAATTACGGCACCGTAAATTACGGTGCCGTAATTAGCACCAAGGCGGGTTAGCGCCTTGCATTTTAACGCCTGCTAAAAGCAGGCGTTAAAATGGTAATCAGGCGTTAAGGGTTTAATGGCGCCGCAGCCTTTTACGGCGCTGTTAACCCCTTAACGCCAGGGTTGTAATGAGGCCCATCGTCACATCCCCAAAGACCTAGTGAATGCTTACAAGGTGGTAAAGGATATTTTTGACTGGTTTGACGTGTTCAAGCTTGATTTTCAGCTCTAGGAGGTGGACAAGGTACTGTGGGGTGCAGCTCTGATGAGTCGCTTACCAACACCAGGGACTGGTGCAATTCTTCAGTTAACTCCTGAGGAAAGGCCCATTTATGAGAGCATGAAGGCGGCCCTCCTCAGGAAGTTCTGTAAAACCCCAGAACAGCATCTTAAGAGCTTTCAGAGAGCTCAGAAAGAAAAGTAGGCAGACATCGGAAGCATTCACAAACTTGTCATTGAAATATCTGAGCAGGTGGGTGGCTGGTAACAAAGTTAACACATTTAAAGGGATGTACAATTTGATTCTGGGTAGGCATGTATTGAAGAATTGTGAGGTTGACCTACAGCAGCATCTTGTGGACAGGACTATTCCAGATCCCAGGGAACTTGCAAAGGCTGCCGACAGGCTTGTGAGTACTTAAGTCTAGGAAAAGGCTCAGACGAGCAAACCCAAACCGGAAGAGACATTTTCAGAAAAAAGAGTAAACAAGGATGGGACGGGCAAAGGTCCAACCCAATCGTCTTTGAAGTCTGTTCCCCAAAAGAATGAAGGGAAATCCCAAAACTTCAATTCAGCAGTCCACACTGAAAAGAAGAGTGCAGGCACCCATAACAATGGGACACCTACGCTCTCACCACCCAAAGGTTGTTTCGTGTGTAAGGAGCTGGGCTATAGAAAAGGGGATCCTGCTTGCAAGGACTTACCCAAGCAAGCAATAGAGAATGGTGGACTCGTGGAAGAGGGCATCATTAGTGTGGGCCTCCTAGAGGAGTATTTCTCACTAGGCCAAGTAGTGGCCCAATGTGGATTGGTTAAACTGATTGAGAACGGTTCCTGGCCTCTAGAAGAGATCACAGTTCCCAATAATGCTCAACTCTATCTACAACATGTGTATATGAATGGACACAAAACTCCTGCAGTGGAGTTATTACCCAGCAGTGGGTACAGTCAGGCTAGTATATTGATAGGCCTTATTGTAGCATCAGTGGGTTTGACGGAAAGAGTAAGTGTCCCTTGGCGATAGTAGAGTTCAGCTGGTGAGGTGAAATGACACAGTGCTGAGTAGCAGTGAAAGACTCCATCCCTGTTCCTGGTCTGTTGGGTAATGCTTTTCCTGATCCCAAGATAGTTGCATCGGCTACCTGATCTAGGGCCAAAGATATCACGATATTGAACACCCTCAGAGCCCTCGGGGCCTAGAGTGGCTCCAGAAGTTGGTGGAAGGACCAGTGTGGCCAGTAGACCCTAGTCCAGTTCCACAGACTGCTGAGTTGACTACCCCTGTGGTAGAGGGGCCAGTAGCCATTGAGGGCCCTACTTTGGTAGCAAGGGACTCAGTGACTTCAGAGTTTCCTGGTGCAGTGCAGGAACCTGAGGTGGAGGAAGAGGTGGGTGCCCCCAATCATTACAGTCCCTCTGTAGTCCATGGAGCAGGCTCTCAATCATTACTTTCTCTATCATAGCTAGTGGAGCATACTCTCAGTCAATACTTTCATTCAGTAGCCAGCGGAACATGCTCTCAATCATTTCTGTCACTATGTAGCTAGTGGAGCTGCCTATCAATCATTACAGTTACTCTGTAATCCGTGGAGCAGGCTCTCAATCATTACTTTCTCTATCATAGCTAGTGAAGCCTACTTTCAATCAATACTTTCATTCAGTAGCTAGCGGAACATGCTCTCAATCATTACTGTCAATGTGTAGCTAGTGGAGCAGGCTCTCAATCAATGTTGTCTCTCTGTAGCTATTGGAGCAGTTTCTCAATCATTAGTGCCACTCTGAAGCTAGTGGAGCAGGTTCCCAATCATTACAGTCGCTCTGTAGTCCGTGGAGCAGGCTCTCAATCATTACTTTCTCTATGTAGCTAGTGGAGCATACTCTCAATCAATACTGTCATACAGTAGCTGGCGGAATATGCTGTCAATCATTACTGTCACTATGTAGCTAGTGGAGCAGGCTCTCAATCATTACAGTCACTCTGTAGTCTGTGGAGCAGGCTCTCAATCATTACTTTTTCCATGTAGTTAGTGGAGCATACTCTCAATCAATACTGTCATTCAGTAGCTATCGGAACATGCTCTCAATCATTACTGTCACTATGTAGCTAGTGTAGCAGGCTCTCAATCATTACAGTCACTCTGTAGTCCGTGGAGCAGGCTCTCAATCATTACTTTTTCCATGTAGCTAGTGGAGCATAATCTCAATCAATAGTTTCATTCAGTAGCTAGCGGAACATGTGCTCAATCATTATTGTCACTATGTAGCTAGTGGAGCAGGCTCTCAATCATTACTGTCACTATGTAGCTGGTGGAGCAGGCTCTCGACCATTATTGTTACTCTGTTGCTATTGGAGCAGACTCCCAATCAATATTGTTCGAGGATCACTGCTATACACTGCTATACACAGCCAGGGGCCATACTCTTGGCTGGATCTATTACTTTTGCTGAATCCATTACTCTCCCCCCTGTACTGGAGGAGCCGCTATACCATAACTGCGCCGCAAGAGCACAGGTTTGATAACTTGCTGAGGTACATCGCACTCCAGTGATCTATGTGTTTGTTTCTATTCTTCGTAATGCGCCACAGTGCCATTTACAAGAGTCCACAGATAGTAAAAAGAAGCAAATAGAACAAATGACTAGTAAATACACGTGTCAAAAAATATGTAATGGTGTTATTAAATGTATCCAATAACTTCATTTAAACACCAGAGCAATACAATGGTAAAGCAGATCCTCATGAATTGTCACTGTTAATATTTGCCTAGGTGTCAATTTCGGCAACGTGGATTTTTTTTTTTTGAAGTAGCAGACAGTACGAGCTGAACAACTTGTAGAGACTTCTAATTTTGGCAGATAAGGCATAGTGAAATGCCAGGGAGCACACACTTTGGTTAAGGGGCAAAGCCGGGAGTTGAGACCAGTCAGGCACTTGAAGACATCTCTTCCCAGATGTAAATTGTAGAAATATTACTTTCAAAAGGTATTTTTGAAACTTTGGGTTAAAAACACCATCGGACTGGGGAAGGCATTGCAAAAATATGGTGATTGTGTTTTGCTAACTGAAGCTAACTGCTACTTTTTTACAGAAGTTTCACAGTTGTTTTGTTTGTTTGTGTGTAGTTATTTGCCCTATTTAATTTCAGAAGCGACAAATCAAAATTTGCCTGTCAAAAGAAATAAACTCCAAGCAGGCTCCAAGGATGTGATGTCAAGGCAGGTACTGGGCAGGATTGCCTTATAGTGTGACAGAGGGCCTCATTACGAGTTTGGCGGTAGCCGTGCCCTTATTAAGGGCACGACTACCGCCAAACTCGCTATCGGCCGCGGCACCCGCAAATTGGCCATTAACGGCCCATTACAAGATGAATGGGCCGGTAATTGCCCATTCGCGGGTGCCGGTGTGGGAGCATGGTTGCACCGGCACCGCTAATAACGGTGCTGGTGCAATCACGAGTCTGCTCGCGGGTGCCGGTCTGCACGCCTGGTCAGACCACGCGTGCAGTCCGGCACCGGCAAGCCGAACTCGTAATGTGGGGCAGAGGTACCAGCGACGTTGTTGCCTTTCCGCCACATTCGTAATGAGGCCCACAGTCTATTTACTTGGGAGATTTTGAGGCAGTGAGTGTAAGCAATTTTGCAGGTCTTTAAACAAACGTCAACAGCATTAACAAGGCTCATGGTGGCCTAAGAAAAAGCTGGGTGCGGAATACTATATACATCGGAGGGTTTGGGTTGATTACATTGAATCAACTTGGTCGTAGGAATTTTTTTTTTACAGATAGTTTTGCGCATATGTTTGCAGGGGTAGAGCTCCCCGCAGCCCCTTCCCATAACCATTGATTATATCGCTAAACGCACCTCCCACATATATATGCAGCAAAATGCGCAATAAACATTGCGACCAATTCAGACATGCAGTAATCAACCATTCTTCACAGCAGCTGGGTACACAGGGCCAGAGGGCACAGTGCCACCGGTTCTCCTAAAAAAAAAAGAGGGCATGAGTGTCATTTTGCCCATGTGGAGATGCTACAAAGTATTTGCATGGGGCAACAAAAATGAAAAATAAATCCGGATTGAGTGCCATGCTCCTGCGGTCGGTTCTATGTTCATTCATCCCCGTTTTATTTTTGCAGAGTTATTTTTGGCAAAACACTCTGCAGAAACAAAATAGGGGATCACAGAACATCGTGCTGCTCCTGCTGGGTTCAGGCTTGGTCAAGTATTAAAATGCATCTTGCAAAATTATCAAGTGCTGCTCACTTCAAAATGAGAAGGGGGCCT
Source organism: Ambystoma mexicanum (assembly GCF_040938575.1). Lineage (NCBI taxonomy): Eukaryota > Metazoa > Chordata > Amphibia > Caudata > Ambystomatidae > Ambystoma > Ambystoma mexicanum. Next base: position 1,152,331,633 of record NC_090926.1, on the reverse strand, counting down.
CATCAATGTACTCCCTGAACGTACATTGGAGGAGGTGAGCAGGCCACAACTGTTTGACAGGGTGTGGGAATTGAAGGTGGAAGCGGGGAGTCCAATAGCAAAATGTTGCAATCACAACTGAGCAGGTTGGGGGACTGTAGCTGAGATGTTGTTTATAACCCTCCTGTAAATCATATGGCTTTTTTTTTCCTATTTCTGCCTCAAAATGTGCTGTAAAATGTGGTGTTTCGAATGTGTGTTGCTTCAGCTCCCTCGCTTCACTCGTGTGGGAACCTCTGCCCCATATCAAAAATCAAAATGTAACGCCTATGAATATACGCGCACAAACGGGCTGATTCATGGAACTGTGATCAGAAATCCTGTAGGGGCTGCGTGCCGAGAATGACACTGCACGAGCCTGCATGCTGAAAAAAATACACGCGCCCAGCGTATTCATGGAATTTACTGCGCAAAGTAATCATATTTGCATGTCACTCCTAGAATGCCCCCGACACGCCCACACGCAAAGCATAAACAGCCAGAGCATCTACCTCCCCCAGGCCTGAATAGACGCACCCTTCGAACAGTGCATGGGTTACCCCGCAAGCAAGCCTGCATCTCGGGGCCCTGCAACTGTTGCTGGCACCCCGACAACATGCGTATGAAAAATCATAACTCAGTCTGAACTCGGAAAATCTGTGTGTGAACCCCAATAAACCTTTCCTCTACCCTACTACACCACATATGCGCACCCCTAACTTAGATCAGAACCCTGGTTGTGTACATGCACCCCTAAATCCAACATACAAACACACGTCCGTGCTGTGAATCCTATGCACAAGTGTCCTTACGCCTGCCTTCGGGTGGCGTAGGGATCAAGGGATTTGCGTAGCCATTTCTATGCCGAGAGGCTGCGTGGGTGTTTCCATGAATACGGGTCGTTTGGCACAAATGTGGGCACGCAAGGGACTGCCTGCAGGCCGTTCCTCCTAACGGCCACCTCTTCTCATGTTCTTCTCCATTTTTTGTGTTCCAGCCCTTCCCAGCCCTATGTGCAAGCCACGCCCACACTCTGTACAAAAAACAATGGGCCTCATTACACGGATGGCGGTAAGGGTTTTGTATTTTACCGGTACCAGTAAATCCTTACCGCCTTACTACGAGGTCCCTTTGAGGGCTAGGGAATTTAACACCTGCTTTTTGCAGGCGTTAAAAACCAACTCGCAAAGGGACCAGGGAGCTAATTACGGTTCCGCAATTTGCGGTACCGTAATTAGCACCTTCCCCATTCCCATAGAGCCCTATGGGGCAAAAATGGGAATGGGGAAGGTCAATGGTGGAAGGTGGAATTGCCGCCCCGCCAACCTTGGAATAGGGCGGTAATTCCCCTTTCCACCAAGGCGGTGCTAATAGCGCCATGGTTGACCGCCATCCGTATAATGAGGCCCATAGTAAGGTAATCACATAAATATATACATCCTTATTGAAAGATGTTAGGCAAAAAGTGTGCCATTGTGGCATTAGTCTCCCTCAGCTTGAATGGGAGACTACAAATACCAGAATGCAATTTAGCAGAAGGCAAAATGTCCTTTGAGTTTTGAAAATGTACTTCCAAGACTTAAAGCGGCTCATTACAAGTTGGGTAGTGTGGGCAGAATGCAGCGGTTTTACCTTATAATGCCACCTTACTGCACAGCCTAACTATAACTTTGTGGAAAGTTGGAGGATTCACCTCCAGCTATGAGCTGGAGGTAAACTTACCAGCTTTCTGCCATATTTCGGAGGAATTACCGCACCGGTAATTCTGCAAAAAATCCTGCATAGACTCCAATAGACTCCAATTAATGGGGACTAACACCACCTACCGCCACGTGTAATCTGGTGGTAATACCGCCAGACCAAGTGGTGGTAACTGTAATAAAGTTTGGTGGTATATCAGTGGATTTACCATCGAGATACCACAAAACTTGTAATGACCCCCTTACAAAAGGTAATGAGCCTCATTACAAGGTTGGTGCTAACCTATCGGTGACACGGGCGGGTTGCCGCAGACCCTGTTACACTGTTCCCCCTGTCTGATATCCCAGTGCAACCGGGATTTCACAAGTGGTGGCGGAACGGTAAATCCCCATTCTCACTCCATTGGAAAGGGGACACTGAAGCACCGGCACCATTGCTAACGGTGCCAGCGCAGGTGCTTCAGTGAGAGAGCCTGAAAACCCAGCATGTTAGGCCTGCCGGGGTATCCGTGCCCCTACTGGCCTTCTCATAGTATGGCGGTCCGGAAAGGGTGCTGGTATGTGGCTACAGGCCTCCTTATTTCCGGACCACCATACCTGGAATGGGGCCCAATAGTGAAAGGGTTACCTGTTTGTGTTTCAATATTTGACGCATTTAGGCTTTATATATGGTGTGATGAAAATATTACATTCTCCAAAAAATAAACACCTTTTGCTGTTAAGTGGCCTGGAGGAGGGTGTTGATTTAGGCAGCTAACTGATGCTTTATGTGTGCTTTTAGACTAAAAATGTCCCTTTACCTTGCTTAACATGGAAGTGTCTTGCCCAAAGAAATGGTCTCTTAAATGAGCCATGATGTATGAATTGCTCCTAGTTTAAAAGCTAGGCTAGAACCAAGTAATTAATACGCCATAATTCTGGGGGATGAAGCTTTTGCTGGCCCACTGGGAGGAGGGTATTTTTCTAAAGAGCATCACAGGAGCTTGCAAGGTGACACTGTGGCCTCACTCAGTCAAACAGAAAAGTCTGAATCATCCAAGGAGGCAGCACAGATCCTCTTAAAAATAAGGTGACTTGGGGCCTCATTACACGGTAGGCGGTGGACCAAGGTGCTATTAGCACCTTGGTCCATGCCGGTAAAATACCGGCACCGCCTTGGAGGAAAGGGGAATTACCGCCTATTCCAAGGTTGGCGGGGCGGTAATTCCCCCTTCCCCCATTGCCCTTCCCCATTCCCATTTTTGCCCCATAGGGCATAATGTGAATGGGGAAGATGCTAATATTAGCACCCTGGTCCCTTTGTGGGTTGGTTTTTAACGCCTGCTAAAAAGCAGGCATTAAAGTACAACCCGCAAAGGGACCTCGTAATCAGGCGGTAAGGGTTAACGGTCACTGGTACCCTTACCAGTGACCGTTAACCCTTACCGCCTACCATGTAATGTGGCCCTTGGTAAAGTCGATAGCAGGGCCCTGTTCCAGCACACATTAGCACCCTTGGCGGGGGAGCCAGCCAATCAGGAGACTCGCAACGTGGGCTGAAACTGCTAGTGTAAACCCATGTTCCTAGCCACCAATGGGACGATCTCCCACCCGCCATCATCCCCCCAATGACCCTACTGTTTTTTTTCTCCCCCAAGCTCTGCTTAACTGGACCCGCTGCCGCAGCCCCTGCAGCTTCAGTCTCTGCCCTGTTGTTCTGCCATGGAAATGCAAGAGGTGCTCCATACGAAGCCTGCCTTCATAGTCCATGAAGTCATCTTTGGATAGTATTTTCTATCCGTGAACAAGATGCCGGGAGGCGATCCGTTCACAGAAAGAAAATGCTTTCCATTACAAAAAATAATTAAAAAAAACAGAACTACATGGGTGCTAATGGCGATATGCCCAACAATGCTGCAGCACCTGGGGGCATATTGCCTCACAATGCCCATACCTCAGGCCAGCGACTTATCAAGACTTTGCCTCAAGGCGATCTTCATCATAGCAAACCACTTTCAGTGGTGGGTCTGCACGGGAAGGGACATTTCTGATGGGTAGTCACAAGTTGGCATTCCAGGAGGACCGACTCATCCCTTTATCATTCCAAGGTCAATACATTGAGTCATTATAAAGCCTTTCATTAGAGCGCTTAGACGTTGTAGGATTTTAGCATGAAGCACTATAAAGATATTATTATTATTATTATTATTGTTTATTTATAATAATAACACTAATAATAATAGTAGACGTAATAGTTCAGCTTCCCATGCTCTGCTAATTCAAAGGACAGCAAGCCACGCCCATTGTCCTTGATGTGATATGATATGATATGGCATTTATAACGCTCCTATAGACAAGTGTTTCAGCCAACAATAGCAACAATAGTGAAAACGCCAGGATATCTCTCCAGAGAGTGCACCACAAGAGCTGTGAGCAGCAACTTGCAGAACGCGGTCAAGTTGCAGCACTCAGGAGTGATGCTCAGGTGTAAGGAAGAACGCCTTCATCCACCAGCGTTACTCGAGGAGCCAGGGACGTCATTTAGGGGTCGGCAGAGTTGCGACCTCTGAGGTCTCCCTTCCGACCTCTGTGGTCACCCTTGTGACCTCTAGAAAAAAAAAAGTGTATTTTTTTTTTTGTAATGCAAGCTCATGGGCTGTGGCCAGCACCGTGGGGCTCTTTAGTTTTGGAGTGGCTGGCTTTCTTGTTAAAGCCCCTTAAAAAAAGAAGAAAAGGAGTGCCACAAGTCTAACACTTTCAGCACTGACCCTAAATAAGAAAGATTAGGAATACCAAATAACGTGTCTTTCTGGAATTCTATACAGTAATTGCTAGACTCACTAAAGGTTTATTTCAGGCGCACTTCAGGGGGTGAGTCACTGATTTAGTCTCTTCTTAAACACCTCAATTCAGCCTTTCATCTTTCTGAGGTCGATAAATGAGTACCAGCATAGGTTGGGTGATATTGGGTGTATATTTTTTCTATATAAAGCGCTTAAGCGTAAGTGCTATGTAATAAAACAAGATTATCATTTGGTCATGGACGTCTGCTTGCATTCACAGTAATTTGGTAATATGGGCCTATACACACTGAATTTAATGATACATATGGCGACCCATTCTTGTAGGAAATGTACATCACATTATAGTGATATCGCAACCATATTTTTTGTTGTGTACAATGCTATGTGATAGCACTTCTTGTTTTGTCAACGGGTGAAAGGTCGCATGCCATCGCATCCCACAATATCACTTTGGGGTGGGATCAAATGACATCACTTCCTGTGATGCCACCAGGGGGTCAAGGTTCGTGTGATGTCACTTCCGCTACCCCTGGCATTTTGGTTAAATGACGTCCCTGCGAGGAGCACGCATTAAGTCTGTCCCCCATGAGCCAGGAGGTCTGCTTCCCATTGCCAGCATCACATATGAGCTAAGGGGGGCATCCACTAAGGGGGGCAGCCACTCACAAGTAAGGGCCGCATGCCCTCGCCTAGCACTGCCATCCAGAACGAAAGGGGCGTATCGTACATTATTATCATTATTAAGCGAAGGCGTGCACGATTGAAATGGCGTAATTCCCTTTAATGTTCAGCAGGAGGCAAGAGGCTTCAGACAGGAGAAAAACACACAGTAACTGCAGGGGCTGAGCGGCCAAGAAGCTGTGCAGGTTTCCTCGTCCAGCATCAACACTCAGGAGCTAGGGAAATAGTGATTAGTGGTTCTGCTCAACAGCAGGTGGGAGGGGAGAGCCTTAACTAAGAGCAATGGTGAAGGCTTGTACTAGCAGGTCATCACCTGCCCTCGAGACTCAAGAGACCGGATAGCCAGGCAGCATAATAGCCATAAGCTAAACCAGTAAATCCTCATCATAGGCTACTTTAGAGGGAGTGGATTATTGAGAGAAACCACCCTCACTGAAGAGGGTGAGGAGCAAGTCCTGAGCTAACACCACCGCACAAGGCGACGAGCTGCGTGCTTTCCCTTAACAGGATTACTCCTGAGCGAGGGGGAATGACCACGCTTGACCTCGGCGATCGAGTATTAGAAGAGCTCTCTTTATCTAACCCCATTGTTCAAGAGCTAGCAGGAACATCCTCACTAAGCAGGCTTAGCAGAGCCACGCTATCTAACCCCATCACACAAGACCATTTAACACCATTAACTAAGGCCTACAGGAGTTCTCTTCATCTAACCAATCAGCTGGGAGGCCTTTCTCTCATTTAACCTCATTAACCAAGGTTCAAATGAATTATGTTTATCTAACCTACCACTCAAGAGCTAGGAGTACATGCAGGGTCTCATTTAACACCATTAACTAAGGCTTAGAGGAGTTATTTTTATCCAACCCATCCCTCAGGAACTAGGAGGACATTCTCTCATTTAACCTCACTAACCAAGATTGAGATTAGTTTTCTTTATCTAACCCATCACTCAAGAGCTAGGAGGGCATGCTCTTATTTATCATTATTAATCAAGAGTTAGAATAGTTCTCGTGATCTAGTCCATCATTCAAGATCTACAATGGCATAATCTCATGTAACATTATTAACTAAGGCTTAGATTAGTTCTCTTAATCTAACTCGTCACCCAAGAACTAGGAGGGCATGCTCTCATTTAACATCATTAACTAATCGTTAGAGGAGTTCTCTGTATCGTACCCATCACTCAAGAGCAAGGAGGACATGACCTCATTTAACATTATTACCTAAGGCTTAGAGGTGTTCTCTTTATCTCAGCCATTACTCAAATGCTGTGAGGACATGCTCTCCTTTAACATCATTAACTAATGCTTAGAGAAGTTCTCTATATCTAAGCCATCACACAACAGCTGGGAGGGCATGCTCTCCTTTAACATCATTAACCAAGGCTTTGAGGAGTTCACTTTATCTAATCCATCACTCAAAGTAGGAGGGCATGCACTCCTGTAACATCATTAACGAAGCCTTAGACAGGTTCCCTTTATCTAATCCAATGCTGATTATCTAGGGGTCTTGCTTTCATTTAGCATCATTGATTAAGGCTTAGAGCAGTTCTCTGTATCAAACCCATCACTCATGAGATAGGAGGGCATTACCTCATTTAACATCATTAACTACGGCTTTGTGGAGTTCTCTTTATCACCCAATACTCAAGATCTAGGGGGCATGCTTTCATTTAAAATCATTGACCAAGGCGTAGAGGAGTTCTGTTTGTCTAACCCATAATTCATGAGCTAGGAGGGTAGAACCTCATTTTACATTTTTAACTAAGGCTTAAAGAAAGTAGTTCTCTTTATCCAACCCCTACTCGAGCTGGGAGGGCAGACAATATTTAACAGTATTAACAAAGGCTTAGAGGAGTTCTCTTAATGTAACCCATTGCTCAAGAGTTAAGGGGTGAGTGCTCACATATAATCTCTTTACCCAACTTTAAGAGGGTCTCTCTTTATCTAACCCATCACGTAAGAGCGAGGAGGGTATTCTCTTGTTTATGATCATTGACTGGGGCTTAGAGGTCTTATCTTTATCTAACCCATCACTCAAGAGCTAGGAGGGCATACTCTCATTTAACATCATTAACTAAGGCTTAGAGGAGGTATTTGTATCGAACCCATCTCTGTTGAGATAGGAGGGCATTACCTCATTTAACAATATTAACTAAGGCTTAGAGGAGTTCTCTTTATCTAATCCATCACTCACAAGCTGGGAGGGCATGCACTCCTGTAACATCATTAACAAAGGCATAGAGGAGTTCTCTTTATCTAATCCATCACTCAAAAGCTGGGAGGGCATGCACTCCTGTAACATCATTAACAAAGGCGTAGAGGAGTTCTCTTTATCTAATCCATCACACAAAAGCTGGAAGGGCATGCACTCCTGTAACATCATTACCAAAGGTTTAGAGGAGTTCTCTTTATCTAATCCATCACTCAAAAGCTGGGAGGGCATGCACTCCTTTAACATCATTAACAAAGGCTTAGAGGAGTTCTCTTTATCTAATCCATCACTCAAAAGCTGGGAGGGCATGCACTCCTGTAACATCATTAACAAAGGCGTAGAGGAGTTCTCTTTATCTAATCCATCACACAAAAGCTGGAAGGGCATGCACTCCTGTAACATCATTACCAAAGGCGTAGAGGAGTTCTCTTTATCTAATCCATCACTCAAAAGCTGGGAGGGCATGCACTCCTTTAACATCATTAACAAAGGCTTAGAAAACTTCTCTTTATCTAATCCATCACTCAAAAGCTGGGAGGGCATGCACTCCTTTAACATCATTAACAAAGGCTTAGAGTACTTCTCTTTATCTAATCCATCACTCAAAAGCTGGGAGGGCATGCACTCCTGTAACATCATTAACAAAGGGGTAGAGGAGATCTCTTTATCTAATCCATCACAAAAAAGCTGGGAGGGCATGCACTACTTTAACATCATTAACAAAGGCTTAGAGGAGTTCTCTTTATCTAATCCATCACTCAAAAGCTGGGAGGGCATGCACTCCTGTAACATCATTAACAAAGGCGTAGAGGAGTTCTCTTTATCTAATCCATCACACAAAAGCTGGAAGGGCATGCACTCCTGTAACATCATTACCAAAGGTTTAGAGGAGTTCTCTTTATCTAATCCATCACTCAAAAGCTGGGAGGGCATGCACTCCTTTAACATCATTAACAAAGGCTTAGAGGAGTTCTCTGTATCTAAGACATCACAAAAAAGCTGGGAGGGCATGCACTCCTTTAACATCATTAACAAAGGCGTAGAGGAGTTCTCTTTATCTAATCCATCACACAAAAGCTGGAAGGGGATGCACTCCTGTAACATCATTACCAAAGGCTTAGAGGAGTTCTCTTTATCTAATCCATCACTCAAAAGCTGGGAGGGCATGCACTCCTTTAACATCATTAACAAAGGCTTAGAGGAGTTCTCTGTATCTAAGACATCACAAAAAAGCTGGGAGGGCATGCACTCCTTTAACATCATTAACAAAGGCGTAGAGGAGTTCTCTTTATCTAATCCATCACACAAAAGCTGGAAGGGCATGCACTCCTGTAACATCATTACCAAAGGCTTAGAGGAGTTCTCTTTATCTAATCCATCACTCAAAAGCTGGGAGGGCATGCACTCCTTTAACATCATTAACTAAGGCTTTGAGGAGTTCTCTTTATCTAATCCATCACTCAAAAGCTGGGAGGGCATGCACTCCTGTAACATCATTAACAAAGGCTTAGAGGAGTTCTCTGTATCTAAGACATCACAAAAAAGCTGGGAGGGCATGCACTCCTGTAACATCATTAACAAAGGCGTAGAGGAGTTCTCTTTATCTAAGACATCACAAAAAAGCTGGGAGGGCATGCACTCCTTTAACATCATTAACAAAGGCGTAGAGGAGTTCTCTTTATCTAATCCATCACACAAAAGCTGGAAGGGCATGCACTCCTGTAACATCATTAACAAAGGCTTAGAGGAGTTCTCTGTATCTAAGACATCACAAAAAAGCTGGGAGGGCATGCACTCCTTTAACATCATTAACAAAGGCGTAGAGGAGTTCTCTTTATCTAATCCATCACACAAAAGCTGGAAGGGCATGCACTCCTGTAACATCATTACCAAAGGCTTAGAGGAGTTCTCTTTATCTAATCCATCACTCAAAAGCTGGGAGGGCATGCACTCCTTTAACATCATTAACAAAGGCTTAGAGGAGTTCTCTGTATCTAAGACATCACAAAAAAGCTGGGAGGGCATGCACTCCTGTAACATCATTAACAAAGGCGTAGAGGAGTTCTCTTTATCTAATCCATCACACAAAAGCTGGAAGGGCATGCACTCCTGTAACATCATTACCAAAGGCTTAGAGGAGTTCTCTTTATCTAATCCATCACTCAAAAGCTGGGAGGGCATGCACTCCTTTAACATCATTAACTAAGGCCTTGAGGAGTTCTCTTTATCTAATCCATCACTTGAACTAGGAGGGCATGTTCTGATTTATCATCATTAACTAAGGCCTAGATGGGTTCTCTTTATCTAACCCAATGCTCAATATCTAGGGGGCATGCTTTCATTTAACATCATTGATTGAGGCTTAGAGGAGTTCTTTTTGTCTAACCCATCACTCAAGAGCTAGGAGGGTAGAGGAGCAGACGCGTATGCCACTGATAGACTACACCGCCCCCATCTGCATCATACTGGGTGAGTAACAGGAGGACACTGTGTACGACCCCAGGGTCATTCCGATACTGCATCGAGTGTATGAGAGACGTTATGCACTCAGACAACCGTATTGAATGTACCCTTGTGATGACGTGGCAGCAGGAGAGTTGCAGGTACCACTGAATATTGAGGAGTTGTAAAGAAGATCTGACAGATACAAGATGAGGTTATAAGGAGAAGATAGAATGATGCATTGAAATGATATAAAAATACCAAAGAATGAAGATGTAACTGAAGAAACAAGAGTAAATGTACGTACGGGTACGAAGAAACCATACATATAAAGAAGACAAGTAACCAAATGAGTACTGAATGTATATACACAGAAACACAAGGTAGATGAGCCCTATAGAAGCTTTCTGCAGTAGAAAACATGACACAGGTGAAGCGACCATGTTGTGACGATGGACGCCGGCTCTCAATGATAGTAAGCAAAGAGCTTGAAGGAAAGCGACCAGAGCTGCAGAGCTGACAGAGGCTAGAAATAAAAATGCATTCATGAACAAAGAATAGCTGCTGGCCAGGGATCAAGTATGCCACAGCGAGAAGCTACTGACAGGTGCAAGGGGAGTTAACGAGGATAAGCAACATACGCAGGACATGTTTCTCTTAGATTAAACAATTGAGCAAACCAGTGCAAGTGCCAAGTATTTATAATGAATGTTGAAGAAAAGTCTATGGGCCTCATCACGACTTTGGCGGTAACCCTTAAATCCGGCAGTAGCGCTATTACCGCTGGATTTAAGGGTCCACTAAATCAGGACTTCGGCGGATTTCGCCCCAGCTATGAGCTGGAGGGAAATCCACCGAAAATTTGCGCTCATACCGCCGGCAGGAAATCCACCGGCGGTATTAGCGTGAAATTTCCCCATTGAGCCCAATGGGGAATGGGGCATTCCCGAATGGGCTCAATGGGGAATTGGGATTAACATTATTGCCAAACTCGTGATCTGGCGCTATTAGCGCCTGGGAATTCGGCGGTAGGGTAGATAGCGTCGGCGCTAATAGCACCGGCGTTACTGTCCAAGTCGTGATGAGGCCCAATGTGAGGTAGAGCAATCAAGGAGTAGTTACACTCAGCCTAATTAAATTAAATAGCACTAAATTAAAGGTCAAAATGGACATAATCGTGATCTCCTTACACTTGATTCAGAACGTAAAAACAAGGCCTATTCATTAAGTTCCAGAAGAAGATAGTGGTGTACCTACACCACCTAAAAGTCCAAGAGAAGAGTACAATCTGCACGGTTAACTATAAGTTAGAGAAGAGGCCTTGGCTGAATGTTTGATGGAAGAGAGATGATGTACTAATTGTGAAAATGGCCAGTAGTCTGACATTCTCTGCACCCGAGTTTTGTTTCGCTTATGTGCTGCTAGTGAGCTGAGTGTTCAAGGTTAAGCGAGGATGCCAACATATCATGAGGCCCAATGCAATGATGAGGATACAATATTGCAGGAGCCAACCCGATACTGGTATACTGTTATGATCTGTATTAAATGTAGTTAGAAAAAAGTTTGAGGCTTGCTTAACAGAGGGGAAGCAGCCAATAAAATGATTAACAAATGCAGACTGTATAAGTAGATATGTTACTCTTACCAATCCCCACACCCGATAGGTTTTATTATTTGACATGTAGGATGACATCATAGCTAGCAAATGTTGAGGTATAGAGCCTTTGCTTAACCCAACTATCAGTGTGAGTGTGTGGACTGCATTTTGTTGTTTGCCAGATTGCCATAATTTAACAACCTGATAATAAAGTAGTATTTTGCCATATTCTTTGAGTCTGTCCGGTCATTTGGGTCCAAGACTGTTTATTATGGTAATCCCATTCTGCACATTTATACGCCCAAACGTGCTATTGCACAATTTGGTAGCAGAGGATGGTTCAAGATCCAGACCCTCGGATTATCAACGTCTTCCACCAATGCAGAACATCACCAAGATACACACCTAAATGAGGAAGTATCACGCTGAGTGTGTGATGGGCACAACTAATAAAACACTTATGCCGTGGCCTCAATAAGGTTCATATCTGCAACACATTAAGAACTATTTGCATGCTAAATACATGGGGAAGAAACTAAAGAAAAAGTTAGCTGTTTTAGAACTCTGGAAGATGCACCAGAGTGAGATAGACGACGCACCAGAGAAGGAGTGGACACTTAATCAGAATAAACAGGAGGACGTGGCTCCTCTCTCTCCTCCTAAGAATGACAGCACGATAGGAGACAAACAGAGGATTTATCCTCTAAAGGAATTAACAGCAGCAGCGGGGTATGTTAATCCAACATATGCACCTTAAGCTTATAATAGGGAAGGCAGTATGGAAGAAAGTAAGAAAAAAGAATGAAAATATATGTCTACACGTGACATACATAAAGAGCATGAGGAGAGAAAGGACAGACAGATACAAATAGGAGAGGAAGCCAGAAGACAAAAATGAGAGAACGACAAAGCAAGTGAAAAGGCAATAGTACAAAACGAGTGGATGGGAGGACAGATACTATTGAAGTTAGATGGGAAGGGCATTGATGATGTTAAAGAAGGGAAGAAAGAGAAAAGAAGTAAAAGGAATGAGAAAGGGCAACAAGGAAGAGCAAGAAAAGGAAAGGAAACAAAAGGAAGAGCGCCTGCTACCTTTTTTAAAGGAAATCGGAGGAGATATGAAGAACAGAAAAAAGAGAAAGCGAGAATAGAAGAGAAGAAATGTGAAGAAATAGAAGCCCAAAGATTGAAAGAACATAGGTTGCAAAGTAGGCAAGAGGAAGAAGAGAACAGGAAGATGAGGAGATGGGAAGAAGAAATTAGAAGGTGTAGGGGACAAAGAGCTGATCTGGTATTTGCCGAGAGTATAGTAGTGGCATTGACACGCCACCTTCACCTACAGAAAGTGGTAATTCATCATTAAAATGAACCAAACTTGTAGCCCCAGAGAATCCCTGCAAATACACGGCAATGCCAGTCATTGGGCCTCATTACAAATCGCCCGGTATGGAAAGAACGGTGGCGGTAAACCCGCCGCCACCGTTGTTTCCATGCCGGGCGATCATAACTCCTGCAGGCGGGAGGTGATGTTCCCGCTAGGTCTGACCTGGCGGGTTTAACACCGCCCGCCTGCAGGCAGACGAGGAAACACCGGCAGCATTATGAGATGCTGCCGGTGTTTCCATGATCCCCATTCCCATTGAGTCCAACAGGACTCAATGGGAATGGGGATTAACACCATTCTGCCTCCGTGATTCCCGGAAAACCGGGGTTGTAATGCCCCGGCAACTCCGGGAATCCCGGAGGCGGAATGGTAATATGAGAACGGCGGTAACCAGGCGGTTTTACAGCCTCGGTTACCGCCGGACTCGTAATGAGGCCCATTGAGTTGCCAGTCAAATAGTTCTTATTATTAACAAAAACATGATACACATCTATGCACAAGAGCGATGGGAAGAAGAGAGAGGATCACAGCAACCCCTCAGCTCAGGGAGCTGCAAGGGATACTGAGAATACAGACATGGGCTGATGAGCATGAGGCAGAAGGCATAATGAAAAGGATTGGGGAGCTATATAGACAGATGAGAGAGAAAGATGGCTATGTGGCTATGGGTAGCATCACAGGATCTCCGTCGAAAGTAACAGGAAATAAGGGAGATGATACCTTGATAGATGAGCATCAAACACTTTCCCTAAGTAGACCAGATCTTGATGATGAGGAAAGGGATAATAGTCATACCAGTTGGGATATAATGATCTTGGATGAAGAAAGGGAGGAGAATGAGGAAACGCATAGATAAGAGGTGCATGCAGATTCTCAATAGACACAAACATAGATGTAGGTGTTAAATGGTCAGATTCGGAAGACCCTAAAGAGAAAACAACAGAGCCAACACCATATTCTCAGCGACCACCAGCACGATCGCGCAGTGCAGGGGATATGTCGCCGTTTTATGTGAGTAGGCTAAGGTCACTGCCAGGAAGAAGATGAACGGGCATGACTGGCCCCATCTAGAAGACGTGAAGTGTATGGGAATATGATTTTGGACCACACAATTCTCGTTATTAGAGAAAGGAGGAGGACAACCACAATATATTCCATGGCTACAAATGGACAAGAAAAGTCTAAAATTCTGTTTACCTAGTTTGATTGCAGGGACAGGAAAATGGATTTATGAGCTAGAAAAAATGACAGCGGGAATGATGTTAGCAATGGGCAACATAAAAGGCCTGCTGGCAGTCTTTCTAGGTGAGAGAGCTGATGGCATTTGGAGACAAGCAGGGTATGCAAGTGTAACTGCATAGAACATGATACATGACGGAACACCATTAAATAATTACAGAGCTCTTAGAGTTCAATATCTTGACACAGCAGACATGGGTGTGGATATAACTAGGAAAATGGGGGAGAACACAGATCCTGTTGCCTTTATTCAAGAGATTCAAGATTGATGGAATCTCGAGACGAGAGAACCATGGGATAAAACAGTGGCATAATTTCATAATATTTTATGTCAGGGACTGCCAGAGCCAGTGTAACGCCAGATGAAGAAACAGATTGGTATGAAAGCGAAGCCATGGCCTGAAATAAAATTGAATATCATGCATCATTGGTGATTGTTACAAGAGGAAAATAAGAAGAAAGCTGAGAACAGAACGCAGGAGGAAGCGAAGTTAGTTTAGAAATAATTATCAAAATTTGCTATACAAGGAGCAGTATTGATGAGTGGTGAAGGTGTGACCACAAACGAAGCACAGCCAGTGCAGCAAAGCAATGTAGTACACCCTATGGATCAGACTGGGTATAACCTTTGGCCAAGAGGTAGAAGGAATGCACCTAGAGGACTAGGAGGATTTTAAAACCCTCAAGAGGGAGGAGGATTTAATTGGGGACAGCTACAACAATGTTGGAATTGTGAGAGAGTGGGACATATAGCGTGAACATGTAGTAGCAGATGAGGAGGCATGCAACAGAATTGGCAAGCTCCAAGAAGGGGAATTGGCTATTCTCTCGCAGCACAAAACAGAATCACATGAATATTATGCCCAAGATCACACACAGTATTAGACAAGCATGCCACAAATACAGCAGGCACAGCAGGTCCTATGGCAAATGCATCTGCCACAAGGGCAACCACAGCGAGCACCCATGCAGAAACAACAAACACAAGCACAGCAACCACAGTACACACCGTTACAGCAAGCAACAGTGTAACAATGGAATGCAAACACAGGAGCTATAAATGCTTCCACACCCAGGATAGGGATTGTGGCATTAGTGTGAGGGAATGTTTTCACAGGTATATGGATGAATTTATACCCACAATAGGAAGGCCCACAGAGCGACTTGATTAGTTCAGTTCTATCTGTAACACAAGACCTCCAAGAGAAACCATGGGTCAGGGTAACGATAGGCGGCAAGACATTTTCGTTCATTGTGGACATGGGAGCAACTTGTTCCTGTGTTCAAGAATGTAAATACTCAATGTCTGGCATTGCCATGAATTTGCAGGGATTCTCTGGGGCTACAAGTTTGGTTAATTGTAATGATGAATTACCACTTTCTATAGGTGAAGGTGGCGTGTCAGTGCCATTACTATACTCTTGGCAAATACCAGTTAACATAAAGGGACATGACTTGATGACAAAACTTAACATGACTATAGCCTTTACTGACAAAGGGATAGTGTGTTTGACTGCAGGGATACATTACATGAACGTGGAAGAATCGATATTAGCCTTTACAGGCCAGACAGCATTATGTGGGGTTCCTACGGTACCAGAAATAGTTTTGTATGGAGTAAATATTTTGTTGATATTGCTTCCTGGATTGACAGGGAAAATATTGAGAATACCTGATGAGTTCTATGGATGATGAGGAAGGACAGGTCTTTCCTATAGAACTGGAATCAGCAGCTGTAAATTCAGAAAGAGTAGTTGTTCATGGGACAGATGATGAGGGAAGAGTATGGAGAACAGTGATAGCCCTTAAGGAAGGCTACTGACTGACAGATTTGACAGACAAAGACTTGTTTAGAGATGAATATTCAGAAGATGCATTAGTATTTTTCATAAGTGTTACTTATTTGATGAACATTGAGAATAGAGAAATCCCACAGAGAATTTAGTTGGTAAAAAAAAGAAACCGTCATTTTTTCAGGAAGACTTAGAGAAGGTGCCAAACATTTTGTGGACTAATAGTCCATATGACGTGGGTCTATTGAGTGGAGCAGGTGCAGTGAAGATCATGCTTCAACCAAGACCAATTCTGTCACATGCAAAACAGTATCCCATGTCCTCAGAAGCAAATGAAGGCATGTTTGAGACCATTCACCCTTTAGTAAAGCAGTCAATATCACTACCATTAGAGTCCCCATGTAACACGGTGTGTACCCAGTGAAGAAATCAACGGGGGTCTTGGAGATTAATTTAGGTTCTACGCCCCCTAAACAATACTGTTGAAACAGAATTTCATTTGGTCCCAAGCCCTGCTACAATATTATGTAACATCCTAGATAAAGCCACATTTTTTACCATCATAGATTTAAAGAATGCCTTCTTTTCAATTCCCCTTCATTAAGACTCACACGCTTTGACTTCCTTTTTGTATAGAAATCAGTGACTAAGACACACTTGTCTTCCTCGGGGGCACTGTGAGTCCATATCAATATTTAATAGAGTCCTTCAGATGGACTTGGGCAATGTGCAACTCGAGAGCATGATACTCCAGTATGTGGATGACATTTTTGTGTGCAGTGAGAGAGAGGAAAGGTGCAGGGTGCAGTTCAACCAATGACAATACTAGCAGAAAAAGGATACAAGGTAGACAAAGAAAAACTACAATATTGCCAGGAAGAGGATCTGTACATAGGGCAACTCATCTCTCAAGAAGGGAGAAAGGTGATACCTGATAGAGCAGAAGCAATCATGAGAATTCAGAAACCTTAGAGTGTAAGATAAAAGCAGCAGTTTCTAGGCCTCGGTAATTATTGTAGAGTGTGGGTTTTTGATTAAAGTGCACATATTCCTCCATTTTTAAAAGGACTCAAGGAAGCACAGCCAGATACAAGTAAAATAGTATGGGGAGACAACATTACTGAAGAATTTGAAGAATTTACAAGAGCCATTTGAACAGTCCCGTGAAGAGTTTTACTTATTCCCACATTCAAATGGAGAAATGGTGACAGCAGTACTCACACATAAGACGACATTAGGACATGGAAACAAACCATTTTCCTTTTATAGCAGGGTTCTAGACTCAGTAAAAAAAAATATGTTAGCCTTGTGAGCAAGCTTTAGCATCTGCCGCTTTTGCAATTGAAAAAACTACCAGTATTACAATGGGATGCTCAATAACATTATTGGTTGAACAAACCCTATTTGCCATATTCTAGAAACCTAAATTACATTGGGCCTCATTACAAGGTTGGAGGTAAGGCTACATCCATACCAGCAAGAAAATCTGGTACCTGCGAATAGGCAATTACTGTGGTATTCCGGCCCTGCTGGACCCGGTAATTGCCCTCTCACGGGTGACGGTGCCGGTATATCCCCATTCCCATTTGAGCCCCATAAGGCTCAATGGGAATGGGGATACCTGTAGCACAGGCACCGTTCTTAACGGTGCCTGTGCTACAGGCTTGCTGTGCTCGCTTGCTGTGCTTGCTTGCTGTGCTCACGGGTGCCTTTCATTTTGCCAGGCCAGGCCTGGCAGAATGAAAGGCACCCACGAGCACAACTCAGAGTTTGCCGGGCCAGTAACAATGGCACAAGCAAGCATACTGGTACCATTGTTACCGGACGGGCAACCTCGTAATGAGGCCAATTGACTACACAAAGAATGTCTGGATACAAAGTGATTATTTTGAATCCAGCAGTCAAAACTGTTTGATGCAGAATAGTGAATTCATCAACATTTATAGCATAACCAGTAGGAAAGGATGACTATGTAAACAAATGCACAATGTATACTGAATTTTATGATGATGTTCCCCATGTTAGAGAAAATGATCTTGGAGGGAGGGAAGTTCTTTTTATTGATGGTTCTTCAAAAATTGACCAAACAACTGTCGAAAGGCATACTGGGATGGCAGTAGTGAAATGAAAATAGAATGGTCAATTTGAAGTAGTGCGAGTGCGAGATTGCCTTCACATTGTTTAGCACAGGCTGCAGAATTAATGACGTTCATTGCCGCACTTCAGAGATTCGAAGATGACACAGTAACAGTGTACTCTGACCTCGCCTACGTAATGACAACTGTAAATGCAGGGTTGTCATGTTGGGAAAGCAGACGTTTCTCCACGCAGGCGGCACTGCAGCGCAACATGGATCTCTATTGGGCAAGCTTATTAAAGTACTAAAGCTTCCATTGGCCATAGCCGTGGTGGAGCGCGCCACCTGTACTAAAGGGGCAAACTTAATTTCTTGTGTAAACAAAGCCGCGCATGTAGAGGCAAAAAGAGCAGCATATTTCCCAAATATTTCTGATTTTGATTTAGAAGATGTTAAGCAAGGATCAGAGTGGTGCATGATGATGCAGGAAGGATTTAATGTATTATCCATTGTACAGTTAATTGTAGTGGCAAAGACGAGCCCCACAGGAAGAGCAGGACCTATGGAAAATATTAAGTTGTTCTTTATCCCCCACTGAGGGTTATGGAGACAGGATAGCACTGGAAAGTCAGTTATGCCTCTAACTTTATTGAAGGTGGTGCTGGAGCAGCTTTACTACACTGCACACACCAACAGAGTCTTGTTGAAACAATCGCAGAAGACTGGTTCACACCAAATTTATTATAACATGTAGCACAGTTCATTATAAATTGCATTGTGTGCCAACAACCTACAACAGGGCACACCTAGCAAACAGTGAGAGGAGCAATTCCTTGGGCCATTGGTCTGTTTCAGCATCTCCATATAGATTATATGGATATGCTACAAGTATGCAATGTATATAGGTATGTAGAAGAGATGGTGGACATGTCATCCTATCTCCTGCCCCCTCACTTCCATCATACTGGAATAGCTGGAGAAGAGCCCTATGTGTGACACCACACATCATCCCAATACCACATTGAGTGTATGAGAAACGATATGGACTCAGACCACCGTGCCGAATGTACCCGCGTACTGAAAGGGTGGAATGATGTTGGCACAGACCATTGGACATCATAGAGCTATAAGGGACATCTGACAAAGGCAGAGTTACATAATGGAAGAAAGATAATGAGACACACTGAAACAATATGCAAATACTCAAAGGATAAATATGTAATTGAAGTAACAAGAGAAACATGCAATCAAATACGAAGAAATCATATATGCAAAGAAGATAATGTAGACTGCTGACCAATAAGTGTATATACACAGAAACGCAAGGTAGATGAGACATATAGAAGCTTGCTGCAAAGGAAAGCATAACGTGGCTAAAGCGACCATGATGGAACGATGGACATCGGACTCGTATTGAAACCAATCAAGCTACTTCAGAGACAGACGAGGGCTGCAGAGTAAGGTGATGCTGGAAAACAGCTTTGTGTGAGGAATAAGAGGAGTCTATTACGTGGAATCAAGGATGCTACTTCAAGGAATAATTGCAAAGCACAAAGGGAGTCAAAAGGATAAGCCATGTACAACATTTGAGACAACATATTTGTCTCAGATTAAACAACGAAGAAACCATCTGCAGGAGCCACCTATTGGACACTTAAAGATGCAGAAAACCTATGCAAGATGGAGTGAGCAAGTCTCCAAAGGCCAAGGAGGGTAATGACACCCAGCTCAATTAAATCAAATAGTAAATAGAAGGTTGAGATGGACATATTTGTGGTCTCTGCACACGTGATTCAGAAGTCGATAACAAGTGCTATTCATTAAGCCCAAACAAAGATAATGGTGTGTCTACACTCCCTTGAATGTCCAAGAACAGAAAACAGGCTTCAAGGTCACCTACAAAGGAGAAGCCTTGGCTTAGGGACAGACTGATGAGAGATGATGGACTAATTGGGGAAGTGGGGAGTAGTCTGACGTTACTCTTGGCAACTGATATTTGTTTGGCTTACGTGCTGCTAACAAGCTGAAAGTCCAAGGATGGGAAAGCATGCCAACTAACAAGAGGGTCTATGTAACAACATGCTATATAATGTTGCATAGACCGACCCGCTGTCATGTCTCTGGTATAATAGGATAACGTCATAGATGATGCGTATTTAGGTATAAAACCTTATTATAATCAAATTTGGGTGTGAATGTGTGAACTACTGCTTATTGTTTGCTACATTCCCCTACTTCATTTTATGCTAATAATAAAGAAGTACTTTGCCATATTCTTTGTGTCTGTCTGGTTCTTTGGGTCCAAGATCATTATTGGTAATTCCATCTAGCACACGAGATGCTTCCAGGTGCTAGAGCACAATTTGGTAGTAGTGCGGATGGTTCTGGTCGACCTGAACCCAGATCTAGACTCTCAGACCGTTGATGACTTCCACCATTAGCCAGAAGACCATGGAGCTTCCTGTGGAGATCATCATGCAAAAAAACACCTGTGCGACGAATCGGTCGGCAGGTGCCCCTTTGACGAAATTCCTGTCCAGTCATCGCATGGTACCCTGTGGACCGAAAGCAAACTGGTTTATTGGGGGAAGAGTTGATGCCACGGGGACACGAGCTGAGCCAAGGATGTAAGAACATTGAAGGTGGCTGACAATAGGGAGATGGACTGTATTATAAATATATGTATAGAAGTAACGTGATGTTAGGGGATTAGAAACAAGAGAAATAGATACCTTGTTTTTCCTGGTTCCAAGAGGGGCAGAAGGGTATGCACTAAAACTCCTAATAGGAGTAAAGGATTCCTCAGGCAATGCCAAGAAGAGGAGTGCATATCAAACTCCAAAATGAGGTAAAAAATGAGATGAGAAACATTTACTAAAGATAGTAAAGGAAGTCGTATACAAAAAATGTGAAAGTGCACATGTGTATGGGTTATAAATATGTCAGTATAAAATGTGTTGTGTTTAGATTAGGAGATATAAAACAATAGTAAAGGATAGAGGGGATCATTATTTTTAAATCAAGAGGTTGACGTCAATTAGGAGGGTAAAAATCAAAGGAGAATAACAAATAAATAAAGAAGAGACTCGTAAAATATCAATAATAAAACAACAAGATCGTTAGAACTGATATAAAGTGTAAATGAAGGAACAAAACGTACATTATTGCATAGATTTTTGAAGTGGTTACGAAATTGGTTCCTTTTAGTAATAAGTGGTGATTGATGGTGCCTGCTCAAGTTAACCAATGTGGCATACTTGATAAAATACATAAAAGAATAAAAGATCTAGTAAGTATTGACAGTCGAGATTGACTTGTCATCATAGGGGACACTCCTCTTTAACACCAATGCAGGACACTGACAAGATATACACCCAAGATAAAACAGTATCATGCAGAGTGGGTCAGAGGTACAACTAAAAAAACACTCATGCCGTGTCCTCAAGAGGGTTCCTAGTCAAAAACAGCATTGCGACATATGACAACATATTTGCATGCTACAAATAAGGGGAAGAAGTTACAGAAAAGATTGACAGTTTTAGAGTTGTGGAAAATGAATCAGAGTGAGAAAGAAGATCCGCCTGAGGTGGAGCAGATGCTTAATCAGTATAAAGAGGAGACTATAACGCCTTCGGCTCCTCCTTCCCCTTCTGAAAACAAGAGGGCAGATACTGAGGAACAGGGATTTTATCCATTAAAGGAATTAAAAGCAGCAGCGGGGTATGTCAATCCGACATATGAGCCAGCGCTTACAAAATGCCATACATGTTGCAAAGACAACAGTGAACACAACATGGAAGAGAGTAAAAGCAGAGAACGCAAATATATGCCAACATGCAATGAAAGAAAACAGTGTGATGAGAGAAAGGACAGACAGAGATAGAGGAAGAAGCAGGGAGACAAAGGGAAGTGAAAGAACAGGCTAAAGGGGGTAACAGTAGTACAGAATGAATGGATGGGAGGATAGATATTACTTCAGCTGGATGATAAGGGGATTGATGGGGTTCGAGAAAGAGAAGAAAGAGAATAGCAGGAACAGAAAGGAAGAGAACAAGAGAGAGCATACAAAGAAGAAAAGGAAAAGTGAGGACAGGAAAGGAAGAATGAAGAAGGTATGAGGCAAGGAAAGAAAAGGAGAGATTAGAAGAGAAGAAGCAAGAGGAGCTAGAAATACAGAGAATGGAAGTATGCAGGTTGCAAAGAAGTCAAGATGGAGAAGAGAAAAGAGATGAGAAAATGGGAACATTAGATGAACAGAAGTAGGGGATTAAAGGATGATGAGGTAGCTCATTTAATAGAAGTATAGTGCTGATCAAAGTATGAGAACTATTTTAGGAAGAGAGAGGGCCACAAAAGCCCCGCAGGGTGCTCCAAAGGACACCGAGAAAACAGACATGGGCCGACAAACATACCAAGAATACAGACATGGGCCGACAAGCATGAAGCAGAAAATAGTGGGAAGAGGTTTGGGGATTTATATAGGATGAATAAAAGATAAAGATGGGAATAAAACCCAGGAAAATGTTGAAGGATCTTTATTGTGGGAAATAGGAGGAAGGCCAGGTGACAAATTATCAGATAAGCATAGAGTGCTGTCTTTAAGTAGGCTAGATCTTGATGATGAGGGAAGGGGTGAAAGTCATACAAGCTGGGGCATAATGATGTCAGACAAATAAAGGGAAGAAAATGAGAAAGGGCAAAGAGAAGGCGCAGGTGTTTTTTTTAAAGATTTGAGTGTAGAGAAGCGGGTAAAATGGTCAGACGTCGAGGACCCTAAAGAACAAAAAAACAGAACCAACCCCGTACACTGAGCGACCACAAGCACGGTTGCACAGTGTAGGGGGTATATCCCCCTCTTATGTAAGCAGATTAAGGTCACTACCAGGATGGAGACAAATGGGCGAGACTAGCCTCACCTGGTAAACAAGAAGCATTGATTATGTATCAGCGTTTTCACAATTTCCATTATTAGAGAAATGAGGAGGATGACCACAATGTATTATGTGGCCACAAATGGACAAGGATATTTTGAAATGTAAATTACCTATTTTGACTTCAGGTGCGGGAACATTTATGTATGAGCTCAAAAGAATGACATCAGGAGCCATAGATATCATAAAAGACCTGCTGGCAGCCATCCTAGGGGTTAGGGCTGACGACATTTGGAAGCGAGCAGGGTATGAGGGCGTTAATGCCTAAAACATGACACATGATGGAGCACCATTTAATGATTGCAGAGCAGATGTATGGCGGGCGCACAGAGTACAATATCCTGACACATCAGATATGGGTGCGATCAAGACTAGGAAGATGGGCGAGGATGAAGTTTCTGTTGCCTTTATTTCAAATATTCAAGAGAGATGGCATCTTGAGACGAGAGAACTGTGGGATAAAACAGTGGCATTATTTTACCACATTTTATGCCAGGGACTGCCAGATCAGTGCAAAGGCAGATGATGAAACAGGTAGGGATGGAATCGAAGCCATGGCCAGAAATACAATTGACTATTCTACACCATTGTCAATTGTTACAAGAGAAGAATAAGAAGAAAGCTGAGAGTAGAAAGCAGGGTGAAGGAACGTTAGTTCAGAAAAGCTTTTCAAAACTAGCTATAGAAGGAGCGGTATTGACAAGTAATGAAGGTGTGGCAACACAAGAGATGTGACCAGCACAGCAAAGTAATGTAGTATACTCTAGGGATCAGAGTGGGTACAATATTTGGCCAAGAGTCAGAGGGAATGGACCCAGGGGAGGAGGATGAGGTGGATTTCAGAACCTTCAGAGAGCAGGAGGATTTACTGGCAGACAGCCGCACAATGCTGGAGCTGTGATGAGGTTGGGGCATATAGCCAGAACATGTAGAAGTAGAGGAGGCATGCAGCAAAATTAACAAATTTCACGAGGGGGTCGGGCTATGTTCCAAAATGTAATACAGAACCACAGGAGTATTATGCCCAAGATCGCATGCAGAATCAAGCACATGCGCCACAACCACATCAAACACAGCAAGCTCCATTATAAATGCAACCACAAGAAGTGCCTATGCAAGCACAACAGATACAGACTTAGCAAGCACAGACAAAACAGGCCATGGTACCACATTGGAACACGAATGTAGGAATTCTGCAAACACCCACACCTAAACTAGGGAGTGTGACTGTGGTAGGAGGAAATCCTTTCACAAGTATAGGGATGCATTTATATCCACAATAGGACAGCCCACAGATTGACCTGATGTGTTCAGTACTCTCAGTGACACAAGACCCCCAAGAGGAATGAAGGGTCAAGGTAATGATAGGAGGCAAGATTTTTTCGTTCCTTGTAGACCCTGAAGCAACTCATTCCTGTGTCTGTGAGGGAAAATACCCAATGTCAGGCTATGGCATGAATGCACTGATGTTCTCTTGGGTGATGAGCTTAGTTCTTTTTACAGATGAACAACCAATCTCTACAGGAGAACATGACGTGTCTATTCCTTTATTATATTCTCGGCAGACGCCAGTTAACATATTAGGTGTGACTTGATGACAAAACTGAACATGACAATGGGCCTCATTAAGAGTCTGGTGGTAACCGTGCCGGAAATTCCAGCAGTTTACCGCCGGACTCATATTACCAGTTCGCCTCTGTGATTGCCGGAATCACCGGGGCATTACAAGCCTTTGTGACCCGGTAATTCCGGAGGCGGAAATCGGTAAATCCCCATTCCCATGGAGTCCAGGAGGATGGGGACCATGGAAACACCGGCTATGTCTATGTCTCCCGCCTGCAAGACTCTTAATCAGCCGGTCTGGAAAGAACGGTGGTGGCGGATTTACCACCACCGTTCTTTCCGGACCGGCAGGGTTGTAATGAGGCCCAATATCTTTTACTGATGAAGGAATAGCTTCCTCCACTCCACAAATACATAATATGAATGTGAAAGATTTGATACCCGCCTTTATATTAACCTTCTCCAAGTCTTGGTGAATGGTGAGGTATATAGCTCTGCAAGTAACAGGCCTGCACCCTTTTCTAAGTCCTGGTTAAAGGTGAAGCTGTTTGCTCAACATTTACAGACCCACACCCATCTCCAAATCCTGGTGAATGGTGAAGCCTTTAGCTTAACAGTTAACAGGCCCACAAATGTCTCCATGACTTGGTGAATGGTGAGGCCTATGGCTCTGCAAGTAACAGACCCACACCCATCTCCAAGTCGTGGTTAATGGTAAAGACTTTCGCTGTACAAGTAACAGATCCACACCCATCTCCAAAATGTACTTTTTTTTCCAGCAAGCAACAGGACCCAAGTGTCCAAGTCCTGGTGAATGGTGAGGCCTTTTGTTTGGCAGGTAAAAGCACAGGGCTTTTGACTGAGACACAGTTGGGGGCAAGAGGCATGTCAGGGACAGCCTGTTAAATCTCTGTCCTGGCAAAGTGGCTTGAGCCTACGAATTTCCACACAATTAACACTGTGCACTACACACCTGAGAGGAAGGTGACAAAGGCCTATCCTGCCCATGGCTATCTGCCCCCCAGGATGCAACCAATGGCTTAATACTCTTTCTTTCAAAAGGGCACACACCACAAAAATTAGCATCTCTTTGTGAAACAAAACATGCTTAGTCCACTCCACAACCTTGGACAGTGTGATCATTTCTGTATTGCACTGGCATGCCAGAACGGAGGGTTGGGGGGTTATGGTGCACTAAGAGGTTTGTTTTTCGTTTCTGGCATAATGAAAAGGACAAGAGACTTCCTGAACAAGGGGGCTGTTGGTGGGACAGGAGTCCACAGTAAATGGCCAAAGCAGGCATAATATGAAGGGGTGGTGGGGTAGGTAGCATTCATGTATGGTGCTGTAGCAGGCGACATGGATCATTTTCATCTGTGTGGTGGTTTAGGGCAATCAAATGAGCGACTCAATGTCATTTGAACACCAATGGGGTTTCTTTTGCAAAATCATTGTATTCTGGTATTATATTCCAATTGAAACCATATATATATATATATATATATGTTATGTTTTATTCGTTAGAAGTCAAATATGTCAAAACAATCATCAACTTAAAATAAACCTTTAACATTACATTTCCAGAGAGCATCTATAACCCAACAGCAACACATTCTGATCCCCTACATTCCCACTTAATAAATGAGGGCAAACCATAGGTAGTTAAATCAGAGTTGAAAAACTGAGTTCAATTAATCCTCACCCTCAATCTTAGGAGGTCCCTCCCACGTTTTATAACAGAGCGTTAAGCATTTTCATCATCACAATAACCACCCTGGACTTATCACTAATTAGCAACCACTTCCACCATTCTACATTTGT
The DNA here is from genome assembly GCF_040938575.1 of Ambystoma mexicanum. Taxonomy (NCBI): domain Eukaryota; kingdom Metazoa; phylum Chordata; class Amphibia; order Caudata; family Ambystomatidae; genus Ambystoma; species Ambystoma mexicanum. The sequence goes on along the minus strand of NC_090926.1, from coordinate 1,152,305,390 downwards.
AAGAGTTGACTCCATCCATAGAGAATCCTCAAGAAAAAACACTTGAGTCTCCCTCAGAGCTTTGCAATTCATTACTAAATGCTCTGGGGTTTCCACATGCTCTTACAATATTGACAGGTTGCATTATCAACACCCACCATCTTCCTCCTAAACAGAACCTCTCTTGTATGGAAGATATTCAGACGACATCTAAGAAGTAAATCTCAATATTTTGGGGAGGGGAATTTGATCATATTTTTGGGCAGCTCATTGACCCTCCCACTCTCATTGGTCATCATTTCCCTAGACTTTAAGCCACCACATTGATGCATGGTGAAGATCCAGTCCCTAGACAACAATTTCTTTCTCACACTCATTGGATTGGACAGCAACAACTCCAAAGAGACATTCTTATCCAACAAAAAAGATTCCGCCTTAATCCGCCATTGTTCCAACTGGTCTTCTACCACCCTACTATCTAGAGCCAAGATCTTAAAAGGCATCACCACACTCTCCAGGGCACACTTTCTATATAAAGAGGCGGTCTTCCAAGCCACCATTGATTCCAGCGACTGGAGCCTTAGTCCAAGCCTAATCATACACATCAGGAGGTCATTTGGCAGTTTTCAGTATTTCAATCAGGTGAGATACCCTGGTCTCAGCCTAGTATGCAGCGCACAGCTGAAATGCTTATTTTATTTATAATTATGTCTATAGCTTCAATATTCTGAGTGATATAGCACTCATATCACACCCCTTCTCAAAATACCCCAGGTCACAATGGACCAGGAATCAGGCTGATTGGTAAAGGTAATATTTATTTATTTATTTAAAATTCAAATCAAACACATACTTTTAATAGGGAGCAGTAATCACCAATGTGGTGACAATAACAGATAGGTAGGTATGTAAGGCAGTTAAATTCACTTTTAGCAACACAGAAGGAAAACACCAAAGAAAAGAACACTTGTGGCTTGTTTGGAAGAATAGCCTTTAAGTTAGGATTTCCCCCTGCAATATTCCTCAACCCACCAATAAGCAATTCTGAATAGATATACGGAAGCAACAGGTATTCAGGAATAAAGAACAGTAAACAGAATTTTAATACCACCTTCCTTCTCCAAACAAGAGAGAAAATCGTGTTTGCAATCTTACACTTTTAAAACAGCATTCGAAAAATGGCTTAGCAAAATAATGAAAAGTGTGTAAAAATCCTTAAAGCAATACACATTTCTATGGGAGCAACATTGAAAAGATACTAACAATCATGAGCTACAGTTTGAGCAAAAGTAAACACTTTGCATTCAATGGGAAGTTTGAAAATAATTTAAAATAAAAATCACACGTGTAAACCTTTGCAGAAATGCGGATTCCCGCCTAAATTTAACCAAACAATTTTTAAGAAAAACAGGTGAAATATACTGATTTGGTGTGCGGTATTTAGGTTGGGATCCGCATTTCTGTCCACTGGCTCATATGAACAAGGGCCCATGGGGATAGTAGAATTCAGTTGGGAAGATGGGACTGACAGAAATTGATGGACAGGTGTCCCTGTACAGATCCCCAAAGATTAGGGCTAATATCTCTGACTAGGAAGATTCATATGAGGGGGGAGTCAGGGAACTGGATCCAAAAAAATACTGCCTTCCAAAAGATCAGTTTGTGAAATTTGGTGGGGAACTCCAGGAAATAAAGCCCAAAAAGTGTATCCTGAAGACCTCTATCCAGTAAGGGCAGTGGAGGGGGGGAGTGGTACTCCGCCAATCCTGGGAGCAGGGGAGAGTCAGAAGACTCTTCTGAGCACCACAGGAATAGGGAAACTAGGCCCAAACATTCTGCTAGCCCTTCTCAAGCTCGCAGAATCAGGGAGTGCCTAGAGGATCAAGAAGCCACCTCCAGTAGCAGTGCCTCTGAGAATGAGGACGAGTGGACTCGGGTGACTAAAACCAAGAAGTCAAACAAAATTAAGAGAGCTATGCAAAAAGATCCACTTAGGCAGATCAAGGCCATTAGGAGTGTTATAACTCCATATCATAGAAATGCAATCTGTCTGGGAAGACATAGAATTATATAAACAAATGATGGACACTTTTCATCTGAAAGACAGTCAGAATTGCATCCAGCATGTGAAATGGACAGTCTCTCCTGAATACTCCAGTTTCTTTGCGGGACTGGAGGATCAGAATCACTGAAGATGGTCCACCTACAGGGCGGCCATCTTAAAACGCTTCTCTGCGCATAGAAACCCCAAAGAGGCTTGCAAGGCGGCCTACAATCTGCAGTGTGGGGAAGATCAGGCCACACAAAAATGTGTACAGAGCTCAAACGTGCCTTTGCGCAGAACACCAGGAGAGTGCGCACTGATAGTTGGGAGTTCATCACCACCTTCTTCCATGCACTCCCCAAATATATAATGACCCAGCTGGTGAGGGACTTTCACGAGAAGAGATCACTGGACTGGGTCATAGAACAGGCAACCCAAAGACTCATATGAGGGGGGAGTCAGGGAACTGGATCCAAAAAAATACTGCCTTCCAAAAGATCAGTTTGTGAAATTTGGTGGGGAACTCCAGGAAATAAAGCCCAAAAAGTGTATCCTGAAAACCTCTACCCAGTAAGGGCAGTGGAGGGGGGGAGTGGTACTCCGCCAATGAGGTAAAAAACCTGTAGATAACAAGAACACCGTTAAAAACCCCAAACCAGCCAACACCCCTGCTGCTGCTAAGGTGGCGGAGGTGAAGGTTGCCCCCATTTTAGATTTGGAGATGGGGGCCTAAAAATGTACTTGTACAAAATCCATCCAGCAAAGAACCAGAAGGCCCTCGGGCCAATCCCAGACAGGTAGTCAGGGAGGTAATCCCACAAATGGGACCTCTAGCTCCCCTGATTACATTAGCGCCCGATAAAAGGGCAACAAACCGATCCGGGGGTATGTGTGGACTCCCCCAGCCCAAGGGAGGGAGTCCATCCAGGTAGGTACCACCCTAGAAAACTTCTTTCCTAACTTTCCCCAGGAGGGCAGTAATTCCCCAAATGCCGGGTTGAGTTTCTTTCCCCGGTACCCTGAAAACTTCAACCTACAGAACAACCCTCCTTTCTTTCCCAACTTTCCTGAGCCCAGACAGCCCAATCCGGAAGAGGGGAGGCCAAAGATGGAGGGTTACCCCAACTATCCCAACCCAGAGTACTATGGGAGAAGGGATAGTTACCCATCCCGTGATTCACCTTGGATGGACGATAGACCCCTCTACCAGCGAGTATGGGTGTCTTAACTGGAGTGCCAGGTCCAGAACCTGTCCAAGGATCTGGGTTGCATGTTGAGGGCTCAGCAGAACCCTCAGATGAACATGGCGACTCAGAACCCCACAAACTAAGGGTCGGGTACTCCAGAACAATGACAGGGAGAGAACCCTGACAACCCACCGGTTCCAAAGGAGGAGGCACGGGGGGAATGGAGGTGTAAAGCCTTAGAGGAAGCTTCCTTCCCCACCCATGAAAAGCCCCTGGAAACCCAGGAACCGGAAACCAAAATCTCCTGCCCCCTAAAGTATGCAACCCAAGGAACAGAGGGCGGGTAGGAGAAATAAAGAACCTAAAAAGGCCCATTTTGTGGAGGAGGTTAGTGTCCTCCAATTTGAAGGAGAGGGGTCCTCAGAGGATTCCGGAAAAAATATCTTTTCCTTCAGGGACGGGGAACTCCTCCCAAAGAAAAATGGGTCCCAAGAGATCCTATTGAAGACTGGGTGAATGTGGGGACTGAGTTAGAATTGCCTGCCACTGAACCCCAGAATGATAATCTAGGAAACAACACTGCCCAAACCTATGCCGGTGACTGCCTCCAAAAAAGGGGGGGGTGGCCCAGAATCAGAAACAGGGGAGCCCAAAACTCACCTCTTATCCAACTGCCACATCTTTCTTGCAGATTCCCAAGCTCCCACACAGAATCATGCCCAAACTACCCCTGTGTCAGTATCAAGAATCACGAAATTGACCAACCAACTGGCCAAAAATGCATATTATCTTTGCCTCCTTGAGGAGGAGGAGGGAAGATTTTATGTCCCAGTCCAGATACAAGGGCAGTGTACAGTGTCAGCCCTGGTGGACACTGGATCACAAGCAACTCTTCTGTCAAAGAGGGCCTTTGATCTGCTGAATTCAGAAAGGGGGAGAGATACCAGATCCCTCTCACCCTTCTCCCTGGACAACTTCAGAACTTCGATGGGAATGAAATTCCTGTCGAGGGGACTGCGGATGTGGAAATTAAAATTGGGTGACACAAGGTGAAACACCCGGTCATAGTCATGACGCCGGAAGGCACACCAAGTCTACTAGGGAATGACATCCTGCAAAGTTTGTCCCCCCTAATAGACTGCGTGAACAAGGACCTCTGGACCCAGACTAACCGGCCAATAAAATTAAAACATAGTGTCAACCATGTTTGTTTAATTGGCACATGCCACATGGTTGAACAAAAACAGGATCATATTGAGTTCCATTTTCAAAATAACCAAACACCTGACGTGACAGTAATTTCTGTAGAACAAACTGGGGATGGGAATTCCTCTCTATTTCTGAAAACCAACCTTCCTTCCAGTTCAAGTGGCATTCCACACTGGAAGGAAATACTCTGAAGTTCTATACTAATTCACAATCAGAAAATCCCAATTGCATAGTCAAGAGTGATGAGAAACCAGCTCAAGGCTTAGCTGACATTCAGAAAATTAGAGAACAGTTATTCATCGCTATTCAGTTAAATGAGGGGAAGGAATCTGTTCTCGCCCGAGTGTGCGTGAACAACAGTAAGAGCTTCATCAGCGAAGCCATGTCCCGAAAACTCCCAAAAGATCCAGCCATTCCCACATATAAATTGATTGATAAATGGGAAATGGACCTGGAAACTCCCAATTCCAAACATCTCCTGCCTAGCAGGTGTATGTTCAACATTTCTATAGGCAACAAAAGCATAGTACATAATTGTTGGGTCGTGCGAGATGTCCCTGCTGCATTCTATTTAGGCAGTGACTTTCTCAATCGCTTTGCCATTAATTTGGACCTGACCAATTACAAAGCCTGGTCCCTATTAGGGGGCAATCCCATGGACTTTGATGAAGCAGAAAAAGCATTTCAGTCAGCCCAATTGCTGCCATATTTATTTATTTATTTTTGCATGTTTAAAGCGCTCACACAGCCCGCGGGCATCGAGGCGCTGTCACGTGAATCGTTTGTTTTTTAATTGCGTAATTGTTTTTTTTTTGTCTTAGTTGCATATTTATAACATCCTAAATACCCAGACGTTTCTAAGCGCGGACCCAGGGTTTGAACCAGTGATTGCTTTGTGTTGTCTTAATTCCAATGTGAGCATGTTGCCGCTGAGCTATCCTCCAATATGCAGTTGAAGTTCAAATTGGAGAGGAAGTCACCATCCCAGGATGGACACGACTATTCCCACTTCAATTAAAAATTAAAAGAGGACAGAAACTGCAAAATCCTGACGCATATGTTCACCTCAATGCCCATCTCCAACAGCAAGGGTTGGGGTTAAACCCAACACCATTAGTCAATATAGAACACAACACCATTCCAATATTGAATAATAACAGCGACCTTAGGAGTATCACTCTAGGCGCAGGCACCATTATTGGAATGGCGGTTGATGACCGATGTTTTTCCATAGATTTAGGTAATGAACTGATAGGACCAATCCCAAATGACTCTTTTGACTGTGATAGCGACAATGACATAACACCGGAACGGATCTTTACCCGGCAAGGGGGGAATTTCCTGGTGTACTCTTCCTGCCCTTATGTTAAGGAAGAGGTGACCTGTGACTTCAGGAGGGATGAGGTGATCTTCCAGGTCCACAAGGACTGCCTTCCCTGCCTGCAACACTCTGTTGGTTGAAGAGAGAGTCTACCTAGCTGATGCCTGTGAGACTCTTGAGCAAAAGCAAAAGTTGAAACAAGTTTTCTTAGATTTTCAGGATCTCTTTGTGGTGGACTCATATGACTGTGGTCACACCGAAATCCATACAACAACAATTCATGCGGTCCCTGGTATGACTCCAGTGTTTGTGAAGCAATACCGCTTTCCTCTCGCATCAATGGAGTCCCTTACGGAAATAATTAAGAACCTTGAGTCCTGTGGGATAATTTGTCCAGTCCACAGCACCTTCAATAATCCGGTGCTGGGGATTTTAAAACCCAAAGGCCAGTGGAGACTATATGCTGACCTAAGGGAGCTAAACAAATGGGTCCATACGTCCCGATGGCCCCTCCCCTACATTGACCAGGGTCTGGCCCAGATCCAGAGGTCAAAGGCATACACTGCCATTGACCTGACCAATGGGTACTGGACCATACCTGTCAGTAGGGAGGACCAATAAAAGCTGGCCTTAACCTTTGGGGGGCAGCAGTACACATGGACCCGAATCCCTTGGGATACATCAACTCCAGCAATGAATTTAATATCTACTTACACGCCATGCCCGACTTGGGTGAAAGGAGTAACCTGGCCTATGTAGATGATGTCCTGATCAAAAGCTCAAATGAGGAGGAACACATAGGGGAAATCTGTTATGGTCTGACACAGTTGAGGGTTGCCGGAGCAAAACTATCCTTCCAAAAGGCACAGTGGTGCAGGACCCATGTCAATTTCTTGGGGCATGAGATTACTCCTGAGGGTCTCTGTCCCCTGGAAAAGAAAGTGGAAACACTCCTGAAACTAAAAGACCCCACAACTCTGCGTGAGCTAAGGAGCCTCGTTGGACTGACTAATTACAGTAGAAAGTTCATTGAGGATTACGCAGAGATCACAAGACCCCGATCTATCTGTTGAAGGGGGGTCAAGTGGGAATGTGTTCCAGAACAAGCCGAGGCAGTAAAGCAACTCAAAAGAGGCCTCTCACAAGCGCCTTGTCTAGCTTACCCTGTCAAAAACAAGGAGTTCCTCTTGGAGACAGGGTTCTCGAAGACATGTTTTAAGCGACTACAAATGGCTGAATGTAGTGAGAGACATGAGCAGTGCCGGATAACGAGGGAGAGCCCCAGATATACGAGTGTGATACTGAAATCGAGGCCCCTGAACGGAGTGGGACGTAGAACAACAGGCACAGGTAAGACAAGTGAACCTAAAGCTGTTTAGCCAGTTAGTTATTACAGAGACTGCCAGGAGGTGCACAAGTTATAAATAGTAATACTTAGTGCTTTGTTGTGTCCCTCCAACTGCAGGCAAATATAGACTGAAGCAGACGTTATAAAAGAAGTATTGGCTGATAAAGTGCCGGTCGAGTATCAGACAGCAAGAGCCCAAAAATCTAGAATCCACTACAGCGTTGGGAATCGGATTAAGACACTAAAAAATCAGTGGAAGAGCACGGAGGATTGTGCCAGATGGTATCCGGTAGCCAGCTATTCAGGTTCACATAGCAAAGTAACCTGGTGTCGCATAAAAGGTGACAAATTAAGAAGATACATAAAGAAACAGCTAACAGGATTAAGTTATCTGTTTGATGGTTGGACCTCAGCGAATGATAAATGGAACCTCATTAATAGTGGATCCATATAAAGAACTTTAAAAGAAGATAAACAGAACTGCACATCTTAATGAATTGTGGCATAAAGTAGTTTTTACCCCTGAAGAATTTCCTTGTTAGTGGTATGAAAGTGTGTAAGGAATGAAACATGTCGGGTATGGTTTGAATGCAGTATGAAAGTAAGCATGGGTGTGAGTAATACTGAGTAAAATAGTTTGTTGGACTGGGAGGCACTTCTCTATGAGAGAGGGGTGCAAACAACAGATCCTGATGATATTTTTATCTTGAAAAAATTGTGAAAGAATGCATTGCTACAAACTATTTGATGTGCATAGTGAAATTGTAAATTATTGACATATATGTTCGTGTGTCAATCAATTGTATTGATTTATCCTATAATGGTACAAAAAGAAAAAAAGAAGAGTGTTTAAAAATGTTTTTTATATGATGTGTTTTAAAAAAGAAAAATAAATGACTATTTTACAATATGGTGTGATGTATGACAATATAATGATTAAAAAGCATACATGAAAGGAATAACCAAGAAGGGATAGTGGGGAAGCAAGTGACCCTGTAAACATGATGTATTGTTCGAACCAAAGTGCAATGGAGGGATGTTTATAAGTGGTCGGTAAATAAGTACCTCCAGTCTATCTTAGTTGTAATGTGCTAAACAAATGGGTCCATATGTCCCGATGTCCCCTCCCCTACATTGACCAGGGTCTGGCCCAGATCCAGAGGTCAAAGGCATACACTGCCATTGACCTGACCAATGGGTACTGGACCATACCTGTCAGTAGGGAGACCCAATAAAAGCTGGCCTTAACCTTTGGGGGGCAGCAGTACACATGGACCCGGAATCCCTTGGGATACATCAACTCCAGCAATGAATTTAATATCTACTTAAACGCCATGCCCGACTTGGGTGAAAGGAGTAACCTGGCCTATGTAGATGATGTCCTGATCAAAAGCTCAACTGAGGAGGAACACATAGGGGAAATCTGTTATGTTCTGACACAGTTGAGGGTTGCCGGAGCAAAGCTATCCTTCCAAAAGGCACACTGGTGCAGGACCCATGTCAATTTCTTGGGGCATGAGATTACTCCTGAGGGTCTCTGTCCCCTGGAAAAGAAAGTGGAAACACTCCTGAAACTAAAAGACCCCACAACTCTGCGTGAGCTAAGGAGCCTCCTTGGACTGACTAATTACAGTAGAAAGTTCATTGAGGATTACGCAGAGATCACAAGACCCCGATCCATCTGTTGAAGGGGGGTCAAGTGGGAGTGTGGTCCAGAACAAGCCGAGGCAGTAAAGCAACTCAAAAGAGGCCTCTCACAAGCGCCTTGTCTAGCTTACCCTGTCAAAAACAAGGAGTTCCTCTTGGAGACAGGGTTCTCGAATACATGTTTGACAGCAGTATAATATCAAAAGCATGACAAGGTCAATAAGGTCATATCCTATGTAAGCAAGACTTTATCCTCTGTGGAGGAGAAATTCAACAATTGTGAGAAGGCACTCCTGGCAACGGTGTGAGCACTGAAAAATGAACACCCGTTCATCCAGGGGGAACACATCATAGTGGAGACTCTACAAAAGCCTCTGCAATATCTCCAAAGTGACAGAATCTGGGCTGGAAATTTGAGAAATTCCAGAATTACTTCCTGGAATCTGTCGATGCAAGGCTTTCCTGTGAAGGTCAGATATGGCCAAACCAAGAAGAGTCCCCTTGTGCAAGGTCTGGCTGACTTGCATGATTGTGCCATAGAAAACCGTCTCGAGGACGAAAGTCTTAAAACCGAGGAAAACATGGAGGCGTACCTGAATTCCCTGCACAAAGTCTATGAAGAAGACAAGTGCGAGGGCATGCCCACTGTTTATGTGGATGGGTGCTCCTTCCATGTTGACTACAACGGGGAAAAGGAACTGGTGGCCGGCGTTGGGGATCCCTGGGTGAATGATGCCCTGGAACCCTCCGCTGGGTACAAAATCGGTCCCCGTAGTAGTCAGGTGGCAGAGCTGATGGCAGTTCATCAAGCCATCCTCAGTGCTGTCCAACACCAACTCCACAAACTAGTCATAATCATTGACTCAGATTATGTCTGGAATGGGTTTGTGGAGCACCTGGTTAATTGGAAAACCAGAGGCATGCTATGTGCTAACAACAAACCACTCAAACATGGCAAGCTAATACAACATATTGATGATCAGGTCATATCTAGTGAGATGTCCATCTACTGGAAAAAGATCAAGGGTCATTCCAGGATGGAGGGACCAGATAAAACTGGAAATGACCTAGCTGATCAACTGGCCAAAACCGGAGCCATCCAAGGGGATCTTCTTGAGACTGAGTCCCTGTTGGGGGGAATCCAGGTCACTGCTATCGCTATGTCTCAGACAAATGCTCACAATGAACTCTCAACTTCCCAGTGCAGTAAGGAGACCCCACATGCTGATTTATTCATGGCTCAAAAAGTGGATCCACTCATTGGTAGGTTTAACACATTGAGGACCCAGAGAACTTTCCCCTGATGGAAACCTATTGCATTGGGAAAGAGGATCTCAGAGTGTTGACCAAATGTCCAAAAATGTTCTAAATCCAAAATGGTTTGTTGGTGAGGAGATCCATATCTGGCTGTGACCAGTGGGTGGTCCCCACCTCATTCCGAAGCCTGATGCTAGGTCATGCCCATGATGGGGCACAGCCGGTTATCGGGGGTTTCAAACTACATTAGAAATATTGCAAGAGGTTGCATACTGGCCACACATGTGGCAGGACCTCGGCCAATACTTGAAGGGGTGTCTTGTGTGTGCACAATTTCAGCCAACATCACTCACACACCGAGCTCCCCTCCAAAAGAGGGGGATGACACTGCCTTGGTCAGATTTAAAAGTAGATTTTATCGGGTCCGTGATTTGCTCCTCTAGTGGGAACAAGTACATGTTAACCATAACATGCTTATTTACTAAATGGGTGAAATGTCTCCCGGCCCCAAATTGCGAGGCAGAACCAGCAGCTGCCCTGATGATCAATTACATCTTCTCGCATTTTGGACTACCACAAAGGATTGAGTCAGACTGAGGTAGTCACTTCACCAGCGAAGTGATGACAACGATGTGGGAGATACTTGGGGTATCTCCACATTGGATAGGATATTACACATTGCATACCACAGTCCTCTAGTGGGGGAGTTGAGAGGTACAATAAAACCATTGTGAGCATACTAAACACGTTTGTGGCAGACTCTGGGCCAAGTTGGGATATTCGATTACCACTTGTACTGATGGCCATCAGATCTACCCCTTCTTCTGCAACTAAAATGTCTCCATTTGGGCTGATGACTGGACGGAGGATGGTGCTACCCCAGCATCTGCTCTATAGAACCCAAGAGCAGATATTGTAAATGCCCCCACAACTCATGAGTATGTTGAGAATCTGAGAAAACACCTTCAACATGCTTTTGCGTATGCTCAGCGGAATCTAGAAAGATCTGCAGACAGCATGATGAAGACCCACTATGATCTAAAGACAACCGAAAAGGAATATCAAGTAGGAGACAGGGTCTACTTGTACAATTTTCAAACTAACCAAACCAAAGAGCGCACATTTTTGCCTAGCTGGTGGGGACCTTTTGAAATTGTGGACAAAATCTCACCAGTCGCCTACATAATCCCCTTTCCAATGGCGATTGGACATAAGAAAAAAAGTGGGTCCACATCAATCAGCTAAAGAGTTGCCACTCCAGGCACACTTTGCGGGAAATGAAGGAGTCCATAAAAAACCCAGTAGGGGATACGTCTGAAGCATAGCATTATTTCAATGTTTACTGAATGCATGTATATCCCACTGCTGAAATCCTGATTAGAGGACAGTAGGGGGGAAAGTTGTCATAACCGGTTTGTGTTCTATTTTATAGATCTGCATTGATTATACCATAACTTAGGGGGACCTCATCGGGGAGCAGGAATGAGAAACCCAAGGAAATCCAGAGTGTCGCTAAATACCAGAAAAGAAAACCAGAGAGAAGGCTGGGGTATCCTTTCACATTCCACACAGAGGCAGCGAGGAGAGCGTGTTGCATCATTCACTGATGGAAGAAGGACTCCTTCCCGACGGAACCTGTTTTTCAAGAAAAGAAAAAATAAATCCCACTTGCCTGACTCCCCCACGACTGGAAGTCCAGACAAAGACTGGGGGGGGGTTCTGTGGGATAGTTTGACCCACTCAGCTGTGCTATGTTACAACACTTTGCTGCTTTGATGCCAGAAACTGCACAAAAGGGATGGGCTGGCTCCTGTGCACGCCAAGATCCCTAAATTGCGCTTTGCAATAGCGAGAAAATGGCTGCACCGCCCTGCCAACACACATTTCAGGTGGGGTGGAACAGAGTACTCACTGCGGGAGTATGCCAGTGTGCTCTGCAACATTTTACATGGAGCAAAGGAAAGAAGCAGCAATACTTTGCTGTAAAACCAAAATGTCATCTTTTCAACCTTAAAAAGTTCTGTTTTGGCACGATATCCATTAATTTCTTATGAACCACTGTGATTAAAGGGCCCTGAAATGCCCAGGATCATTCTTCAGTCTCAGAGGAACCGGGCCTCATTTGAATGACAGCTCATACCAAATGTATCTTTGAAAAAAGCAACCCAGGGACTTTGTTTTTCATTTTCCATGGGAAACACAGCTATTTCTTTGCAACAGTATCTAAAGAATCAGCTGCCCACAGAAAGACTCTAAACAATGCTTGATACATTTATCCATGCTGCAAACAATTCCAGCACTCAAGGGAAGGACTAGAGCTGACTAAAATGTGTATTTGCTGCAGAAGAAAACCAAATTTAAATAAATAAGTTTAATGTGCTTTTTCCTGCATGAAGACCAAAATCGCCTATTTTTAAAGTATGTTATTGTGTAAAGGCTTGATTGTTTAAGAATGTAAAAGGATTTGCTACTGTTAAACATCCACCTATAAACTGTTTAATTCCATAGATTGAAAGTGAAACTCAAAGCTAAACCCAGTCCGAGTTAAGTAAACTATATAAAAAAAACCTGCTCTGCCAGTACCTAGTTCTGAAAAAGGGTGACACCTCAAACTGCTGGCACAGGAAATGGCTAATTGCTAGCTGGAGGCTTTGAATCCCTAGGACAATGGGGCTTTTCAAGTCACATTAGACATCCATCTTTGCCCCAGGCTAAGACAACAGCAGGCTAAGACACTCACCCTTCCAGGGGGAGGGGCAGGAAGATTCACTTTCAAGGAAGAGGCCCCTCATTCTACTTCAAAGGCATGTGCTTACACTTGGGAAAAAGAAAAAAAAAACTGACAATTGACATTTGGTGTTTAAAATGCCTATTTTGCAACTGAACTTTCAAGACATTTAACTTGGCAGCAAGAATGAGAAAAAATGTGAAAAGTGCATAATTCTAAATCTAATTTATGTTATTCATTTGAAGACTTGGTTGGACTTACTACTGCATAAGGAACAGAAGTTATAAAGAATGACCGATTGTGCCTAAAGTATTAATGTGGCGAATATAACATTTTATACACATACCGTAGGGGTAAATGTGCATCTATGTGCACAATTGAGAAATGTTAGGCCATATCTTTCATGGTTAAAATTGCCAAAATGTAACAGAAAGACCAAACCAAGTCCCACAGACTTTGGAGTTGGATTGAAATGTGATCCCCAAAATATGTAACCTGTGTATCTGATTTTCTTAGAGGTCACAACTACATAAATATGTATTTGTGGGAAAGTTAGATTTTGGTTCCAGTGGCTAGTGGAGGTTCTAGTCATTGTATAAATCATCCCATAAACATGATATCCTTTTCTGTCATCCAATCACGAAAAAAGCAAGGTGGAAACTGTGCTCTTGCCCAATCCTACCATTAGGGGTGTGGACAGTAAGTTTGCCCCTGCCATATAATTTAGTGATGTCATTTGGATAAATAAGGGAAACTCACAGCACACACACACAGTGATTCCTGACTTCTTCCTGATTTTTGGCATGGTGCCCTGTTCCTGAGTTCTCCATCCTGTTTGTTCCTGACTCCTGATTTCATTACAAAGCCAAGTCCTCTGCATTGCTGAACTCCTTTTTTCAGCTAGGCCTCAAACACTAAAAATCCCCAAAACCTAAGGGAAGCATTCTGATCCAGCTGGCTTGCTACTACTAAATGCATGCCTGCTGCAAACTCACCATCCCACGAATCTCCAGTCTCCAGTAAACCAGAAGGGCCTGTCCAGTGCCGTTCAGGTGACCAGCACCACCCAGCTGACCCTACCCCACCTGATGTGCCCTGCTGTCCTTGGTTAGACCCGATCCGTGGGATGACCAGAACCCTTGAGTGTCCAAAATCCTAAATTAAAGTGGACTGTACGTATTAATAGGAAGCATAAAAAATCATAGCATATCTTGCCTTGCTTTCAACCATCCTATCCTTAGCTTAAGAACTTGTGACATTGTTAGAATCCTTATTGCCACCCTGCCTTTGATACTTTGCGCTAGTGCTCACTTCTTTAAATAATGTTGTCTTGTGAAATCCTAAACCCTTAATCTTCCTTCGGGTAATCGGATTGGGTCTGGCAGGGCCGGCACAGAGGTGCTGGGTTTGGCTCCGTGGATCAACTCTAGAGCTTACTGTGTTTCAATATGGTAACCTAGCCCGGATGCCCTAGTGTATAGCATACCTATCCTTGTAAAAATTGATTGCTGTTCTTTTTCGCACCTTTATTTTCCAAAAACGCCTCTCATTCAACATTGCATAACTCACTCAATTTAATAGCTAGAGACTTAATTTCAACTCTGGGTTATACCTGCGACTTATAGCTACCTCACAACCAAATCAATACATTTCACCTGGTTTGCTTAGTAATCATTTGGTTAATTTTAGGCGGGAATATTCATTTCTGCAAAGTTTTACACTTGTGATTTTTGTTCTAAGTTATTTTCAACCTTCCATTTGGATTCAAAGTGTTTAATTTTGCTCAAACTATAGCTCATGATTGTCATCTCTTGTCAATGTTGCTCCCATAGAAATGTATACTGAATTAAGGATTTTTGCACACTTTTCATTGTTTTACACAGCCATTTGGAATAGGGATCAACTATCAGCCATATGTGGTGACAGTAACTGATAGGGTATGTAAGACAGTTAATTTCACTTTTAGCAATACACAATATAAACGTCAGAGGAAAGAAGACTTTTGGCTTGTTTGGAAAATAGCACTTAAGTTAGGATTTCCCCCTGCAATATTCCTCTACTACACAGCCATTTTCGAATGTCATTTTAAAAGTGCAAGATTCCAAACCCATTTTTCTCTCTAGTTTGGGGAGGGAAGGTTGCTTTCAAATTCTGATGACTGTTCTTTATTCCTGAATACCTGCTGCTACCTTACATCTGTTTAGAATTGCTTATTTGTTGGTGGAGGAATATTGCAGGGGGAAATCCTAACTTAAGTGCTATTTTCCAAACAAGCCAAAAGTCTTCTTTCCTCTGACGTTTATATTGTGTATTGCTAAAAGTGAAATTAACTGTCTTACATACCTTCCTATCAGTTACTGTCACCACATATGGCTGATAGTTGATCCCTATTCCAAAGCATATGTTTGATTAGAATGTTAAATACATAAATAAATAAATAAATAAATATTACCTTTACCAACCAGCTGATTCCTGGTCCATTGTGACCTGGGGTATTCTGAGAAGGGGTATGATATGAGTGGTATATCACTCAGAATATTGAACCTATAGACATAATAAAATAAGCATTTCAGCTGTGCGCTGCATATTAGGCTGAGACCAGGGCGTATCGCCTGATTGAAATACTTAACAAGATCTTGCACCAAAAATGACCCTCCAATTTCTCCCAGCAATCACATGAGAGGTGAAGAACCGCCTCGGTGCCATAGGTGAGTATCTGCACCACCTTCTGCTTATAGAAGGTCACAATAGGTAGAAATGTAAATTTACCGAACTTCCAGTGGAGCACCCTACTCTGATTGACTGGGGCGATCATTCTCTGCCACAAATATGCGTAATGAGCCACCTAATTAGCATTTCTGTTAATACTGACTCCCAAATACACAATTGAATCCACTATCTCCATGGGTATACCCTCCACCCTCCAAGTAAATTTCTCTTTCTTAGTCAATCTTGCATTCTTCATCGGGAGCACCTTAGATTTTTCTGCATTGATTCTCATATCATTAGCTTTGAGATATTGCTCAAAGGCTTGCAGGCATCGTTGGAGTCCTATTGGAGCATAATCAAGGAAAACCAGGTCATCCGCAAAAAGAATTCACGTAACCTGGGCTCCGTTGATTGTTGGTGGAAAGGCCCGAATATCCACCTGAGACTATCCCAAATCAGCTATATAGAGGCAGGTGTGTCTCTGATTACCTGGAGGTGCGCTTCACGAACGAAGCATTTCTACTGCTTCCAGCCCATTCCGAGCCTAGCAGCACTGCGAGCCGAGCTCTTGCTGCTCCCCTGCTTCCTGGAGGAGGCGGGGACTATCGCGTACACGTGAGCGATCACGTGATTTGATTCCAGCATTTACTGCCGGCATATCCGCCCGAGTGGCGTGTGTCTCTGATTACCTGGAGGTGCGCTTCACGAACGAAGCATTTCTACTGCTTGCAGCCCATTCCGAGCCTAGCAGCACTGCGAGCCGAGCTCTTGCTGCTCCCCTGCTTCCTGGAGGAGGCGGGGACTATCGCGTACACGTGAGCGATCACGTGATTTGATTCCAGCATTTACTGCCGGCATATCCGCCCGAGTGGCGTGTGTCTCTGATTACCTGGAGGTGCGCTTCACGAACGAAGCATTTCTACTGCTTGCAGCCCATTCCGAGCCTAGCAGCACTGCGAGCCGAGCTCTTGCTGCTCCCCTGCTTCCTGGAGGAGGCGGGGACTATCGCGTACACGTGAGCGATCACGTGATTTGATTCCAGCATTTACTGCCGGCATATCCACCCTTGTGGCGTTAAGCCCTGGAGGCTGTAAGGGCTGGAGACGCTGTTCTGCTGTTCGACGTGGATGGCGATTAACAACTAGTAAGACCTTCTCTCTTCCAGACTTATCACTCTGTCGGGCTGCTTTTTCGCACCGACATATTATCAACTATAAAGTTACTGTCATTGACTATTTTCATCTCTTCACAATAGGTAATTGTGCTTTTAGAGACAGCGGAATTGCAGATCAATAACATACATATCGACTGCTATTTTTTTACATCTGGCCACACTCATTCTCTGGTTTCCCACACCTAAGATTAACTCAATATATTACTGTTGGGGGTAGCTGGTGGCAAAGTTCTATTTCTACAATGCTATCTCAGTGTTTAAACACTGATTCTGTTTAACCCTACGATGAGATCTGGTTTGCGCAGCCAAAAAGGCCCTCTATTTTTATCAGACGCTATTATAGTGGATCCGGCTACACAGGTTGACTCTACTTGTATCATGGCTAAATTACCTTATACTGTGTCCTCAATCACTTCTAAGTCTTTAAGCATTGCTTCATGCCCGGTGGAATCCACCCCTTTTTTAAATAATGCCATGTCCTGTAGCCTCACTACGATAAAGCCTATTATGCTAAACACCCTGGAACCTAGTATTCCATTAGTCACTCATAAAGCTATGATCCATAACCCTGAGACTACAGATGTTACTACCAGTGTTGCTGCAGCAGGTGATATTGTAGTACATAAAACTCCTAGAAAGCCTAAACTACACCAACAAGTACTTGGGCAGACATACATGGACAAATATATCTTAAAAGCAACCTCAACTAGTACAGAAATAAAACTTCCTAAAGTTTTTAGAGGCAATGCTATGCTAGATCACTCAGCAATGACCACACAAGCTTTTTTTGGTGGAAATAATAATATCACTGATCTTAGCATAATTGAGTGTGCGGATAAAGCGATGATTCTGCCATTTACTACTGGAATTCCGGAAATCTCTAGATCCTCTTCTCAAGTGCCAATGGCTGATAATACACCCACCGCCCTAACTAACATTATGGAAGACATTGAAAACAACATAGCGGATTATGATCCGGACCTAGCTCCTGGGCTTATCAATCAGAACCAAGTAAACTCCCCACAATTACACCATACATTAAAAGACGTGGATGAACGGATTCGATTGACGCACCCGACAGTCTCAGCCCTCAACGTTGTTCTGAGCTCCTTTGTTGAGCTTTATGACAATGTTTGGTCCGAGCTTAAATCTGTCAAAATTGCAATGACAGAACTGAATCTGAAAATTGACTGTATTGGTACAGATATTTTAGTGGATCTTAATAATAAAGTGGATTGGATCGGCACTGAGATCTCTCAGAGGTGGCCGGTGCAAGTTCCACAGGGCGAAAGTTCTCCAACCCCCCTTAGCCAAACACCCATTGCCAATACCCATATTATAGAGATATCGGATAACAACTTACCAGTGGAACCCTCCAATATTGCTGCTGCTCATGATCAGGATTTACCAGCAATTCCTGTTGGTCTTGACACTCCTGTCATTTCTACAGGCTTAATGGCCGACCCTATCCAAAGTTTGCCTATTTTGATCCCCAATCCGGGCCAATCTAACCTTATTTGGCCCCCAGTTAATAAAGTAACTGCTATTAGTAAAAAAACTCTTTCTGAACTAACTAAGCCCACTTCACCGGCTATTCCCCGCAATACTGCTGAGGACCTATTTAATACTATAAAATTTACTCAGTCGACTGAGCCCAGCCCTATAACAAGCTTGATCCCAATTCAAGTGTTTAAACATACACAAGTCAATGCTTCTAAGCTCCCAGTCCTCAAGAAAATGTCGGCCCCACGCAAAACGCGCCTTATCAAGCGGAAATTGGCTACAAAGCAAACCAACTTTCTTTTCACTAAATCTACTGCAAAGGTCTCTACTTCCTCAAATACTGCCTCCATCTCTAAGGGCAATTCACCGAATGTCTTTAAGCCTCCAATGACCAAATTGGTTGATTCTATGGCTCAAACCGATAGTTGTAACCCTTCAGTTACTTACGTTTCAGACATATGGTCAGGAAACCCTTCAAAATTCTGCTTGGCCCCGCCAAATCAGTCTATAAGTGAGACTCTACATGCATCCCCTATTCCAAAACTGTGCCCTCTGTTACCACCTCAACAGGGATGTGGTACAGGCAAATTTAGGTCCAGTGAGCAAACTCTAATGGTTCCAATGGTTGCACAAGCTGCAAACCCCAGCAAATCACAACCTGGAGCTGATACTAGTAAACTCAAAACCTACGAAGCAGCTCTGTTGGCTCCTGGCGTGGCTCTGGCTAGTGGCACTGGCAATTTTAAGATCCGAGAAGATCTTCCTATTATTCTTCCGATTCCACAAGGTGTAAAACATACCAAATCACAACAGGGGTGTGGTACTGGAAAATGTACAAACTTCGAAGTAACTCTTCTACCCCATGTTAAGACTCAAGCTATCGATCTAAATATCTTACAGAGCTCGTCGGCCTTAAGGCCTAATCAAATCCCGGTAAAATGGGGCCCTATTCAACTGCAACCTCTTACGAACACAATACCTAACCAGCCCCTGCTCCCTGCCTTCCCCTTGGATCGGGGATTGGAGAGGGGATTCTTTCAGGATACCAACTATCAGCATGCCTCTACCCACCCCACAATCTCTGCTGGGATTCGCAACCTGGTGGATCGCCTACATAAACCACAGGCCAGACCTCTGCCCCCCGCTGCTGTCAAACATCTTGATTTAACCATGAAGGGTTCTCAAAATCTATCAGCGGGCACTTTAACACGCCAAGAACTTACGAACAATAAGAAACCGAATTCTTTACACTTGATAAAGATTCAAAGCCTGCTGAAATTGGATGAGCCTGTTTGTTTGAACCGGCATAATGTATTATCTATCTTCTCTGAAATCCCAGCTCTCGCTCTCATCTCCTCTAAGGATATTGATAGAGTGGCCTTCCTGGACTGTAATTCTTTGGATATGAGCATGATTTTCCTTGCGTCACCACTTGTCAAAGAACTGATTCTTACCCAAAAAGACTCCCTGAAGGAATTGGGATTCAGAGTTGAAGCGGCTGCAGCATGGGAACTGTCGACCAATGGGCCCTCTTTTTCACAATCAGCAGTTAAACCAACAGGGGCCCATGCAGGTGGCCAGGATTCTCTGCCCATACCAATAATCTCACTGAATCAACAAAACAAAGATGTTGACTGGGCCGCCATCATCTCCACCCTGTGGCAAAAACTTGTGCCTTAGGCTTACCCCCCCAAATCTGACCTCTGATACTCAGTTGAACCTTTGTATAAAATCTTGGAACTCCAGAGGCAATCAACACCTTTTCTCGAATTTGGAGTGCCTACAACAGTTGAGAGATGCAAATGTTATATGTATTCAAGAGACTTGGATGACCTCAACCCCTTGTTTAGATGGCTTCCAAATTTTCGATCAGCCGGCCCAATATAATTTGAGGGGTAGACCTTCGGGTGGTTTACTGGTGGCAGTGGATAACTGCTTTGGGCTAGCCGGCAAGGTTCTATTGGGTCTCCCCTATGGGGCACTGGGGGTAGTTCTGAATTCAAGTATTGGCCAACTAAAATTACTAATTATCAACATCTACTGGCATTCAGGGGTTGGTGAAGTTAAGCTGTTTGTGTCTCTTATCTCGCAGATTATTTTGGAGTGGATGTTGGCTAATGATTCAGGTCATGTATTACTAGCTGGGGATTTGAACTGTAATTGTTTATTCAACTTTTCTCCATGGGTATTTTGTGAGCTGTACTTCCTTGAACGATGTGATAAAAGGAAAAAACTGGCTAGTCAAACTTGGTATACTGAATTGGGCAATCTAGGCTTACAACCTCTGCGTGATCTCACACAACCCTCTTCAAATCCTAGTAGTTATACCTGGCGGCGGGGGTCTTCCACCTCTATGCTCGACTACATCTTTGTGGATGATTATCTACTTACAAAATGCTCGAAGTTTGAAATCTTCCTGAACCCATGGAGTGACCATGGTATATTAACGGCAACTTTTAACATCTGCCTGACAAAGGGCCGGCTGTGCCATTCGACCGTGGTCTCTCCAAATTTATCAGGATCTGCTATTCGGTGGTCCCCTAAAAACATTGAAACTCTGAATGGTAAACTATGGGACATGCTTAATAAGACTACTCTTGACTGGAAATTGGCAACTTTTAATTCTGCAATGGTCACTACCCTGATACAAGGGGCAGTAGATGATATTGGCACTAGTTTTGTAAACCGAATTCCAGTCACTAGGCATTTACATCAATATAACTCTCAGGTGGCAGCAGCTAAAACTATCAAGAACAAAAATATTAGGAAACTACAAACTGCAATAAGCGACCAGCCCACTCGCCTAATTCTTATCAAGAAGGTTAAACAAACATACAAGAATTACTGTAAAACAATTAAACATCAGTTAGTACAACTGGACTCGGAACTGATGTTACAGGTTATCTTGAAGGCAAATGTGGGAGCCTTCTGGCAGATCGTTAATGGACAGGATGGTAATCAGGCCATTGCTGAACTTAATCCGATTGCGGAACAAGGGTGGCTGGAGTTCTACTCAAATAGATTTTCTCCTAGCCCCCTAGCGGCAATGGCTAGTTTTACTGACTATGACCCACTAGTCCCTCACCCTAAATGGGATCCACCGGTAGAGATTGATACGATTCTGGAGTTAATCCACAGATGTAAGAGATCAAGAGCCCCTGGCCCGAATGGGCTAACGAACAATACCTTTAAAGCAGACCCGAATCTCTGGGCTAATCTCTTATGTATTGAGTTTCGGGATATCTTGCAAACTGGGACATGCCCTAGCTCTTGGTCCACTGCATATGTTATCCCGATCTTCAAATGCGGTAGTAGGTCCGATCCCAAAAACTATCGGCCTATCGCTCTAATAGATGCGGACTGTAAAATCTTCTCTGCTTTTCTTCTTTCACACTTAAGGGATTGGGAAAAAACCAGCCATCCCTTGAGCCCCTTTCAAACGGGCTTTCGTAAAAACCACTCCACTAACATCAATGGACTGGTAGTTAAGTGTATTCAAGAGACTGCTTGGAGCTCAACTAGGGGACCTATTTTTATGGCCTCAGTGGATCTCTCGGCAGCCTTTGATTGTGTTGACCGAAATAGGCTTTGGCACAAACTTTATGCCTGGGGTCTGCCAAGGGGCTTAATTGGCCTATTGGAGGGGGTATATAATAACTCTACTGTTCGTATTCGGTTAAATAAAAAGGGGGACATGTCAGATGCTGTTCGTACTCATCGTGGGGTTAGACAGGGCTGTGTGCTAGCCCCCTGGGTGTTTAATCAATATGTTTCAGATGTAGCAGAGTACCTTGTGAAAGAGGGGCTATTAGCCCCAAGTATTGGCACTTTGAAGCTTATTTGGTTGGCTTACGCTGACGATTTTGTTCTATTTGATTTAACTAAGGTGGGCCTACAGCGGTTGCTGGACGTATTTGCCAACTATGCTCAACTCAATGGCTTGCATATTAATCCTGCGAAAACCAAAATCCTTGCCTTATCTAAAGGGGTTGCTAGGAAGAAAACTAACCTCTGGAAGCTAGGAGGTGTAACTATAACTTGCTCCACTTGTCTTACTTATCTGGGATATTATCTGGGAGCTAGTAGAGGCTCAAAAGGGCAGAACCTTCTTCTCCTGAATAAAGCTAAGGTACTGGCCAGTCAGATCCTTAAAATTGACCGTAAATATGGCCGATTTTCTATTAGACCTGCTTTACTCTTCTTTGAGGGGAAAATCGCACCGAAACTGATATATGGCCTAGAGCTCGGTACTCGGCTAACCAGCGCCAAATTGGATGGTATTGAAGGGGACATATGGAGACGAGTCCTACTCGTCCCCAATGCAGTACCCCTGGCCGCCATTCGCTTCGAGCTGGGCTATATCTCTTTAACAGCACGAGTTGATTGGAGGAAGCTGCTGCTTTATGCTAAACTTAAGGCCCCTACTGCCAACACGCTATATGAACTGGCTGGCAACAACATCTACCGATCTGGATTTCTATACAAATTTGCTATGCTCTGCGAAGATATTCTGGCCAATATCGGCTCAGATTTAGAGCAACTAATTAGTAATCCCACTAAAACTAAAATGAAGTTGTGGGACTTTGACTGGTGCCGGACCGTGGATGCCTTTCATGCATATACTTCTATGTCACACTTGGCTCATGAACATAAAAAAAGAGGAATTCTCTCTCCAATTCTTAAGATCTTCCCAAATCGGGATCACAGACATACACTACTCAGACTACGGTGGAATATTCTACCTACTCTGGATACTAAACTGAGGTGGAAACAGATTACAGCGGCTAACAGTCTCTGCAGATTCTGTGGCTTGGTCCCTGAAACGGCTAAACACCTCATTTTGTTCTGTTGCCATCTCAATGTCCTGAGAGACTCTTGCTTGAATGCCTTGAAATTTCAATTTCTAGGTCTCTCGACTGATCTAGTATGGCAACGCTGTCTGAGTATTGGAACAAGTAGGGAGGGTCTGGCTCTATCTAGCTTTATTCGTAACCTCCATCTTGAATAGATATACCTGTTGCTACCATGCTGTTTCAAGATATAGGTTATAGGTTAAAGGTTAAAGATATGGGTTAATCTGCTGCTACTGCGCTTGCTCCTGTTCTTGTGTGTTCTTGTAATTTTATGATGTTGCGATGTTTCTTGGATTTCCTCATTGTAAGATTATTCCAAGCTCCTGTAATATTCTAATTATGTAATTGTGTAAAATTGTAATTGTGTATTTATCCTCTCTTTGTGTTGATTCTATGTGTTGATGCTTTTGGTAAAGGTTTAATAAAACCATATACAAATTAAAAAAAAAAAAAAAATAGAGGCAGAAAAGGAGTGGTGCAAGCGCACAACCCTGTTTCAAACCCAGATAAGTGAAGATTTTACTGGATAGTTTACCCCTAGATGACAACCTTATTCGGACTGAAGTATCTTTATAGAGTGCTTCCATTGCTCTACCAGATCAACCGGACATCCCCACTTCCACAATTTTGCCCACAAATGGCTCCTGATAACACAATTGAACGCCTGTTCAAGGTCCATGAAGGCCAAGAACAGTGTTGAACCCTTCTCAAAACTCTTTTCCTTTAGGAGATTCAGTAGAAAGAGATTTAAAGATGTTCCCACTCCCCTCACAAATCCCGTCTGTCTAGGGTCTAGTATCCCACTCGCTTCAGCCCATTTTTTCAGATCCCGCAAAAGGAGAGTTGCAAAGAGTTTGCCAATCACATCCAAAAGGGTGATAGGATGGTAGTTTTTAGGTTCCGCGCTATCACTCTTTTTGAAAATTGACACAATCAGGGCCTCTCTCCACGACTCTGGGATGGACATATTAATCATGATTTGTCTAAACATCGTAGTCACGACTTTAGCCCAATGATCTTTGTTCTGTTTTCATTCATGACTCGAAATCCCATTGGGCCCCATCGCACTGGAAGCACTCAGCTTTCCAATCATGAAGCATACATCGTGTTCGTCCAGGGTGAAATTCCATCCACCCTTTCACCGCTCCTTAGTGACAGTTGCGCCTTCACCAGGGTCAGAGAACAGGGACTGATAGTGTTTGATCCAATCACCCTCTGCCACCATTGCCAGAGATTTCTCCTGGCTAAAAACACCCCCATTGTTTATTAACTCCCAAGTAGATCTAGAGTCTTTCTTGCTTACTGCTTGCAGCATGTGCTCAGCATCTTGTTGCAGGCATGAGTATTTTGTAGTTCTGCTCCAGTTTTAATAAGTCTGGCAAGTTAACCTTATCCTTTCCTTTTCCTGGGTTCAGAGTCCCCCCTTATCTGTTTGACAACTTTACGCATACCTCTTCTTTTGCTGACTAGTTCACAGTCATAGGCATGCTTTATAGATCATGACAGAGCCACTTCCTGGGAACCAGACTTAGAAAACTCGTTAAGGAGTCCCCTATAGTCAATATTCATGGGATCAGACAATAACTGGTTTTCAAAATCCCTATTGATCTTCTTAACCTCTTGTTGTTTCAAACTTAAGCTAATCCACAGCTCCCCAATTCAACCTCTTCCATCTTATCAGTCTTACCTTTAACTCCCCACTCCCTAAAACTTATGATCAATAAGTCATGGTCACTGAGTGTCTGCAGACTAACCGCAAAGCTCTCAATTATCTCCTTATGGTTTTAAGAAATTAAACAATAGTCAATACATGAGGTCAGGGATCCACTGCTCCATGTTGGGTCACCATGGATATCGCCCTCCATTTGACCTATTCATCAAATGCATATCTCTCGTCTTCCTACTCAACATCCATTTCTTCTCTCTTTCCTTCCATTCATTCTTATCACACACTTTCCCTATTTTATACAGCAATTTACTATTCAGGTCACCACACAATACAATCTTAACCCCATCAACCTCGCAAACAACGTCATCAATCAAATTGGTTATAGACTTCATAAAATCCAAATCATTCCCCATGTTGACTCGTGGAAAAACAATAATCAATATCCAGGAAAATTCCACAACATCCTCATCGTGCTTTAAATAGATTGCCTGAACATAAGGGTTTGGGCATTTGGTGGCAGTCACTGACCATCCCAAGTCATTCTTCATCAACATTAATAGGCCAGAAAAAGGACAGCCCAGTAACCCCTTAGGAGCTGAGTTTAGGAACACCACATACCCATCGCAATGGGGAGGTTCCCTTAGCCAAGTTTCTTGGAACAGGAGGATATCAAAGGCATCCATACCCATCAACCCCCCTGCAAATAGGCTTCGAAACCCTCTAGTATTCCAACACCCATCCTCAATCGGTTCAGTTTGTTCACCCCCGCAGTCTAACACCCAGAGATACGACACAATGATCCCACTAGCTATGACCAAGAAGAAGTGGTATCAGTATGGGAGCTTGTATCAATCCACCCTCCATGATTCGCCACAGTAAACTTCTGCAAATGCAGATCTTTCTTATTCAGGATCATTTTACCAGCTTTACACTGTCTCTGCGATTCTTCCTTGCCGCTTTCCATCCTCTTTTCAGGTCTCCGCACTGGGTTTTCCCGGCTCGTGGCCTTTATTGAGGTTGCCATTTTCCAATTCATTTTCAGTTGAGTGTGAACATCCGTTAATTCAAACCTGAAGGATAAAAATGTATCTCTAAGGGCCAACAGTGAGTCCTTTTTACCTTGAGAGGAAAGATGAAGATTAATCCAATCCGTCTTTTTTTCTTCCACAAACTCCACGATCTTAATATCCTCATTCACAAATTTGAGATTCGGAGTTATGGTGTTAAGCAACTGCATGACATTTCCTCTATTCAACAGGCACCTCTTGGAATCACTCGTCATCCTTTCCAGACAAACCTTAGGACTCAGCACTTCCATTTTGTTTTTCAACCAGAGATTCTGACTTCTCACAGCCCTCCTAATGACATCTGATCTCGATTTGTTGACTGGACCATAGTTTTTGCCAGATTTAACATTCTTATTCCTATTTCTGGTCTCAAAACCACCTCTTCTCATTTCCTCCAAGAACCTCAAATCCAGAATTGATCCCTTGATCTTATTTTGATTGACTCTATCCGATTTCTCCGGGTCTTTACTCAGAACACTAGACACCGTATTCCTTCTTTGTTCAAGGGTTTTAAAATAGAGCAGATCTATTTCCAATTTGGCCTCCCCTTTTTTTAGATTAGCGGATAGTTTGGCCGGTTTCACTTTCCTTTCCTTACTTGGGATCAAGGCCAAACTCTTTCGGGAACCAAGAATCCTTTGGAGTAACCCTCTAATAGGTCGATCCGACAGGGGGTCCCTCAACTCCCTAGATCCCGTGAGGCCCTCCATGGTTTCCCATTCAGAGTTGCTTACATTTTCCATTTAGCATCATCCTCCGCTCTCTCAAGTTCTTCCACTAGCAAACTCAATTCCCCAATGGAGGTTTCAATGTCATCAGGCAGATCAGCCGCCACCTCTTGTAGAGGCAGAAGATCTCTCCTAGGTTTCTTTGAGGCGGTAGACTTAGCTTCACAGGGGGTGATCAATATTCCTCAGGAAGGCTCTGGAGCCCTTTGCCTTCCTTCTTGCATTTGTTGGCATATTTTTTTTATTTTTTTGCCAATTTTAATGTGTGTTTCTCTCGTAGGACCTCCTCTGCACCGACCCCGCCATCCTTTCGAGCTACTTCCTCAATTATGACCACCGATTTGGGATCCTTCTTTGTATTAAATACGGAGAAGATATTCTTAGATGTAGAGATATCATTCACCTCTGTTAGATCCACCAATGGCTCCAACCCACCATGCCCTGTGGGGGGTGGGGAGGCATGAGGGCTTTGCCACAGAGTCTTTCACAGGCGAGGACATTCGAATTGCACCCTTTATCTGTGACCTCATCCACTTGCAGTCTTGTAAGAGAGCTTCCATCATGAGAGTCTTATCCACGGACTTCCGACTGGCCAAGTCGCATAGTCTATTTTGCCACGTAGACGAGGTGTCCGCCTCTATATCTAATGTCTTGTCCACTCTCGTGGCCAAAACCTCCAGGCCATGATATTTGTCTAAGAGGCCAGCAATCAAAGCTGATTGAGTTTGAAGAGACTCATTCAAGCACTCATACAGCTTTGTGAAAGGCTCTAAGGATGTGGACAGTGAGGCCACCACTAGTTGCTGAAGTTGCATTAGATTTATACCATAGCCAATGTCCCCCAGCTCTTCTTTTTCTTCTGCCCTGATTTTCTTGAATCCTCGGGGAGTAATCCTGCGATACACTCTCCGATGAAGAGGACTCAGATGCCTCGTTGCTCCTAAATACCTCATGCCGGATTTCCTTCCTGGTAGGCGGGCTATATATATATGTGAAATCCCATGTCTTGGGAAAACATGCTGTCACCATACCAAACTATGCTGTTTACAAGGATGCAAAAAAGGTTTGAGTAAGTAGGGAAAAAGCTATATTTGTACCCATTAAATGTGTTGATGTTCTTTAAGTTTTAGCAAAATGTCCAGGAGTTTGAAAAACAGAACGTTTGATGGCTGAGGATATTGCACTTAGGGGGATTACTTCCTTTGGTGGTGTATTTGTCCAGGATTGTGTGTGTGTGCGCGCGCGTGTGTGTGTGTGTGTGTGTTATTTACGGTGACAAAACTGTATGTGCTAAGGGAGAAAATAAGTATTAACAAAGTCAACAGTTTTGATGTGTGTAGTGCACAGACTTTCTTTGTGTACTGCACAGGCTTTCTTTCTTCGTGTTCAGTTCACCTACCCATGCACCTTCACTATTTGCCAAAAATAATTTCATATGTCAACATACAACCTATGAAAGATATTGCCATCATATAGTAAGAAACTCAGGTACTCACACACATATAGCTGTTGCCATCAGACAAAGTGACTAGCACAATTTAATAGACTTTTCAATAAATTGGCATTCAACTTGCATGTTATAATTATCATTTGGAGACTTTTATAGAGCTTCGTGTAGATGAACCACCTCTAAGATCTGTATTAATCAGTGTTATTTCTTAAGCAATAGAACCTGAGGAGGAGGGGCTTCTAACTATCGCCCTGAGGCATCGAGAAAAAAAAGAAGAAAAAAATGGCCACCGGGAATCATGGAGAAGGAACTACACGTAGTCCATTCTCTCTTTCCAAAACAGCTATTAAACATATAGAAAAAGAGTAAAGAAACAAAATGGCCACCATGGAGGGGGAGAACGGACAAAACGTAGTCCCTTTTCCCTTTCCATGGTGGCAAGGATGCAGGCGCAACCGGCTCTACCAGCTCCATGGACCTCACCGGGTACTAATTACAGAAAATCCTCCATTCATCACTGTCAGAATGATGAAGAACCCAGGCAGCAAAACCAGGCTTTCGAACTTGCTGCATGGGATCGTCCCATTCCCGAAACAAGCATGTTGCCCATGGGCTATCCACTTGGCATGCAACTATCTGCTAGACGTACATGCCCAGCACTCTCAGCATTGGGCTGCTATTTCCATTGCATGCCTAAGTATTCCTGCTATTTTCTAGATATTGCAATCCCATATACTGGTACTCTGATCATATACCAGTTTTTCCCAATACATGCTCAAGCACTCACACCATTTGGCAAACATTGTTATAGGTACATAGATCATATGGCTAGTTGACTGCTTCACCTCAAAGCTACCTACTTTTCTGGTGTACTCCTGCTGTAGCGCTTCAAGGAGTTCTTTGTAACCTAACCTTTATTGATATGGCTGGGAGCTACTTCCTTTTTCACCACTGCCTCTCTCTTTCACTTTAGCTCACACCCATCTTCCATTCTTGCGTCGGAGGATATAGAGCGGCCTCTGAGCGCTGTGTTCGTCAACTGTAGAGAGCGATTGGCTCTTGATACCCTTTCAATTGGAAGCAACATTGTTTGAAAAATTGGAAATGCTGCAGCGATGGACGCTCTTGCGGCAGGAGTATCCTGGAGAGCGCCCTACATTTAGGCAATGAGTAAAAACATGGGATAATGAAAATGAATTCTTGTTTGTAATATTGGTGTATATATAGTGTCAATAAAACGACATTACACTTAAATAACTTAAAGATTTTGGAGAGGGCGTGCAGGGCGGAATAGCAGTAGAGGGGCAATGTCAGGGTAGGGAGGAAGCCTGTTGATTCGCCCTGGTGCCATATTGTCTAGAACCTGCCCTGAAGAGACTGTTACCATGCCCCTCGTCCTGCCCATACACACAGCGAGGGTGACGAGCACGGGTGAGGGTGACGCGCACTAGTGTGAAGGTGACGCGCACTAGGCACTAGTGTGAGGGCGACGCGCACTAGTGTGAGGGTGACGCGCACTAGTGTGAAGGTGACGCGCACCAGTGAGTACAAGGGTACAAAGTTGAATACAATCTAAAGACTGCAGGCCCTGATTCATGGAATTTGTTGCACGGTTCAAAGTGACTTTGCACTGCTGAAAAGCGACTTTGCACTCCCGACACAAACCCTGATTCATGGAACTGTGCAAAGTGTATTGTTGCAGTGCCAAGTCAGTGTAAAGTCATTTTTGCAGCACAAAATGACTTTGCACTGACTTTGCGTTGCAAAAGTACACTGTGCACAGTTCCATGGATCGGGGTATGAGCATTTGGGATCCCAGGGGAGAGAGGAGGTGTTTTCAGACCCCTACCGATTACCTGAGGTGGACGGACAGGCGATGGAAGAGCGAGAGCATTTAACGGCTCCCCTGGAGCGCCTCCCGGCTTTCTCTCGTTCCCTAATGGAGACGTTGGCCGAGACCGTGCTCAGGGGGAGCTGTCATGTGCTACGGAGCGCTGCCTGCTGGATCCTCCGAGGGTGGAGGTGGGCACTCGCACAGCTGGCATGCCTCGCCGTGGGAGGGGGCCAGTCCTTGTCCTCCAGCCAGGCGAATGCAGATGAAGGAGAGGCGACCACGCTGCGCGGTGGGAGCGTGAGTAATGCCCCACGCAGCAGGCGCAGCGCCTAAAGCCGAGTCACTCCCGGCTGCCTCCCAGCCCCCTGACACCAGCTCATTGTCACGTTCTGAGCGCGGGGAGGGCAGGAGAAGAGAGCCCAGTAGTCTGACGGGTGGCAGCAGGGCCCGCCGTACCGCAAGCTTGGTAACACGCAGGTCAGAAATTGGTTTGGTGATCAGGTCGTCAGCTGTGTTCCGAGTTCCTAGTTTATCTGTCTTCAGAGCTTTGTCATACAATTGTGAGTGCCTAGAAACATCGCTGTATCCAAACACAACATTTACACAAACCCGAAAGCTGTTGGACTGTTATAAAGCCGAACACACCAAAGCAGTCTACATTTAGGGAGTATTTTCTGCCAGTTAATAGACACATCGTTAAGGACAGGGTATGTTTAAAATCTACTCTTCCAGAATCTGGCATGGACCCAGTACAACGGGAAGTAGAGAATTACTGGCATTTTGCTTGGCACAGAAAGGCACACCTTCTCCCTAGATGGTTTTTACCCTCAGGTACTCACAACACCCTTATATGTGCATATTACACCCCCTGGCACAACATACACAGTCAAGATGTATATCCCACTCCCTGGCATACTCAGTCCATCCAGGTGCATATTACACCCCCTGGCATAACATACACAGCCCAGATGTATATCACACTCCCTGACACACACAGTCCATCCAGGTGCATATTACACCCCCTGGCACAACATACACAGATCCGATGTATATCACACTCCCTGACACACAAAGTCCATCCAGGTGCATAGTACACCCCCTGGTACAACATACACAGCCCAGGTGTATATCCCACTCCCTGGCACACATAGTCCATCAAGGTGCCTATTACACCCCCTGGCACAACACACACAGCCCAGGTGTATATCTCACTCCCTGGCACACAGAGTCCATCAAGGTGCCTATTACACCCCCTGGCACAACACACACAGCCCAGGTGTATACCACACTCTCTGGTGCACAGAGTTCATACAGGTGCAGATTACACCCCCTGGCAGAACGTACAGAGCCCAGGTGTATATCCCACTGCCTGGCACACAGAGACCATCAAGGTGCATATTACACCACCCTGACACAACATACACAGCCCAGGTGTATATCACACTCCCTGGCACACAAACTCCATCCAGGTGCATATTACACCCCCTGGCACAACAAACAAAGCACAGGTGTATATCACACTCCCTGGCACACAAAAGTCCGTCCAGGTGCATATAACACCCCCCTGGCACAACATACACAGCCCAGGTATATATACCACTCCCTGGCACACGAAGTCCATCAAGGTGCATATTGCACACCCCTGGCACAACATACACAGCTCAGGTGTATACCACACTCCCTGGCACACGAAGTCCATCCAGGTGCATATTACACCCCCTGGCACAACATACAAAGCACAGGTGTATACCACACTCCCTGGCACACGAAGTCCATCCAGCTGCATAGTACACCCCCTGTCACAATATACAAAGTCCAGGTGTATACCCCACTCCCTGGCACACGAAGTCCATCCAGGTGCATATTACACCCCCTGGCACAACATACAAAGCAGAGGTGTATATCACACTCCCTGGCACACAAAGTCCATCCAGGCCTGTATTACAATCATTGGTACAGCATGCTCTTTCCAGGTGTACATCGCTCTCCCTTCCACAAAATAACCGTGCAGGTTTATCTAGCACTCCCTCGCATAACATACTCATCCAGGTGTATATCATATTTCCGGCAAAACATACTGGATTTGAGGAAGTTCGAAATGTGCATGAAAGCCTTGCACGAGAATCTGCCTCTTCCTTTCTTACAATTCACATGAATTGTACATGTTATTTAACCCAATTCGAACCAAAGTGAGCTATGGCTCAAATTGGTCAAACGGATTTGAGCCGATTTGACATTTACCGACTCGGCGAGAATCGACTCGCGAGCCATCTATATGGAGGTTCCAATGGCGCAAGCTGATAAAAAAAAAGTTTTTTCTTACCGCCATTTGAGTCAGCTTTTGAGGCTCACCCATCCCTAATTAAAAAAATACCTGTAACAACATAAATAGGGATTCGGCTCCATAAGGGGACTTTTATGAGTACCGAGGAGGATAGCTCAGGGGCAACGTGCTCGCCTTGGAAACATGATGACACGGAGCACCACAGGGTCAATCTCCAGGTCTGTGCATAGAAACCTCTGGGTATTAAGTGCGTTATAAATAACCTATCATATAAGTAGCTCCTCACTATCAGCACAGTATACCGATAAGGAATAATACTTCGAAAGTGGGATTCAGGGAAGTTCCAAATGTACCTAAATATCCAGTAATGACATAACTAGGACATACAACATAATAATACAGGACATACAGCTCTCCTTATAGAGGCGATAATGTAGCCCTTCACTCTCCGTAAGTTATGATGGGTTTAAAATGGCTTGCAATAAACCCCTTCACCTTGTAGGTGAAAGTAGGTTAGTCAATTTGAGCTAGGACACATATTCCACAACGCCCCACTTAGTAGCCATCACTGGAGGTTCACCTCCAATTCTGATCAACATCAGCAAGGCATAGTGGGTATGCAAATTTGCTCAAATGCAAGCATTTTTCTCCCTGAAATCTTCTTTGAGGGCATACATAATTTAATCAACCCAAGACAGACTTTGTGGAAGGTTGTCAAGCCATCTACATATCCAGTTACACCCTTACTAGGGATCATCATTGCAGTATAATCTTAACAGCCTTATACTTGGATCATTGGGGCATGTATACAATAGACCAATAAAGTTATGTTAGATTTAGAGTGGCTTGGAAAAAAAAAAACCTTTGTCCTGATATGCAAAAGTAGGATAGCCCATTTGAGCTATGTCACACATTCCGAACACCAGCTATTAGCCATCACTAACTGTTCACCTCCATTTTCTTTTCAGCCACATTAGCAGGGCATTGTGGGTATGCAAATTAGCCCGAATGCAAGCCCTTTTCCCCAGGAAATTGTCTTTGCCTTAGAGGGCAGTGGTACTTTATATATAGCTTAATCAACCCAAGATCAACCCAACCCTAAACTGTAAAGACATAACTGCACTGATGATCTCTAATAAAGGAGAAACCAGGTAAGTAGTTGTCCTGACAGCCTTGTAAAATGTCTGTTTTGGTTGATTGAGCTATGCATAAAGTAGCACTGCCCTCTATGCCTAAAATAGCTCTATGGTCGTGAATAGCACAGTATAAAAAAAGCTATCAGCATAACACAACATGACAAAACACAAGTGACCTACTCAGCAGTAAGTTTCCTCACATCTGTGTTTGTGCATACTTTCAATGTCTACCTTTATGTCTTTCTCTTTAACCTCATCAGGGTGTCCTGGCCGGCCTCAAAGAAATTAGACACCCTCACATCCTCTTACAGGAAGGACGGAGCATCTTACCATGAAAAGGCTTCTCTCCATGATCTCTTGCTTTGGGGGAAGGGAAGTTAATTCCAGAAACGCGTTAGGTACTCATTGCCTGGAAAATAAAGAAGAACATTTTGATAAACATGGCTATCAAAACTATTCTATACTGATATTTGAAAGTTGCTGTTCTTCCTAAAGATGTTCTATACTAATAGGTGTCATATCCTTCACTGTTATTCTGAGGTTACCAGTCATTTGGTCGAAAACCAAAAGGTCGAATGACCATTTGATCGAAGTAAAATGGTCGAAAAAAAAACATCAATTTTTGTTTGTTTTTTATTTTTTTTATTTTATGGGGTGGTTCCCCTCAAAACCCCCCTTTTTCTTTATTAAAAAATATTTTTTAAGCAACCAAAACCAAAAAAAATATATAAATAAATAAATAAATTCGACCTTTTTTTTCGACCATTTTGATTCGATCAAATGGTCATTCGACCATTTATTTTCGACCAAATGACCGGACACCTTATTCTGAATATGCACAAGGGCTAGGTGCTTCCAATGTGTTTCCATGTCCCAGGCAGCCCTTTCTCTGAACCGAAGGGTCATGCCTCCCATAGCCCTTTGCAGCTCCTGTATGCCAAGGAGTGGAGTCTCCAGGCTGTGCCCCTGCCCGTCTGTCAGTATCCAGATCACTGTTGAGAATGATGTACAATGAACCTATTTAAGAAAGAGAGAGAGGGATACATTGAGAGAGAGATGGGGGATGCAGTAAGGAGGTGACCATAGCAAAGAGAGAACATGAAATTGGATCTGTCTGCCAAGATCAGTGGTGGGAGTGTCTGAAAAAACTCGAATAGCCAACGTATGAAAACTACAGGAATACGATTGTCATGATTCTTATAGCTGCCAAAATGATCATGTTCATGCAATAGTACATACAGATGACCCTGACATATGATTTCCCTGCAAGGCAATATCAAATTATCATGCATGGTCAGGCCACCATAACACCGCATTTGCACATATAATGCAACCAGAGGTGCATACAATATGCATTGTAGAATCGACCATTATGTGCAAGCATTGTGCATGTAAAGTGCATGCACATTATTGCAGACCCTTCAGCTGTAATCATTTCGCAAGGGTAGATTGTGTTTATAAAGGCTGCTCGCCCCACCTTTTAGTTCTGCTTCCCCATGTTAGCTGGAGGAGTCCCGCGCCAAACTCAATCCATGCACGGAATTGACCTATTCACGGACATAGCAAATTACACAGCACATACACTGGATAAATAAAGCATTTGACTGCTTGTTATCACTTCCACAAAGAATCCATTTACAAAAGAATCTTCCAATGTCCTTCTCATGTAATGTTATGTACTATTTATCATGTATGTTCAGACATTGGTCTGCAGAACTCCCAGGCAACCTTACCGCTGATATGCCACAGCAATAGGTGGTAGCCACTATAAAAGTCATGCCCATCCCAGTATGTGTTGCCCATTCTCACATGATTCGCATTAGGCGTATGTTACACTCCAAGGAACACAGTACCTTTCCAGTTGTATATTTCATTTTCTGGCACAGCAAACCCTTCCAGCTCCTTCCTTGGTACCGCTCGCTCTTTCCATGCAAATATTATACTCCCTGGCACAAGATATGCTGTAATGCCTATATTATACTCTGGCATATGTATCGCATCTGCTATATATCACATTCCCAGTCTCACTATTCCCTTCCACCTGAATATTATGCTCCCTGACACAAGATATGCCATGATGTCTATACTATAGACTGTGAATATGTATCGCATCTGCTATATATCACATTCCCAGTCTCACTATTCCCTTCCACCTGAATATTATGCTCCCTGACACAAGATATGCCATGATGTCTATACTATAGACTGTGAATATGTATCGCATCTGCTATATATCACATTCCCAGTCTCACTATTCCCTTCCACCTGAATATTATACTCCCTGACACAAGATATGCCACGATGTCTATACTATAGACTGTGAATATGTATCGCATCTGCTATATATCACATTCCCTGTCTCACTATTCCCTTCCACCTGAATATTATGCTCCCTGACACAAGATATGCCACGATGTCTATACTATAGACTGTGAATATGTATCGCATCTGCTATATATCACATTCCCTGTCTCACTATTCCCTTCCACCTGAATATTATGCTCCCTGACACAAGATATGCCACGATGTCTATACTATAGACTGTGAATATGTATCGCATCTGCTATATATCACATTCCCTGTCTCACTATTCCCTTCCACCTGAATATTATACTCCCTGACACAAGATATGCCATGATGTCTATACTATAGACTGTGAATATGTATCGCATCTGCTATATATCACATTCCCAGTCTCACTATTCCCTTCCACCTGAATATTATACTCCCTGTAAATCAGTTTCCACTTGCTCTGCAGAACTCTCCCTGGCACGCATTACCCTCACAGGCGTACAGTATACTGATTAGCACATTACCCATTCGCTATATTTTACATTGGCTGGCACAAGATGCTGTTCCTACCTCTTCGGGTATATAAAACACTTCCAAGCACAATTAGCATTCCCAGGTGTGAATGCCTGGCAGGAGCTCCTAATTCCATGAATTCATCACACGGATGGGCTCAGCTTTTCTTTCCTGGCCTAAAAGGCACTGCCTGCTGCAGTTGGCACCCCAGGTGCTGTATGATGCCTCACGCAAACAACTCTTCTACACCCACTGTTGTTCAATGCACTAACTGGCCAAAGTCATCCTTCCACGCGAACGTGCCAGAGCCTGGCACAGCCTGCCCATCCAGGTGCATACCAGACAACCTGGCACGGGCCACACGTCCAAGGGTATCTCACACAGCTTGTCCCAGCCTACCCTCTAGCCTCTTGAAGGAGTCTTCCTTGAGGTCACTGCATCCCTGGCAAAACAACCTTCCTCGCCTCCATGACAGGCATCAGCGCCAAGAAGCCATGGAAACAGAAAACATTGCGCTTATAAAATAATTCGTAACGTAACTCACCAGTTTTATGTAATATTAATTTGCACAAAATGCATTTCCTCGGTTTGCAATACCTATAGATTAGAAAGATGTAATGCCCCACTCCTCTCTTGCTATGAAAACATGAACTGAAATGGCAGCCTTGGCTTGCATTCTTAGCTGGTGCAGACTCTACCTAACTAATAATCAATACGTTATAAATCTGCATACTCCCCTCACCCCGTACGTCCTTTTGTGCATGTTTTGTTTTGCTCTGTTTCAGTGTGTGTCATGTTCTCTAACTTACTTAAAATCCTAACCTCACACATACGGACTTCATATCCATGCAAAGCCTTCACATGTTCTCATGTTCGCTTCTGATTGCAGATGTGTTGCATTATTAACATGTTTCATAATTTTATGATGTCATTCCAATTGCTTAGTACGTTATGACGCAATAGAAACTTTAAAAATAAATAAATAAGTTTCCAAGTGTATTTTATGATTGTCGCTACCAACCATTCCAGGTTACTAGTGCCAAGCCACCCACCCTCTGAGGGGTATCTTTACCTGTCTGAAACAACAGGCTCAGCATGGGAGATCATAGCCTGTCTGCAATGTTCCCTCCTGGCATCTGTACATTGAATGACCCCCACTACCCTTCATGATGCACTATGAAAAATATGGTTATGATTTCACTAATGTGATATACATTTCATACAAGAATGGATCACCATATGTATCATTAATATCTGTGTGTATAGATCCATATTGTCAAATTACTGTGAATGAAAGCAGACGTCCAAGGCCAAATGATAATATGTTATTGTATAGCACTTACGCTTAAGCACTTTTTTTATAGAACAAATATGCATACAAAATCACCCATCCTGTGTTGGTACTCATTTATCGACCTAAGAAGGATGAAAGGCTGAGATAGCCTTGCTGGGATTGGAACCTGCAGATTACACACACATCGCAGAAGCGAGCGCTCAACCCACTGAGCTATCATATCGGCTATAGTATAATGAGCAATTATTCTGTAGTGAATACCATTAAACAGGTAACTGAGATTGAACAGCAGGCCAGTTATGTTCATCTGCAGGTCTGGTGCAAAGTTGGCCGCATGTCAAGCCTGCATGCATCTGCTTTCATGCTCCAGAGGTTGGCAAAATAGGGAAATCAGCGCACTCACAGGGCATCCCATACCCTGGGCACACGTTAATAAAAATAAATAATAATAATAATTTGGCATTTATATAGCGCTACGCGCTGCTTATTATTACCCACGGTGTGTGGTGCTCATTTATCGAGCTCGGAAGGATGAAACGCTGAGTTTGGCGCTGCCGGGATTCGAACCTGCGTTTGCAGGCTCTGCACTGATGTCAAAGCGAGCGCTCTACTCGCTGTGCCACTTGACCAGCTACCTCTTACATGCAAACAAACATCCTGAACAACATGCCAGTGAGATGGGAAAGATAGACACATTACAACAAAGCATTCATTGTGGCACAATGAAGTCAATGGCCACTTGATGTGCTATGGTCAAATATTTGTACACTGTACAGAAGCTTTTAGGCACAAGGATTTTGTCAAGTGACCGAGGACACCGAGATGTAATATCTTGTGATGATCGTAACAGAGACAATGGCAGAAAAAACAACAGGCTATTACTGCAACTTGCGAAAGGCAAAATACATAGTCCAGAATGAATGCTTATTCTACTCCAAAATTAGTTGTTTATCACTAATATCACATTTATCACTGAGTGGCAGCACAGGGACAGCGCCAGCCCGGCAGCAGTCCTGGCCTCTCAACTTTGCATGCTGTAGCAGCATGCATCATATGATGCATTTATTTATTTACATTTTTAAAGCCCGCAGGCATGGAGGCACTATTACAGTAATTGTTTTGTTTTTGTTGCTTAACTGTAATTAATTTTTGTCTTAGCTGCAAATTTATAATGCGCTTATGGACCTGGGGATGGAACCCGTGTTGCTTCATGTTGTCTTGCTTCCAAGGCAAACACGTTGCCACTGAGCTATCCTCCTTGGACACATCATGCATGCAAATAAGTCTTCAAAGCAAGGTTACATTGCAGGTATTTTTTTTCCAAAATATTTTTTTTTCAAAACATTTTTTGAGTCCTAACCGGGACAGGCATGGCCAGAAACCGGCCCCCACTCCCCAGGGACAATTTCAGTCCGGCCACGGGCCAAAGGCGTAGGGGCCAATCCAACCCTGTAATCGAGTGCCACCTGACTTACTTGAAAAGATAGGTTTTTACTGCTTTACGGAACTGGAGGATCGACTCCATCTTCCTGACCTCCGAGGGACGACTATTCCAGAGTTTAGGCCCGTACACAGAGAATCTGCGATCTGCGCTGTATACACAGGAAGCGGAGGGAATGGACAACAAGAACTTGTTCCTTGATCGAAGGGCCTGTCATGGTTGGTAGAGATTCAGCTTTTCTGCAAGTTATGCAGGTGCAGGGTTGTTACGCCTCCTCTAAATCATGCAGACGATTTTCCATTTGATCCTGTCCTCCACTGCCAGCCAATGCACAGAGCGGCGCAGCCCTCATACAGGTGAAGATCTTCTTACACCAAACACCAATCTAACGCCAGCATTCTGCACCTTCTGAAGACGAAGAATTTCATTGACTGGAGCCGCAGCAAAGAAACTGTTACAGTAGTCTAACTGTGCGTTTACTAGGGCTCCAACCTCTGTCGCATGACCCTTCTCTGAAATGTTGCTGCCACTCAGTTCGGTGGACGTGCCGCGGGATTGCAGTTGCGGCACACAGGTGTTAGTCCCCATATTTGGAGTAAGCAGCAATTCCGTGTGGTAAAGCTCACTGAAGGTTTTTGGTGATGAGGTGGAATATTCCCTGCAACCTTTTTGCTGGAGGTAGGTCATCCACAATCCCCAAAATGCATAGTACGTCAATGTGGTAATGTGGCAGTAAAGACATAGGGCCTCATTACACGGTAGGCGGTAGCCATGGCGCTCTTAGCGCCATGGTTCCCCCCTTACCGCATTCTGGGTCCGTGTTCCTGGAATAGGGACTTACCTGGTCATTCCGACCTCGGAAGACCCGGTAAGTCCCCATTCCGGGAACCATTCCCCATTCCCATTTGAGCCCCTATAGGGCTCAATGGGAATGGGGAAGGAGCTAATAACTGTACCCCAATTTGCGGTACCGTTATTAGCTCTGAAGTCCCTTAGCGGGTCCCTTCCCTAACGCCTGGTAAAACCAGGCGTTAGGGGCGGGACCCGCTATAGGGCCTCGTAGTAGGGTGGTAAGGCATGACCGGCACCAGTGTCCTTACTGGTGCCGGTAATCCCTTACCACCTACCGTGTAATGAGGCCCATAGAAACAGAATTACCTCCACTTTACCGCCACTTTTTTCCAAACCGCTCTACTTTTTCCCTAATGAGGTCCAGTGTTTCTG
Organism: Ambystoma mexicanum; assembly: GCF_040938575.1. NCBI lineage: Eukaryota > Metazoa > Chordata > Amphibia > Caudata > Ambystomatidae > Ambystoma > Ambystoma mexicanum. The sequence continues at coordinate 1,152,265,499 of NC_090926.1, read as the reverse complement.
CTAGAACCTAGGAAGAGCGTTTCTGAAAGAAGTTGAGGGATATGTTCTCACCGGATTAGGCATCTAGGCATGTAAAGGGGTGGCTCCCAGAGTGGGTGGGCATGTTACCCTTCCGCTGGTTGCAAAGATAGAGCGGCTGGCACCATAGTAGGCATGGACATATGTGTCAGAGGTTCTGCTGTTCCTAGGCCGGTTGTGCTGGTGCCGTTAGTGCCCAGCATTTAAGGCCCTGCCGTTCATGGCTAGGCATCTTTGATCTCTGGCGCACGATGGGATCAGTGAAGACTAGGCTAGCTTCTAGGAGTTGTGAAGCCCGTGTGGTCAAACATACGTGGGGCAACACTAATGTTACAAGAGGTCACCATGAGTAATGCAAGAAACAAATAACTTTGTGGAATCTAATATTTATATGGTCACAATTTTTATTACTTTGCTGGATCAAGCCCCACTGTAGCCTCAAAACAAAAACACTATTTAGACCATGCACATTTTTAGCAGATGCGACTTGTCAATGGTTTATTGATTTAGCAATGCCCTGAAAGTGTGATTGGTCTGCTTGGTTTGGAGGATTCACTCCCGGAGAAGTAGGGAGCATAGGAGGCAAACCAGTGAAGAAGGTAGTCTGCTGGCGTTCCACCTTTTCTAAGAGTGTGGTTCAGTCCTTGGCCAAACCACTGCAGAGTGTAACCAGTGGTCATCTGAGCTGTGCTATAGAGCCAGCTGACTGGTCATAGCAGAGCCCCAGGAGAATTCCCCCCACACATCGCGCTCTGAAACACCTGTGTATGAGCGCGCTACAAATAAATTATCATATCATGTTGCCCCAAGAGGGTTTTGGGTTGTGAGATGTGTTTTTCCCATCATGGAGCACATTGGTGGGTCACTGCTGGCATCGAGTATGGAAGCTGACATTCAATGGCTTCCAATACCGTTTCCACTCATGACGCGTTTTTGAGCAGTGCACTAAGAAGACTGTCACCCCATCTGTCTGTGTTATGCCTCATGTCACATTACACCTCACATTTCCAGAATGATTGGGCTAATCCTAACTCAGTTGAATGGTGCTATCATAGTCTTTGAGTGCATATCTCTCTACTCAGCATCTTGTTGCCATGGCACTGCCTCTGAATTCAACCTCACTGTAGCATTCCCCCTCTAGAGCCCCTCTCACCTTCGCTCCTTCTCTCTGCTTGCCCCACTTCACTAGAACCAGCTGCTAACCACTATCAAAGCCAGTCCAACACTGGACCTTTGCAAGGTTCAGGTTAAGCTCCTCCGGGCTAGGAACTTTGAGACCTTACCCGGCCCTCACACCTATCCTTCCTACCACTCTATCCTCTGTGAAGCACTTTTGTGAGGGCCACACTTGCCTCCTACTCACACTCCCCACCCCTCACCTGGTGGCTCTTGGACCATGTCTCAATGTTACCAGCTATATTCCTATTTTTGTCCCAGGTCTAGTTCCCCTTTAAGTTCACCTTCTTAAACCGGTGGTGAGACATTATTGACTGTGCACTACTGTACAGGCCCCCCTCTAGGGGCTGCTTCCTGCATTGTGCCCCTGTAAGCCACTTCTGTTCCAAGTGGCATTCACATTTCCTCAAATAAATACAAACACACGTTTCTTCCGCAGTCACTAGCTTGCTAAGGACATTTTTACTTTTCTTTTGTGATTGTTTTTGACCTTGACAATAAAATTGTGTCTGATTACATGTCGATTTTTGGTCACAGTAAAATTAGTCGAATTCGAAATCATCGAATTTCTTTGGCCGAATTTGCTGGCGAATATATGTGGTGGGATGGGTCATTTTGATAATAAATATAGGGGATGGTCATGGGGCTGCTGCAGGGGTTCTCCTTCACCTACATTTGGAGCCAAATTGAATAAAAGAAAAACAAAATTCGACAAATTCGATTAAAAAAAAAATAAAAAACTCAACCAAATCAACTGGAACCAAATGTTCTTATGTTGGGAAAGTTTCATAAAATGTAGCTTTGCAAATGGCAGTCACGTGGTGGATGCTAGAGTGTTAGGAAAGCACGGAGAGCGGATGGTGCACTGTATGCTGTGTGCAGTGTCTAGTACAGTGTATGTAAGGTTTATCCAGATAATGGGGTTCAAGGAGCTTTACAGTGGTTAAGTCAGCTAGTAGCTCCAACTTCATCAAAGTTGGAGAAGCTCATTTTTCTCTGTCTACTATGGGGAATAATGTTGACGAAACACGAGCCAGGGCACTAACCAGGATCCATGGACAGGCTTTGGGATTAAAGGGGGATTGCCTGGGACTCATTCACAATCAGAAACATGGGACTACTCACAGTAAGAATGCCCCTGGGTATCCCTTTGAAGTGACCATCATTGATCTGGGTGGACAGTAAAGACAGGTGGTGTCCTCTTAAGGGTAATTGCTCTAAAATCAGGAGTGTGAAACATTTGTATCGCAGATGGTTTGTAAAGCCATAGGTTGACAACCCTTGAAACCTCCTTTAACCGATTCCAAGATGGAGGGTCTCTCTGTCTGTGAGTTGTTTCAGAGTCCAGATTTCTGGGTGTGCCTATGGATCTTGGGACAGTGGAATGTGACCGTATGGTCGAGAGGCTGCCCCAACTCCCCCCATATTGAATTCTACGCTCATCACAGCAAGTTATGATTTCAAGTAAAGGATGATAAATGTCTTGCTTGCTAGCATGGTCATTGAGTTAGGAAGCACTCGAATAACCATGCTCATGTTAATGGCTTCTGATGGGTGAACAGCCCAGCCACCCCTCTGGCAGCAATACCCGTGACTTGCCGAAGAGTAGACAGATATCTTCAGCAGCAGAAGCATAAACCCCAATGCTATCTAACCAGCCAACAAAAGGGCCTGATTCATGGAACATTCAGCATGGTGCAAAGTGGCTTTGCATTGCCAACAAACACCTTGATTCACAGAGTGGTGCAAAGTTAATTTTTGCAGTGCGAAGTCACGCACTGGTGCACCAGGCTAAGCTAAACGTTCCACCAACATTTCCTATCATTATAATTGTTCGTTTATAAGGCACTTAAAACCACAGATTGGTTTCTAAGCGCAGAATCGAGATTCAAACCTGTTTTGCACTGTTTTCTTGCTTCCAAGACAAACGTGTTGCCCCTGAGCTATCCCCTTTGAAGCTACAAAACAGATGGATCCAGAAAAGTACAACTGCACGAATTAGAATTAATAGGAGAAAAACAAAGCTGCTAAAGTGGATGAAACAATCAGATATTAAAAGGCAGAGGGGGCTGTAACTCTGAAGAAAAATGATAACTATTTATCTTGGTCAGATCCAAAACCTCCCATGGATTTTGCAGACCATGAGAGAGAAGGGGCAGTGATTATGAACAAGTATCTCAAACATATGCAACCCTGCTAGACCCTTAATACATGACTGGCCACTCCCCTCGGCTTTGTGTGTATGTAGCCACTCCTCTTCCCCAGGTACTTCATTCTGAGATCCATGCAGTACCACATTACGTCAACGCCTAGAAGCAGAACGGAGAGAAGCCGCACTGTGATGTGGAACAGCAGAACTCTATGGAATACGGTGACCTCTGAGTAATAGGGTCATTAGCAGACAACCACTGCTATCTTCACATGGCCTCCCATGAAGTGTCAATCATCCAGTGCACCTCCGCATAAGTGACCCTACCGGACAATGGGGAGACCTGAGCACGGCGTAATACTCAAAACTGCACAACCCGGAAGTACTTTCATGCTGAATGGAATGCCACAGCTTTGTATTTCTTACAGAGCACACCCTTCTTAAAGTGATCACTCTTTTATATGCTCCCAATCTTTCCACAGAAGTGTGCTCAGTCACATCGGGATGATGTGATTTTCCCAAGATCACACATTTTAATTGTCGTGGTGAAGCTGAGTTCCATGATCACAAAAATCTCGCTGAAAACATGTTGACATAGGGCCTCATTAGGACCCTGGCGCTAATGGGTTAACGGTGCTGTAAAAGGCTGCGGCGCCGTTAACCCATTAGCGCCTTACTACGAAGTCCCTTTGTGGGACCCGACCTGAACGGCTGGTCTAGACCAGCCGTTAAAGTAGGGACCCGCAAAGGGACTTTGGTGCTAAGTACGGTACCGCAATTTGCGGTACCGTACTTAGCGCCTTCTCCAGTCCCATTGAGCCCTATGGGCCAAAAATGGGAATGGGGAAGGGCCAATGTTCAATGGGGAATTACCGCCCCGCCAACCTTGGAATGGGTGGTAATTCCTCATTGAACATTGGCAGACTCGTTACGATACCAGCACCAACCATGGTGCTAATAGCGCCATGGTTTAGCACCAGTATCGTAATGAGGGTCATAGAATTAAAAAGTAAGAGTAAGCACTCTCAATACTAGTTCTCTCACCTTAACATATTAAGGGCTTGATTAATGGAAAAGTGTGCAGAGATCCCACAAAGACTGCACGTCCCGACCAACTCTGCGCAAGCCTGCACGCAGATGTTTTTCTGCGTGCTATGCGTATTCATAGTATTGATCGCGCAAAGTAACCATATAGCAGCTGGAACGCCCCCCCCCAACACGCCACCACGCAAAGCAAAAACATCCAGAAACAGTTAGCTTTGCGTGTTGCTCTGCTACAACACATGCCCAAGGCAGAACTCTTGACTGGGTGGCCGACTACAACTGCCTAGCGAACATTACAAATATCTCTCCTCTAGCTTGGACGGACCACTACCTGGTATCATTCACACTCTCTACCGACAGACCTCCACCCCCTCCTAGCATTAAGGCCCCACCCACTCTGACCAGAAACAAGAAAAACATGACAGCAGAAAGACTCATCCCTAACCTACTCCCAACTCTCAACATACTGCCTGACAACTTGGACCCTGAGTCCCTGGTTGCAGAATATAACATGATTATGGCCACCTCACTGGACCATATCGCCCCCCCTTAAACTGAGATCCAGTAAACCGAAAATTCACCTCAATAAATGGTACACACCATTCCATAAAAACTTAAGGCAGAAAAAAAGAAACTTTGAGGCCATTTGGAAAAAGTCCCCCTCAGTCTCAAACAAACTTAAACTTTCCAAACTAGCTGCACTATACAAAAAAGAAATCTACCTGGCCAAACGAGCCTCATTTGACTCTTGCATATCCCAAGCTAAATCCAACATGAAAGAACTCTTCTCAATCCTCAAAGAAATAGAAACCCCCATAGCACCTCCTGACACTTGCACTAAAGATAAAAACTGGTGCTCAGAAATTCAAAGTGCCTTAGCAAATAAGATCGTGACTCTTCAAAATAAAATCTCCAGCAAAAGAGCCTCCTTGAATGACACCCTCAACTCAAAAATCCCAGATAAGCATATGCCCACTGACTTAGCCCGCTTCCAGTTCTCTAAAGTCAACACATTGGAAGTTGAAAAAATTATTTTATCTCTGAAACCGTCCAATTGCAAGGGAGATCTGTGCCCAGTACAGCTCATTAAAGATGCTGCCCGTGACCTCTCCCCTTTCATTACAAAATTAATTAATGCCTCCTTCGCCACTGGATCTATCCCTACCAACCTAAAACAATCTTGGGTACTCCCATTACTGAAAAAACCCACTCTCAACCCAGCCATACCCACAAACTACCGACCCATAACAACTGTTCCCTTTCTACAAAAAACTTTGGACAAGGTTGCCTATGTACAAATACAGAAGCACTTGGAGGAACACAACCATGAGTGGATGGCCACTCATGGACTATGCCTGAATGATGATAAAACAGAACTCATCATCTTAGGCACTACACTCAGCATAAAGAAACTTGGCCCGGTTTACAATTCCTTCATGATTGACGGAAACAACATCAAAGTGGAACAAGAGGTCAAAACTTTAGGATTCTATCTAGACTCCAATTTTTCCCTTAAAAAACAAGTGAGATCCCTTGCATCCTCCATTGCTTATACGTGCAAATTAATCCGTACAGCCGTCGGACTCTAGCTGCTTGACACTCGCCAGAGCTCTCATATTGTCTCGCCTTGACTACTGCAATGCCCTCTACCTGGGTTCTACCAAGGCCACCACTAGTAAACTGCAAACCCTACAGAATAATGCCCTTAGAGCAGCTCTGGGCATCTCCAGAAGAGAACACATTACAGGCCTCAGCCAACAGAACAATTGGCTCTCCACTAGAGACAAAATTCTATTAAAAACGGCATCACTTACATATAAGTCCCTTAATAATGCCGCCCCAATCTACCTGATTAACAGATTCCACAGACAGTCCTCATTAAGACCCACCAGAATTCCATCCAAAAACTGTCTTTCTGTTCCCTACTATAAACGGGCCACCATAGGGGGCAATAGCTTCCCGATAAAAGCTGCCAAGCTGTGGAACTCTTTGCCTCCAAACCTCAGAGCAGACATGACCTATCACAACTTCCGCTCCCTGGTAATCTCCTGGTTGAAATCGGAGACCCACTAAGACTATGATGTGCCCAGCACTACTCGCACAAACTGTAACCACGTGTACCTTCTGCTTACCCTTATATAACGGTCTGCTGGCCTACTGCCGATTTGTATATAATATTGTTGTACTCTATTCTTGTATTATGCATATTGGCCTACTGGCCGCACTGCTGACTTGTATATAACATTGCTGTACGTACGTTATTCTTGTATTTGCATATTCTTTGTACTTTAACCAAGCTTCAAAATTCCTTGTAAAGGCTGCGCCCTGATACCCTCGGGTACGCGCATTATAAATAATAAAAACAAACAAACAAAAATGCACCATTGAAACAGGGCGTGGTGGCCCCCGCAATCAGGTCTGCGCCTCACTGCACGGGGACCCCCGTAATTGTTATCGGTACCCCGACAACCTGTGTAAAAATTCCCATAACACAGGTAAAACTCAGAAAAATCTGCATGCGAATCCCCGTAAACTGTTCTTGCACCATGCTGCACTGCGTACATGCACCCCTAAGTTAGATCGGAACACTGGCTGTGTACACGCACCCCTAAATCCAACATGCGATCTGACCTCTGAGTGGTGAATCCTATGCGCAAGTATCTGTATGCCTGCCTTTGGGTGGCGGATAGAATGTGGGTATTGCGTGGCCATTTCCCTGACAAGAGGTTGCGCGATTGCATACATGAATACGTCTCGTTCAGCGCATTTGCGGGCATACGTTGGACTGTCATTGGTTTTTCCCTCGTAACGCCCATATCTTTCCATGTTCTTCCCCATTTTGCACATTCCGCCCCTAAACTGCCATCTGTGCAGGCCACACCCATGCCCTGCGAGGTGTATAACGCATTGCGATTGACTGCACGCAGAGACGTGCTGAGCCTGCACAAAGTCTCCAAAAAGTATGAAAAAGTACTGCATGGTCGATTCAATGAATTGACAAATGGGATTTAGTGCGCGGTTTTGTGGCGCAACGTCCCTATTAACCACACAGAAAATTCAATGAATCATAGCCTCACTGTCCATTGGGTGGATAGCATTGACTTTACCTTCCTCGTTTAACATAAGGAAAGGATGTGAATATGTTTCAGTTATTATTGATGCCAATGCCCTGGGGAAGGTCCCCCTCAAATCAAACATTGAAGTCTATCACTTATTTGACTTATTTTGAGACAACCATTGCTTGTATGTGGCGTTGCCATGCGTGACCTTAGAGGCAACACAGCCTATGGGGTGCTCTCTGTGAATGGCCATTCATTGTATATATTGAGCAGTATGTTATACTGTTAAACCGTAGAAGAGTTTTTTTTTTCCCACACTTAACAGAATCACTTTTAGGTAATCCCAATTGTAGCAGGAAATTGAATTAATTCATAGCAAGGTAAAGCTATTTTCCCAGGATCACATCATTTGGTGCAGTGGGGATGCTGGGATTTGAGCACAGGTTTTCTGCTTCAGCAGTTTACAGTTTGGCAGTACAGTACATCTCTTCTCATCCTGTCCGTGAAATGATTGCAAGGTAATTCAGCAGACTGCAAGAATTAGTAATGCATCTAAACGATTTTCCATAGTGCAATCACAAATGCAAACACGTTTCAACACGGTTAAGACATTTATGAGAAATTGAAAACATTTATTAAATAATCCCTACGTCCACATATGGATAGAGCTGATAAAGATACCACATTAGAAAGGCATTTAGGCCACTTATGCAAAGAGCAGGCTCTCATGTTACATGGCTGCAGATTCGTTTCATCTTTGTATTCTTGCAGCCTCATAACATTGCCATAGATGGGCTAGAGTTTGAGGAGAAAGAGGCGAGCGGGGTTTTGTGGAGGGTCTAGCAGATGCTGAAAAACAATCAAATCAATTCCTGTGCCAGAACAGTGGCAGATGAGATAATTGGACTAAAGTTGAAGGACAAGCTCTTGGGTGTGTAGAGAAGGAGCCAAGTACCCCCACCTCAACCACCTTGCCCATATTGCCTATATGTTGGGAACCAGAGTGTGAGACACAAGCAAAACCATTACAGATACCAGTGAGAATCCTGGAAGCAATGTTCCCATTGAGAAAACCATGCCTGCATACGAGACAGTATAATGGCCATTTGAATGAAATCCCAGAAGAAACAGGACAGCTGAATGGAAGAGAAGAATGGTGATGTCATGCATGAAGCAAGACTGACGTACATAGAAGAGATGCAGAGACAAGAGAATGCAGATAATCCATAAGGCATCAAGAAAGTATCAGAGATAAGCGACATCTTGGGATCAAGATGAAGAAACTTATGCTACAGAACTGATGAAGATATCAAGTCATTTTACAAGTGTACATATGCAAAGAAACACAAGCAGACAGAGTAATCATGAAGCTAGCTTTATAGTGAATAGATTGCAGCATGTGCCAATGTATATATTACACGGCCACAGTAGCGGCCGTGTAGTTATGGTTAAGTTGCTGTTTCCATAGGAAGAGCACTTTTTGGGTGGCTTATAACTCCGCTCCCCGTGGACGAATCCTCACCATTAGGAAAAAAGTAAATGGTGCACTCTGAATTTTTTTTGCGAAGTTTGGTGAGGTTTGGTCCAGGGGGGGCAAAGTTATAGGGGGGGTTCCAAAACCTCTTTTTTTCCCATAGACTGAATGGGGGAAAAACATTGCGCACGGCTACAGAGGAAACCGCTGGATGGATTTTCACCAAATTTGCAGAAGGAGCAGCGGTTTGGTCCCGAAAACGTGCTTTTGTACATTTGGTGAAAATCCATCCAGTAGTCTTTTTTTTAAATGATCAAAAAGTAGGTCTAAAAAAATAGTGATATCTATGTCCGCTCCGTGGACACACTTCCCTGTTTGCTCCGCGGGCAGGACACCGATTGGGTAATCGGGCGCGTCATGTCCGCAGACATGTGACGCATTCGCTCATTGGATGGTGGAGAGCGTGAAGTGCGTCAGATTGTTTTGATGCGCCCGCCATCTTTGATCCATGTTTTGGTGTCCGCGGACATTGCTGCAAAAACATATAAAAAACACAAAATTGCACTTGTTAAAGTTATCAAATACTGTCTTGGGAGGTGAGGGTTGGAGATGTGGCAGCAAGAAGCAAAAAAAGTGGTGTTTTTTTTTTCACAAAAGTCATACGGTATATTTGGAGGTAGAGTGGGCAACTGTCCCGTAATTTGAAGGATTGTCCCGCAATTGGCGCCTGTGTCCCACAGTTTGCCGAGTGGCTCTGCTGAACGCGGGTTGACCCGACTTGCTCTGTTCAAGCACAATTTGTGATCTAACAGAGTAAGTCAGGATTCACAATGAATCATGCTGGGGGTTGGGGCCGAGCGGGGAGGGGGTCATATACATACATTTCCCACGAATGGGAATAAAAGTGGCTGGAAAGTGGCAGCTAATCTGTAAATAAGAATCCTATTGCATTGCATTCCAACCTCAGATACGGACGTGACAGGCTTGCAGGGCGGTCATGTCAGTAGCTTCGGGTGCAATGCATTGATTGTGCCAGGTGAATGACGCCGTGACATCATCAACACCTTTTGTCCCACAAAGGGATGTGACAAAGTTGGCCACCCTATTTGGAGGTATTCCACAATATATTGTGCGTGAAGTACCGGCAAAGGAGTAATGTCTCTGTGTTACAATGTATTTAAAATAATATTGGAGTCAGATTGGCGCCCCCTAGAGTTTGGCATCTGAGGCAGCCACCTGCAGGGTTTGATGGAAACAGCGACCGTGCACGTGTATGACAATACGAGTTCTCATGGGTGCCGTGTTGTTGCAAAGTGAGAATGTATTTAGATTCTGAGTGAAGGTCACTAGCTTTGATTTCTTGGTTGTGATCTAAGGCAGCCCACGCATGGGACTGAAAGTAGAAGGGTCAATTGTTTTTTGACCTTGATAGAAAGGGATTTTTCCGTAAAGAGTCAGTCAGAGGAGGTTTGTAATAATGAACATTTGATAAGGTTACGCATTCCAAAAGTGTGTACAGAACATGTAAATTCAATTCATGAGGATTCTTTGATGCGAGCGGATTGAGCATTTCGGACTGAATTACAGGAAGAGAAAGGAGACGGTGAAAGGTGAATATTATGTAAGTTTGTTTTTGACGACTGTATACCGGAACAAGCTTTAACACAATATTATCTGAAGATTAATTTTGGCAATGTAACTCAAGTACTATTTTTCTGTGTGGTTGTCGTTTTTATTTGGTTATGGGGAGTGCAAAATGTAGGTGTATGTCAACTATAACTAGAATCACCCAGGTTCAATGCTAATATTTCTATAAAAATTCATGTATGACCATATGGAATTGTGTATAAGTTTCTAGGTTCTTTTTATCTTTTTGAGATTATTTGATGTGTGTGCTAATTGTTAGTTTAAGCTGTATGCCGAATTAAGAAAAGTATACATATATTGTAATAAAGGTAGGGTATTGATACATGTTTTCTGTTATGTTTTCCAATTAGCTACATGCTGCCTTACTGCGGTTGCCATCGATTTCAGATGCCAACTGATGGGTTCTTCAATAGGCAGGTGCACGTTGTCGTCAACGGTTGGATCACCGTCACTGTTTTGTGGGACGATCGCCCAGAGCCCATTTGTCCGTACGATGCCTTAGCGATTAGGAGTAACATAACATCTTTTATGGTGGTGTAGGCGCAAATTGATGCAGATGCCCTGGAATTTACTGTGGGACCCAAGTGGTTCCATTATCGAAAATGAACACTTTGTGTATGAAAAAAGAAGAACGTGTGCCTCACGATTAACATTCAACGAGCGAAGAAAAAAATGTGTAATTTGATTGAATATGGGAACAGTCAGATGTTCTGGGAGAGTTCATTGGGAAATAAAAGTACTGTTATTTTTTTCTTTTAAAGACTGGTTTAATAATTTGAATTGTGCCATGGTATGTTGTTAGTCGATGTGTGTTGATTTTTTGGGTTCTGTGTCACGTAGGTGATTATGGGCGCATTTGGCTACGCTGAAGAGGAACGTCACCGAGAAAGGTGTTCATTATCACTAGGGTGGGTTATGTGAGGGTCAGGGGCGGGGCATATGATTTAGTGACTTCAGGCCAGTTTACTGTAGGCCGATACAGCAATGGTTAACAATAGTACAAGATGGACGTGCCCTGTTGTCACATTTTGTATGTTTCTCAAAGAGGAGAAATTAGGATGGCCAAGTGTCCCAGATTTCATGTGATTCTCCCTTAATTAGGGACTCCATCCCACGGTTTGCAGAGCGGCTGTGTGGGACTTAGGTTGTCCCAACTTGCGTTGGACAACCTGCCTTCAGCACAAGCACTCTGCAAACTATAGTGGCGATCTGCTCAGCATGGCACTTCCACCTGTTGCTTTCTTTGCTCCTGGGGTCGTGATGGTCATGTTTGAAGTTAAAAAACGTGAACATCGCCTCCTCAGGACAAACCATTTGTATTTAAATTAAGCTATGAATTAAGAGCCATCAAAAAAAAATGTAAAAGAGGCTGGCCAAACGTGAATGACGTGACGTCATCACCGCCTTGTGGCCAAGTGTCCCGCGACAGACTATCAAAGAGTTGACCACCCTAGGGGGCAGTGTTTCTCATGCTCCTTGATTACAACAGTGGTGGTGTCTCATTGGGAGGAGGGATGGTGTTAGCTGATGTCATTTTAACGTAAATAGCCATTTTGACAAATGTATGTACTGTTTACCAGATTTTTAATGGATGAGTACGAATAGTTGTTGGAGCTGTGTAAGGGAAATGTTGAAGTTGCAAGTTCCTACATTAGTAGAAAATGTAATTCCAAACTGTGTATGAAGCATAGATGTTATTGTTAAGTGCGTATGGGTTCTCGGACACGTTCTCATGCTGTGCGCTAGCATGATGACCATGTTGTCATGTGGTATTTTCCGGAAGGTGTGCAATGAAGTCAGATGTTCGTAGACATTATGGTTCAGTTGTGCTAATAAAAACCTATGAAAATCAGTAAAAAAAAGTTTGTTAAAGGGACGTTATGGTTAAGTTGTGCTACTAAAAAACTATGAAAATCTGTAAAAAAAACTTTGTTAAAGGGACGTTATGGTTAAGTTGTTTTGTTTTGTTTGTTTTTATTACTTATATTGTGCACCAGACCCAGGGGTAACCGGGCGCATTTTATAAGACAACTCAAAGCTTGGTTACAGGATCACATGGCAAATAAAGCAAACAGGAAACATATAAAGTAATAATATACAAAATATACAGGAATATACAACAGGCAAAAATGCGGATGCATGTATTTACAGTCCTAATCAGAAGCTCCTGGGATAAATAAGTCTAGGCAGTGGATGATCTATTGTGTGTCTGTATGTTTGATCCACGTTATGAGGTTGTGTTGGAAAGTGAGGAAGGGTTGATCTGTCTTCAGGGAGGGTGGAAGGTAGTTCCAGAGTTGAGCTGCTTTCACCTGAAAGCTGCAGCCACCAACTTTAGTCAATTTGACTCTAGGTATAGATATGTTGTTGGAGTTGGCAGATCTGGTGAGTCTTGTAGGTTTTAATCTCGTGAATCTCGCACAGAGGTACTGCGGTGCGGCACTGTTTAGGCATTTGTGGACCAAAGAGGTGACTTTTAGTTGGATTTTCTCCTGAGTAGAAAGCCAGTTATTGGCTCGTCTAAATTCGGTGATGTGGGCTCTCCTGGGAATAGTAAGTGCTGCTCTAAGCGCATTGTTCTGCAAAATTTGAATTCTTTTGATGACTTCCTTATTAGCGCCAATATAGAGCGAATTGCAGTAGTCCAGTTTTGATAACACGAGCGCTCTTGCGAGAGTGATACAGCTGTTGTTCGATAGGAAGGGTTTGCCTGCTCTTATTAATTTACAGGTATAGGTGGTTGCGGAAGCCAACGCATTGACCTGCTTGTTGAAAGAGAGGGTGGAGTCCAGGTAGAAGCCCAGGGTTTTTACCGCGTGGGCAGTTGTAATTTGGTTGTTGTCAATGTTAAAAGAGGAGTAGTTGGGGCCCAGTTTTTTGAGGGTGGGGGGTGTGCCCAGGATGATGATTTCAGTTTTGTCATCATTCAGGCACAGTCCGTGAGTGGCCATCCATGCCTGGATGATGAGGTACACTCTGTTCACCAAGGCCAAATCCTTGTCGTAATCACTGGTAAGTGGTAGGAGAATCTGAGTATCATCTGCATAATTAGTGTAGGTGATACCAAGAAGGTCCAGATCATCGAAAAGGGGCTTAGTGAAGATGTTGTAGAGTGTAGGAGAAACACATGTTCCCTGGGGCACACCACATGTGATGGGGATGGAGTCTGCTGCCGCAGTAGTGGAGAAAACTCTCATGGTCCTATTATTGAGGAAGGATTGGATCCAATTTGTGGCTTCTTCTGAGAAGTGCGCGGCTATATCCAAGTGCCTACAAAGGACCTTGTGGTCAACAAGGTCAAATGCAGCTGATAAGTCCAGGAGGAGGAGTAAGGCTGGTTTGCTTTGATCCCTTAGCTCGTCGATTTGCGCCTTTAGGTCTAAGAGGGCAGTTTCAGTCCCATGCTGGGGACGGAAGCCAGACTGCTGTACTCCTAGTAAATTGTTAGATTCAAGGTGGTTCTGTATTTGTGAGTACGCCACTTTGTCTATGATTTTTAGGAGGAATGGCACAGTAGTGATTGGGCGGTAGTTCGTGGGTATGGCAGGGTCTAGCATCTGTTTTTTAAGCAATGGGAGTACCCAGGATTCTTTTAGGTTATTAGGTATGGAACCTGTTGCGAATGAGGCGTTAATGAGTTTTGAGATAAAGGGAGCCAGGTCTCTAGCTGCGTCTTTTATCAGTTGGGCTGGACATTGATCCCCTTGGCAGTTAGATGGTTTGAGTGAGAGTATGATTTTTTCTGTCTCAATAATAGATACTTTAGTAAACTTAAAGCGAGGGTTGTTGATGTTATTTTTGGGAGGGGTGATAGCTGTTTTGGGCTTAGTATCTAGACTGAGCGAGGATTTTTTCGTGGCAATTTTGGATTGGAGAGTTGTCACTTTGTTAGCTAGGGCTTGCTGAATGTTAGTGCACCATATTTTGTCTTTGACACAGTTGTCAGGCACTGGGATGGGGGATTCTATTTCCTTTAGGATAATGAAGAGTTCCTTCGTGCTGTGGTTGGCTTGGGCTATTCTATTGTTGTAGGTTTCCCGTTTGGCCGACAGTATTTCCTTTTTGTAGAGGGTAGATATGTCTCTCAGAGTGCTCTTATTTTCTTCCGATGGTTGTACTTTCCATGCGACCTTGCATTGTCTTTTTTTGGTACGAAGAGTTTTTAGATGGGGGGTGTACCAGGAGTTGAGGTGGGCTTTTGGTTTGCTGCGTCTTATTTTCAATGGTGCAATTATGTCCAAGGCAGAGGACATAATTTTGTTGTACTCCTTCACTAGAGTTTCAGGGTCCAGGTTGTCTGGTAGTGAATTAAGTGTGGGAAGGATGAGCGGGAGTAGGTTATCTGGGGTGATGTTTTTCTTGTTCCTGGTTGGGATGGATGGTGCTGGTTGGACTGCGGTGGACGTAGGTCTGACCGTTTCTAGGGCAAATGTTATAAGGTGGTGGTCTGTCCAGATTAGTGAGGAGATAGATAGGATGGAGGCATTACAGTTGTGGTCTGCCACCCAATCAAGTATTCTGCCCTTGAAGTGGGTTGGGTGAAGTACTTTTTGTGAGAAGCTTAATTCAGAGAGTAAGTAAGCCACTCTGCTTGCCAGTGGGTCGTTTTGGTCATTAAAGCCTAGGTTAAGATCCCCTAGCATGATGACTTGTGATGATTGTTTTAGGTTATGCGATAGAATGGTGGAGATATCCTCCTCAAAGGTTCCAATGGGGCCTGGAGGTCTGTAAATAAAATGGATGGTGAGGGTTTGGGAGTTGTTAGTAGCAAATTTGGCTGTTAGGATTTCACAAGATTTAGTGTCATTCGAGGGAGCAAGCCTGGTGGATAGGTTGGATTTGACAATGAGGGCTATGCCACCTCCCCGGGCTTCACTTCTATCTGCTCTTAGGATGGTGTAGCCGTTGGGGATAGCTAACATGATGGCTGGTCCTGCGACGGCATGTAGCCAGTATTCCGTTATGGCCAGGAAGTCAAGGTTTTCAGTCTGGATGAGATCAGCAATCTCAATGGCATGTGCAATCAAGGACCTAGCATTGATTAGTGCACCTTTTAGGTGTGGGATGGTGGATGGAGATGTGCATATCTTTTCTTGGGTTGTGACAGAGGTGTGCATACGTGCATTCTGTGTCTTCAGGTTTCGGCTATGTGGTCTTTCTATACTCCTATTAGGCGTGGGTTTGCTACGGTTAGATGCGGTCAGCGTTCTGGCACGCGGTTCATCTAGTTTTACGAGTCTGGCTCGGAGTCTAGCGTTTCTGGATCTGGTGTTGCATGGTTTAGATTCAAAGGTCCTATATTGTTGAGGTTCTTCGGTTAGGTCATTACGATTCATCAATGGTTGGGGTTGGGTCTGCGTCATGGCATGGGAGTGGGCTAAACGTTGAAGGGTAGTGTGTTCAATAGTGGGAGCGAGTCTAAGTGTGTAGACTAGGATTGTTGTTAGTGTGAGGAGGGCGAATGTGGCTTGTAATGTTTGCATCTTGTGATGTCACCGTGGAGGGGTAGGCAGTTTGAGCTAAAGTAGAGCTGTGTATTCCAGCCTAATCCAGGTTAGAGCCTGTGCAAATAAGACAGGTAACTCGGGTATAGTAGACGGCACCTAGGTTTGAGGAGATGGCAGTTGACTGAAAAACGATGGGCAGTACATATGACTCATAAGCAGTAGACAACGCGTCGATACAATATGGCTCAAAGCAATGGGGCAAATTGACTTAGATGGAACACCTAAATGTGAGATAGTAGCAATTGACTAAGGTCCAGGTTGTCTGGTAGTGAATTAAGTGTGGGAAGGATGAGCGGGAGTAGGTTATCTGGGGTGATGTTTTTCTTGTTCCTGGTTGGGATGGATGGTGCTGGTTGGACTGCGGTGGACGTAGGTCTGACCGTTTCTAGGGCAAATGTTATAAGGTGGTGGTCTGTCCAGATTAGTGGGGAGATCGATAGGATGGAGGCATTACAGTTGTGGTCTGCCACCCAATCAAGTATTCTGCCCTTGATGTGGGTTGGGTGAAGTACTTTTTGTGAGAAGCCTAATTCAGAGAGTAAGTAAGCCACTCTGCTTGCCAGTGGGTCGTTTTGGTCATTAAAGCCTAGGTTAAGATCCCCTAGCATGATGACTTGTGATGATTGTTTTAGGTTATGCGATAGAATGGTGGAGATATCCTCCTCAAAGGTTCCAATGGGGCCTGGAGATCTGTAAATAAGATGGATGGTGAGGGTTTGGGAGTTGTTAGTAGCAAATTTGGCTGTTAGGATTTCACAAGATTTAGTGTCATTCGAGGGAGCAAGCCTGGTGGATAGGTTGGATTTGACAATGAGGGCTATGCCACCTCCCCGGGCTTCACTTCTATCTGCTCTTAGGATGGTGTAGCCGTTGGGGATAGCTAACATGATGGCTGGTCCTGCGGCGGCATGTAGCCAGGATTCCGTTATGGCCAGGAAGTCAAGGTTTTCAGTCTGGATGAGATCAGCAATCTCAATGGCATGTGCAATCAAGGACCTAGCATTGATTAGTGCACCTTTTAGGTGTGGGATGGTGGATGGAGATGTGCATAACTTTTCTTGGGTTGTGACAGAGGTGTGCATACGTGCATTCTGTGTCTTCAGGTTTCGGCTATGTGGTCTTTCTATACCCCTATTAGGCGTGGGTTTGCTACGGTTAGATGCGGTCAGCGTTCTGGCACGCGGTTCATCTAGTTTTACGAGTCTGGCTCGGAGTCTAGCGTTTCTGGATCTGGTGTTGCATGGTTTAGATTCGAAGGTCCTATATTGTTGAGGTTCTTCGGTTAGGTCATTACGATTCATCAATGGTTGGGGTTGGGTCTGCGTCATGGCATGGGAGTGGGCTAAACGTTGAAGGGTAGTGTGTTCAATAGTGGGA
Source organism: Ambystoma mexicanum (assembly GCF_040938575.1). Lineage (NCBI taxonomy): Eukaryota > Metazoa > Chordata > Amphibia > Caudata > Ambystomatidae > Ambystoma > Ambystoma mexicanum. The sequence continues at coordinate 1,152,248,048 of NC_090926.1, read as the reverse complement.
GCGAGTCTAAGTGTGTAGACTAGGATTGTTGTTAGTGTGAGGAGGGCGAATGTGGCTTGTAATGTTTGCATCTTGTGATGTCACCGTGGAGGGGTAGGCAGTTTGGGCTAAAGTAGAGCTGTGTATTCCAGCCTAATCCAGGTTAGAGCCTGTGCAAATAAGACAGGTAACTCGGGTATAGTAGACGGCACCTAGGTTTGAGGAGATGGCAGTTGACTAAAAAACGATGGGCAGTACATATGACTCATAAGCAGTAGACAACGCGTAGGTACAATATGGCTCAAAGCAATGGGGCAAATTGACTTAGATGGAACACCTAAATGTGAGATAGTAGCAATTGACTAAGAATACATGCAGCTATCATGGGCTGCATGCATTGTGCTACTAAAAACCTATGAAATTCAGTTAAAATACTTTGTTAAAGGGTCGTTATGGTTCAAAGTAAAACCAAAAAACCCCTGAAATTCGCTAGTTATGGTAAGCTAAGGAACCATAACTCACGCCACCACTGTGCATTGCTAAGACTAACACCCAGGACAACAAAGATGACATCACACATGTCATTGATAACATCACTGATGACATCACATGTTCATTTACTTTTCTTGAAAGACTGTACAAGGGATTCTTATTATAATATTGACAAAAAAGTGTCAAGGATCATTGGAATAAATATCATGAGGTACGTAGTGCATTAAGCAATGCATTAATCCAAATAGCATTGGATTATGACATTTTTTCCAATTTACTAAAGTACACATGTAGTAACATAGGCATAGTGTGCAGCACACAAGATGGAGGTGCAACATTAATAATCTTGCCATGGTAAATACTAACATTATAAATGCTTTCTTGTTAGAGTTTTGCATATTGTGAAACATTTAATAAGTACCTAATAAAACCCACTTACTACATTATTGCATTACTACACACAAAACACAAACAGACAACAACACATACAAATATGAGCATATACAGGGAAAGTGAAGTAACCTAACTGATTATATTCATGCACAGAAATGATTGCTCTGCTTCAAAGCTACTATTTCCCTATGTATAACTATCACATAGTGTGACAAGGCCCTAAGGAAAGTAGTGTAAGTGCAATGTGTACAAATATGACCACATCCAGGGAAAGTAGAGTAATAAAAAAACAACAGAACTATAAGACAGTGTTAATAACGTTACTATTCATCTTCATACATAGAAAGCATTGCTGTCTTCCAACTCTGTGTTTTCCCCTTTGTATATGTTTCATATGTTGTGAGTGGACCCTAAGTGAATTACTGCAATAACATATTTGAAGTATTAATCTACAAATATAGTACTTTTTGAATGTTTAATTCCTAACTGTTACTGCCCTAGATATATCAGTAAAGGAAAAAAGAGAGAGCCAGACATGTGATGTCATCAGTGATGTCATCAATGACATTTGTGATGTCATCTTTGATGTCCTGGGAGTTAGTCTTAGCAATGCACGGTGGTGGCGCGAGTTATGGTTCCTTAGCTTGCCATAACTAGCGAATTTCAGGGGGTTTTCGGTTTTACTTTGAACCATAACGTCCCTTTAACAACGTTTTTTAACTGAATTTCATAGGTTTTTAGTAGCACAACTTTACCATAACTTCCCTTTAACAAAGTTCTTTTTACTGAATATACATATATATAGCAACAAACAAAGAATGGATGCTTGCATTACGTATTATAGCAGAGCTGGGCTAAAGAAGCAGGCCTCTTTTCCAGTGTGTCGCAGTTAGAAAGCAAGTGAATTAACAAGAGTGAAACTCAGAAAGGCGAGAATGGATGAGCCAAGAAGCCAAGGCCGTATCAGGCTGGGGTGAGCAGACATCGGATACAAATTGTGTGAAAGAACGAAACTCCTGTTCAGGAAGCATGGACAAAAACAAGGAAGACATCAGAGGTCAATTAGAAAATAGTATTTTAAATACACTAGAAGCTGGATTTTGTGGTCTTCACGTGGAAGGATGAAGTTGGAATGAAAATGACGACCACACCTATGCATGAAGGCAGAGCGTGCCTCCACTCCCTTGAATTCTCCAGAGAAAAGAACACTCACAAGGACAAATTCAAAGCCCAAATTGACAGCGGAATACTGAGGTGATGATAGATGATATGCTAATTGGTGGGAAGCTATGGTTGAAGACTAACTTACTAGCACCTGGAAGCCCAGTCTGCGTGCTGCTTACATTGTGGGAAAAGTACTGACAGAGTTTAGAGTGCCAAGCAATGTTAGGGGGCTGTATGATTTACTGAGTATGATGGGTGCCACCTCCAATCCCCTACTAACGGCAGTCCACCAGGAATTAAATAAAAGTTACATCACTGGCACATTATTTTAACCCATGATGAAATACCTAGCGGAGATAGGTTGGAACCATAGAGGAGCCAGTTTCTCCAAGCCTATTATAAATGCACTTGGAAAGAGAGTTGGTTTGTGGAACTGGCTAGAGAACTTTTCTCATTTGAGTACATTGAAGAGTTATCAATTTGTTCAACTTAGAAATTATAACTTTATGCAACCACAGACTTATTTGAACCTCTGCCCAGCTAAAAGACTTAGACGATTTATCTTTCTTTTTAGAATGGGACTGTTACCAACTATGATGAACTTGGGGAGCAGAGCAATGATTCCTACTAAAGACCGATTTTGCCGTCTTGTTAAGCAAATGGATAAACTGGAGGCAGCTAGGCATCTACTAACGGATTGCCAAGAAATGGCCAATACTATTCACTTACTACTTGGCAAATATGTACATAACTTGGAAACTTTGAAAGATCTGTCCTTTTGGTATTATTGTACAAACTCGGGGAATGTAAGCTTATTAATTGCCCTTTACAACATATAGCTATCGATAAGAAAGTAATAAATCTGGCTAGTCCAGGGGAAAAGAGCTGGAACTGCGATAATACTTGAGCTGTTATGTGTATATATGCAGGTGGCAGAGTAAGAATCAAAGCGGCCAACCAGTTGATGTAGGAATCATTTTAAGTGTTATGTGAATTATTGATTTGTTGTATCTGTTTTTATATAATTGTTAAATATGATTGTATAATTTTTTATGTGTAAAGTTTGAGTTTTCTTAGACTAAATCACATTAAAATAAATAAATAAATACATTTGTATGATTAAGGGTCCTATAGATTGTGTAACCAATAGGATGTTGTGTATTTAGTGACTTTCATAGTGAGCTGTTTTAAGGGAGGACAGTCTCAGACTAGTATAGAACATATACTCAGATGTTGCCTTGGACTCTATCACTTTCTTCAATAAATGTGTGTAGTTTGCCACATAGGATGATGTTAGTAATATGTAGATTGGCGTCTTCAGTGATGATTTTTTGCTATAAAATAATCCTTTTTTTAAGATGCATTGGGAACCTATGCGCTGAGACATCCGTTGATGTCCGTTGTACTCCTTGTTTTAGATAATTGATATTAAAACAGTTACCCTTTTACCAACTACCTGAGACGTTTAGATTATTGATGTTTCAGTAACTTCTGCATCCCCATTCATCTCAAGGGTATTGCTACCTCATTTTAAAGAGCTGGACGGAACCTCCAGTTCACATGGTGGCAGAGATGATGGTTAGATATCCATTGAGAGAGTAGGCTTTGGGGTCCCAGAAATATTGCACAACCTCTGCCATTCGGTTAAAAGTATGTGAAGCTACGTGTAGATAGCGGAAATATTTTTAAACTTTAGTCTTGCAAGCTTTGGTGTGATGGGACTCCTGATTTCAGACAGAATCCCCTCCCAGCGTCTACAGGAAGCTGAGCGAATGGAAGGTTGATCAGGCTGGTAAAGAGGCAGATGATTCTGAGATCGGAAGTCTAAAAAGCAAATGGTGTGTAAAAACTGAGTGAGCTGGTAAAATTGTGAATGGGCAGTCAGTGGAGAAATTGATAAGGGGTAAACAAGTAACGGAGGGAGGCTGTGGTAAAGTAACTTGAGAACGATGAGCATTAACAATTAAGTAATTGACTTGAGGAGAGGCCAAGCAATTAAGAGGTATCATTAGGAAAGGAGCCACAATAAAGAGTATGCCCACGTTTCCTGCGTCGTAAAGACGTAACAGAAGGAACCGTTCCTAGAGCCCTACTTACATGTGATGTAGGCGACAAACTTGATTAAAGACGAGTTTAAAGAGGACGGGTGACATCCCAATCAGGGTATTTTTAGTGGTAGGATAAGTCTTGAAGAGAAGACTGAGATATATGTGGCCAGTTGAGTATGTCTGTTTGTCTGTTTTTTCTATGTGACTGCATATGGTGAAAAAACAATAGAGGACTTGATAGACTTGAAAGGAAAAACACGAGGTTTAAGAATAATTATTTATTTGTTGGGATTGACTTGATGGTGTTTAGTGATCATGTAGATTAAAGTAAAAAAAACGTGATATAGAGGGTTTGGAGCCTGCAATGATTGGTGCACGCTCAAATGGTTTTATTTTTCTGAAATGTACTTTTGAAAATTGCAAAGTGTAAAGGTGAGTATTGAGAGTCAAGTGTGATGCGTCAAAATAGAGTCAATTACTCCACTTATACACCTCTGCAAACAGCTGCTGAAACAAACACCCACACTTAAGCAGTACTGTGTGGAATGGGTTAAGGGCACGGCAGATAAGATGGCCACAAGGGGGATAACTATCGAAGGCAGTTTTTCAGCATTGATGAATTATTTGCATGCAGCATATACAGGGAAAAAGTTAGACAAATGATTAGCGAGCTTAGAGCTCTGGAAAATGTACCAGGAGGAAAAAGAGGAGTCACCTCCTGAAGACTGGCTGTTGAATATATGTAAAGAGGGGGGTGAGGAGCCTTCTGCTCCCCCTGCCGCGCCTGAAGCAGATGGCGATAGTAAGAAAGATGATGGGTTGTACCCATCAAGGGAGCTTAAAGCAGCAACAGGGTTTAGCAACCCAGCATATGAGTCGCCTGCGCAAAGCAGCAACAAGGGTCCAGAGAAAGTTCTCGAGAGAGATGTAATCTCTAAGGTCCCGAGGGACAAGGAGAGACGTGATAAGGAGAGAAGTGATCGACCCAGTACATCCTTAGATATAGGACCGGAAATAACGAGATTGAAAGGAGAAAAATATAAGGCTGATGAGTTAGCACTTATACAGAACGAATGGGTGGGTGGTCAGATTTTGCTCAACCTCAATGTTAAGAACATTGAGGACGTAATACAAAGGGAAGATCGAGATGAACTGGACAGAAAGGATAGAGAAAGAGAGGAATGATTGAAAGAGATGGAGCAAGAAGGAAGGATAGACAAAGACGAGAAGAGTTGTATCAAGATGAGCAACTAAAAAAGCAGAAAAGAGCAGAGGAGCAAAGAAAATATGACAACAGATAGAGGGCAATCGAAGAGCAAGAAAAGCTAGACAGAAAGAGAGAGGAAGAGGAGGGACAGAAATTAAGGGATAAAAGAATACAAAGACAAAGAGACAAAGAGATAGGAAGGGAAAATGAGAGAAGAGACATGAAAAGAAAGGAGGAAGAAAGGGTAAGAGAGGAAGCAAGAAAGCTAAGAGAGTTTGATGATGAAATAGAATGGAAAAGGAGACAGAGGGCACGCAACATTGAGCTTGGAGAAATATAATTAATGAAGTCTAGTCCAGTAGTGGCATGGGAAGACATAGAAGAGTTCTTCTCAGCACATGAGCCAATACCAGTTCCGTCTAGAGCAAATCTAAAGGAGGAGTTTGACGCTAGAAGCATTGGAGATGCAATCAATAAAGTCTATCATGAGATGAGGTCTAAGAAGGAATTGAAAAAGAAGGGTAAAAACGATTGACACAAGAGTACGCAGCTGTATGATAAAGAGAGAGGCTCATGTAGTTTTAAGCCTAAAGAGCTGTCTTTAGAAAGACTAACTCTGAATAGAGACGGAGAAGAGAGAAGCCACACGAGTTGGGGACATTATGGGGCTGACTCATGGAATTATGTGTGCCGAAAAAGGGCTTTGTGCACCATTCTGCCTGCAAATCCCTGTTTCACAAATGGGGATTTGCGAGCAGAATGGCGCACAAAGCCCGTTTTTCCGCGCACATAATGCTATGAATCAGCCAGATTCAAGGACAGAGAACCTTCCGTGGAAGAGGGAGGTGACACATGTGGACCTGAAGGGTGTTTTTCAATGGACAAGGAAGTGAGATGGTCAGATTTAGACCTACATATATCTCGAGAATCAGAATCATTGACATGGCTAAATCCACCTATTAGTAGATTCCATAGTGATAGGGGGGACTCGCCACCTTATGTGAGCAGGTTAAGGTCACTGCCAGGAAGAAAGCGGTGCAGAGCCATTGTCCCTGTTATGAATAGACAGACGATGGGAGACATATGCAAGTTTGAGATTTCACAGTTTCCTTTGTTAGAGAAAGGGGGGAGCCAGGCCACAGTATGTACCTTGGCCACAGATGGATAAGGACAATTTAAGATGCAAACTCCTGAGTTTAACTTTTGGCACTGGGAAATGGATACATGAGTTAGAGAAAATGGCAGGGGGAAACACGTTAGCTAAAGGGGAAATTAAAGGTCTCCTAATCGCTATCCTTGGGGAAAGGGCTAATGATGTTTGGTCAATAGCAGGGTATTCTAATGTTACTATGATAAACACTTCTCACAATGGAGCACCGTTCAATAACTATAGGGCGGCAGTCTGGAAAGCACATAGAGTACTGTATCCGGACACGTCCGACATGGGAGCTATAATGGCAAAAAAGAGGCAGGAAGGAGATGATCCGTTTGTTTACATTCAGACTTTCCAAGAGCAGTGGGCTTTGGAGACATGGGAGCCTTGGGGGAAATCCCTACCTTTATTTTATCATATATTGTGCCAAGTGCTGCCAGAGTCAGTACAGAAGCAGCTCATGGAATTAGTGGGCATAGAAGCAAAGCCAAGGTTAGAAATACAGCTGACCATCGTGCATTACTGCATGCTGTTGCAAGAGAAGAATAAAAAAAAAGACGATGATAGGAAAGGTGAAGAGGCACAGTTAGTGCAGAAGAAACTGTCAAAGTATGCCATTGAAGGGACCATGTTGACTAGTGGAGATGGGCCAGGTTCCCAGCAAACAGTAAACATGCTGCAGGTGAATAACAAAGGCAGTTCGATCAAAGTAATAATGGATTCACACCACGGGGAAGGGGACGCTTTCAAGGAAAAGGCTTCCAGAATAATCAGGGAAACTTCCAGAACAATCAATGTGGGTTTCAAAACAGAACAATAGTCAAAACATGTAGGAGGGGCAAATTAAGAGACCTCCTCCTATATATTGGACATGTGATATGTCAGGGCACCTTGCTTGCTCATGAAGAAGTCAAGGGTTTGTGCAGAATGGGCAGTTCTCAAGAGGGGGGACTACAAACCCGCCTACGTATTCGCAGCAGAATGGAGATGGGTTTGCTTAAAATCAGACAGTGCAATAAATGCAAGTGCAGAGAATTCAACATGACCTTCAAACACAGCAGGGAACAATGAATCCACCACAAGGGCAGTTACAGCAGTCCCTTGTGCAGATACAGCAGAGCACAAGCACGGGTTAGTTAATGACTCCTAGAATAGTGGGTGTCACTGTTGATGGAGGGAATCCTTTCACAGGTACATGCATGAGAATGTATCCACAATAGGACAGCTCACTGGGAGACTTGATGTCTTCGATACTATCTGTGATGCCCAATCCTCAAGAGGAACCGAACGTTGACGTCAATATAGGAGACACATCTTTTTCTTTTATTGTAGACACGCTCATGTATACCAGAGGGGACATTTTTGATGTCTGGAAATGCCATGAATACTCCAGGTTACACAGGAGCTACAAGTAGAGTTCCTTTTACAGAAGAATTGCCAGTCTCTATAGGAGAGTGTGACATGTCTGTGCCATTGCTATCTTCAAGGCAGACAACTGTCAATATATTAGGTCGAGATTTGATGACCAAATTGAACATGATGATTTCGTTCACTGATGAATGCATAGTGTATTCAACACCAGGAATGCATTATTTAAACGTGAGTGAGTTTATTATGGCAATTGCAGGACAAGTGGTCACATGAAGAGTGCTATTAGAACCAGATGTTTTTCATTATGGGGTACGCATTTTGCTAACATGGTTGCCAGGTTCAGTGGGTAAGATGGTGAGAATAACTGATGAATTTATATTTAGGCCAAATATACCTATCGACGAAGAGGAAGGCCGAGTCTTTCCTTTAGAATTGCGAGCAGTCATAGTGCGAGGAGAATTAGCTATACTTGATGGAAATGATCATGATGGCAAATGATGGAGCACAGTTATTGCCATTGGGGAAGGTTACAGATTGACTGACTTCACTGATGAGGATATGTTTAGAGATCATCCATCAGATGACCAAGTAATATTTGAGATGAGTATTACTTATTGGGTGAGAGCAATTAAACGTGAGCTTCCTCAGAAAATTATTCTAGCACAGAAACGCCATGAGTATTTTGATGACGACATGGCAAAAGTGCCATTTTCGTTATGGACAACCGGCCCCTATGACATAGGGCTATTGAAGGGGGCTGGCGAAGTAAAGATTAAATTGAAACCAGGAGCAATTTTACCTCGAGCACAACAATATCCCATGCCTCGAGAGGCAGATGAAGGTATTTTTAGACGATATCCGCCATGATGGAACAAGGTATCTTAGTGACGTCAGAGTCACTGTAATGGGATGTCCAATGACGTTATTTGTTGAACATGCTTTGTTTGCCATTTTGGAAAAGCCTAAAGGCACGCTGACATCTCAAAGGGCTTCTGCCTTTGAGGTAGTCATATCGAATCTGGCGATTAAAATAGTCTGTTGCAAAATAGTGAACTATGCCATGTTTGTAGCAGAACCACTGGTAGAGGGTTAGCATTCACATGATTGCTCTAACTATGAGGAATTCTTTGATGAACTCCTGAAGGTGAAGGAAAATGCATTGGCAGCTGTGGAGATTCTCTTTATTGACGGTTCTTCTACAATCGATCAAAATGATGGACAAAGATATACAGGTGCCGCTGTGGTGAAGCACACGGCCAATGGAGAGTTTGAATCAATGATAAGTGCATGACTACTGTCTCACTTTTCGGCACATGCTGCAGAATTAGTGGCACTGATTTTCATGCTTGAGAGACATGCAGACCAAGAAGTAACGGTGTACTGTGACTCAGCCTATGTGACGGCCACAGTACACGCAGGCCTAGCATGTTGGAAAAGGAGGGGTTACCTCAGAGCAGACAGCATTCCAGTGCAACACGCAACCTCATTGGACAGACTAATTAAGGCACTACAACTGCCAGTAGCCATTGCATTAGTTAAATGCGCAGCACACACTAAAAGGGCAGATTGTATCTCGCATGGAAATCAAAAGGCAGACGAAGAAGCAAAACGAGTTGCATGTTCAGATGTTATTATGTCATTTGACACACCTGATGTAAATGAAAGCATGGTGGTGATGATGTGTGTGCCTAATTGTTATAATGATCTGTCTTGGACTCAACTAGTTGAGATCTAAAGAGAAGCCCCTTACGATGAGAAAGACCTGAGGACACGGAGCGGGTGTTCCTTAAGCACCTTGTGAAGCATTGTGGCAACAGGATAGGACTGGTAAACCAGTGATATCTGCTGCCTTATTAAGGGTGGCGTTGGAACAGCTACACTACCCTATGTATGTCCCTAGAGAGAGCCTAGCCACAACAATTGCAGAGGAATGGTTCATTACAAATTTAGTAGAACATGTTGCATTTTATTTAGTAAATTGTATCGTATGTCCAAGGTTTATTGCTGGGCACACACTGCACACAGTTAGGAGAGTTATTCAGAGACTTAATGGTCCCTTTCAGCATTTGCACATCGCTATGTCGACATGCTGCAAGTATGCAATGGATACATATATATGATTGTAGTGGTATGTCCTTTCTCAAGGTGGATTCAGGCAGGCCAGTGCACACACCCATTTAGTACAAGATGTGTTTCTTAGATGGGGAATAAGTGAAGTATTAAGATCAGCTAATGGTCCTGATTTTGTTAATAAAGTCTTTGAACAGACAAGCTAATTGCTCAGTATAAAGCACAAGTTTTCATCGGTTTATCAGCCACAGGTGAACAGGGTCTGTGAGAGACTCAACAACCTGCTTACAGAAAGAATAGCCAAATTAAAGCTTACCTTGAAGAAAGGATGGTTGCATTGCCTATCACTGGCGTTGTATGCGTTGAGAAATCAACCAGGCTCGGACCACCATCTTACCCCCCATGAAATAGTGACAAGGAAGCGAATGTGGACACCTCTCACACCTCCATCTAGAACTAGATATGATGCCAAAACAACTGCAGAATTGTTAGGAAAGAAGTTACGTGATTATCTTATGTGTCTGACTACAAGCATCTCTGTAATTTCAGATCAGCTCAAGCGGAAGGGGTGTGGGGCACGAAACAGAGAAAGAGATGTTACAACAACCAGAGTTAACGAGTTATGTCTTCCCAAACTTTTCCCCTGTTTCAATAGCCCCTTCGTAGTGGAGGACGTGACACCGTCTGCAGTCAAAGTGCAAGGCAGACACGTTGGGATATTTCTTGGCAACGTGAAGATCTATTCTGTAGAAACGCCTTCACCCCCATCAGAAGCAAGCATTGGGGAAGAACCACAGCACGTGCAGACTAGGTCTATGACTGGGAAGAAGGACGCAGAAGCCGTAGAAAAAAAAGATAAAAAAAGATAAAGGGTATATTGAACTGTGGCTTATTTCGGCACACTCTTTTCAGTCACTAAAGAAGGAGTTAAGGGAAGCTTTTCTTCTTGAGCCAAAGGAGTTTTGTTGACATTGGACTGAGACACATTTAAGTATTGATTAAAAAGCAGAGCATGCCAGATTTGGAGTTCCTTTTTGACAACTGGAAGAGTGTACCATTCCCTGATTCCTTTCTTACTGAATTTCACTTCGTAGGTGCCTATGGTAGTGCCCAATGACAACGTTTCACAGATCGTTCTTACAGTTTTTCTGTTTATTCTGCACACATACCCTGCACTTTTGGGGAGAACTACTAGCGTTCATCTGTTCTTGCAAGATCCTAAGTCTGGTCCAATCGTGAGGAGACTGCTCGCCGCCATAATTGAGCAAGTTCGTCAGCTTCCTGAGAACAGTGGGGAAAACACGAATGCACCTATCAGCTGGTAATGCGCGTAGAGTTGTCAGTTTGGTGTTCCATTATCTGATTGAGGAATGCCCGCATCTCGTTGGGAAACAAACTGATGTCCAGACGTTCCTGAGATATCCGAGGAATAATGCAGCACTTAATTAAATATTGAGAGACATCAAAATGCAGGTGAACCATTACTCTGAGAGAACATTGAGAACTGAATGAGACTTGTGAGGGAGAATATCCAAGAGTTTAAGGGTTAAAGTACTTTGTTTCATGCTCTTTATGTTGTATGGTGAAAGGACGATTCGTCATCTTCACTGGGAACTTTTTTTCAGTAACAGCCAGCTGATCGAGGAACTTTTGGAGCCAACTCAGCAGCTTCCAGAGCATTGCAGGATGTTGCCTGATTAAAGTTTATTTTTCCTTCCTTAAAAAAAGAGTATACATGGGCAGCATCAATAGCAGTATCATCATGTCAGATCATGAGAGACGTCCACAATGTGCAAAAAGTTATTGTTGTAAATGGACATAATTATATGTAATTTAGACCTGCATTTTGTTCATAGTGATACTGATCTCACTTACAGTACGCACAGCTTACTATTTGGATCCAAATAGAGTAAAGCTTTCTGGTTATCATCCAACATAGAGGAGGGTACTGATATGACAACTGCTAAACAATCGAGACCCTATGTGATCATCCCTATTCCAGTAGTCAGTATACAATTGCCTGTTCCTATGACAAATGTCACTTGACATCTTTCCTTAGAAAAAAGTGTTATAGAGATTTTTCTTGAGCACCAGGAACAGGCTCGTAAGGAGCGACAAAGGAAAAGATCCTTGTTGAGTAAACCTACACAGGTAGCACATGTAAAAGTACCCAGCACACTGACAAATGTTTTGAGGATTGGTCAAGTGAGGAGAAACTATGCTGACATATTGCGTGAGATGATTATAGGAGCACATAAGAAAAGAATGAGACCTAAGAGAAGTACTAAGGAGGATGATCATGAGCTGAAAGATTACCTGGAGAGTATTGCACATTTTTGGGAATAACATATGGTATCAGCATATGAAGGACGTGGGAAGGAAGACCTCAAAGGAGGAATGCTTTGTATGTGCACTCCTGCATTATAGCATGGGGAAGTCAAAGATTTTCATACATACATACGTTGGCGCATGGCGCAATGTATTCACTATAAAGCTAGCCTCAAGAATACTGTGTCTGCTTGTGGTTCTTTGCATATGTACACGTGTAAAATGACTTGATATCTTCATCATTTCTGCAGCATAAGTTTCTTCATCTTGATCACAAGATATCACTTATCTTTGATACTTTCTTGATGCCTTATGGAATATCTGCATTCTCTTGTCTCTGTATCTCTTCTATGTACGTCAGTCTTGCTTTATGTGTGACATCACCATTCTTCTCTTCCATTCAGCTGTCCTGTTTCCTTTGGGATTTCATCCAAATGGCCATCATACTATCTTGCATGCAGGTATGGTTTTCTCAAAGGCATTCTTCTTGGTATCTGTATCTGCAATGGTTTTGCTTGTGTCTCACACTCTGTTTCCCAACATATAGGCTATATGGGCGAGGTGGTTGAGGTGGGGGTACTTGGCTCATTCTCTACACTACCCCCTCTGGGCGATTCATCAACCTCTCTCCCATCATCCTTCATATTTAGGCATCCCCATCTGAAGAAATGCTTCTTTGGGATGTGCATCATTATGACTCCCTTCAGGCATCCAGCTGATTTCCCATGCTCATCCTTGTTCCAAGTCATGAACATGCACTGTCACATGTGCAATAGATCCATCTTCCCACATACTTATATTGATTCTATAGATACAGGAACTTCATTCCCTCATGTGCATGGATGCTGGCCTCACAAAGTCTCTGATTTCTTCATCTGTCAAGTCTCTTGCCTTCCAGCCTTATTCAATATTGATCATGATTTTCATCTCTATGGCTTTCTTTGCTGTCTTCTTGCATTGTGAAAATATTAACCTGATTACACAGAATCCAAGCAACACCAACACGATCAGGGCTCCAAGGCAATTGAACACGTCTGCAAACCTTTGTGGAACCTTAGAAAAGATTGAGGTGTCATTCTCGTCATCGTGAGAAGGTATGAACGTGCAACATGATTCTCCGATTTTTTCATAAAACACCTCCATCTATAGATGTAATCATGTCTAGGACGTATCTATTCTGAAGAGACATCAGTAGTATGGCTCTCATTTCTTCTCTGATAGCATTGAATCCCTTTATGGTAGTGTTGATTGTCTACAACAATTTCCATCTGATAATCTGCAGCCATTTGGTATTTGCTCCAACATGTATTCTCAGCATGAACATCTTTGTGAATATCGACAAAGTCTGGCTAAACAGTCTGTGTTCATATGGGATGGAGTCAAAAGCTTCTATTGACTTGGCTGAGAAATAGTTCTCCCACTTCATTCTACTTATCAGCTCCACATATCTCTTCTTCCTCAGGTGAGTATCTGCTTTCGGGAAACTGTCAAGACTTACGTCACTTTTAGGAATCATCAATGTTAGATCATGAACATTCACCAGAGAACATCGTCCTCCCCAATATTTTGGTATCTTCATGTATGCTCTGGATTCAAAAGCCCAGTACTGATCCATCCATTACCGCTGTCCCAATCTTCCTTCCTTGTGCCTCAAAGATTGACCACAGTTCTAGTTCTCTCCCACTTTTCTTGTGCCTTTGTTTCTGAAGCACAGCTTTGAACTCTCCAAAGGAACTATCTGCAGGGGTCCCCCTCTATCTTCAGGTCAGTAGTTTAGCAACTGATCCATCCATTATCGCTGTCCCAATCTTCATTCCTTGTGCCTCAAAGATTGACCACAGTTCAAGTTCTCTCCCACTTTTCTTGTGCCTTTGTTTCTGAAGCACAGCTTTGAACTCTCCAAAGGAACTATCTCCAGGGGTCCCCCTCTATCTTCAGGTCAGTAGTTTAGCAAGTTTCGACCATAAAGATTTACACAGCATTTGTGCATTTTCAATAGTTGGCTTGTAGTGCCCATTATTACCCAGTCTCTGCAGATTGCTACCCCTTCTTCCCAACCATTAGGTGATAATACTGATCCCCAAAACCTGCATATGGCCTCTATTCTTCCATCTACAAATGTCTTCTGCAGATTTTCCTGGACTTTCCAGTCTTTTGTTTACTTCCCATCTGATTCCAGCCCCTTTCACACCAGGCTTTTCGTATCTGATTGAGTGATTCTTAGTGAGTATAGCACATTTTTGGGAATAACATATGGTATCATTATGATTCTTAGTATGATCTTAGCTTTGTCTTTGTATCTTGGAGGCATGAGCGGGGGTTGGGGGGAACACGAGGGAGACACGGGGCATGAGAGGGGGGTGAGGGGTAACAGAAGAGAGACACGAGGCATGAGCGGGAGGTGGGGGGCAACAGCAGGGAGACACGGGGCATGACCGGGGGTTGGGGGCAACAGGAGAGAGACACGGGGCATGAGAGGGGGTGGGGAGTAACAGGAAAGAGACACGGGACATGAGCAGGGGGTGGGGGGTAACAGGAGAGAGGCACGGGTCATGAGCCTGGGGGTGGGGGGCAACAGCAGGGAGACAAGGGGCATGAGCGGGGGGCGGGGGGCAACAGCAGGAAGACACGGGGCATGAGCGGGGGATTGGAGGAACACGAGGGAGACACAGGGCATGAGAAGGTGTGGGGGGTAACAGAAGAGAGACACGGGGCATGAGCAGGGGGTGCGGGGAACAGGAGGGAGACACGGGGCATAACGGGGGATGGGAGGAACACGAGGGAGACACGGGGCATGAGAGGGTGTGGGGGGTAACAGAAGAGAGACACGGGGCATGAGAGGGGGGTGGGGGGTTACAGGAGAGAGACACGGGGCATGAGAGGGGGGTGAGGGGTAACAGAAGAGAGACACGAGGCATGAGCCGGAGGTGGGGGCAACAGCAGGGAGACACGGGGCATGACCGGGGGTTGGGGGCAACAGGAGAGAGACACGGGGCATGAGAGGGGGGTGGGGAGTAACAGGGGAGAGACACGGGACATGAGCAGGGGGTGGGGGGTAACAGGAGAGAGGCATGGGTCATGAGCCTGGGGGTGGGGGGCAACAGCAGTGAGACAAGAGCCATGAGCGGGGGGCGGGGGGCAACAGCAGGGAGACACGGGGCATGAGCGGGGGATGGGAGGAACACGAGGGAGACACGGTGCATGAGAGGGTGTGGGGGGTAACAGAAGAGAGACACGGGGCATGAGCAGGGGGTGGGGGGAACAGAAGGGAGACACGGGGCATAACCCGGGGATGGGAGGAACACGAGGGAGACACGGGGCATGAGAGGGTGTGGGGGTTAACAGAAGAGAGACACGGGGCATGAGAGGGGGATGGGGGTAACAGGAGAGAGACACGGGGCATGAGCGAAGGGTGGGGCAACATGAGAGAGACACGGAGCATGAGTGGGGAGGTGGGGGGCAACAGCAGGGAGACACGGGCATGAGCGGGGATGGGGGGAACAAGAGGGAGAGACGGGGCATGAGAGGGGGGTGGGGGGTAACAGGAGAGAGACACGGGGCATGAGCGGGGGGTGGGGGCAACAGCAGGGAGACACGGGGCATGACCGGGGGTGGGGGGCAAGAGAACGGAGACACAGGGCATGACCGTGGGGTGGGGGGCAACAGGAGAGAGACACGGGGCATGAGAGGGGGTTGGGGGTAACAGGAGAGAGACACGAGGCATGAGAGGGGGTTGGGGGGAAACAGCAGGGAGACATGGGGCATGATCGGGGGTTGGGGGCAACAGGAGAGAGACACGGGGCATGAGAGGGGGTGGGGTAACAGGAGAGAGACACGGGGCATGAAAAGGGTGTGGGGGGTAACAGGAGAGAGACACGGGGCATGAGCGGGGGTGGGGCGCAACAGCAAGGCGATACAGGGCATGAGCAGGGGGTGGGGGGCAACAGCAGGGAGACACGGGCCATGAGGCATGAGCGGGGGGTGGGGGGAACACGAGAGAGACACGGGGCATGAGAGGGGGTGGGGGTTAACAGGGGAGAGACACGGGCATGAGGCATGAGGCATGAGGGGGGGTGAGGGGCAACAGCAGGGAGACATGGGGCATGAGTGGGGGGGCAACAGGAGAAAGACACGGGGCATGAGCGGGGGTTGGGGGGTAACAGGAGAGACACGAGGCATAAGCGGGGGCGTGGGGAAACAGAAGAGAGACACGTTCATGAGCGGGGTGGGGGGCAACAGCAAGGAGACACGGGGCATGACCGGGGGTGGGGGGCAACAGGAGAGAGACACGGAGCATGAGCGGGGGCTGGGGGGTAACAGGAGAGAGACACGGAGCATGAGCAGGGGGTGGGGGGCAACAGCAGGGAGATGCGGGGCATGACCGGCGGGTGGGGGGCAACAGAACAGAGACACAGGGCATGACCGGGGGGTTGGGGGCAACAGGAGAGAGACACAGGGCATGAGCAGGGGTGGGGAGTAACAGGGGAGAGACACGGGACATGAGCAGGGGGTGTGGGGCAACAGGAGAGAGGCACGGGTCATGAGCCTGGGGGTGGGGGGCAACAGCAGGGAGACAAGAGGCATGAGCGGGGGGCAGGGGGCAACAGCAGGGAGACACGGGGCATGAGCGGGGGATGGGGGGTAACAGGAGAGAGGCACGGGTCATGAGCCTGGGGGTGGGGGGCAACAGCAGGGAGACAAGGGGCATGAGCGGGGGGCGGGGGGCAACAGCAGGAAGACACGGGGCATGAGCGGGGGATTGGAGGAACACGAGGGAGACACAGGGCATGAGAAGGTGTGGGGGGTAACAGAAGAGAGACACGGGGCATGAGCAGGGGGTGCGGGGAACAGGAGGGAGACACGGGGCATAACTGGGGGATGGGAGGAACACGAGGGAGACACGGGGCATGAGAGGGTGTGGGGGGTAACAGAAGAGAGACACGGGGCATGAGAGGGGGGTGGGGGGTTACAGGAGAGAGACACGGGGCATGAGAGGGGGGTGAGGGGTAACAGAAGAGAGACACGAGGCATGAGCCGGAGGTGGGGGCAACAGCAGGGAGACACGGGGCATGACCGGGGGTTGGGGGCAACAGGAGAGAGACACGGGGCATGAGAGGGGGGTGGGGAGTAACAGGGGAGAGACACGGGACATGAGCAGGGGGTGGGGGGTAACAGGAGAGAGGCATGGGTCATGAGCCTGGGGGTGGGGGGCAACAGCAGGGAGACAAGAGCCATGAGCGGGGGGCGGGGGGCAACAGCAGGGAGACACGGGGCATGAGCGGGGGATGGGAGGAACACGAGGGAGACACGGGGCCTGAGAGGGTGTGGGGGGTAACAGAAGAGAGACACGGGGCATGAGCAGGGGGTGGGGGGAACAGAAGGGAGACACGGGGCATAACCCGGGGATGGGAGGAACACGAGGGAGACACGGGGCATGAGAGGGTGTGGGGGGTAACAGAAGAGAGACACGGGGCATGAGAGGGGGATGGGGGGTAACAGGAGAGAGACACGGGGCATGAGCGAAGGGTGGGGCAACATGAGAGAGACACGGAGCATGAGTGGGGGGGTGGGGGGCAACAGCAGGGAGACACGGGCATGAGCGGGGATGGGGGGAACAAGAGGGAGAGACGGGGCATGAGAGGGGGGTGGGGGGTAACAGGAGAGAGACACGGGGCATGAGCGGGGGGTGGGGGCAACAGGAGGGAGACACGGGGCATGACCGGGGGTGGGGGGCAACAGAACGGAGACACAGGGCATGACCGTGGGGTGGGGGGCAACAGGAGAGAGACACGGGGCATGAGAGGGGGTTGGGGGTAACAGGAGAGAGACACGAGGCATGAGAGGGGGTTGGGGGGAAACAGCAGGGAGACATGGGGCATGATCGGGGGTGGGGGGCAACAGGAGAGAGACACGGGGCATGAGAGGGGGTGGGGTAACAGGAGAGAGACACGGGGCATGAAAAGGGTGTGGGGGGTAACAGGAGAGAGACACGGGGCATGAGCGGGGGTGGGGCGCAACAGCAAGGCGATACAGGGCATGAGCAGGGGGTGGGGGGCAACAGCAGGGAGACACGGGCCATGAGGCATGAGCGGGGGGTGGGGGGAACACGAGAGAGACACGGGGCATGAGAGGGGGGTGGGGGTTAACAGGGGAGAGACACGGGCATGAGGCATGAGGCATGAGGGGGGGTGAGGGGCAACAGCAGGGAGACACGGGGCATGAGTGGGGGGGCAACAGGAGAAAGACACGGGGCATGAGCGGGGGTTGGGGGGTAACAGGAGAGACACGAGGCATAAGCGGGGGCGTGGGGGAAACAGAAGAGAGACACGTTCATGAGCGGGGTGGGGGGCAACAGCAAGGAGACACGGGGCATGACCGGGGGTGGGGGGCAACAGGAGAGAGACACGGAGCATGAGCGGGGGCTGGGGGGTAACAGGAGAGAGACACGGAGCATGAGCAGGGGGTGGGGGGCAACAGCAGGGAGATGCGGGGCATGACCGGCGGGTGGGGGGCAACAGAACAGAGACACAGGGCATGACCGGGGGGTTGGGGGCAACAGGAGAGAGACACGGGGCATGAGCAGGGGTGGGGAGTAACAGGGGAGAGACACGGGACATGAGCAGGGGGTGGGGGGCAACAGGAGAGAGGCATGGGTCATGAGCCTGGGGGTGGGGGGCAACAGCAGGGAGACAAGAGGCATGAGCGGGGGGCAGGGGGCAACAGCAGGGAGACACGGGGCATGAGCGGGGGATGGGAGAAACACGAGGGAGACACGGGGCATGAGAGGGTGTGGGGGGTAACAGAAGAGAGACACGGGGCATGAGCAGGGGGTGGGGGGAACAGGAGAGAGACACGGGCATGAGAGGGGGGTGGGGGGTAACAGGAGAGAGACACAGGGCATGAGCGGGGGGTGAGGGGCAACAGCAGGGAGACACGGGGCATAACCGGGGGATGGGAGGAACAGGAGAGAGACACGGGGCATGAGCGAAGGGTGGGGCAACATGAGAGAGACACGGAGCATGAGTGGGGGAGGGTGGGGGGCAACAGCAGGGAGACACGGGCATGAGCGGGGGATGGGGGAACAAGAGGAGACACGGGGCATGAGAGGGGGTGGGGGTAACAGGAGAGAGACACGGGGCATGAGCGGGGGGTGGGGGCAACAGCAGGGAGACACGGGGCATGACCGGGGGTGGGGGCAACAGAACGGAGACACAGGGCATGACCGTGGGGTGGGGGGCAACAGGAGAGAGACACGGGGCATGAGAGGGGGTTGGGGGTAACAGGAGAGAGACACGAGGCATGAGAGGGGGGTGGGGGGAAACAGCAGGGAGACATGGGGCATGATCGGGGTGCGGGGCAACAGGAGAGAGACACGGGGCATGAGAGGGGGTGGGGTAACAGGAGAGAGACACGGGGCATGAGAGGGGGGTGGGGCGCAACAGCAGGGCGACACGGGGCATAAGCAGGGGGTGGGGGGCAACAGCAGGGAGACACGGGCCATGAGGCATGAGCGGGGGGTTCGGGGAACACGAGAGAGACACGGGGCATGAGAGGGGGGTGGGGGGTAACAGGGGAGAGACACGGGCATGAGGCATGAGGCATGAGGGGGGTGAGGGGCAACAGCAGGGAGACACGGGGCATGAGTGGGGGGGCAACAGGAGAAAGACACGGGGCATGAGCGGGGGTTGGGGGGTAACAGGAGAGACACGAGGCATAAGCAGGGGCGTGGGGGAAACAGAAGAGAGACACGGGCATGAGCGGGGTGGGGGGCAACAGCAAGGAGACACGGGGCATGACCGGGGGTGGGGGGCAACAGGAGAGAGACACGGAGCATGAGCGGGGGCTGGGGGGTAACAGGAGAGAGACACAGAGCATGAGCGGGGGGTGGGGGGCAACAGCAGGGAGATGCGGGGCATGACCGGCGGGTGGGGGGCAACAGAACAGAGACACAGGGCATGACCGGGGGGTTGGGGGTAACAGGAGAGAGACACGGGGCATGAGAGGGGGGTGGGGGAAACAGCAGGGAGACACGGGGCATGATCGGGGGGTGGGGGCAACAGGAAAGAGACACAGGGCATGATAGGGGGGTGGGGAGTAACAGGAGAGAGACATGGGGCATGAGAGGGGGGTGGGGGGTAACAGGAGAGAGACACAGGGCATGAGCGGGGGATGGGGGGCAACAGCAGGGAGACACGGGGCATGAGCGGGAGGTGGGACAATAGACTCATGGAAGGCCCTGGTGCGCGACATCCAATATGCCTCGGACCACAAACCCCACTGAGCTTTCACCCTTACTAGAGACTTGCCTGTGACAAGAATGGTCAACCTGAAAACCCAGCCCTCGTGACCTTGGGTGCGCCGCATACCAACCCCTCTCCTCCCGCTACAATTACGAACAACACATTGAGCTACGAAGACTGTGGTAGTTAATTAGTTTTAGTTTGTTTGTTATGTTACCGTTTGATGGTTGTGATGTATTTATATAAACGCCAATAAAATACTTTTAAAATAAAATGAGCGGGAGGTGGGGGCCAACAGCAGGGAGACACGGGGCATGAGCGGGGGGTGGGGGGCAACAGGAGAGAGACACAGAGCATGAGCGGGGGTGGGGGCAACAGCAGGGAGACAAGGGGCATGAGCAGAGGGTGGGGGCAACAGCAGGGAGACACGGGGCATGACCAGGGGATGGGGGTAACAGGAGAGAGACACAGGGCATGAGCGGGGGGTGGGGGGCAACAGGAGGGAGCCACGGGGCATAGGAGGGGGGTGGGGGGAAACAGGAGAGAGACACGGGGCATGAGCGGGGGTGGGGGGCTACAGCAGGGAGACACGGGGCATGAGCGGGGAATGGGGGGAACAGGGGAGACACGAGGCATGAGCGGGGGTGGGGGGCAACAGCAGGTAGACATGGGGCATGAGCGGGGGTGGGGGGAACAGGAGAGAGACACGGGGCATGAGCGGGGGGTGGGGGGCAACAGCAGGGAGACACGGGGCATGAACGGGGGTGTGGGGTAACAGGAGAGAGACACCGGGCATGAGCGGAGGGTGGGGGGCAACAGCAGGGAGACACGGTGCATGACCGGGGGGTGGGGGGCAACAGGAGAGAGAAACAGGGCATGAGAGGGGGGTGGGGGGTAACAGGAGAGAGACACGGGGCATGAGAAGGGGGTGGGGGGTAACAGGAGAGCGACAGGGGGCATGAGAGGGGGTGGGTGGCAACAGCAGGGAGACACGAGACATGAGCGGGGTGTGGGGGGAACACGAGGGAGACACGGGGCATGAGAGGGGGGTGGGGGCAACAGCAGGGAGACACGGGGCATGACCGGGGTGGGGGGCAACAGGAGAGAGACACGGGGCATGACCAGGGGATGGGGGCAACAGGCAAGAGACACGGGCATGAGAAGGATGTGGGGGTAACAGGAGAGTGACACGGGGCATGAGAGGGGGTGGGGGGCAACATCAGGGAGACACGAGGCATGAGTGGGGGTGGGGGGAACACGAGGGAGACACGGGGCATGAGAGGGGGGTGGGGGGTAACAGGAGAGAGACACAGGGCATGAGTGGGGGGTGTGGGGCAACAGCAGGGAGACACGGGGCATGACCGGGGGTGAGGGCAACAGCAGGGAGACACGGGGCATGAGCTGGGGTTGGGAGGCAACAGCAGGGAGACACGGGGCATGACCAGGGGTGGGGGGAAACAGCAGGGAGACACGGGGCATGAGCGGGGGGTGGGGGAACACGTGGGAGACACGGGGCATGAGAGGGGGGTGGGGGGTAACAGGAGAGAGACACGGGGCATGAGCAGGGGTTGGGGGCAACAGCAGAGAGGCACAGGGCAGGACCGGGGGGTGGGGGGGCAACAGAAGGGAGACACGGGGCATGACCGGGGGTGGGGGGCAACATGAGAGAGACACAGGGCATGAGAGGGGGGTTGGGGGCAACAGGAGAGAGACACTGGGCATGAGAGGGGGGTGGAGGGTAACAGGAGAGATATACGGGGCATGAGCAGGGGGAGGCAACAGCAGGGAGACACGGGGCATGACCAGGGGGTCAGGGGCTTCAGGAGAGAGACATGGGGCATGAGAGGGGGGTGGGGGGTAACAGGAGAGAGTAACGGGGCATGAGCGGGGGGTCGGGGGTAACAGGAGAGAGACACGGGGCATGAGCGGGGGGTGGGGGGCAACAGCAGGGAGACATGGGGCATGAGCGGGGGGTGGGGGGAAGAAGAGGCAAACACGGGGCGCGAGTGGGGTGTGGGGGGCAACAGGTTGGAGACAGGGGGCATGAGAGGGGAGTGGGGGGTAACAGGAGAGAGACACGGGGCATGAGAGGGGGGTGGGGGGTAACAGGAGAGAGACACAGGGCATGAGCGGGGGGTGAGGGGCAACAGCAGGGAGACACGGGGCATGACCGCGGGTGGGGGCAACAGGAGAGAAACAAGGGGCATGACCAGGGGGTGGGCGGCAACAGGCAAGAGACACGGGGCATGAGAAGGGTGTAGGGGGTAACAGGAGAGCGACATGGGGCATGAGAGGGGGTGGGGGGCAAAAGCAGGGAGACACGGGGCATGACCGGGGGTGGGGGCAACAGCAGGGAGACACGGGCATGAGCGGGGGATGGTGGGCAATAGCAGGTAGAAACAGGGCGTGACCGGGGGGTGGGGGGAAACAGTAGGGAGACACTGGACATGACCGGGGGGCGAGGGGGGCAACAGAAGGGAGACACGCGGCATGACCAGGGGGTGGGGGACAACAGGTTGAGAGACACAGGGCATGAGAGGGGGGTGGGGGGTAACAGGAGAGAGATACAGGGCATGAGCAGGGGGGGCAACAGCAGCTAGACACGGGGCATGACCAGGGGGTCGGGGGCTTCAGGAGAGAGACATGGGGCATGAGAGGGGGTGGGGGTAACAGGAGAGAGTCACGGGGCATGAGCGGGGGGTCGGGGGTAACAGGAGAGAGACACAGGGAATGAGCGGGGGGTGGGGGGCAAAATCAGGGAGACACGGGGCATGAGCGGGGGTGGGGGGAAGAAGAGGGAGACACGGGGCACGAGCGGGATGTGGGGGGCAACAGGTTGGAGACACGGGGCATGAGAGGGGGGTGGGGGTAACTGGAGAGAGACACGGGGCATGAGAGGGGGGTGGGGGGTAACAGGAGAGAGACACAGGGCATGAGCGGGGGGTGGGGGGGGTAACAGGAGAGAGACACGGGGCATGAGCGGGGGTTGGGGGGCAACAGCAGGGAGACACGGGGCATGAGCGGGGGGTGAGGGGCAACAGCAGGGAGACACAGATCATGACAGGGGGTGGGGGGAACAGGAGAAAGACACGGGGCGGGGGATGGGGGTAACAGGAGAGAGGCACAGGGCATGAGCTGGGGGGTGGGAGGCAACAGCAGGGAGACAAGGGGAATGAGCAGGGGTGGGGGGCAACAGCAGGGAGACACGGGGCATGAGCGCAGGATGAGGGTAACAGGAGAGAGGCACAGGGCATGAGCTGGGGGGTGGGAGGCAACAGCAGGGAGACAAGGGGAATGAGAAGGGGTGGCGGCAACAGCAGGGAGACACGGGACCTGAGCGGGGGGTGGGCGGAACACGAGGGAGACACGGGGCATGAGAGGGAGTGGGGGATAACAGAATAGAGACACGGGGCATGAGCAGGGGGTGGGGGGCAACAAGAGGGAGACACGGGGGATGACCGGTGGGTGGGGGGCAACAGGAGAGAGACACGGGGCATGAGAGGGGTGTGGGGGTAAGAGGAGGAGACACAGGGCATGAGCGGGGGGTGGGGGCAACATGAGAGAGACACGGAGCATGAGCGGGGGTTGGGGGGCAAAAGCAGGGAGACACGGGGCATGAGCGGTGGTGGGGGAACACGAGGGAGACACAGGGCATGAGAGGGGGTGGGGGTAACAGGAGAGAGACACGGTGCATGAGCGGGGGCGGGGGGAGCAACAGAACGGAGACACAGGGCATGACAGTGGGGTGGGGGGCAACAGGAGAGAGACACAGGGCATGAGAGGGGGATGGGGGTAACAGCAGAGAGACATGGGGCATGAGAGGGGGGTGGGGGGAAACAGCAGGGAGACACGGGGCATGATCGGGGGGTGGGGGGCAACAAGAGAGAGACACGGGGCATGAGAGCAGGTGGGGAGTAACAGGAGAGAGACAAGGGGCAAGAGATGGGGGAGGGGGTTAACAGGAGAGAGACACAGGGCATGAGCGGGGGTGGGGGGAACACGAGAGAGACACGGGGCATGAGAGGGGGTGGGGGTAACAGGAGAGAGACACGGGGCATGAGGCATGAGCGGGGGTGAGGGGCAACCGCAGGGAGACACGGGGAATGAGCGGAGGGCAACAGTAGAAAGACTTGGGGCATGAGCAGGGGTTGGGGGGTAACAGGAGAGACACGAGGCAGAAGCGATGGGGTGGGGGAACAGGAGAGAGACACGGGGCATGAGCAGGGGGTGGGGGGCAACAGCAGGGAGACACGGGGCATGACCGGGGGTGGGGGGCAACAGGAGAGAGACACGGAGCATGAGCGGGGGGTGGGGGTAACAGGAGGGAGACACGGGGCATGAGAGGGGGGTGGGGGCAACAGCAGGGAGACACCGGGCATGAGCGGTGGGTGGGGGCAACAGCAGGGAGACACGGGGCATGACCACGGGATGGGGTAACAGGAGAGAGACAGGTGGCGTGAGCGGGGGATGGGGGGAAACAGGAGGGAGCCACAGGCATAAGAGGGGGGTGGGGGGAAACAGGAGAGAGACACAAGGGCATGAGCGGGGGGTGGGGGGCAACAGCAGGGAGACACGGTGCATGGACGGGGGTGGGGGGTAACAGGAGAGAGACACAGGGCATGAGCGGGGGTGGGGGGCAACAGCAGGGAGACACGGGGCATTACCCGGGTGTGGGGGCAACAGGAGAGAGACACGGGGCATGAGAGGGGGGTGGGGGTTACAGGAGAGAGACACGGGGCATGAGAAGGGGGTGGGGGTAACAGGAGAGCGACATGGGGCATGAGAGGGGGTGGGGGGCAACAGCAGGGAGACACGAGGCATGAGCAGGGTGTGGGGGGAACACGAGGGAGACACGGGGCATGAGAGGGGGGTGGGGGGTAACAGGAGAGAGACTCAGGGCATGAGCGAGGGGCAACAGCAGGGAGACACGGGGCATGACCGGGGGTGGGGGGCAACAGGAGAGAGACACGGGGCATGACCAGGGGGTGGGGGGCAACAGGCAAGAGACACGGGGCATGAGAAGGGTGTGGGGGGTAACAGGAGAGCGACATAGGGCATAAGAGGGCGTGGGGGGAACACAAGAGAGACACGGGGCATGAGAGGGAGTGGGGGTAACAGGAGAGAGACACGGGCATGAGGCATGAGCGGAGGGTGAGGGGCAACATCAGGGGACACGGGGCATGAGCGGGGGGTGGGGGGAAGAAGAGGGAGACACGGGGCACGAGTGGGGTGTGGGGGGCAACAGGTTGGAGACACGGGGCATGAGAGGGGGGTGGGGGGTAACAAAAGAGAGACACGGGGCATGAGAGGGGGTGGGGGTAACAGGAGAGAGACACAGGGCATGAGCGGGTGGTGAGGGGCAACAGCAGGGAGACACAGGGCATGACCGGGGGGTGGGGGGCAACAGGAGAGAGACACGGGGCATGACCAGGGGGTGGGGGGCAACAGGCAAGAGACACGGAGCATGAGAAGGGTGTAGGGGGTAACAGGAGAGAGTCACGGGGCATGAGAGGGGGTGGGGGCAACAGCAGGGAGACACGAGGCATGAGCGGGGGGTGGGGGGAACACGAGGGAGACACAGGGCATGAGAGGGAGGTGGGGGGTAACAGGAGAGAGACACAGGGCATGAGTGGGGGGTGTGGGGCAACATCAGGGAGACACAGGGCATGACCTGGGGTGGGGGCAACAGCAGGGAGACACAGGGCATGAGCAGGGGTTGGGGGGCAACAGCAGGTAGAAACAGGGCATGACCTGACCGGGGGGTGGGGGGAAACAGCAGGGAGACACTGGGCATGAGCGGGGGGTGGGGGGAACATGTGGGAGACACGGGGCATGAGAGGGGTGTGGGGGGTAACAGGAGAGAGACACGGGGCATGAGCAGGGGTTGGGGGCAACAGCAGGGAGACACAGGGCATGACCGGGGGGTGGGGGGCAACAGATGGTAGACACGGGGCATGACCGGGGGGGTGGGGGACAACAGGAGAGAGACACAGGGCATGAGAGGGGGGTTGGGGGTAACAGGAGAGAGACACTGGGCATGAGAGGGGGGTGGGGGGTAACAGGAGAGAGATACGGGGCATGAGCAGGGGGGCAACAGCAGGGAGACACGGGGCATGACCATGGGGTCGGGGGCTTCAGGAGAGAGACATGGGGCATGAGAGGGGGGTGGGAGGTAACAGGAGAGAGTCACGGGGCATGAGCGGGGGTCAGGGGTAACAGGAGAGAGACACAGGGCATGAGCGGGGGGTGGGGGGCAACATCAGGGAGACACGGGGCATGAGCGGGGGGGTGGGGGGAAGAAGAGGGAGACACGGGGCATGAGCGGGGTGTGGGGGGCAACAGGTTGGAGACACGGGGCATGAGAGGGGGGTGGGGGGTAACTGGAGAGAGACACGGGGCATGAGAGGGGGGTGGGGGTAACAGGAGAGAGACACGGGGCATGAGCGGGGGGTGAGGGGTAACAGGAGAGAGACACGGGGCATGAGCGGGGGTTGGAGGGCAACAGCAGGGGGACACGGGGCATGAGCGGGGGATGAGGGGCAACAGCAGGGAGACACGGAACATGACAGGGGGGAACAGGAGAAAGACACAGGGCATGAGCGGGGGATGGGGTAACAGGAGAGAGGCACAGGGCATGAGCTGGCGGGTGGGAGGCAACAGCAGGGAGACAAGGGGAATGAGCAGGGGTGGGGGGCAACAGCAGGGAGACACGGGGCATGAGCGCGGGATGGGGTAACAGGAGAGAGGCACAGGGCATGAGCTGGGGGGTGGGAGGCAACAGCAGGGAGACAAGGGGAATGAGCAGGGGTGGGGGCAACAGCATGGAGACATGGGGCATGAGCGGGGGGTGGGGGGAACACGAGGGAGACACGGGGCATGAGAGGGGGTGGGGGGTAACAGAAGAGAGACATGGGGCATGAGCAGGGGATGGGGGCAACAGGAGGGAGACACGGGGCATGACCGGGGGTGGGGGGCAACAGGAGAGAGACACGGGGCATGAGAGGGGGGTGGGGGTAACAGGAGAGAGACACAGGGCATGAGCGGGGGGTGGGGGCAACATGAGAGAGACACAGGGCATGAGCGGGGGGCGGGGGGGCAACAGCAGGGAGACACGGGGCATGAGCGGGGGTGGGGGAACACGAGGGAGACACGGGGCATGAGAGGAGGGTGGGGGTAACAGCAGAGAGACACGGGGCATGAGAGGGGGGTGGGGGGAAACAGCAGGGAGACACAGGGCATGATCGGGGGGTGGGGGGCAACAAGAGAGAGACACGGGGCATGAGAGCGGGTGGGGGGTAACAGGAGAGAGACACAGGGCATGAGAGGGGGGTGGGGGTTAACAGGAGAGAGACACAGGGCATGAGCGGGGGTGGGGGGAACATGAGAGAGACACAGGGCATGAGAGGGGGTGGGGGTAACAGGAGAGAGACACGCGGCATGAGGCATGAGCGGGGGTGAGGGGCAACCGCAGGTAAACACGGGGAATGAGCGGAGGGCAACAGTAGAAAGACTTGGGGCATGAGCAGGGGTTGGGGGGTAACAGGAGAGACACGAGGCAGAAGCGATGGGGAGGGGGGAACAGGAGAGAGACATGGGGCATGAGCGGGGGGTGGGGGGCAACAGCAGGGAGACACGGGGCATGACCGGGGGTGGGTGGCAACAGGAGAGAGACACAGAGCATGGGCAGGGGGTGGGGGGTAACAGGAGAGAGACACGGAGCATGAGCGGGGGTGGGGGCAACAGCAGGGAGACACGGGGCATGACCGGGGGGTGGTGGGCAACAGGAGAGAGACACGGAGCATGAGCGGGGGGGTGGGGGTAACAGGAGAGATACACGGGACATGAGCGGGGGATGGGGGGAAACAGGAGGGAGCCACGGGCATAAGAGGGGGGTGGGGGAAACAGGAGAGAGACACGGGGCATGAGCGGGTCTGGGGGGCAACAGCAGGGAGACACGGGGCATGAGCGGGGGATGGGGGAACAGGGGAGACACGAGGCATGAGCGGGGGATGGGGGAACAGGAGAGAGACACGGGGCATGAGCGGGGGTGGGGGCAACAGCAGGGAGACACGGGGCATGGACGGGGGGTGGGGGGTAACAGGAGAGAGACAGGGCATGAGCAGGGGGTGGGGGGAACAGCAGGGAGACACAGGGCATGACCTGGGTGGTGGGGGCAACAGGAGAGAGACACGGGGCATGAGAGGGGGGTGGGGGGTTACAGGAGAGAGACACGGGGCATGAGAAGGGGGTGGGGGGTAACAGGAGAGCGACATGGGGCATGAGAGGGGGTGGGGGGCAACAGCAGGGAGACATGAGGCATGAGCAGGGTGTGGGGGGAACACGAGGGAGACACAGGGCATGAGAGGGGGTGGGGGGTAACAGGAGAGAGACACAGGGCATGAGCGATGGGTGAGGGGCAACAGCAGGGAGACACGGGTCATGACCGGGGGGTGGGGGGCAACAGGAGAGAGACACGGGGCATGACCAGGGGGTGGGGGCAACAGTCAAGAGACACGGGGCATGAGAAAGGTGTGGGGGGTAACAGGAGAGCGACACGGGGCATGAGAGGGGGGACACGAGAGAGACACGGGGCATGAGAGTGGGTGGGGGTAACAGGAGAGAGACACGGGGCATGAGGCATGAGCGGGGGTGAGGGGCAACCGCAGGGAGACACGGGGAATGAGCGGGGGGCAACAGGAGAAAGACACGGGGTATGAGAAGGGTTTGGGGGGTAACAAGAGAGACACGAGGCAGAAGCGATGGGGTGGGGGAACAGGAGAGAGACACGGGGCATGAGCAGGGGGTGGGGGGCAACAGCAGGGAGACACGGGGCATGACCGGGGGTGGGGGGTAACAGGAGAGAGACACGGAGCATGAGCGGGGGGTGACAGAAGAGAGACACGGGGCATGAGCGGGAGTGGGGGGCAACAGCAGGGAGACACGGGACATGACCGGCGGGTGAGGGCAACAGAACAGAGACACAGGGCATGACCAGGGGGTGGGGGGCAACAGGAGAGAGACATGGGGCATGAGAGAAGGGTGGGGGGTAACAGGAGAGAGACACGGGCATGGGAAGGGATGGGGGAAACAGCAGGGATACATGGGGCATGATCGGGGGGTGGGGGCAACAGGAGAGAGACACAGGGCATGAGAGTGGGGTGGGGGGTAACAGGAGAGAGAAACGGGGCATGAGAGGGGGTGGGGGGTAACAGGAGAGAGACTCAGGGCATGAGCGGGGGGTGGGGGGCAACAGCAGGGAGACATGGGGCATGAGCGGGAGGTGGGGGGTAACAGGAGAGAGACAAGTGGCATGAGGCATGAGCGGGGGTGAGGGGCAACAGCAAGGAGACATGGGGAATGAGCGGGGGGCAACAGGAGAAAGACACGGGGCATGAGCGGGGGGCTAGCAGGAGAGACACGAGGCATAAGCGGGGGGTGGGGGGAACAGGAGAGAGACACAGGGCATGAGCGGGGGGTTGGGGAAACAGCAGGGAGACACCGGGCATGACCAGGGGGTGGGGGGCAACAGGAGAGAGACACGGAGCATGAGCGGGGTGTGGGGGCAACAGCAGGGAGTCATGGGGCATGAGCGGGGGTTGGGGGTGACAGCAGGGAGACACGGGGCATGAGCAGGGGGTGGATGGCAACAGCAGGGAGACACGGGGCATGAGCGGGGGATGGGGGTAACAGGAGGGGGAGACACGGCATGAGCAGGGGGTGGGGGCAACAGGAGAGAGACACGGTGCATGAGCGGGGGTGGGGGCAACAGCAGGGAGACATGGGGCATGACCGTGGGGTGGGGGGCAACAGGAGAGAGACACGGGGCATGAGAGGGGGATGGGGGTAACAGCAGAGAGACACGGGGCATGAGAGGGGGGTGGGGGGAAACAGCAGGGAGACAAGGGGCATGATCGGGGGGTGGGGGGCAACAAGAGAGAGACACGGGGCATGAGAGCGTGTGGGGGGTAACAGGAGAGAGACACAGGGCATGAGAGGGGGGTGGGGGTTAACAGGAGAGAGACACAGGGCATGAGCGGGGGTGGGGGGAACACGAGAGAGACACAGGGCATGAGAGGGGGTGGGGGTAACAGGAGAGAGACACGGGGCATGAGGCATGAGCGGGGGTGAGGGGCAACCGCAGGGAGACACAGGGAATGAGCGGAGGGCAACAGTAGAAAGACTTGGGGCATGAGCAGGGTTTGGGGGGTAACAGGAGAGACACGAGGCAGAAGCGATGGGGTGGGGGGAACAGGAGAGAGACATGGGGCATGAGCGGGGGGTGGGGGGCAACAGCAGGGAGACACGGGGCATGACCGGGGGTGGGGGGCAACAGGAGAGAGACACAGAGCATGGGCAGGGGGTGGGGGGTAACAGGAGAGAGACACGGAGCATGAGCGGGGGTGGGGGCAACAGCAGGGAGACACGGGGCATGACTGGGGGGTGGTGGGCAACAGGAGAGAGACACGGAGCATGAGCGGGGGGTGGGGCAACAGCAGGGAGACACGGGGCATGATCAGGGGATGGGGGTAACAGGAGAGAGACACGGGACATGAGCGGGGGATGGGGGGAAACAGGAGGGAGACACGGGCATAAGAGGGGGGTGGGGGGAAACAGGAGAGAGACACGGGGCATGAGCGGGGGTGGGGGGCAAAAGCAGGGAGACACGGGGCATGAGCGGGGGATGGGGGGAACAGGGGAGACACGAGGCATGAGCGGGGGATGGGGGAACAGGAGAGAGACACGGGGCATGAGCGGGGGTGGGGGCAACAGCAGGGAGACACGGGGCATGGACGGGGGTGGGGGGTAACAGGAGAGAGACAGGGCATGAGCAGGGGGTGGGGGGCAACAGCAGGGAGACACGGGGCATGACCGGGTGGTGGGGGCAACAGGAGAGAGACACGGGGCATGAGAAGGGGGTGGGGGGTAACAGGAGAGCGACATGGGGCATGAGAGGGGGTGGGGGGCAACAGCATGGAGACATGAGGCATGAGCAGGGTGTGGGGGAACACAAGGGAGACACAGGGCATGAGAGGGGGGTGGGGGGTAACAGGAGAGAGACACAGGGCATGAGCGATGGGTGAGGGGCAACAGCAGGGAGACACGGGGCATGACCGGAGGGTGGGGGGCAACAGGAGAGAGACACGGGGCATGACCAGGGGGTGGGGGCAACAGGCAAGAGACACGGGGCATGAGAAGGGTGTGGGGGGTAACAGGAGAGCGACACGGGGCATGAGAGGGGGGGACACGAGAGAGACACGGGGCATGAGAGGGGGTGGGGGTAACAGGAGAGAGACACGGGGCATGAGGCATGAGCGGGGGGTGAGGGGCAACCACAGGGAGACACGGGGAATGAGCGGGGGCAACAGGAGAAAGACACGGGGCATGAGAAGGGTTTGGGGGGTAACAAGAGAGACACGAGGCAGAAGCGATGGGGTGGGGGAACAGGAGAGAGACACGGGGCATGAGCAGGGGGTGGGGGGCAACAGCAGGGAGACACGGGGCAAGACGGGGGTGGGGGGCAACAGGAGAGAGACACGGAGCATGAGCAGGGGGTGGGGGCTAACAGAAGAGAGACACTGTGCATGAGCGGGAGTGGGGGGCAACAGCAGGGAGACACGGGACATGACCGGCGGGTGGGGGCAACAGAACAGAGACACAGGGCATGACCAGGGGGTGTGGGGCAACAGGAGAGAGACATGGGGCATGAGAGAAGGGTGGGGGGTAACAGGAGAGAGACACGGGGCATGGGAAGGGATGGGGAAACAGCAGGGATACATGGGGCATGATCGGGGGTGGGGGCAACAGGAGAGAGACACAGGGCATGAGAGTGGGGTGGGGGGTAACAGGAGAGAGGAACGGGGCATGAGAGGGGGTGGGGGGTAACAGGAGAGAGACAAGTGGCATGAGGCATGAGCGGGGGGTGAGGGGCAACAGCAAGGAGACATGGGGAATGAGCGGGGGGCAACAGGAGAAAGACACAGGGCATGAGCGGGGGGCTAGCAGGAGAGACACGAGGCATAAGCGGGGTGGGGGGAACAGGAGAGAGACACAGGGCATGAGCGGGGGGTGGGGGAAACAGCAGGGAGACACCGGGCATGACCAGGGGGTGGGGGGCAACAGGAGAGAGACACGGAGCATGAGCGGGGTGTGGGGGCAACAGCAGGGAGTCATGGGGCATGAGCAGGGGTGGGGGGTGACAGCAGGGAGACACGGGGCATGAGCGGGGGATGGGGGTAACAGGAGGGGGAGACAGGGCATGAGCAGGGGGTGGGGGCAACAGGAGGGAGCCACGGGGCATAAGAGGGGGGTTGGGGGTAACAGGAGAGAGACACGGGGCATGAGCGGTGGGTGGGGGGCAACAGCAGGGAGACACGGGGCATGAGCAGGGGATGGGGGAACAGGGGAGACATGAGGCATGAGTGGGGGTTGGGGGGAACAGGAGAGAGACATGGGGCATGAGCGGGGGTGGGGGCAACAGCAGGGAGACACGGGGCATGGACGGGGTGGCGGGTAACAGGAGAGAGACAGGGCATGAGCAGGGGGCAACAGCAGGGAGACACGGGGCATGACCGGGTGGTGGGGGCAACAGGAGAGAGACACGGGGCATGAGAGGGGGGTGGGGGGTTACAGGAGAGAGACACGGGGCATGAGAAGGGGGTGGGGGTAACAGGAGAGCGACATGGGGCATGAGAGGGGGTGGGGGGCAACAGCATGGAGACATGAGGCATGAGCAGGGTGTGGGGGAACACAAGGGAGACACAGGGCATGAGAGGGGGGTGGGGGGTAACAGGAGAGAGACACAGGGCATGAGCGATGGGTGAGGGGCAACAGCAGGGAGACACGGGGCATGACCGGGGGGTGGGGGGCAACAGGAGAGAGACACGGGGCATGACCAGGGGGTGGGGGCAACAGGCAAGAGACAAGGGGCATGAGAAGGGTGTGGGGGGTAACAGGAGAGCGACACGGGGCATGAGAGGGGGGGACACGAGAGAGACACGGGGCATGAGAGGGGGTGGGGGTAACAGGAGAGAGACACGGGGCATGAGGCATGAGCGGGGGGTGAGGGGCAACCGCAGGGAGACACGGGGAATGAGCGGGGGCAACAGGAGAAAGACACGGGGCATGAGAAGGGTTTGGGGGGTAACAAGAGAGACACGAGGCAGAAGCGATGGGGTGGGGGAACAGGAGAGAGACACGGGGCATGAGCAGGGGGTGGGGGGCAACAGCAGGGAGACACGGGGCAAGACCGGGGGTGGGGGGCAACAGGAGAGAGACACGGAGCATGAGCAGGGGGTGGGGGCTAACAGAAGAGAGACACGGTGCATGAGCGGGAGTGGGGGGCAACAGCAGGGAGACACGGGACATGACCGGCGGGTGGGGGCAACAGAACAGAGACACAGGGCATGACCAGGGGGTGGGGGGCAACAGGAGAGAGACATGGGGCAATTGAGAAGGGTGGGGGGTAACAGGAGAGAGACAAGGGGCATGGGAAGGGATGGGGAAACAGCAGGGATACATGGGGCATGATCGGGGGGTGGGGGCAACAGGAGAGAGACACAGGGCATGAGAGTGGGGTGGGGGGTAACAGGAGAGAGGAACGGGGCATGAGAGGGGGTGGGGGATAACAGGAGAGAGACAAGTGGCATGAGGCATGAGCGGGGGGTGAGGGGCAACAGCAAGGAGACATGGGGAATGAGCGGGGGGCAACAGGAGAAAGACACAGGGCATGAGCGGGGGGCTAGCAGGAGAGACACGAGGCATAAGCGGGGTGGGGGGAACAGGAGAGAGACACAGGGCATGAGCGGGGGGTGGGGGAAACAGCAGGGAGACACCGGGCATGACCAGGGGGTGGGGGGCAACAGGAGAGAGACACGGAGCATGAGCGGGGTGTGGGGGCAACAGCAGGGAGTCATGGGGCATGAGCAGGGGTGGGGGGTGACAGCAGGGAGACACGGGGCATGAGCAGGGGGTGGATGGCAACAGCAGGGAGACACGGGGCATGAGCGGGGGATGGGGGTAACAGGAGGGGGAGACAGGGCATGAGCAGGGGGTGGGGGCAACAGGAGGGAGCCACGGGGCATAAGAGGGGGGTTGGGGGTAACAGGAGAGAGACACGGGGCATGAGCGGTGGGTGGGGGGCAACAGCAGGGAGACACGGGGCATGAGCAGGGGATGGGGGGAACAGGGGAGACATGAGGCATGAGTGGGGGTTGGGGGGAACAGGAGAGAGACATGGGGCATGAGCGGGGGTGGGGGCAACAGCAGGGAGACACGGGGCATGGACGGGGTGGGGGGTAACAGGAGAGAGACAGGGCATGAGCAGGGGGCAACAGCAGGGAGACACGGGGCATGACCGGGTGGTGGGGGCAACAGGAGAGAGACACGGGGCATGAGAGGGGGGTGGGGGGTTACAGGAGAGAGACACGGGGCATGAGAAGGGGGTGGGGGTAACAGGAGAGCGACATGGGGCATGAGAGGGGGTGGGGGGCAACAGCATGGAGACATGAGGCATGAGCAGGGTGTGGGGGAACACAAGGGAGACACAGGGCATGCGAGGGGGGTGGGGGGTAACAGGAGAGAGACACAGGGCATGAGCGATGGGTGAGGGGCAACAGCAGGGAGACACGGGGCATGACCGGGGGGTGGGGGGCAACAGGAGAGAGACACGGGGCATGACCAGGGGGTGGGGGCAACAGGCAAGAGACAAGGGGCATGAGAAGGGTGTGGGGGGTAACAGGAGAGCGACACGGGGCATGAGAGGGGGGGACACGAGAGAGACACGGGGCATGAGAGGGGGTGGGGGTAACAGGAGAGAGACACGGGGCATGAGGCATGAGCGGGGGGTGAGGGGCAACCGCAGGGAGATACGGGGAATGAGCGGGGGCAACAGGAGAAAGACACGGGGCATGAGAAGGGTTTGGGGGGTAACAAGAGAGACACGAGGCAGAAGCGATGGGGTGGGGGAACAGGAGAGAGACACGGGGCATGAGCAGGGGGTGGGGGGCAACAGCAGGGAGACACGGGGCAAGACCGGGGGTGGGGGGCAACAGGAGAGAGACACGGAGCATGAGCAGGGGGTGGGGGCTAACAGAAGAGAGACACGGTTCATGAGCGGGAGTGGGGGGCAACAGCAGGGAGACACGGGACATGACCGGCGGGTGGGGGCAACAGAACAGAGACACAGGGCATGACCAGGGGGTGGGGGGCAACAGGAGAGAGACATGGGGCATGAGAGAAGGGTGGGGGGTAACAGGAGAGAGACACGGGGCATGGGAAGGGATGGGGAAACAGCAGGGATACATGGGGCATGATCGGGGGGTGGGGGCAACAGGAGAGAGACACAGGGCATGAGAGTGGGGTGGGGGGTAACAGGAGAGAGGAACGGGGCATGAGAGGGGGTGGGGGGTAACAGGAGAGAGACAAGTGGCATGAGGCATGAGCGGGGGGTGAGGGGCAACAGCAAGGAGACATGGGGAATGAGCGGGGGGCAACAGGAGAAAGACACAGGGCATGAGCGGGGGGCTAGCAGGAGAGACACGAGGCATAAGCGGGGGTGGGGGGAACAGGAGAGAGACACAGGGCATGAGCGGGGGGTGGGGGAAACAGCAGGGAGACACCGGGCATGACCAGGGGGTGGGGGGCAACAGGAGAGAGACACGGAGCATGAGCGGGGTGTGGGGGCAACAGCAGGGAGTCATGGGGCATGAGCGGGGGTGGGGGGTGACAGCAGGGAGACACGGGGCATGAGCAGGGGGTGGATGGCAACAGCAGGGAGACACGGGGCATGAGCGGGGGATTGGGGTAACAGGAGGGGGAGACAGGGCATGAGCAGGGGGTGGGGGCAACAGGAGGGAGCCACGGGGCATAAGAGGGGGGTTGGGGGTAACAGGAGAAAGACACGGGGCATGAGCGGTGGGTGGGGGGCAACAGCAGGGAGACACAGGGCATGAGCAGGGGATGGGGGAACAGGGGAGACACGAGGCATGAGTGGGGGTTGGGGGAACAGGAGAGAGACACGGGGCATCAGCGGGGGTTGGGGGGCAACAGCAGGGAGACACGGGGCATGACCGGGGGGTGGGGGGTAACAGGAGAGTGACACAGGGCATGAGCGGGGGGCAACAGCAGGGAAACAGAGGCATGACCAGGGGGTGGGGGCAACAGGAGAGAGACACAGGGCATGAGAGGGGTTTGGGGGGTAACAGGAGAGAGACATGGGGCATGAGCAGTTGGTGAGGGGCAACAGCAGGGAGACACGGGGCATGACCGGGGTGGGGGGCAACAGGAGGGAGACATGGGGCATGAGCAGGGGTTGGGGGGCAACAGCAGGGAGACACAGGGCATGACCGGGGCGTGGGGGCCAACAGGAGACAGACACCGGACGTGAAAGGGGGGTGGTTGGTAACAGGAGAGAGACAAGTGGCATGAGAGGGGGGTGGGGGGCAACAGCAGGGAGACACGGGGCATGATCGGGGTAGGGGGCAACAGCAGGGTGACACGGGGCATGATCGGGGGTTGGGGGCAACAGCAGGGGGACACGGGGCATGAGCGGGGGGTGGGGGGTAACAGGAGAGAGACACGGGGCATGAGCGGGGGTGGGGGGCAACAGCAGGGAGACACGGGGCATGATCGGGGGTGGGGGGCAACAGCAGGGTGACACGGGGTATGAGCGGGGGGTGGGGGGTTTCAGGGGAGAAACACGGGGCATGAGCAGGGGGTGAGGGGCAACAGCAGGGAGACACGGGGCATGACCAGGGGCTGGGGGGTAACAGGAGAGAGAAACGGGGCATGAGCAGGGGGTGGGGGGCAACAGGAGGGACCCACGGGGCATGAACGGGGGGTGGGGGGCAACAGCAGGGAGACACGGGCATGACCGGGGGTGGAGGCAACAGGAGAGAGACATGGGGCATGAGCGGGGGGTGAGGGGCAACATCAGGGCGACACGGGGCATGAGCAGGGGTTGGGGGCAGCAGCAGGGAGACACGGGGCATGAGCGGGGATGGGGTAACAGGAGAGAGACATGGGGCATGAGCTGGGGATGGGGGGCAAAAGGAGGGAGCCACGGGGCATAAGAGAGGGGTGGGGGGTAACAGGAGAGAGACACGGGGCATGAGCAGGGGGTGGGGGGCAACAACAGGGAGACACGGGGCATGAGCAGGGGTTGAGGGGCAACAGCAGGGAGACACGGGGCATGAGAGGGGGGTGGGGGTAACAGGAGAGAGACATGGGGCATGAGCGGGTGTGAGGGGCAACAGCAGGGAGACAAGGGGCATGAGCGGGGGGTGGGGGGCAACAGCAGGGAGACACGGGGCATGATCTGGGGTGGGGGCAACAGCAGGGAGACACGGGGCATGAGCGGGGGGTGGGGGGTAACAGGGGAGAGACACGGGGCATGAGCGGGGGGTGAGCGGCAACAGCAGGGAGACACAGGGCATGACCAGGGGGTGGGGGGTAACAGGAGAGAGAAATGGGGCATGATCAGGGAGTGGGGGGGAACAGGGAGGACACGAGGAATGAGCGGGGGTGGGGAGAACAGAGAGAGACACGGGGCATGAGCGTGGGGTGGGGTGCAACAGCAGGGAGACAAGGGGCACGACCGGGGGGAGGGGGTAACAGGAGACAGACACGGGGCATGAGAAGAGGTTGGGGGGTAATAGGAGAGAGACACGGGTCATGATCAGGGGGTGGGGGGCAACAGCAGGGAGACACGGGCATGACCGGGGGGTGGGGGTTAACAGGAGAGAGACACAGGGCATGAGCGGGGGTGGGGGGCAACAGCAGGGAGACACGGGGAATGTCCATGGGGTGGGGGGCAACTGCAGGGAGACACGGGGCATGTCCTGGGGGTTGGGGGCAATAGGAGACAGACACGGGGCATGAGAGGGGGGTGGGGGGTAACAGGAGAGAGACACGGGGCATGAGCAGGGGGTTTGGGGCAACAGCAGGGAGACACGGGGCATGACCGGGGGTTGGGGGCAACAGGATAGAGTCACTGGGCATGACTGGGGGGTCGGGGGCAACATAAGAGAGACACGGGGCATAAGAGGGGTGTGGTGGGTAACAGGAGAGAGACATGTGGCATGACCGGGGGGTGGGGGGCAATAGGAGAGAGACATGGGGCATGAGAGGGGGGTTGGGGGTAACTGGAGAGAGACATGGGGCATGAGATGGGGTGGGGGGTAACAGGAGAGAGATACAGGCATGCGAGGGGGGTGGGGGGCAACAGCAGGGAGACATGGGGCATGACCGGGGGGTCGGGGGCAACAGGAGAGAGACACGGGGCATGAGAGGGGGGTGGGGGGTAACAGGAGAGAGTCACTGGGCATGACCGGGGGGTCGGGGGCAACAGAAGAGAGACACGGGGCATAAGAGGGGGGTGGGGGGTAACAGGAGAGAGTCACAGGTCATGAGCGGGGGGTCATGGGTAACAGGAGAGAGACACAGGACATGACCGGGGGATGAGGCAACAGCAGGGAGACACGGGGCATGAGCGGGGGGTGGGGGGAACACTAGGGAGAAATGGGGCATGAGCCGGGGGTGGGGGGAACACGAGGGAGACACGGGGCATGAGTGGGGAGTGGGGGGTAACAGGAGAGAGACACAGGGCAATAGAGGGGGTGGAGGGCAACAGCAGGTTGACACAGGGCATGAGCGGGGGGTGAGGGGCAACAGCAGAGAGACACGGGGCATGACCGGGGTGGGGGGCAACAGGAGGGAGACATGGGGCATGAGCAGGGGTTGTGGGGCAACAGGAGGGAGACACAGGGCATGACGGGGGGTGGTGGGCAACAGGAGAAAGACACGGGGCATGAGCGGGGGGTGGGGTGTAATAGGAGAGAGACACGGGGCATGAGAGGGGGGTGGGGGCAACAGCTGGGAGACACAGGGCATGAGCGGGGGGTGGAGGGCAACAGGAGGGAGACACGGGGCATGAGCGGGGTATGGGGGGCAACAGGAGGGAGACACGGGGCAGGAGCTGGGGTTGGGAAGCAACAGCAGGGAGACACAGGGCATGATAGGGGGTGGGGGTAACAGGAGAGAGACACTGGGCATGAGCGGGCGGTTGGGGGCAACAGCAGGGAGACACAGGGCATGACCGGGGGTGGGGGGTAACAGGAGAGAGACACGGGGTATGAGAGGGGGTTGGGGGTAACAAGAGAGAGACACGGGGCATGAGAGGGGGTGGGGGGCAACAGCAGGGAGACATGCCGCATGACCGGGGGTGTGGGGCAACAGGAGAGAGACATGCGGCATGAGAGGGGGGTGGAGGTAACAGGAGAGAGACACGGGGCATGAGAGGGGGGTGGGGGGCAACAGCAGGGAGACATGCGGCATGAGCGGGGGGTGGTGGGCAACAGCAGCAAGACATGGAGCATGACCAGGGGTGGGTGGGGGCTTCACAGGAGAGAGACACGGGCATGAGCAGGGGTGGGGGGAACAGTAGGGAGACACGGGGCATGAGCGGTGGGTGGGGTAAGGGGAGAGACACACAGGACATGAGCAGGGGGTGGAGGGGAAAGGGGAGACACAGGGCATGAGCGGGGGGTGAGGGGGAAGGGGAGAGACACACGGGGCATGAGCAGGGGGTGGAGGGGAAGTGGGGAGACACACAGGGCATAAGCGGGGGTGAGGGGGAAGGGGAGAGACACACAGGGCGTGAGCGGGGGAGGAGGGGAAGGGGGAGACACAAGTGGCATGAGCAGGGGGTGGTGGTGAAGTGGAGAGACACACGGGGCATGAACGGGGGATGGGGGTTTTAGGGGAGAGACACACGGGGCGTGAGTGGGGGTTGGGTGAAAGGGGAGAGACACACGGAGCATGAGATGGGGTGGGGGAAAGGAAGGAGACACAGGGCATGAGCTGGGGGTGGGGGGAAGGGGAGAGAGACACGGGGCATGAGGGGGGGTGGGGGGAAGGGGAGAGAGACACGGTTCATGAGTGGGGGATGAGGGGAAGGGGAGAGAGACACAGGGCATGAGCGGGGGTGGGGCGAAGGGGAGAGAGACATGAGGCATGAGCGGGGGGTGGTGGGGCAGGGTAGAGAGACACGGGGCATGAGCGGAGGGTGGGGGGGAAGCGGAGAGACACACAGGGCATGAGCAGGGGGTGAGGTTAAGGGGAGAGAGACACGGGGCATGAGCAGGGGGTGGGGGGAACAGTAGGGAGAAACGGGGCATGAGCAGGGGGGTGGGTAAGGGGAGAGACACACGGGGCATGAGCGGGGGATGGAGGGGAAGGGGGGAGACACACGGGGCATGAGTGGGGGGTGAGGGGGAAGGGGAGAGACACACGGGGCATGAGCGGGGGTGGGGGGGAAGTGGAGAGACACACGGGGCATGAGCGGGGGGTGGGAAGAAGGGGAGAGACACATGGGGCTTGAGCGGGGGGTGGGGG
Source organism: Ambystoma mexicanum (assembly GCF_040938575.1). Classification (NCBI taxonomy): domain Eukaryota; kingdom Metazoa; phylum Chordata; class Amphibia; order Caudata; family Ambystomatidae; genus Ambystoma; species Ambystoma mexicanum. The sequence continues at coordinate 1,152,207,212 of NC_090926.1, read as the reverse complement.
GAAGGGGAGAAACACACAGGGCATGAGCAGGGGGTGGGGGGAAGGATAGAGACACAAGGGGCATGAACGGGGGATGGGGGTTTTAGGGGAGAGACACACGGGGCGTGAGCGGGGGGTGGGGGGAAGGGGAGAGACACACAGGGCATGAGAGGGGGGTGGGGGAAAGGAGGGAGACACGGCGCATGAGCAGGGGGTGGGGGGGAGGGGAGAGACATGGGGCATGAGCAGGTGGTGGGTGGGAAGGGGAGAGAGACACGGGGCATGAGCGGGGGGTGGGGGGAAGTGGAGAGACACACGGGGCTTGAGCAGGGTGTGGGGGTGAAGGGGAGAGACACACGGGGCATGATCAGGGGGTGGGGGGAAAGGGAGAGACACAAGGGGCATGAACGGGGGATGGGGTTTTTAGAGGAGGGACACACGGGCGTGAGCGGGGGGTGGGGGGGAAGGGGAGAGAGAGACAGGGCATGAGCGGGGGATCGGGGGGACAGGGAGAGAGACACGGGGCATGAGCGGGGGGTGGGGTTTAGGGGAGAGAGACATGGGGCATGAGCGGGGGGTGTGGGGGAAGGGGAGAGAGACACGGGACATGAGCGGAGGGTGGGGGGGTAGGGGAGAGAGACACGGGGCATGAGCAGGGGTGGGGGGAGGGGAGAGACACACAGAGCATGAGCGGGGGGTGGAGGGAAGGGGAGAGACATACGGGGCATGAGCAGGGGGTGGGGGGAAAGGAGGGAGACACGGGGAATGAGCGGGGAGTGGGGGGAAGGGGAGAGACACACGGGGCATGAGCGGAGGGTGGGGGGAAGGGGAGAGACACACGGGGCATGAGCGGGGGTTGGGGGAAGGGGAGAGAGACATGGGGCATGAACGGGGTGGGGGAAGGGGAGAGACACACGGGGCATGAGCGGGCGTGGGGGAAAGGGGAGAGAGACACAGGGCATGAGCGGGGGGTGGGGAGAAGGGGAGAGAGACACGGTGCATGAGTGGGGGGTGGGGGGAAGGGGAGAGAAACATGGGGTATGAGTGGGGAGTGGGGGGGAAGGGGAGAGAGACACGGGCATGAGCAGGGGGTGGGGGGGTAGGGGTGAGAGACACGGGGCATGAGCGGGGATGGGGCGGGAAGGGCAGAGAGACACGGGGCATGAGCGTGGGGTGGGGGGAAGGGGAGAGACACACGGAGCATGAACGGGGGGTAGAGGGAAGGGGAGAGACACATGGGGCATGAGCAGGGGGTGGAGGGAAAGGAGGGAGACATGGGGCATGAGCGGGGGGTGGGGGGAAGCGGAGAGACACACGGAGCATGAGCGGGGTGTGGAGGGAAGGGGAGAGACACATGGGACATGAGCAGGGGGTGGAGGGAAAGGAGGGAGACACGGGGCATGAGCGGGGGATTGGGGGAAGGGGAGAGACACACAGGGCATGAGCGGGGGGTGGGGGAAAGGGAGAGACACACAGGGCATGAGCGGGGGGTGGGGGAAGAGGAGAGAGACACAGGGCATGAGCGGGGTGGGAGAAGGGGAGAGACACACGGGGCATGAGCAGGGGTGGGGGGAAGGGGGGAGACACATGGGGCATGAGCGGGGGGTGGGGGGAAAGGGAGAGAGACACGGGGCATGAGCGGGGTGGTGGGGGGGAAGCGGAGAGACACACGGGGCATGAGCGGGTGGTGGGGGTAAGGGGAGAGAGACACGGGGCATGAGCTGGGGGGTGGGGGGGACAGTAGGGAGACAGGGGGCATGAGCAGGGGGTGAGGGGGAAGGGGAGAGACACACGGGGCATGAGCGGGGGGTGGGGGGGAAGTGGAGAGACACACGGGGCATGAGCGGGGGGTGGGGGGAAGGGGAGAGACACACGGGGCATGAGCGGGGGGTGGGGGAAGGGGAGAGACACACAGGGCATGAGCGGGGGGTATGGGGAAGGGGAGAGACACACGGGGCGTGAGCAGGGGGTGGGGGCGAAGGGGAGAGACACACGGGTATGAACGGGGGATGTGGGGGAAGGTGAGAGAGACACGGGGCATGAGAGGGGGGTTTGGGAAAGGAGGGAGACAAGGGGCATGAGCATGGGGTGGGGGGAAGGGGAGAGAGACACGGGGCATGAGCGGGGGATGGGGGAAGGGGAGAGAGACACAGGGCATGAGCTGGGGGTGGGGGAAGGGGAGAGAGACATGTGGCATGAGTGGGGGGTGGGGGGGAAGGGGAGAGAGACACGGGGCATGAGCGGAGGTTGGGGGGGTAGGGGAGAGAGACACAGGGCATGAGCAGGGGTGGGGGGAAGGGCAGAGAGACACGGGGCATAAGCGGGGAAGGGGAGAGAGACACGGCGCATGAGAGGGGGGTGGGGGGGAAGGGGAGAGACACACGGAGCATGAGCAGGGGGTGGAGTGAAGGGGAGATACACACGGGGCATGAGCAGGGGGTCGGGGAAAGGAGGGAGACACGGGGCATGAGCGGGGGGTGGGGGGAAGGGGAGAGACACACGGGGCATGAGCGGCGGATGGGGGAAGGGGAGAGACACACGGGGCATGAGCGGGGGTGGGGGGAAGGGGAGAGAGACACGGGGCATGAGCGGGGTGGGGGGAAGGGGAGAGACACACGGGGCATGATCGGGGGTGGGGGGAAGGGAAGAGACACAGGGCATGAGCGGGGGGTGGCGGGAAGGGGAGAGAGACACACGGGGCATGAGCGGGGGTTGGGGGAAGGGGAGAGAGACACGGGGCATGAGCGGGGTGGTGGGGGGAAGGGGAGAGACACACGGGGCATGAGCGGGGGGTGGGAGGGAAGGGGAGAGACACATGGGGCTTGAGTGGGGGGTGGGGGGAAGGGGAGAGACACACGGGGCATGAGCGGGGGGTGGGGGGGAAGGGGAGAGACACACAGGGCATGAGCAGGGGTGGGGGGGAGGGGACAGACACACGGGGCATGAGCGGGGGGTGGGGGAGGGAGACACGGGGCTTGAGCGTGGGGTGGGTGGAAGGGGAGAGACACAGGGCATGAGCGGGGGGGTACCACAAGGGAGACACGGGGCATGAGCGGATGGTGGGGGTAAAAGGGGAGACAGGGCATGGGTGGGGGGGTAACACAGGGGAGACACGGGGCATGAGCGGGGGAGTGGGGCGGAAGTGGAGAGAGACACGGGGCATGAGCGGGGGTGGGGGGTACAGGAGAGAGACACGGGACATGAGCGGGAGGTGAGGGGAAGGGGAGAGACACGGGGCATGAGTGGGGGGTGGGGCGGAAGGGCAGAGACACACGGGACATGAGCGGGGGGAAGGGGAGAGACACATGGGGCATGAGCGGGGGTGGGGGGAAGGGGAGAGACACACGGGGCATGAGCGGGGGTGGGGGGAAGGGGAGAGACACACGGGGCATGAGCAGGGGGTGGGGGGAAGGGGAGAGACACACAAGGCATGAGCAGGGGTGGAGGGGAGGGGACAGACACATGGGGCATGAGCAGGGGGTAGGGGGTATGGAGGGAGACACGGGGCATGAGCGGAAGGTGGGGGGAAGAGGAGAGACACGAGGCATGAGCAGGGGGGTAACACAAGGGAGACAAGGGGCATGAGCGGGTGGTGGGGGGTAACAGGGGAGACAGGGCATGGGTGGGGGGTAACACAAGGGAGACACGGGGCATGAGCGGGGGTGGGGGGTAACACGAGGGAGTCACAGGGCATGAGCAGGGGGTGGGGGGGTAACACAAGGGAGACACGGGACATGAGCGGGGGGGTAACACAAGGGAGACACGGGGCATGAGCTGGGGGTCGGGGGGGTAACAGGGGAGACACGGGGCATGAACGGGGGGTGGGGGAAGGGGAGACACACGGGGCATGAGCGGGGGGTGGGGGAAATGGAAGAGACACATGGGGCATGAGCGGGGGTGGGGGGAACAGTAGGGAGACACGGGGTAAGAGCGGGGGGTGGGGGGAAGGGGAGAGACACACAGGCATGAGCGGGGTGTGGGGGGGAGGGGAGAGACACGGGGCATTAGCGGGGGTGGGGGGAGGGGAGAGACACACGGGGCATGAACGGGGGTCTGGGGGAAGGGGAGAGACACACGGGGCATGAGCGGGGGTGGGGAAGGGGAGAGACACACGGGGCATGAGCGGGGGGTGGGGGGAAAGTGGAGAGAGACACGGGGCATGAGCGTGGGGTTGTGGGATCAGTAGGGAGACATGTATGAGCGGGTGGTGGGGGGGAAGGGGAGAGACACACGGGGCATGAGCGGGGCGTGGGGAGAAGGGAAGAGACACACATGGTATGAGCTGGGGGTGGGAGGGAAGGGGAGAGAGATACGGGGCATGGACGGGGGTGGGGGGAACATTAGGGAGACAGGGGGTATGAGCGATGAGCGGGGGGTGGGGGGGATCGGGTGAGACACACGGGGCATGAGCAGGGGGTGGGGGAAGGGGAGAGACACACGGGACATGAGCGGGGGGTGGGGGGAAGGGGAGAGACACACGGGGCATGAGCAGGGGGGTGGGGGGAAGGGGAGAGACACACGGGGCATCATCGGGGGTGGGGGAAGGGGAGAGACACACGGGGCATGAGCGGGGGCTGGGGGGAAGGGGAGAGAGACACGGGGCATGAGCAGGGGGTGGGGCGAACAGTAGGGAGACATGGGGTATTAAAGGGGGGTGGGGGGCAGGGGAGAGACACACGGGATATGAGGGGGTGTTGTGGGGGAAGGGGAGAGACACACAGGGCACGAGCGGGGGATGGGGGAAGGGGAGAGACACACGGGGCATGAGCGGGGGGTGGAGGGGAAGGGGAGAGAGACACGGGGCATCATCGGGGGTGGGGGAAGGGGAGAGACACACGGGGCATGAGCGGGGGCTGGGGGGAAGGGGAGAGAGACACGGGGCATGAGCAGGGGGTGGGGCGAACAGTAGGGAGACATGGGGTATTAAAGGGGGGTGGGGGGCAGGGGAGAGACACACGGGATATGAGGGGGTGTTGTGGGGGAAGGGGAGAGACACACAGGGCATGAGCGGGGGATGGGGGAAGGGGAGAGACACACGGGGCATGAGCGGGGGGTGGAGGGGAAGGGGAGAGAGACACACGGGGCATGAGCGGGGGTGGGGGGAACAGTAGGGAGACACTGGGCATGAGTCGGGGGTGGGGGAAGGAGGTAGACACGAGACATGACCGGGGGGAACGGTAAAGAGAAACGTAGCATGAGGGGGTTCGGAGGAACACACAGAGAATCAGCGAGGGCCGGGACATGGGAGACATGGGCCATGAGCGGGGGTGGGGGGAACAAGAGAGAGACACGAGGGCCTGTGCCTCACCACCTTTTCGTGGCCGATGCAGCCCACATTTACACTGTGCAGGCAGCAGATCCGCTCCGATAAACAAAGATGGCGGGCGTCTCTGAAAATAGACGCACTGCACGCTTTACGGCAGCCAATAGAAAAGCACGTCAGATGTCCACGGACATCACGCAAGCTGCTTGCCCAATCACCGTCCTGTCCGTGGAGCGAACAGGGAAGTGTGTCCGCGGAGCGGACACAGATATCACTATTTTTTTCTGACCTACTTTTTGGTCATTTAAAAAAAAAACTACTGGACGGATTTTCACCAAATTTGCAAAAGCATGCTTTCGGGACCAAGCCGCTGCTCCTGGTCCAAATTTGGTGAAAATCTGTCCAGCGGTTGGGGCTGTAGGCGCGAGCAAAAAATAAATTCCCATTCAGTCTATGGGAAAAAAAAAAAGTTTTGGGACCCCCCCCTATAACTTTGCCCCACCTGGACGAATCCTCACCAAACTTTGCAAAGTTTGGTGAGGATTCGTCCAGGGGGAGCGAAGTTATAAGCCGCCCAAAAAGTGCTCTTCCTAGGGAAACACCAACTTAACCATAACTACATGGCCACTACCGTGGCCATGTAATATATATATATATATATATATATATATATATATATATATATATATATATATATATATATATATATATATATATATATATAAATAACTTCACAATGTGACATGCTACGTTGCAGGTCATAATGTGTTCTTTTGTAGGTGCTACATCACGGCATGTACGTCCATATGGACGCATTTGTTTAAGCTGCAAAGGAACGTTATGGAGAAAGGTACTCCATACCACTTGCATTGGCTACGGGAGGGTCAGGCCCATCTCATATGCATTAGTGCCATCAGGCCATTTTCTGTCCCCGTCAGCCCAATTTCTGTCACCCATATGCCCTATGCACAGAAATGTTTGCACAATAATATATGGTTACACCCTCCCAATACACATATCTTCACACTTTTCCACCTGTGTCATTACAAAATTATGTGTCAAAAAGGTGAGTGGTAATGGTGTTGCATCCAGTATTTCTGACGTCATTGCGCTTCGCATCAATGAGTTTGTTTGGCATTTTATGTCAACGTAAGTACACTACTCCTTTGCTGTTTTTTGCACAGTTTTACAGATAAAAATGAGTACATGTACAACACATGTATGTAAAGGTCATTGACAACGACTCAAAAGTTTTGTGTTGTGCATATGATAGTCTTTTCATATTTAACGGTACAGCTTCCGTCTCCGAGGGGTAGCCTCTATGTATGGGTAGTGCCCACAATGTCTGAGATATGGCTACTGCCCTTTACTGCAAGGGAGAAAACATTGCATTGAGGTTACCATGTCCACCAGGGACTCCCTTTTTGGTAAACGTCTTGCTCATAAGCATACAACCGGACGGAGGCGTTCCGGTTGAAGACAAAAAATCCTCTTTCTTTGTACCACGAATTACTGCTGTAAAATCTTGATTGCCAATGGCATTCATCCCCCACTCTTTGGGGAGGAATGGGGGTGAATGATCCAGAAACATCGGTATGCACTCTTGCTTATATTGTGTTGCACACTTGCATTGTGGAGTTCTGTGCCGGATATTTTGCAGTTAGAAGTTCTTACAAGAACACCCAATGCAATTTTGCACTATCAACCAGTTACACATGTCATTGTGAAGTGTGTATGACTGTTCGAACACGCCCCCATGCAGTACGTCAGCATATGATAATGTGGAATTCTTCGAAAGGTGGGCAGTTACTTCAAACGTTCCTTTATAGTCTCATGCTTATGTGTTACTATTAGAACCCTGATAAATGAAGCCGAAAATGTTTGTTAAAGTAATGTTATGATGCATTTATACTACTAAAAACCAATGGCATTCAGTTAAAAAAACTTTGTTACAGCGACGTTATGGTTATGTTGCCCTCCCAAAAACCTGTAAAATTCACTACAAAAAAAACTTTGTTGAGGGGACGTTATGGTTAAGTTGCCCTACGAAAAACCTGTGCACTTCACTAAAAATAAATGTTCGCTCTCCCCATTGTGGTTCAAATAAAAAATGAAAAACCCCTGAAGTTCGCCAGTTATGGCAGACATAGCCCCCTTACTTGCCTTCACCACTGTGCACTGCTAACACTAACACCCAGAACATGAAAGCTGTCCTCTGAAATGTCACTGATGACATCACTGACGACATCACATATTTAGCCTATTTGTTTTCGTTGCCTGGCATACATATATGTGCACAATTAAGTAAAAAAAAATTTGTTAAAGGGATGTTATACTTCACAGTGAAACCAAAAAAAAAACTGCACATTCCCCCATTATGGTAAACTAAGCAACCATAACTGCCCGCACCACTGTGCACTGCTAAAATTAACACCCAGGACAAGAAAGATGACATCACAAATGTCATTGATGACATCACTGATGACATCACATGTGTAGCCCCTTCGTTTTTGTTCACTGTCACATCTAGGCCAGGTAGGTGTATTTACTGACAGTCATAAAGTTACCTTTGAAAAGGTATTACATTTATAGATATTGCTATTCTCACATGTTTTTACACTACTTTCCTTAGAATTTAATTGCATTTTATGATGTTCATATATAGGGGAAGAAGCAGGCCTGAAGCACAGCAATAATTTTTGTACGTGACTACAATCATGTACATTATACACAGTTGCTAATGATACTGCCTCTTGTATGCTTACTTTACACTCCATATATAAGCTCCATATTTGTATGCATTGCAGTCTATGTTTTGTGTGTATTACTACAAATATGTATTGAGTGATTCATTATTAACAACTTTTTTCTGAATGTACATATATATATATATATATATGACAGGCAACGAAAACAAATAGGCTTGTGGGATGTTTTACCCATGCAACCGAGCCCTACCACAAAAACTGTGCATTACTGGCATTGAAAACATCATGATGGCCAGAACTCCCCAGAAAATGCACAGAGAAAACCTGAAGAATAGGGTGCCACCCATTTTTGCCTATGTTGTGAGCACAGGAGGGCACTGCCTAAAACCACCATTGGGCTACACACACAGTAGCCTGAAACCATTGGGAATGGCAATGCTGATTGCCAAAAGAAACCCAGAGCTGTTGTCAATTCATTTTCTTGATGTCAAAAAGTTGCTAAAATCATGGGGGTGCAGTACCAGCTTTGTCCACAAACCGGCGCTAGCGGTCTAAACTCTGACAGGAGAACTGCTACATCAGAAGCTAATCAGCCTCCTGAGACAGCTGTAAACTTCAAAGGCCCGCTGGTTAATTAAAACTCTTAACCACCTGCTGTTCCCTGAGACAATCTGATTGCATTAACAGGCCAAGAGGCTGGGAAACTTTCTCACCTCAGAGACCCACACAACAGCCCAGGAAATCACAGGTTTCTGTTAATCAAATGCAGAGTGGCTCCCTGGTCTGTTGACCTCAGCCTGCCGGACACAACACGATAGACTCTTTCCATTGAATGGGGTATGTTGATTTTCAGTGTGGACTGTAAACAGAGCTCTGCCTGGGAAAGGAGAGATATGTGGTACTCCAAAGTTTCTGGGGGTGGACTCAGACACTTTTGTGGAATCATATTGCAGCAAATATGTTTAAGTTAAATGTTTCTAAAACATTGTATTAAGCTCACAAAAATGTGCAATTTGGAGAACATTAATCTAAGAAATGTACCCACAATTCAAGACTTGATTCAACTTTGTACCATGTTCTGAGGCAAAACCCCGCTATTTATTGATATTCCAGACACTGGGTTTATGCTAGAGACCTAGTAAATTAATGGAATATGGGTAGAAGGCGGTGTACATGTGTGCCATTTTTGGTAAACATCCGATATTGGTAAATCAACTAAAAACGAAAATAAGTTGTCCTGCAAGCCCCCAGGAAGATCAGAGTTGGGCCAGAATGTAGCTTAAGTAATCTGTAATATGTACATGTAATGTCAAACAACTGTATATCTGGGAAATATGTGTAGTTATGAAAAATGATTTCTACGGTAAAAGCAAAGGGGCGTTTCTTCAATAGATCGTAAATGGCTGACATCACTCTGGCACACTATCCGTTCTCAAATCAGGGACCAAAAAATCCTTTGGCCTATCAAATCTTGAGAGGGTTGGGCATGCAGAATTAGCCGACCCACCCACATTCTAAACACATAAAAAGAGCCACTGGAAGCCAGATAGGGTTTTTCTTTTTCACTTTCTGCGGAGCATTTTGACAGACAACTCCACATCCAGACAGAGACCAGAACTTTGAATTCAGACTTCAGAATTTGTCAGCAGGCCTCAAAATCTTTTGCAAACTGGTTCACCCCAGATTTCCAAGGGGCAGCCGGGCTGAGCTGTTCGATTCTGGCCTAAATCCCTGTGCCAGAAACACCCAGAAAGCAGAGCTGTACCCGGAACCAGAGACCAGACCGCCGTGCAGTACCAAGAACTTTTGCCAGAACCAGAGATGCAGACCGCTGTGCAGTGCCACTAGCAGAGCTGACCCAGATCGCTGTGAGCAGAACCAGGCAGAGACCGTCTGTGGCGAGGGAACCGCAGTCCAATCCTGACTCGATCCGTGTCGAAGTCGCATTCCTGTCCAAAATATAGTGTGAGTACCACCAGAACTGTGCAAAACCCAATCTCTTAGTTTAAAATAATCTAATTCAAACTGTTTTAACCTATTTAGAACTACACCATAGCATTGTGTGTCCTTCTGTGACTTTAAAGCTGCAAAACTGTCATCTGTCATTCTGAGCTTGACTTTTCTTTTGATAATCTACCTTCACGAAATCGTCCGTATCACCGGAACCGTTTGTCCTAGGAATTTAACTTTCATCTTAAAGCTAAGATTCTGGGCTTTCCAACGAACCCAGAACCGACTTTCTATTCATTATACTTTTTCCGTAATCGCACTCGACGCACTCGGAAAAATTGCCGCGATTTGCCTAAATTTCTTCACATGTCAAAATAGCAGTTCCTTGCTTTCCTTTGCTGAAATTCGTTTGCCATCTGACAATCATTCATAGAGCATTGCTAAAGTGATCCTGAACTAATACAAAGTAGCTGTCGCCCACCCTGAACCTCTAGAGGGAATTAAAATCATTTTAGCATATTTTTCACCTCTTTGCATACCACCTTTAAAGTACTTTGCCTGTGTTTAAAATCATCCCTGTTGATCTAAGCTTGCTAGGGGGGAACTGAATTGGGATTGTACTGTGATTGTATTCCTGAAGACTGTGTGTGTCACTTCCACCTCCTTACATTGCATGGAGGGGGGGTGAATTGCCAAAAGGGGAAAAGTGATTATATTATGTTTTGCTGAAATCATATCAAGTTTATTCCTGTGTTGCTTCTTTTCCACCTTGCATTTCCTTGTACCATATAAAGCATTCTCAGCTACCTTATCATATATACTACACCTAAGTAATTAAACCAGCGTGCTAGTACCACCTCATCCATTGCTGATTACTGCTCATATATCTAAGTGTGATATCAATTATTAATTTATTATAAAAGTGCAATATATATATATTGTTTAATTCTCAAATAAACCTTTTAAATTTGGAAAACAAACTTACTTCTTGGCTCAGTGGGGTCAGGGGGATTCTAAGAGAGGGGTGGTATATAAGGGTTGTCATCCAGAGTACACGAACTGGACATACAAATATATAAATAAGGGCTTCCCTTGAGCAATCCCAGACAAGGCACTGACTTAGTGGGACTGCTTGATTGGAGTCTTTAACAGGCTTAAAATGTGATGTTGTCAGTGATGTCATCAGTGACATTTCAGAGGACAGGTTTCATGTTCTGGGTGTTAGTGTTAGCAGTGCACAGTGGCAATGGCAAGTAAGGGGCCTCAGTCTGCCATAACTGACATATTTTTAGGGGTTTTTCGTTTTTAATTTGAACCACAATCGGGAGGGCGAACATTTGTTTTAGTAAAGTGCACAGGTTTTTCGTAGGGCAACTTAACCATAACGTCCCCTCAACAAAGTTTTTTTTTGTAGTGAATATATATATATGTACATTCAGTAAAAAAAAGTTGTTAAAGGGGTGTTATACTTCACAGTGAAACCAAAAAACACTGCACATTCCCCAGTTATGGTAAGCTAAGCAACCATAACTCGCACCATCTACGTGCATTGCTAAGACTAACACCCAGGACATCAAAGATGAATCACAAATGTCATTGATGACATCACTGATGACATCACATGTCTAGCTCCCTCATTTTTTATTCACTGACATATCTAAGGCAGGTGCCTTTCTTCACTATCAGTCAGGAAGTAAAAAGGTAAAAAGTGTGATATTTGTAGTTGTAACCCTTCTCATATGTTCCTAAAATACTTTCCTTAGGGTACAATACATCATATCATACATATACATAGGATAAGAAGAAAATCTGAAACACAGCAATTTTTTCTTTGCATGAAGGTAATGAGGACAGTTATGAATAGTTTCTGGTAATACAGCAGGCTTTTTTGCTTACGTTATGGTCCCTGTATATGCTTCTTTTGGTATACATTTTGGTCTCTTTGTGTTTTGTGAGTAATAGTACAATTATGGAGTAAGGGAAGCATTCATAGTTGTTTATGTAGCACAGTATGCATAAATATGTAAGCATATATCAATGTAGTAGGTGACATGGGAAGATGTAGAATATTGCATCTCTGTAGGACATGTTGCAGACAATTACTATGTTTATTTGTGAGGGCGTTCATGTATTAAAAGAAAGGTATATTTCAATGGAATTTTTTAGCAATGCATTGCTTAATGAACTAGTTGGCGTATGATAGTTCTCCAATGATCTGTTACACCTTTCGTCCAATATTCTAATGACAATCACTAGTGGAGGTGCAGCGTGAAAATTAAATGCACATGTGATGTCATCAATGTCATCAATGACATTTGTGATGTAATCTTTGATGTCCTTTGATGTCCTGGGTGTTAGTCTTAGCAATGCACGTAGATGGTGCGAGTTATGGTTGCTTAGCTTACCATATTTGGGGAATGTGCAGTGTTTTTTGATTTCACTGTGAAGTATAACATCCCTTTAACAACTTTTTTTTACTGAATGTACATATATACATATATAAATATATATATATATATATATATATATATATATGGCAGGGAACGAAAACAAAGGGTTTAAACATGTGATGCCGTCAGTGATGTCATCAATGACATTTGTGATGCCATCTTTCATGTTCTGGGTGTTAGTGTTAGCAGTGCACAGTGGTGATGGCAGGTATGGGGGCTAATTTGAACCATAATGGGGAGGTTGAACATTGAACATTTTTCTTTTTGTGAAGTGCACAGGTGTTTGGTAGGGCAACTTAACCATAACGTCCCCTCAACAAAGTTTTTTAGTTTTTTTGTAGTTTTATATATATATATATATATATATATATATATATATATAGGAGTGAACCAAGAATGGATGCTTCCACTACGTATTATAGCAGAGCTGGGCTAAAAAAGAAGGTCTCTTTTCCAGTGTGTGCAGTTACAAAGCAAGTGAATTAACAAGAGTGAAACTCAGAAAGGCAAGACTGGATGAGCCAAGAAGCCAAGGCCGTATCAGGCTGGGGTGAGCAGACATTGGATGCAAATCGTGTGAAAGAATGAAACTCCTGTTCAGGAGGCATGGACAAAAGCAAGGAAGACGTCAGAGTTGTATTAGAAAATAGTATTTTAAATACACTAGAAGCTTGTTTTTTTTTTACTTCAGTCAGGTGGAAGGATAAAGTTGGATGAACATGACAACCACACCTACTCATGAAGGCAGAGCGTGCCTTCACTCCCCTGAATTTCCCAGAGCAAAGAACACTCCAAGGACAAGTTCAAAGTCCTAATTGACAGCAGACCACTGAAGTGATAATAGATGATATGCTAATTGGTGGGAAGCTATAGTTGAAGACTAGCTCACCAGCACCTGGAAGCCAAGTCTGCATGCTTCTAACGTAGGTGGAAAAGTACTGACGGAGGATAGAGTGACAACCAATGTTAAGGGGCCGCGTGATTAAGGGTCCTATAGTTTGTGTAACCAATAGGACGTCGTATATTTAGTGAAATTCATAGTGACCTGTTTTAAGGGAGAGCTTAGTTGCCCAACCTGATGTTAAGAAACTTATCATTTTCTCTCACTGTCTCAGACTAGTATAGAACGTATACTTAGATGTTCCCTTAGACCCGTGATTAAGGGTCCTATAGTTTGTGTAACCAATAGGATGTTGTGTATTTAGTGATGTTCATAGTGACCTATTTTAAGGGAGGGCTTAGTTGACCCACCTGATGTTAAAAAACTTATCATTTTCCCTCACTGTCTCAGACTAGGATAGAAAAAGTATAGTATAGAATGCATACTTAGATCTTCCCCTAGACCCTAACATTTTCTTCAATACATTTTTGTAGTTTGCCACGTAGGATGACGTTAGAAATATATAGGTTGATGTCAATGATTTTTTGCTATAAAAGAATGCTTTTTTTAAGATGCATTGAGAACTTATGCGCTGAGACGTCCGTTGATGTCCATTGTACTCCCTCTTTTAGATCATTGATATTAAAACAGCTACCCTTTTGCCAACTATATCAGTCATTTCAATTATTGTTGTTTGAGTAACCTCTGCATCCCCATTCATCTCAAGGGTATTGCTACCTCATCTTAAAGGGCTGGATGGCACCTGCAGTTCAGTTGCATTATCAAATCCTCTCCTAAGAAAATTAGGCACCGGTAAGGGACCTATCTTTTGTGGGAGTGGAGAGAGGTTTGCATGTTTGCAGAACCCTTTCACTGATGGGATTTCAATTCTTTCCTATATAAATAAGGACATAAACTTACACCTTAATGGCACTGCAAGGGTTAAAGCGTTACCTCAACTATACAGGACGGACGTGCCCCCATGCTCTCAGGAAAAGCTGGGCCTGAAGGAAACTCTCAAAGGGCAGGAGAAAAATGATGAAAACAGGATGTAGGAACACCGTATGCGGATGCCACCAGTAGATCAAACTATCAGGACTCAGGAGCACCATTGCTGAAAATCTCTACACACAGCCAAGATGGAAGCAGAACTCAGTCTGAAGCGTAACACCACTCCTCACCCAGAAACTGAAAATTATATGATATGATATGATATGGCATTTATAACACGGCTATACACAAGTGTTTCGAGGCGCGACGAGGAAATGTAGGGGGAGAAAAGGGAAGACAGAACAAAAATCCTACTAGGACAGGTATTATTCAGATCGCGCAAGTGCATGGGGAGAGGGAAAGAGAAAAGTGCGCGGGGAAGGGAGAGGGGATAGTGAAGTACATGGGATAGTAGAATAAAAATAGATCAATAAAAGGCCACTGGTGGAAAGTGCAAGGAAGTGCAGACATAAGTGATAGTAGGGGGACAGTAGGGATACAGAAAACAGTCCCCAGTGCAGGGGTTGCCAGGAAGGCAGTGCAGGTGGGCAACTGGTGGGGCCTGGGCCCGAGAGTCAGAGGGGTGGCCAGGTAACCAGTGATGTTTCAGCCAGTAATTTAGCAGGGGACAGGGGGGGAGAAAGCAGAGGCAAAGAGGAGGGTTTTGAGGTGCTTCCGGAACCGGAGATGGTTCTCCACAAGTTTCAGGGAGGCAGGAAGGCTGTTCCAGAGGGTGGCCCCAACCGATGAGAGAGATCTACCACCAACTCGTTGCTTGGAGAAGCGACTGACCCTGAGGGAGTTGGATGCGGATGAGCAGAGAGCTCGAGAAGGGAGATATTTAGGAAGAGGTAGTTGAAGGTATTGCGGTCCCAAGCCCCAGAAGGCCTTGTGGACAATGCAGAGGGTTTTGAACTTAATCCTCATAGCCACTGGGAGCCAGTGAAGAGATTTCAGTCCTGGAGAGATACGATCCCTGGGCTTGAGGCCTAGGACATTTCCCACAGTTCTGTTCTGGATCAGTTGCAGAGGGTGGAGAGTAGAGGCAGGCAGATTTAGATAGAGGCTATTACAATAGTACAGCTTAGAAAGAACCAGGGCTCTGGAGACGGTGAGCTTCTGGAGGAAGGAGAGGAAAGGAAGTATACCTCTGAGGAGGTGCAGCAGGTAGCATGACTTCTTAGAGACGTCAGAGATGTGAGGAGAGAAGGAGAGTGTGGAGTTGAAGATGACTCTGAGGTTTTTTGCTGAGAAGGTGGGAGCAGAAAATGCCCAGGATCACCTGTGAGAAGCATAACACCACTCCACTCCCAGAGAATGAAAACACCCGGGATGACCAGCGAGAAGCCTAACACCACTCCATGCCCAGAGACTGCAAACACGCAGTCTCTGCGTGTTTGCAGAGAGAAGCACCTGTGAGAAGCATAACACCACTCCACGCCCAGAGACTGAAAAGACCCAGGAGCATCTGTTAGAAGCCTTACACCACTCAACGCCCAGAAAGTGAAAACACCCAGGATCATCTGTTAGAAGCGTAACACCACTCCATGCCCAAAGTCTAAGAAAACCTGGGATCATCTGTTAGAAGCGTAACAGCACTGCACACCCAGAGACTGAATAAACCTGGGATCATCTGTGAGAAACGCAACACCACTCCATGCCCACAGGCTGAAAATACCTGTGATCACCTGTTAGAAGCGTAACACTACTCCACGCCCAGAGACTGAAAACACCAGATATCACCTGTTAGAAGCATGTCATTGATAGCCCACCCTTCATTCTCTAAAAATCGAAAGGCTATTCAAAACAGAGCAAACCACGTGATCAATCACCAAGAGACTAAAAAGCACTCAATGGTAAGGCACGTAAATCTCTACCATATACATATTGGATGTTTCAAGTGAAATTTGTCAGTATTGTCCCAGTTTATCTTCCATTGCAAAGCCTGTAACTAAATTGACCTCAATCTACAACTCACTCTCTCATGCAAAGCACCCGCCCACGTGACTGATCTGACATCTCCACCGTAGGGAGAGCCTTAATACAGACAAAATGCATCTCCTTATCACATACTGCAGTTTATCTCTATCGTATACACATCATGTCCTTCTCACTAAGTCTGGTAGGAAGAAGTTCAAAAAGGATATCCTGGTCTCCAACCCAGGCCTCCTGATCACTGATACCTATACCAGTGCTTCCTCCAGACAGATCCTCATTGAAATCCTCTTTGTCGTTCCTTCGCCAGACCTAGGCACTCCACTTATGGTCTCTGTGCTCTCTCCTTTCTCTTCCACACCCATTAATGGTGGCACCCGGTGGGAGGTCCTCCTGGCCTCCTTCCATTCCTCTAAAGTCATCATTAATGTTTATCTAAATGGCACCGTCTTGGTCCAAGGCCCTCAGGCCAACCTCCTCCTCTTTGATTGACGGTTTTTGCACCTTATCAACTTCTGTTCCTCTCCTTCTTTCCGTTCTCTGCCTTCACCTTCTCCCTTACCTCCTTCCTCTGCCTCCTCTCTGGCACCCTCTTCCTCCTCATTGGATACCTTGCCCTCTCCTCCTTTCTCTTCTGCCCTCCCTCGGGCTCATTCTACGCTTCCGCAGGGAGTACCTCTGACATGTACCCACCCCGGAAGTCTTTCAAGGGTGGCAACCTTCTTCACATTGCCTCTCTCAACTCTCGCTCAGCTGTTAAACACTCCTCTGACATCTGCCATCTCATGGAAGAACGTGATCTTGATGTTCTCAATCTCACCGAGACTTGGTTCACGACCAACTCTATCACAAGTATTGACACGCTCCTCCCGGATGGCTGCAAGATCCTCTCCGCGACCAAGATCCAAACGTTCCAGTGGAGGTGTAGCCTTGATCTTCACAAAGTGGATTCCTGCCTCTATCATTCCTATGCAGGCCTATTCCTCCTTTGAATGCCTGGTCTGCAGGCTCTCTCTCTCTCCTGGCCGCTCTCTTATTGTGGCCACTATCTACCGGCGACCTGGTCAGGTAACTTCCTTCCTGTCTGAGTGGGCGGACCTCTCCTCCTCCCTTCTGGCTGCAACCACTCAATTCCTCCTTAGAGACCTCAACAGCCACCTGGATGCTACCTGTCCCTCCTCTCTTTCTCTCTCTATTCTTCCCTCAGGCCCGACTCACTCTGCAGGGACACTCTGGGTGTGTTACGCCCACCTGGTCTCCACGGGGGCGTCGCACGAAGCTGAGCGATGAATGTCTGTACATGCATCGCACGAAGCTGAGTGATGAATGCCTGCATGTGTCTTCTCTGTCCCACTACTTCTTCACAGGGGGCGTTTGCCTAGAATGAAGAAACAAGATGTTAAGCAGCCATGAAGGGGCGGCCTAGACTCCCACCTTCTGTAACTTCCTAGTGCCCCTCTCTGCTTATGCCTCACCTTAGGTGTTTTAATGGTGGATTCTCCGTCCTGCGACTGAATGCAGGGGCGTGTTAATGTTCAAGCTTCTCTTCTGGATCTAGTTGCATCACTGATCCTGCGGGCTGTAGCAGAGTCCTGAACAACGGTGACTCTGTAGGTAAGTCTCTATGCCAATAGATTCTTGGTATAATTTTTGCTTAAATGTTCTTAGTTGCCAAAGTTCTCACTATTGTCCGATTTTTAGTAGAAAATGGTTATTTTCCCTTGCGCGACTGACCTGATGTTTGTCTTTCCTGTTCTGCAGGTGCGGCATGACTCCGGAGCGGCGATCACTTAACCACTTTGATGGAATACAGGAAGAGTGCAGCCTATGGGTGAGTATTGGTTCTCTATGCGTGTGTTTCCTTTATGCAGATGCGACAATTCCTGAGAGCGGCAGAAGGGAACGCCTTTCGGATGAACTGCTTCTCAGGTAAGGACTCAACCGCTGTTCTTGTTCTTGTTCTCTCTACCTTTCCTCTCTCAACAGGTGCTGATGGTTCGTGGTTCCCAAGGCGGGTGTGGCTGAAGACCGGGTAAACTGGAGCTAAGTAGACACAGTGAGCGTTACGCTGCAGGAGTGCAGAATAACGCGAAGCGTGTTCTGTCCTTAGGGTGTGGTTTATATAGTCTTGCACAAGTAGTCCCAGGTAAAATAGTCCCTCCAGCCACACCCTGCACAAGTAGTCCCAGGTAAAGTAGTCCTTCCAGCCACACCCGGAGCTAGACTGTATGGCTCAGTTCTTTCAGGCTGGGCTATGTGTGTTTCCATGCTCCCTGCAACCTGTTTTACAAGATGGAATAATATGAGCCAACAGCGCCAGGACTAACTCCAGGAAGTCCTTAGGCAACCTTTTGGGGCCTTAAAGGTCCCCATGGGTGCCAGCAACTGGGGTAGGCTGGTCTGCCCCTGACGTCTGGAGCATGCACCATGACAGGGTGTTCTGATCTCCTCAGACCTCTTCCTCTCTAACCCTCTCACCACTCCTCTCTCCTGGACTGACCACTTTCTCCTCTCCTCTCACCTCTCTCTCTCTGCCCCTCAGGCCGAGCCTACCCCCACATTGTACCCCCACATTGCCACCTACCTTCTCGGTCATCCGACCCATGAAGCGTTTGTCAGTTGAGGCTTTCGACTCCACATTCCCTCCCCCTCCTGCATCTCTGGCTGACTCACATCCCGACACAGCCCTTTTCAACCTCCACTCTTCTATCACTGACCATCTGTCATGAGGATCTGCTTGAAGCCCAAAGCCAAGTGCAACACTTGGTACAACTCAGACCTCGTCACCCTTAAACAAAAGTGTAGGGTGGCTGAGAGGAAATATCTAGCATCTTGTACATTCTCTGACAAACTGGCCTGCCACCTACTCCAAAGGCAATACCGACTCTCTGTCTTCACTAAGAAGAGAGCTCACATCCAAGCCTGTTTCTTTGAGGCATCTAACAACTCAGCCGTACTCTTTAAAATCTGAAAGGAGCTGGCCAATCCTGCTGCATTCTCTACCTCTCCTGTCCCCTCCCAGGCCCTCTGTACAGCCTTGACATCACACTTCATCTCTAAAACCCAGGACATCCTGCCCACCCTCTCGTACTCGCCTCCATCTCTCTCTACTTTCTCCTCGACCTCTGGCCTTCCAGTGGCCATCTCTCATCCTCCCTTCTCTGCCTTTCCTCTGTTCACCCCAAACAAGGTTTCTAGAGAAGTCGGATCTATGAAAGTCTCGTCAAAACAGGTTCTTCCCTGTTCATTCAAAACCATCAAGGACTATATTGACACCCTTGCTCCAGCCTTGGCCACCTTTCGCAATCACTCTTTCACCACTGAAACCTTCCCTTCGCCACTGAATCACTCTTTTGTGCACCCTTCTTAAGAAACCCTCAGCAGACCCCTCCTGTCCGGCTAATTATCGCCTGATATCCATTACTTCTTTACTGGGAAAATTCTTGGAAAAGATTGCCATTTTACAGCTTAATCTTCACACTGAATCTGATGGTTGTGTCCACGACCATCAGTCTGGCTTCAAAGCAGCCAGAAGCATGGAAACTGCTCTCCTGAACATCTCTGAAGACATGCTCTCTAACCTCGATGCCAATCACCCCTCGGTCCTCATCGTACCCAATCTCTACTCTGCTTTTGACCCGGTCAACCATGCCATGCCCTCAACTGGCTCCATGATACTGTGCACGCTATCGCCTCCACTATGCAAGACTAATCAAAGCTCTCCGAAAACTTCTCAAGAAGGACCTCCCATTTGAATGGGACAAGCATTGTCAAAAGGCTTTCTGCATCATCAAGCAAGAACTGGGAAACAACTGACAGCTGCATTCTTTAACCCCAACTGGGACACTGAGATCACCATTGATTCCAGTGCAGTGGGGCTAGGTGCCATACTCACTCAAACAGACCCAAATAACAAAACTGACGCAAGGGTACCACAAGACACAGATGCCACCATGCATCGAATGGCGGGGCATCCGGTTACAAGAGTAAGATTGTACCATCCTCCACAAACCCGGAGACAAAGCCAACCCAGCAGACTTTTTATCACAACACCCCAAAGGTCTGGCGGATAACATCATGGAGCATGAGGAGGAAGCCTGTATCGCCTATCTATCCCTCAATGCCTTACCATCCCACCATCACAAACAACATCTTTGGCAACAAGAGTAGGATGGATCCTACCATCCAGGTAGCAATTCAGCTGATGAATAACAACAGGTGGTGCCACTTGACGATGGAACACTTTGCAAGCAGGGAGGTGGACAGAAGAGACCTTCAGAGAATGGCAAAGATCCAAAAAGAACTCACCACGACAGACCATGGAACACATCTGCGAGGAAATTGCGTAGTGTCTCCCAATAGACTAAGGAAAGCCCCAGTGATGTTTGCACACAAAGGCCACAGGGGGGTCACAAATATAAAAAAAATACTGCAAATCCAAGTATGGTTTCCGTACATGGACATGATAGTGGAGGACACAGTAAAGCACTAAACACCATGCCAGTGACAGCGACAAACCAATCCCCATGCACGCTCCAAACAGTACCCTTATCAGAAGGACCCTGACAAAGGGTAGCAATGGACTTCTACGGGCCACTAGAAGAAGGAGGCCATTTGCTAGTGACCATCAATGAATGCTCACGTTATCCACTAGTAAAGCATATCCAACCCACGGCGTTCCACCATGTAGTGGGAGTGATAGATGAACTGTCCAGTGAGTGTGGAGTCCCCAACATGGTAAAGACAGACAACGGCCTGCCATTCCAGGACCAAGACTTACGGAAGTTTGCAACACACCTTGAGTTCCACCACCAACAGATTACACCACTATGGCCACAATCCAACAGCATGGTGAACTGTTTATGGCCACCATCAAAAGGACATGCCAGAAAACAGCCTCAGACCTGATGCCGATGCCCCAGGCCATTTCCCAAATGCTGAGGAGCTATCGGAACACGCCGCATGAGACAACGGTACGGACATACACAGAGCTCATGATAAAGTACAAGCCGAGTACTCGGCTACTACAGCTCAAAGACTACACCCCAGTGGAAGATGCAGAGATTAAGGGACGAGAAAAGGAGGAAAGATCGGAAAAGAAAGGCAAAAGAACATCAATTTCCAGTTGGCAAAGTAGTACTCATCAGGCAGAAGCAAAAAAGAAAGACAGACGTGCGGTATGGCGCCAAGCCGCTCCTGGTCACCAACATCAAAGGGCCGATGGTCACAGCCATGGGAGAAGATGGAGAGATAACCCGGAAGGCCTTATTCTTCCATAAGCTGTTCCAAGAGGACCCTGATGAGGATGCTCCCATGACAGAAGAAGAAGAACTCCGAATGGAAGAGACTGATGACCCCCCACTAAGAGCACCCGAAGGGGAGACCCGTGAGTCACCCGGCCACCTGCAGCAGACCATTCCTAGTCCCCCCGCGCCTCATCGAACAGATGTAGGCCACAAACTTCCATGATAAGCTACGGGGGGGGGGGTGTTGCAGAGGAAAAGGACACAGACCCTTTTAGAGGAAGGGACCGCAACAGGAAGAGGGGGAGCTAGGGGAGGAAGGGAAGGGGATTGGAAAGGAGAGGGGAAAGGGTGAACGTATATGGAGATTAAAGGAGTTACACACACACACACCTGTATCCCGTGTCATAGGTATATGGGCGCCATTGAGTCATAACAACAGGGATGTCTTCAGTCCACACTTACATTTTTAAAGTGGTGCAGTTTTCAAGTTTCCTGATCACAAGGTCAATCCGCCACCTCCCACATCCTACCATAGTCAGTCCATTATCCCTCTGTCATTGAAGCTCTCATCAGATAAGAGACTCCTAAACCAGGATACAAAATAGTCAGTGCAGAGCATGGATTCCTGGATGCCATCCTCTGCTCAGCCTGCCATCTCTTTGAGTGTGCCCACGAGGGCCAAGCACTTTTAAAGAAAAACTCTGCTTTCAGCTGGACTGCTTCTTGCCTCCATGGCAACAGCCCATCTCCCAGGCAGTGTTGAGGTTTGTCTGTGGGGCGAGCGTCACTAGGTAGAGAGGTGTCAGGAAAAAAGAGCAAAATATGAATGGAGTACCATGATGTGGGTGCGAAATTAAACGGAACTGTATTACATAAACATTCAACATTTTAGTAGTATGTTCACTCTGATATGTAAGAAATTTGATGCTAATAACACTTTAACACCTGATCCGTTGCGCTGCTATGATGGAGAGAATAATTGCTTTAAAAAATGTATTTTCTAAAATAATGTTAAAGACTGTGTGTGACATCATTACAATCTGGAACCTATGAAATGGCATAGCCATGGAAGGGTTAAACTGTAAAAAGATGAGAAATGGTGAGTTAAATGTGAAGTGAGGAAGTCCGGTATCTCAGCGCGTAAGATGTTAGACAAAATGGGCCTCATCACGAGTTGGGCGGTAGCCCTTAAATGCTACACTAACGCTATTACCGCTGCATTTAACGGTTGGCCCAATCATGAGTAGGGTTGGAAAGTTTGCCGTTTTACCTGCAGCTTTTTTGCTGGCAGTTAATCTCCAGCTTTCCGCCTGTTTTCGGCCATTTTCGGAGCTATTACCGCAGATCCTATGGACTATTAAAGAAATGGGGAATTACAGCCTTACCAGCACTCGTGATTTGGCGCACTATTAGCGCCGAGATAACTCCAAGGACGTGATGAGGCCCAAAGGCATTATTGCTGTTAAGTGAACGAGACAAGGAAAAGCGTGGTTACAGCATCTTGCTGCAGGAAGGGGAAAGCGGAAATACATTTATATAGACTTTGGGCCCCATTAGGACCCTGGCGCTCCCGTAATGAACGGTGCGGGTACGGGACCCTATTACGAGGCCTGCTAGCGGGTCCCACTTTTCACGTCTAGTCTGACCAAATGTGAAAAGCGGGACCCGCTAGCAGGCCAGGATCCTCCCCATTGCCATTGAGCCCTATGGGTCTCAAATGGGAATGGGGATTGATTTTTACCGGGTCCAAGAAAAGGGTAATTACCGGGTTCACCAAGCTATGCGGTTTTTGCTCTTTTCTTTGACCTGGTAAAAAATCATTACCGGTGGCAGCCGTGCCCTTGATAAGGGCACGGCTACCGCCAGGGTCGTAATGAGGCCCTTTATTTTGTGTCCTTGTTCTCAGAAAGAAGAATCTGTCATTTGCCGTTACATGGGCTGTAGATGAACCAAGGGATTGAAAGGCACCCGGATAGTTTTTTAAACAAATTATATTATTTTTTTTTACACACTTAATACCTGAGTTTGGTGTCTAAGCGCAGATCTGGGATTCAAATCTCTGTTGCTCCGTGTGCTCTTGCTTCCAAGATCAGCATGTTGCCCCTGTGTTAACCTCCATTCGACTATATAGGTGCATATAGCAAGTATAGGGAGTAGAAAGTACCAATAATAAAGACAATATACAAGAGAGTACATTTTTGTTGCTGTTGGTGATTTGTTTTTGGCCACTTTTGGGGCCTTTGGGATGCATTTGTAACTAGAGGCAAACCTTTTCCGAATGCAAAGATGGGCCTGCTTTTAATGAATGAAAGCTGACTTTGCCTCTAAACTTTACAAAAATAAAATATGACCGTCGCAATCAACCTGAGGGTTCGACAATGTTTCATCAAGCACTTTTTATTAAAAGTATTTTTGAATGCATTTTTTTGAAAAAAAACCTTTGCATTTTTTTTAAATATATTTGGAGGGTTCCCCCAAACCCGTTCATCCCTATATTGTAAACCCTACCACATTCCCCTCGACTCCCTATAACACTTTACCCCCCCTCAATTATTTGAAAGAGCTTTTTTGCTAAAAATGCATTGAAAAAAATATTTTGTAAAAATGACTCGTGATTATTTATTTATGTATGCATTTATTAACGTGTTTCTTTATTTATTTATTCTTACTCTCTACCCATGTAATGGAAGCAGGGGACACCCCTGCAACTGCCAAGCCCACAAAGGCATGCCCACCTGAGAGTAGCCTTATGAGGAAGATTGCCGACTCCCACCGAACTGCAAATGAGAGGTGTGGGAGTAGTGAGGCTTCAGTTTGCTGACCGCTCCTGGCTGCTGTATGTGATATGACGATGGGCCTCATTACACGGATAGCGGACAACCATGGCTCTATTAGCGCCATGGTTCATGCCGGTAAAATACCGGCACCACCTTGGTGGAAAGGGGAATTACCACCCCATTCAAGGTTGGCGGGGCGGTAATTCCCCCTTCCACCATTGCCCTTCCCCATTCCCATTTTTGCCCCATAGGGCATAATGGGAATGAGGAAGGTGCTAATTACGGTACCGCAAATTGCGGTATCGTAATTAGCTCCTTGGGTCCCTTTGCAGGTTGGTTTTTAACGCCTGCAAAAAGCAGGCGTTAAATTCCCCAACCCGCAAAGGGACCTCGTAGTAAGGCGGTAAGGATTTACCGGTACCGGTAAAATATCGGTACCGGTAAATCCTTACCGCCATCCGTGTAATGAGGCCCGATATCTTTATTCAGCCTTGACGTTCCAGCCAAATTCATGACAGCACATTTAAATCTGTGCTAGGGAGAAACATGATTCATATGTTACACTAAAAACATTTTCAGGGATGAGAGTGCGTGCTTGGCACCATGGCTACAAGCTGTGTGCTGTAGAATTCTGTTAAAAAGAGACTTTTTTCTGCTTTTGTTTGCAGCGCATATAAACCATAGATATCTACGCACTAGTTTCATTGAATTGCGGAATTGCAGGTCATTCATACTGCTCTGGCTTTTTTTTGTTTTTTCTACCACAGATCCGGGATTCGAACCTCAGCATGCGCTTGTTTCCAAGACCGGCACGTTGCCACAGAGCTATCCTCCCGTCACATAGGGGGTCATTACAAGGTTGGAGGTAAATACCAGTCCTTACCAGCATGGAGCAAATACCGTGTCCGTGTAGTAAAGAGCCCGCTAATAGAGGGCTTGTACGAGTTCGCATGCACAAACTTTGCACCATGCCTGTAACGACATTACCGGTCTGCCGCTAAAGTCCAGAAAATGGCCCTTAGCTTCATCATGGAAAGCAGAGACAGCACTACCGGCATCAATGGAAACGGCATTAGTGGGAACCGCTAATAGCAGTCACCGCTATTAGCGGTGCCCGTAAAAAAACAGAACCGGAAGTAGAGCCATCGCACAGGAACGGGAAAGAGCACAACGGCGATATTGAAAAACACAATCCATTGCCATACTCAGCACACTGGACCTGGAGCATATTGCTGACTACAGACATCAAACTTCCACAACAAAATCATGCCCAAGGCAGTAAATAAAGGTGCCTCCCGCCAGCGCAAAGAGCACTTTAATGAGGATGAACTAACAATGCTGGCTGAGAACCTGGCTGACAATGCCAAGGTTGTTTTCGCAAACAGCCTCCAGAGAGAGGCAGTGATAAAGAAAAAAGAAATCTGGCAACTTGTTGCCCAAAGAGTCAGCACGGTAGGCAACATCCCCGCACAATAAAGGATGTTCACAAGAGAAGGGGTGACCTGCGCCTGCAAGTCAGGAACATCCTATCCACAAACTGGAGCCAGGCCATGGCTACTGGAGGTGGACCCAGCTCACCCATCAAGCTTAGCCGGTGGGAGGAGATCTGCGCCAACACGATTGGTATTGAGGCCATCGAAGGTGTAGGCGAAATGGAACGTGGTGCCACATCATCGGCGGATGGAGGTGAGTGTCCTAAGAAAACACTGTAATGCTAAGTATGATGATAGTCCATCAATTGGTCCATCCAAAGAGGCAATGCATGGCCCAATACAAATACATTTGACCCATTTCTGCCTAGATGCCGTCCGCAGCACAGACACATGCCCATGAATGCCGCATGGCAATGCCATACCTGACACACACCACACAAATACGAACATGGCTTAACTCACACTGCACGCAGTCCACAACAGAAATGCATTTCACATAGCATATGCCAGCTCCAACATGAGTGACCCTGACGGATGCCTGCATGCTCCACCCATATAGCAAGCAACGTGATCATCAAAACTCCACTGCCTAATCCCCTCTAATGTGTAGAAGAGCAGCAATACCAATGTATGCATGAAGCTTGTCAAACCATCACTTATGCCGTCCCTCTCTTGGTCCCCCACAGGCTCAGATCCTGACAGCGAGGCCCGGGGCTCACCCCTAAAGCCAACCACACCCCGGAAGAGGGCCAGGGAAGAAGGCACCAGGCTTTCCACTTCGAAAGGCCCAGCCAAGCCACGACAGCCACTCAAGGGGCAAACAGTACAGGATGCCACAGCCCTGGTGCCGCCAAGGCCCATTGCTGCAGTCCACACAACACCTGTCTGTGTCACCTGCACAGGAGACAGTGGACGATGGGGCACAATCAGCAGAGAGCGGCTCTGTTGGGGAGACAGCAGCTACGGCACCCCAGACAGGTGATGATGTGCAGGGCCAGGTGTGTGTACATGTTGAGGACGACTCCCCAGACCTTCCTGCAACACCCAGTCCTGCCCCATCCCCAGGTCACACCTGACTACTCCTATCACAACAGCACACCATAGCAGTCTAGAGGGGAGGCCGTACAAGGGAGCCTGAGTCCCACAGTGGACCCACATGTATTTGGTGACGCCACACAAGCACCCTCCACCTCCACTGTTGTACAGGCAGGGTTGCAGCAGGCAGGACAAGCAGCGCAGCGCCAGGAGGAGCTCACTGCCCTAGTGAGGCAGTTCGTCACAGACAGTGCCCAAGCAAAGCAGGAGGGGCGCGACAACACTGCGTCCCTGAGGCAGGTCATTGTGGAAAGCACCACAACATTATGCGAGGAGGTGTCTGCCCTGAGGCAGGTCTTCACCCGCATTGCAGGTTCCATGGAGGCTGAGCGTCCAGCCCCCAGACTGGAGCAAGCAGCCACCCCTTCTTCGTCCAGCTCCAGCCAAACCAGCCCCCTACGCAGGTCAGCGCGCACCCTGTGCTGCTCGGACATGCCGACGCCAGGTGTAGGAAGTGGAAGGATGTAGACGGGGCGGCCTGATTAAGGTAATAGACACTGACACATGAAGCATTTGCTTGGACACCATGTATGGGGGAGGTGTTGGGGTGGGGGAGGGGGCTGAGGGTGTGTGAGGGGAGTTGTCAGGGGAGGGGGAGGGGGTTGAGGGTGTGTGGGGGAGTTGTGGGGGAGGTTGAAGGGGAGGGTGTATGGGGGAGATGTGGGGGGAGGGGGAGGGAGGAGAGGTGGTGTAAGGTGGAGGGTTTTGAACACTTAAATCTTATTTGGACAGTTTAATACACCCGTTGTTTGAAAAAAAAATCTTGAGTGGACATTCCTTATTGCATATGTGTCATTTATCGATATACATTGCATAGTGTACATGTACTCCCACACCCAGTGCCCTCAGTCCAACTTTCATGTCAGCCTCTGCACTCATGTGTGTTAGAAATATTGTGCAATCACTGACTGACGCACAGCACGTCCCTCCTGTGCATCGGCACCGCAATGATGTGCACCCACATCTTCTTCATCCCCTTCATCATCACCAGGTGGTAGCAGTTCAATGTCAGGGGTCAGGGGCACGTTCCGTCGGATACACATGTTGTGCAGCATGACACATGCCATTATGATCTTGGCCACCTTCTCATGCCTATAGAGGAGTGCCCCACCCGACCGGCTAAGGCAGCGAAACGGTGCCTTCAACCGGCCAAAGGTCTGCTCGATGACCACACGGGTACAGGAATGGGAACGATTGTAGTCCTCCTCGTGCCTGTTCTGTGGGTTCCAGACAGGGTTAGGAGCCACGGCTTCAAAGGATAGCCACTATTATCTGCATGGGAGGCAATAAAAGGTATATGTTAGTCGATTCATGATGGACAGCTGTACTAGTCACACATGCCTGCAGATTATCGTTGGTCACATGCACATGTCCCTGTTTGTATGCACACAATTTTCATGCCTTCAATGTGTTCTGTGCCATGGACTTGTGGTGTGGGTTGCATCTCCAATATGATACATGGTGTACACTGCCTTGATGTTGCTCATGCATTGTGGACGCATACCGCAGTGTTTGTGTCAAATTTATGATGTGCAGTGTTCTGTATGATTTTCTAACTGGCAGCGTTGGCAGTAGGCTCTGCAATATTAGGCATTCAGCGTTGATTATCACAATGGTGACATGCTGCACTTCTGTGGTGGTGGTGGCCCTGTGACAAGCAGTGGATTCCCTTGGTGATATTGTTCAGTGCAATCCCATGGATGCTTGTCCTGTGTAGTGATTTGCTGCAGACATTTACATAGTGAATATTCACAGCATGTTGCTGGATTGTGTTACAGAGGGTGAGGTACGATGATGGCTGATGCACGTGTTGTGGGACATGGCGTCACATAGCATCTGCACATTGATGGAGTGGTATTGCTTGCGGTTGCGGTACACCACCTCCATGGCATGCGGGATCACCAACTCTGCGTGGGTGCAGTCGAGGGCACCTATACAATTTGACATGCCTGCCAGTGCATGGAAGCCAACTTCTGTGTCAAAAATCTCCTGGGGAGTCTCTGATAGGGATATGTAGTCCCTTGTGTGCTTCAGGAGGGCATCCAGCACTTGGTTCAGCATGCGAGAAAATACGGGTTGTGATATGCCATGCACGTGTCCCACTGTGTGCTGGTAAGTGCCTGTGGCCTGAAGTGGAGCACTGACACTACCTTCAGTAGAGGGGGATGGCGGTGCGTATTTCAATGAGGCTGAAAATGTCATTGTGTATCATGTCCACGATGGTGGCGATGGTGTCCCAGGCCAGTTGGTACAGGGTGTGGATCTGCTCAGGGGTTAGGTTGAATGGATTGGCTCTGATGCGAGTGATTGGGGACTGCCTGCGTGGTATCACTGGCTGCACTAGTGGGGCATGCTGGGCCTGTCTCACCCTCCATCTCCTTCTGCGTCTCCTCTGTGGTGCCTGCAGTTGTAGTTGTTGTTGCTGGTGTAGCAATGCAAGCATGTCCTCCAGCCCCAGTATTGCTACTACTAGTGGAATAATTTTGTGCGGGAAGGGGTGTGGTGTGTGGGTGTGCTCCTTTTGTGCTGGCCCAGACTCCATTGCCTCCACCTGTGCTGATTGTGTGCACCTGTGGCAGTTGGGAACACTGCACATGGCAGTTTACGGGTGCTTCGCGATGCCGGTATTGCTGGCATGCCGGTATCCCCTATTAGCTCCTTCATGATGCCGGTATTTGCATGTCCACCTGACTTGTGCTGTCCTCCTGTTAGCGGCATCGCGATATTGCCGGCCTGAAAGCCCGTGTGCCCGCACCCTTGCCGCTATTAGCGGCGCCATTATTAGCGGTGCCTCTAATACCGGGTTCTTAGGACGGAAGAGCCTGGAGCGGTATGCAATGCCGGTAATCCTTTACAAGCATCGTTTTTCCATTACCTCCAACCTCGTAATGACCCCCATAGGGTAAGATATTTGATATTGTGTACGTTTGTTTTTGGGACTAATGTAACACATTTTATTTGAATGTAAATTATTGATGGTTCACTGACCAGTTGTACATTTAGAGACAAAATGCCGTGTCATTAATAACGAATTTTCAATAACTATATGATTTCATAAATACAAGTTTAGCTGTGAGATTACATTTCTATCACTTATCGGGCATAGATATCAGTTCATAGAATTATAAATGTGCTGGAAAGTGCAACAAAAAGCATATGGGTGATTTAATCACTCGTTTCTGATGGCTGTAAGACTCCTGAATAAATAAAAGTGAATGTAAAGAGGCAGTAGGCAGGGGTGACATTTCGGTGTGCTGCTGTGAACCCTGGTGACTCCCCTGTGACTCCTGGCACTGCCTCTGCCACCCTGGCCAAGCAATGCAGAGGCAGTGTGAATAAGAAATTGAAGCTGGTTGTAAGAGCCCTCTTTATGTTCGGGAATCACCCTGTGAAGTTTGACTTTCCCATATGCTTTATTTGCAAAGGAGCAGCTAGAGATCAGTGTTGTGCACATACGCCAGGCAGAGTGGATGCCCCAACTGCAGAACTTCTTAAATAGAGCCGCCATGATTGTTTTCTGTTTCTGAGAATTTAACAGTTTGTGCAAAAAATTCTCACCGTTTTGTTGTTGCTAGGGCCTAGAATTTCCTGTGTCCAGATAAAATTCTTGGTATCATATCATATTTTTATGTATTGAGCTTCATGCCTGGCTCCAAATTCCTCCGGCTTCTAAGCGCTGTAAGCATAGGTATTATTACTACCAAATGTTATAGTACTTAATCTATCAACCACAGAAGGATGAATGGCTGATCAGCCCTGCTGAAATGTGAACTCGGAAACGGCAGGCTAGCATACGTCATACTTGCACTTTTAATTTCCTGAGCTATCCAACTTTGGCACCTCACTAAGTTGTTTAATCAATTGTGCAGTCAAAAATAAACATTTTTTTGGTTATCTATCCACCTTCCAATCCTGTTTTCATCAGTACTTTTAACAATAAAATATAGCACTACTATCATCAGGTTTACTAGTGCTCCATGATATATTCTTCTTGCTTCTAAGCGCTGTAATAATATGTGTTATATTAATAAGAAATGTAACAGCCAGAGCCATATATTGGCCTAAGCCCAGTCGCTCTGCGAAGAAATCCGCGTTGCAAGGTCCCGACCTTAGATCGACCTAGCCGCCATTTTAGGAACATCTGCCATTTTGATTTCCACCTAAAAGTCACTCTGTATTCTAAAATGGTGGACAGCGTTCTCCTGCTCGTAACCTTAGCTGTCCTGACCTTTACACAGGTTAATGCCTAAACTGCCTGTAGGCTCAATGGTTGGGTCGTGTAATAAGACCATGGGCCTCATTACACGGACGGCGGTAAGGGTTAACGGTCACCGTTAATGGCAACAGTGACCGTTAACCCTTACCGCCGTACTACGAGGTCCCTTTGCGGGTTGGAGGATTTAACGCGTGCTTCTTGCAAAATTGCGGTGGCGTAATTAGCGCCTTCCCCATTCCCATAGAGCCCTATGGGGCAGAAATGGGAATGGGGAAGAGCAATGGCGGAAAGGGGATTTACCGCCCCTCCAACCTTGGAATGGGGCGGTAAATCCCCTTTCCGCCAAGGCGGTGCCGGTATTTTACCGGCATGAGCCATGGCGCTAATAGCGCCATGGCTCACCGCCTACCGTGTAATGAGGCCCCATGTCCTATGTTTGACCTGAAGATCAAAGGATTACTTGGACCAACAAGTCTGATCTGCGGGAATACATTGAATACAATGTTGTTTAAATACTGAATGTGAGCACTTGTTGAACTACATTGTATAAAACATGTACTAAGGCTTAATGTCAATTTCTAAGATACACTGTTGCCATTGTGATTTGTTGTTTTATAAACTAGATGTAATCCACATGCATATAGTTGGACTAACTAGGGGCGAACTCGGCACGAACCCTAGTCCGAGAATGATTGACTTGCAGAGGGGCTAGACATAGCGATTGAGAATTTTATAAAAGATGTGAATATGTAGACGTCCAGTACCTCTCACTTCTCACACCGAAAGAGCTGGTATTCGTTGTGATCTACTGAGGGCCAGATAGCTATCTGATACTTTGTTTCTTTGTGAAACTGTACGGTTATTTGAATAAAGATCTGAGAATCTTTATAAGCCTGTGTTTGGTGTATTTCCTTTTGTGGTACTCAGCCTCGATATTTCTCTTTTTGCTTTTACACATTAGGGGGGAAAAAGCTGGTAAAATCGATCAGCGGGTTAGGTGTTCACTGCTGGGGCATATGCGTGTTATGCAGGTTACAAGTTTGAATCCCAGCAAGGCCTACTAAACCATATATGCTGCTGGCTACATAGCTTGCAAATGTGTGGTCAATGGCATACATCATCAGCGGCAGATATGAGTACAATGCTATAAGGTCATCCACTTGGTCCCCCTGAAGATGATCCATTTACTGATGAAAAGGTGTTGAGGAGTCATGTTTTTCCTTTAACTTTGTTTCTTATATATGGTATTGCCTCTAAAAAGTTGAGATTATGAGGACAATTTGTTGCTTAATACAGTGGCCCTCATTACGACCCTGGCGGAAATCGAAAAACGATGGCGGAAATGTAATACCGCCAACGAATACCGCTCGGTGCGATTATGACCCGTCACCGTAAAGTACGATGCCATTAGCGACACCGTAGTGAACGCCAACGCTAACTGCACCAAGTACGCGCACGCGCGCCATGCAAAACCGTAATTACCACCATGGCGCAACGGTACGCGAATTCTGACCCTAGCGGACATTTACTTAACGCCATCAAGCATGGCGGAAAGTACCATTCCGCCACGGTGAGAATTACGGCATCGTGAACCAACCGTAAATGGCCCTACTGAGTGCCTGTACACCACTCCCTGCCCACATTGCACAACTCCTCGTAGGTGCAATGAAGTTACACAATGCAACCAGTGAAATGTACAAGTCACCCATGCATGCCAACGAACAAATGAATGTAGGGGCTCCAAGTGCCTTGTGAGTGCCCATCCATATTTGGCATGGCACCATTGCCGTACTGATGCAGCACAGGCATGTGAAGGTTCAAGTACAGCAATATGAACTGAAACATGAGACAAAACAACAACAGGCCCCCATCGCTTGACACCAGTGTAAGGCAACATTCAAAGCAGTATCCTGAGGGAGACTGCACCAGCCCTGTACCCTTGCCAGTAAACAAACCAACCATCAGTATAAGCATGTACCACACAAGTTGGCAGAGTGACTGAGCAGCCAGGCTCATCTCAAGAGGGGCCAATGGGAGCTGCAGGGCACAGATGGCACGAATACAGAAGCTATTCCAATGGACATGACCTCAGTCTCCCTCCAAGAAACGCACGCAAACACAGGCACCTGTGACCAGCCATTTTCTGATAATCACATCATTCCACCAATCCACCTGGCTGACCGGCATCTGTTACACAAAAGCTAATCCCCCGCCCCTGAGCATGACATCATTAAAACAGTCATAATGGCAGCCCCCATCCCTGACCTTACTGGGCTTCGTAGGCAAACGCGGCCAGTACAGTACCACGCAACTATACTCAGAATCCGGAACCCAATGCAGATCTACTCACAATACATCGCTCCACAAATAGGAATATGCTACATTACTTGCAAAGAATAACGCTACACGGTTGATATCAGAATCAAATTTTAATGCACATCAAATTCACCAAGCCCATACAGCTATTAGGTCATAAACTTCAAAATAATTTCATTACTGTGGGCTGCATCCGCAATAAATGACCAGCTTCTTCTTGTGTGACGCCCTGTTCCTTCATGGTACACAGGGGCTACATTCACGTTCAAAAAGGCAACATGGAAGCGCCTAGAACCGCAGGGCCGTCCCATTAGGTAGGCACTAGTCCAGCTGAAAGGTTGATATGTAGCTCCTAGCCACTAGTACTGCGTAAGGGCATGTGGCCCATTGGCGATCGTCCCATAAGATCGTAATGGTGCTCCACTGATTAACTCGAAGCAGCAGGTGTCGGGAGTTAAAGCCATCTGCAGGAGTGGCATACAGATGGCAGCGGCAAAAGGGGAGGAGATACCTGTCACCCAAATGAAATGAAAAAGAATAGTATGGGCATCAGAACTTCATTTGTATTACTCACTTCAATGATCACACTAAATCTACAGCCATATGCATGCTAGCCCACTCAAAAGGATTATTTCCACCCAAAAATCACTTGCGAATCATAACTATATAAATCGCGGTGAAAACACTATTACAAACGAGTGTTTCTGTGCATGCGTCTGTTAAGACAGAATCCATTAGATGGGATTAGTAACGTGCATAGACACAAGTGTCGAGACAGGGAGGGTTCAACAAGGGCAGATAGACGATGGTCCCACTATGGCAGCTCTGCATCAAATAGCGCAGGGGAAGGGGATAGATTCCAAAAAGCCATGTACATGGCAAACTCTCAATTAAATCATCTGTCCATGCATCCATACATCAGTCCCTCAGCCCGGTATAAAAACGCCTGATTATTTACTCACATCACATTTGAAATTTCCATCGAGTCTGTGCGTAATGCAGTCTGCAAAATCCACTGTGCTCCAGCCCGGAATTCTAGTGTTGTGAAGTAACATGTATTTGGGAACGTCTTGCCTTATCGTCCACTACGCTATTGCGCATCCCATACTATTCATATCAATCATTGCATTCTCGCCATAGCCCCTGTCCCAAGGACATTAAAAAATAAAACGTTATATTTGCAGTCAGACCTGTGGGCGTCTCCTCGCCGCTAGCTGAAAACCGAAAGCGCTGTCCTTCGAATTCCTCATTTGCAACATCACGTCGAAAAGGCATCTGTGACCGCTTGAAATCACAAATTCATCCATGTAGTGCGGCAGTGTGTGAAAATGGCAACTGGCTTCACTCACAAATGGGACGCCCCGCCCGTCGGTGAACCTCGGTACAGTGCTGCATGAGGGTCCACCGTTAATCGAGTACTACATTCCACTGACCCTTCACAAGTTTGTTCGCGACTGCAAAGATAGTATGTGAAACAATGGGACCATAGCAGAATGAACATATAAACCAATATTTCACTGCCATCGGGATTAAATACATGATTGTAATAGCAAGATGCCATGCGTCACATTGCAGCGTTGTGTGCGGGACGTGCTCGCCCAAAGGGGATTGCAGCTGGCACAGGTGGAATGAATCACCACAGGTGGAGGCTATACAGCCTGAAAACACATAAATTGCACACCCAACCCCCTCCCACAACCACACTCACTCCAAAATGCTACCGGCAGGACTAGCAATGTTGGCCCTGGGGGACCTGATAGCACTGCAAGTACTACAACTTCAAGAAGAAGACGAACACCAACTACTACAACAACCGGCCGCACAGAGGAGACGCAGGAGGAGGAGGAGGGCAAGGCAGGGCCAGCAAGGCCCACCAGCACAGCCACTACCACCACGCAGGCAGCCCGCAATCCCACGCCTCCGAGCTCATCCGTTCAACCTCACTGCTGAGCAGATCCACACCCTCTACCGTTTGGACGGGGACACCATAACAGCCATTGTGAACATGACACACGCTGACCTTGTCAGCATGATAGGTAGCCCAACCGCCATCCCACCCCTACTGAAGGTGGTGTCTGTACTGCACTTCCTGGCCACAGGCACCTACCAGCACACAGTCGGACAGTTGCATGGCATTTCACAGCCACTGTTCTCACGGACACTATCGCAAGTGCTCGATGCCCTCCTGAAGCACGCAGACGACTACATCTCTTTACCACGCTCGGAGCAGGAGATTACAAACACAAAAGTGGGATTCCATGCACTGGCCGGCATACCGGGTTGCATTGGTGCCATCGACTGCACCCATGTGGAATTGGTTGTCCCACATGCCATGGAGGCCCAGTACCGCAACCGGAAACAATATCATTCTCTCAATGTACAGATGGTGTGTGACTCCAACAGGATCTTTACACATTGTTGTGCCCGATTTCCTGGATCAACCCATGATTCTATGGTCTTGAGGAACTCTACAATACCCACGCTACATGGAGCGACACGCAGGGAACAGATCCTGGCTACTCGGTGAGTCTCATTTCATGCATGATAATGTGGGGTATGTGATGCGGCAATGACCTGGCAGGAAGGGGGGGGGGATGCGTACGTAGCAATGTCATTCCACAAACATCCTTTATTGTCCACATACAGGTGATGCCGGGTATCCACTGAAGAGATGGCTCCTTACACCACTCCGGAACCCACAGAACCAGCATGAGGAGGACTACAACCATGCCCACTCACGTACCCGTGTAGTCATAGAACAGGCATTCGGCCTACTGAAGGCTCGTTTCCGCTGCCTCAGCAGGTCTGGCGGGGCACTCCTGTACCGCCATGAGAAGGTTGCAAAGATGGTCATGGCATGTGTCATGCTACACAACATGTGCGTACGTAGAAATGTGCCCATGCCCCCTGACGCAGAACTGCAAGCACCTGAAGATGGTCATGATGAGGGTGGGGATGTGGCAGCACCTCAAGGAGTCCGCGAGGCGCAGGAGGCCCGTGAAATTCGCCAGAATATCATAGATTCATGCTTCTAGCACTCACGCCTGGTGGCTGATACATGGACACGGGACTCGTGGCACTGTGTGTGTCTGGAACATGCACAATGTGGACTGTACGCCAATAAAGGCCTCGTACACAAAAATCAATGTCCACACATCTCATTGGATGATTATGTGATGTTTATAGCATATGTGAAATTATCTTACACACCCCATCGACCCGCCACCCAAGAAAGCCCAACACCCCCCCTCCACCCTCCTACCTCCCCCCCGAACACCAGTGTCCAAAGATGCTCATTGTCAGTGGGCAGACGCTATTGCAAGCCCCCTCTCCGGGTATCAGGGGCACCCCTGCCTGTGGAGCGCAGATTCCTCCCAGATCTACGTTGGGGGCTGCCCTGGACGGAACTTGCAACGGATGATGTCTCTGCCTGCTCACGTCCTTGCATGTCCCTAAGGGTTTGTGAGAGCTCAGTGAGCACACGGCGCACAGCGACAAGTTCACCACATACGTCTTTGGACGTCGCATGCAGTTCCCCCCTCAGGCTCTCAGTGCTTCTCTCCATTTGTACCCTTAGTGTCTCTGTACTTCTCTCCATTTGTGCCCTAAGTGTCTCAGTAGATGTTTCTATGACTGCCTTAGAACCCCCACATTCATCAGCATGCTGCTTGAGGAGCGTGGCCAGTTGCTGCTGTTGCACGATCACCTGGTCGAGGGACTGTTGCCTCTGCTGGGCCATGCCCATTTGCGGTGGTGTCACAGAGGGGCTGATCACCTCATGTTGCCTTGCCACAGGGCTTGTGGGGGATGGCCAGTCGTCGTCTTGTGGGTGCCCCTGCGTGGTATCCTCATGGTGTACGGGATGAAACAAACAGGGGGATTGAGACAGGTCATGGATGGGTCCTACATCGACAGCACCGTTTTCTGTGTCGGAGCATGCTGCCATTAATGCAGTGTCACCTATGGTGCTGCTGCCACCAGAAGCAGTGCCTTCTGTGGCATCCATTGGGGGGACCTGTGGTGCTGCTGTTGTGGGCATGCTGGCTGCTGGGGTGCCTGTTGAAGTCCCCTCCTGTGTGCTGCCACTTGATTTGTGCTGCTGCCGTGTCTTGATCCGTGCAGCTGAGGTGGAGGGTCTTTGGCCGTTGGTCTTGGCCCTCTTTGCAGGTGTGCTGGTAGGGGTGTCCTGAAGCTCGTCGTTTGAATCGGACCCTGTGGTGGAGTAAAGGAGGGCGAGCGTTATTTATGGGTCTGTGGAAATTGGAATGGCAATGTATCACATGCATTGGGGTGGTACCTGAGAGTGATTTGGGTCAGGGCCTTGGAGGTGGTTTCATTTTTTTGTGGATTGAGGATGCAGTTGTTTTGCAGCCTGCAGTTAGGGTGTGCATGCTGCACGTGTAGAGGGTGTTTTTAGGATTTTTAATTATTTATGTATTTGATGTGACTTTTAAAGTGCGCTATCAGGCCAATGTATGTGGACGTTCTCCTGGACATGTGTTTCTGTTGCACTATGTGGACACATGGTACTTCACATGATTGGACATTGTGGATTTAGCATTGTTTTATTTGGCCCACCTACCTGATTCTTCGGATGTCGGCACTCCTTTCTCCATCCCTCCGACTCCCTCTATACTCTCCATTCCAATGGTGGAGGCACAGATTTCTTCCCAGGGGGTCAACTTGATGGGTGATTCCGATCCTCCCCCGGTAGCTGTGGCAATGTTACGGTTGGCTGATAGTATGCTCCGTACGCGTATCCGCAAGTCGTCCCATCGCTTTCTGCATTGCTGTGGGTTGCGGGGTGCAGTCCCCACCGCACTTACCCGCTGTGCCACCAGGGCCCATATGGCCTTCTTGTTCGCAAGTGCCGTCCTGGTCATTTGCGTCGAGAAGACGATGGCAGCATTCTCCTGGAGGGTCTCTGTGAGCACGGTGAGTTCCTCATGGGAGAAGTGGACCTGCCGCTTGCGGACGCACGCTTTTTTAGCAACTTTTCCCATTTTTATTGTTTTAACTAGGGTGGCTAACGGGTTGGGATGTGTCTCAGGGTCGGATTTGTAATGGTTGTGTTGGGATTCTGATTTTGTAGGTGTACGGCGTGCTGTTTCCCGTTCCGGCCCCATGTTTTTACTTCCGTTTCCGTATATTTACGGTCACCGTATTTAGCGATTACCGCTCATTACGGTGACCGCTATGATAGGTGGCGGAATTGCACCTAGGGCGCCATACGACGGCGGTGAGGGGCGTTTTGGGGACATTTCCGCCATCGCGGACTTTGCACTTCCACCATGGCGTAATGCTCGTGCCCGATGGGTCATAATTAGCCGCACTTTACTCCATCGTGCGATGGCGGAAACGCTATTTACGCTATGGCGGTCAGGTCAGTTACTTTCCGCCAGGGTCGTAATGAGGGCCAGTGTGTGTAGGGTTTAGGGTTTTGTGTCAGTTGGCTATTCCTCTGACCTTATCCGGTACAAGGTGTATGAGGTATAACTGACATTGTGTGGCATTACCAAGGCATTTGAGGATGTGCTTGGCATATGAAATAAGTAACTGTATATATAAAGCTGTAACTTACATATTTTTAATGTGCACTTGTGAGATGGCAGTATCCTTAAACAGACGTTACATTAGCCTCACTGTATTATGGCAGCACCTTTGAATGTCAGGCCTTACCTGGCATATGATTACTAGACATGGCATGTGCATATTTAATTGGTATGTGATGGCAGTAAATGGACATATGCGGCTGCTGTGATATATGCATGCAGTGCCTATGGCCTATGTTGGTTCTCCTGGGTCTACCTCTGTCATAGTCATAACATGAACCCCCCACCCACCCGGGCATACCAAGGCAGCACCATAGATAAAATGTTGTTGGTATCTACGAAAGCCTTCTGTCTACTTTAGTGCAACTTTGGTATTTTATGAATTGTAAGCTTTTGTACATTTTCTACTCATGGTAATCACTTCAGGTGACACTATCAGGGTTAAATGGGATTTTATTGTATGAGATATCATATGACACCACTTCCTGTGATGACACTGGGCATGTGATTTCACTTCTGCTACCTCTGGCAGTTTGGGGAAGTGACGTCTCTGGCAGTAGGAGTTTCTATCATACGAAAGCAAACCATTACACTTCAATATCCCTTGTGATAGCACCAATTGGTCAGGCCATTGTTCCCAGCAGTTCTCATTCCATGATTGGGTAAAGGGAGAAAGAACAGAATAGAGGACACACTATTCTGAATTTGAGAAGCTTTCCAGATTCTCAGAAACTCAGTGATCTCATCAAATCCCCCTCCATTGAGCTATAAATCCCGCCCATGCGGCCGGGCAAAGAAGGCAAACAGGGAAGTAAGTGGGCACCACTTTGTAGGGTGAAATGTTTCATCAAAGGTTGAATATACTTATTAATTCATCCAAAATAAAAGAGGAGCTGGCTGCGACAAGTCTGGAGACACCCCGACTTCAAAACAGAACAACAAGCAGGAGACCGAGTAAAAATATTAGGTCACGCAACCGCTCTCAAAAAATGCCCAGAGGAGGGCGTAAAGTTATATAGTTCAAAAGGTTTAGTTGTATCCAAAGTAATAAAGGTTCTCAGTAGAATAAATGCAATGAGTCATCCGTTGTTTTTTCAAAAGTTTTTGGTTTATCCAGAAGATAAATATAGCTGTCACTAACATTTTCTTAGTGAGAGGAGAGTGAACCGCAACACATATGTACAATAGATGTGTACAATAGACTAGGGCCAATGCATTTCGGAAAGGTTTCCTTCTTCAGGGCAAGTCTATGCAATTACAAACAAGAGAACCCGCAGGAGGAGGAGGAAACCCCAGACCAAGACCGCAGACGCGGCAGCAACTAAAGAGAATTTAGTCATTAACATCTCGGGGAGAATTCTCAACAAAATGGAAGAGAACACATTACAAAAAGGCCTTAGTTTCGTTCCAACCTACAGTACCACCCTATTTAACAGCAAGATTGAACTGTACAAATTTATTAGGAAGTTGAAACTCAAAGTGTTCTTTGAAGAACTGGAAGTTACTGATATACCCACACAAATGCCGGAGTCCCAAGAATTCAGGGTAAAGAGCGGATTTGTTCCACCCATCAACGTCCCCTCCATAGAGATTTTCCAGAGATTGGTCACTAGAGATCTTGAACGGATCAATTATAGAACTCCACCACACAAGAACTTCAAACCACATGAGATAAGACTGATCAAAGACCTGTACAGTGACACGAAAATAACCATTCGACCTGCAGACAAAGGTGGTGCCCTTGTTATTCTCAACACCGTGGACTATGACACAGAATGTCTCAGACAATTACAGGATGATACCACATATGCCAGATTAGATCAAGATCCTACAATCCCCATCAAAAACAACCTGGCTATTCTACTTGATAAAGCATTAGAACTTGAATGGATCAATGAGCACACTCGGAAATTTCTTCTTAACGACCACCCAAGGATCCCCAATTTCTATACACTTCCGAAGATCCACAAAGACCTCAACAAACCCCCTGGCCGGCCCATTGTCGCAGGGATGGATAGTCTGAATCAACCTCTGGGTGTTTACATCCATTTTTTCCTTCACCCACTCATACAACAAACTATGACCTACACCAGATACACTACTCACTTCCTGCAGAAACTCAAATCCACCAGTCTACAGCCAAATCAATTGATGTTTATCATAGATGTCAGAAGTCTGTATACTTCCATACCACATGATCTCGGTATTGAAGCTGTCGAATGGTTGCTACTGCAAGCACCTGAGGTGCGCGCACAAAAGGAATTCATCTTGACCCTGTTACAATTCATCTCTGAGAACTCCTATTTCCAGTATTGCAATCAATTCTACCTACAAACTTCTGGGACCTCTATGGGTGCCACCATGGCACCCTCATATGCCAATTGTTTTATGTTTAAATTTGAGATGGACCATATACTGACCAAGAACGAATGGAAAAGGGACATCAACATGTGGACTAGATATATCGATTATATTTTTGGTGTGTGGATAGGTACAGAACAACGATTTGAGGACTTCTTCGGATACATCAACAGTATTGACCCCAAAGTACAATTTACCAGAGAATTCTCAAATGATGAGCTCACTTTCCTTGATGTACAGATAACAATGAAAGACACAGGCTATAAAACAACCCTATTTCGAAAACCTGCAGATCGCAACAATCTGCTTCACCGCTTGAGCTTCCACCAGCCTAGCTTACTCATGAAATTGCCATATAGTCAACTCTTACGGGTTAAGAGAATCGTCAGCGATCCGGAAGATTGCATAGCACAACAACATTTGATGAAAGAAAAATTCCTACAACGAGGTTACCACCAAGAAGAATTGGACCTTGCTGCCAGCAGAATTAATATCCTCGATCTCGATGCTCTACTCTCTGCACCAAAGAAACCAGCTAGAGAGTTGAAATCACCCGTGTATGTGTCAAAATTTTCCACACAAAGCAATAAAATAATGAAGACTATTAAAAAAACATTGGAATATTTTCAAAAATGACACAAGAGTGCAAGACTTATTTAAAGAACCACCTGTGTTCGCCTTCCAAAGAAGTATGAATCTAAGGGACGAACTTGTACAAACTAGAGTACCTAACACAAAATTGTCCACACAACGTACTGGGACATTCCCATGTTTGCATTGTGTGAATTGTAATTCTGTAATCAAAGGCAACATTGTTTTTCACCCACGGACAGGTCAAAAGATTACTCTGAAAACATATGGTACCTGCGATAGTATCAACATCATATATGCCATTAAATGCCCCAGTGGAAAATA
This sequence comes from Ambystoma mexicanum, assembly GCF_040938575.1. Lineage (NCBI taxonomy): Eukaryota > Metazoa > Chordata > Amphibia > Caudata > Ambystomatidae > Ambystoma > Ambystoma mexicanum. The sequence continues at coordinate 1,152,165,146 of NC_090926.1, read as the reverse complement.
CTATGTGGGCCAGTCCACAAGAGCGGCAAAGATCAGGTGGAATGAACACCGCTCCTGTATCCGGAATTCCAATCCAAATTCAGCCGTGGCCCGCCATTGGGCCACGAACAATCGCAATTTGTCACAGATTAAGTTTCTGGTGTTGGAAGTGCTAACGAGAAACAATCCTCATGAAGATCTCTGTTTACGATTAAACCGGAGAGAAACATTCTGGATCGACAAACTGTGCAGTCTGGTCCCTAATGGATTAAATGAGGAAATTAATTACCACTGCTATGTCTAAAAAACATGTTCTGTGAAGTGCACGCCTATTGTATTGTTTGGTTTCCACGTGGTTCTCAGACCGGCTGTGTGCCCTAGTATTCTTACTTGGTCTCCTGCTTGCGGTTATATTTAGATGCATGCCCTGTATCAGCACCTACCAATATTCAGGCTTTTTCTATTCTGACCCTAATCTATCTTAACTGTAACCTCGTTACATATCCCGGACTGAGGTCTGGGACCCAAGGTGTACGCTCATTGGGGCGGCACCTTCCTCGACGAGGTTATTCTGAAGCAAATCTCTGGTTTGTATTACACTGTGGTTTCTATATTGTATGCAATTTATTTTTTCATGTGTTAACCGTTTGATTTTACATTACACTTTCATCTGAGCAATATGTTAGATTCTTTTACCATTTTGAGTTATGTTATCAGCATATTCTATGTATATTGGCACTTTTCCGGTTCTTATAACAATTGTGCTTTGTCTCATTTCTTATTTTTTTATCATTTTTTTATTCTACTGGGCTCCCTCACGGAGTATTTCTTCCATTTTTATGCCTCATATAGGTCATTTTTTAAATGGTGTCTAAATTCCTTTTTTGGATAGGATTTAGTGAGTACATGCCCCATAATTACTTATTAGCCCTTAACTCACAGCCACACTCCTGCTTGTCACCTTGTTACGCGACCATCGGACACTCGAGCGCGAGACGATGGTCATGTGCGCATAAAACCCCGGGTTACCAAGGCGACCGCCTAACACAGCGTTTCGCTGTCAGATACTCCCTGCAGCAGTACCCACTCGCTCCGAGCGGATCCTGGTAAGAGACGCGCTTGCGTCAATTCACATCGTACTAAGGTCTGTTACCTCCCTCTACCATACTTACCCTTATCCACGTTTCCCTATTAGATTACGAGATTATTGACACTTCAATCTGCTGCTGCATGCACGCTTAAACGTGGCGACCCATCTTGTGTGTGGGCACCCAACGTTTTTTTGAAACTTAGCAACACAATTAAGGTAATCATACCCTTTTTTTCCTTTATTCATTTTTTCATTTTTTCAGCATTTTATTTTCAATTTTCTCATGTTTTTGTTCCTTTCTTTTTTACATTCTGCATCTTCTATTGGATTATCCATGTGTATATTTTGTTACTCTACATCATGCATATGCAATGACATTATTTGTGTATTATGCCTTTTGTTGTTTGTAATTGCATAGACTTGCCCTGATGAAGGAAACCTTTCCGAAATGCATTGGCCCTAGTCTATTGTACACATCTATTGTACATATGTGTTGCGGTTCACTCTCCTCTCACTAAGAAAATATTAGTGACAGCTATATTTATCTTCTGGATAAACCAAAAACTTTTGAAAAAAGCAAAGGATGACTCATTGCATTTATTCTATTGGGAACCTTTATTACTTTGGATACGGGCAAAGAAGGCAACCATGCCATAATCCAAAGGGCACTTTCACATTGTGGGAGGGATTGTAGGGAAAAAGGAAGAGCTAGTTTGGTTGATTGAATACTGAATATGCAGAGATTGCAGCAGAAAGGGAGACTCCTAGGTGGTGATGCATGGAAGGTAGAAGTGACAAACTGCAGGAGAGATTGAAAAAAAGAGTACAGCCCGTGAGTAGGGGACGACTGCGACTGCCGGGCAACTGTGAGAGAATGGAGACGCCTACTGCGAAAGACAGAGTGCAGCAAGAACTAGACCTCATTGGTATCCGGTCATTGCATCGACAACCAAAGCATCGACAGCCATACCATCTAAAAAAAAGCATAACAAAAGCATCTAATGTATTTTTTTAGATGCTAAAGGGTTTAGTTAAAATAAAATTGTCTTTAAAGGTTAAAAAAAAGGGGGCTCGGGGAGGGGGACCCCCCCATTAAAAAGAAAATGAAAATAAAATGCATTAGTTGCTTTATCTTTAAGATGCTTTTGTTTAGATGGTATGGCATTAGATGCTTTGGTGGTGATGGAATGTCTATACACCGACCTCATCACATCAAGGAATCTACTGATCTTGGTGTTTAATTATCCTCTTCACTGGGTGAGCTTTTCCCTGGGTCTGATAGTAAACAGCCGATGGCGACAGCTAAATCCCAAGCCTTAAGATCCATTGCATTAATTCTCTGATGGTGAACCCAGCAGCAACAGCTCCCTCCCCACGTGCAAGGTGACTACCTTACCGAGGACATGGTTACGGGTTCAGCGGCATTATAAAGGGGAGCTGCTTGCACCAAGAAGCAGTACAGAATTCAGTAATCCTGAAAGCCAGACCCAGCTCTCAAAGGCACCCAAGTGGAAAGAGGGGAATATGGTTTGGGACATGCCGGGTGCAGTGGCTAGGGGCATGGTGCATGTAGACTACTTGTTCCTTTAAGAAAGACAACCTACAAAGTTTCTACGGTAGGGAAAACAATATGGAACAGGCACCTTACTGGGGTGGGGAAATCATATTGGTGAACAGGCCAGATAGTGAGTCAGCAGGGATTCCTCATAGCAGGTACTGTCTTCAAAAATATGCAACTCTAACATGCTTCAAAGACAGAAAAGGTGTCAAATACATTCCTTTGTAAATATACCTGTCTCAATCCACACACTTTTATCTTCCCTTACCAGCTGGAGCGGATGTGGTAACACACTGGATAGTAGCACTTTCGAATCTATGTGATCACTGCATCGCCAAACATGTAAACAAAAAAAGGCTGAATACAAAAACAGTGAGGCAGAGTGATCAAATATATCAATTGTTTCCTCCCAACGTACCTTTATGCGGCACAGTTCTGTGTGTGCCGCCGACTCTCCGCTATCCCTGCAACATCAGTTTCCTTCCACAATGTGGGTCGGCACAGGGGCCTTTTTTATTTTCTTTTTTTCTTTTTCCTTTATTCTCACTCGCTACCCATGTGATGGAAGCAGGGGACACCCCCGCAACTGCCAAGCCCATTACACCGAACAAGGGGAGCGGGGACTCCTGCGCAACCCCCGTCCCATTATTCAGTGTAATGGGATTCTTTTTTGTTTTTCTCTGAATGCGCAGTAAACGCGCATTTGGCATTTTTTAATCAGCATTTTGGGCCGATACCGCACATTCTACACTTTGCAGCATTTCCTAATGTGGAATAGTGCAGCTCTCAGCTAAAAGGGGGAGCAGACACTGCCGGGGTCCTGGTACTGTGATGGTTTTCATGCAGTGGATACAATCCGATGATTTTCAATCAGGGGAGGTTGAGACAGAAAGGTTGCACTGTTGGCCCCCATGATAGATATGTACATTTATATTGGTCAAGAGAGTAGATATCACCAAATGTAAGGCATTGTGCTGAGAAAGGGCTGGTAGACTTGGTTTCACAGCAGTGAGTCTGCAATCTGCCACTTTTAATAATAATAATAATAATAATTTGGCATTTATATAGCGCTACGAACCCTCAGGTATCTGAGCGCTGCTTATTATTACCCACGGTGTGTGATGCTCATTTATCGACCTCGGAAGGATAAGAGGCTGAGTTTAAGGTCACAGATGGATCAGAATAGCTGGGACAGAGCAATGGGTACGGTCTGTGATGGCTTTCTAATGAGCTGGATTCAGGAGTAATCCAGGGAAAGGAATTCTGCAACTGTTTATGGTTTCATGTAATAATGGCCCCGCAAAAATGTCTCCTGACAAAAAAGTTGCTGTTTTTTACAGAGACATTATTACATTGAACATGCGGGGGACACCCATGCAAACCCCAAATTATTTTATTTTTTTACAAAAAGAGCAGGAGGCATCCCTGCAAACCATCCCCATACATAATGTCACCATATATAGAGGCCGATTCATGGAATAATTAGCGCGGCGCAAGTGGGCAAAAACGTGCGAATCGCAGTGGAATAGCGAAAATCGCAGTGCAAGTGCGAAAATCGCACGAAAAGCAGCGCACGTCGATTCATGGAAGGCCGTGCGCGAGAAAACCAGCGGATGTGCGAAAAAAAAGTGCGCGGCGCACGTTGGCGCACGTTGGCGCACAGGCCATCTAACAGCGTGCGCCAGGTCACAGCGAAAATCGCACAGGCCACAGCGAAATTCGCACATAGCGCGGCGCACGCAATAAAAGTAGGCGGAACACGGGCGTAACACTCGGAATGGGGAACAACTTGCCAAAACGTGGGCGTCACGGGGGAAGTACAGGGCACAAGTGCGCGGAACGCCCACACGCTCGCCTACAACACGTATTCATGGAATAGAATAGGGGAAAAAGCGCACGCTCAAACCAGCGCACAGGCACAAACACGACCGCCACAAGAAAGGAGGCGGTAGCGTCTCTGCGGCTGTAAGAAATGTGCGCCAAAAGGTGCGCCAACAAATAGCACCTATATACTGCCATGATGAATGTCCCATACTGTGGCCCTCCAGGAAAAATGACGTGCAAAGGGGTACCCACAAACACGGACACCCGCTGACAAAAAATACGTGTGCATGTATACCGGGGTGCGCGGGAAGTGTCACACGCGATTTGCAGGGTACGTGCATCACAGGGGTTCGCGTGAGGTTATTCACGCGATCGGGCCTGGGGGAGCGGGCTACGTGCATCACAGGGGTTCGCGTGAAGTTATTCACGCGATCGGGCCTGGGGGAGCGGGCTACGTGTATTACAGGGGTTCGCGTGAAGTTCCTCACGCGATCGGGCCTGGGGGAGCGGGCTACGTGTATTACAGGGGTTCGCGTGAAGTTCCTCACGCGATCGGGCCTGGGGGAGCGGGCTACGTGTATTACAGGGGTTCGCGTGAAGTTCCTCACGCGATCGGGCCTGGGGGAGCGGGCTACGTGTATTACAGGGGTTCGCGTGAAGTTCCTCACGCGATCGGGCCTGGGGGAGCGTGCTACGTGTATTTCAGGGGTTCGCGTGAAGTTTCACACGCGAATAACCTGGGCGCGTGAATTTGAGGGGTGCGCGGGAAGTTCCTCACGCGATCGGGCCTGGGGGAGCGGGCTACGTGTATTACAGGGGTTCGCGGGAAGTTCCACACGCGAATAGCCTGGGCGCGTGAATTTGAGGGGTGCGCGGGAAGTTCCACACGCGAATAGCCTGGGCGCGTGTATTTCAGGGGTGCGCGGGAAGTTCCACACGCGAATAGCCTGGGCGCGTGTATTTCAGGGGTGCTCGGGAAGTTCCACACGCGAATAGCCTGGGCGCGTGTATTACAGGGGTTCGCGGGAAGTTCCACATGCGAATAGCCTGGGCGCGTGTATTTCAGGGGTGCGCGGGAAGTTCCACACGCGAATAGCCTGGGCGCGTGTATTTCAGGGGTGCGCGGGAAGTTCCACACGTGAATAGCCTGGGCGCGTGTATTTCAGGGGTTCGCGGGAAGTTCCACACGCGAATAGCCTGGGCGCGTGAATTTGAGGGGTGCGCGGGAAGTTCCACACGCGAATAGCCTGGGCTCGTGTATTTCAGGGGTTCGCGGGAAGTTCCACACGCGAATAGCCTGGGCGCGTGTATTTCAGGGGTGCGCGGGAAGTTCCACACGCGAATAGCCTGGGCGCGTGTATTTCAGGGGTGCGCGGGAAGTTCCACACGCGAATAGCCTGGGCGCGTGTATTTCAGGGGTTCGCGGGAAGTTCCACACGCGAATAGCCTGGGCGCGTGTATTTCAGGGGTTCGCGGGAAGTTCCACACGCGAATAGCCTGGGCGCGTGTATTTCAGGGGTGGCGGGAAGTTCCACATGTGATTTGACAGTGTGGCTCCTCCCAGGTGTACCCTGTACACCCTCCACGGCCCCTGCAGGCAGCCCACACCACAGGGGACTACCCTGCATCCCTGGTCATGTCCCGCAGGCAGCCCACCCAACATGGGCATGCCCCCCAGCAAAGGCACATGTCTCCTTGAACTAATGAACACCAACACATGTCCCCTTGCACCCCCACCCCCCAGCACTGTGGGGCACCTGCCAGCAGTCCCCCACCCATGTCCAACTCATGTCCCCCACCACCCCCACCCCCCAGCACTGTGGGGCACCTGCCAGTAGGCCCCCACCCATGTCCAACTCATGTCTCCCACCACCCCCAGCCACCAGGGTCACCCTCCACCAGGGCCCCACTCATGTCTCCCACCACCCCCACCCCCCAGCACTGTGGGGCACCTGCCAGCAGGCCCCCACCCATGTCCAACTCATGTCTCCCACCACCCCCACCCCCCAGCACTGTGGGGCACCTGCCAGTAGGCCCCCACCCATGTCCAACTCATGTCTCCCACCACCCCCAAACCCCAGCCACCAGGGTCACCCTCCACCAGGGCCCCACTCATGTCTCCCACCACCCCCACCCCCCAGCACTGTGGGGCACCTGCCAGCAGGCCCCCACCCATGTCCAACTCATGTCTCCCACCACCCCCACCCCCCAGCACTGTGGGGCACATGCCAGCAGTCCCCCACCCATGGCCAACTCATGTCCCCCACCACCCCCACCCCCCAGCACTGTGGGGCACCTGCCAGTAGGCCCCCACCCATGTCCAACTCATGTCTCCCACCACCCCCACCCCCCAGCCACCAGGGTCACCCTCCACCAGGGCCCCACTCATGTCTCCCACCACCCCCACCCCCCAGCACTGTGGGGCACCTGCCAGCAGGCCCCCACCCATGTCCAACTCATGTCTCCCACCACCCCCACCCCCCAGCACTGTGGGGCACCTGCCAGTAGGCCCCCACCCATGTCCAACTCATGTCTCCCACCACCCCCACTCCCCAGCCACCAGGGTCACCCTCCACCAGGGCCCCACTCATGTCTCCCACCACCCCCACCCCCCAGCACTGTGTGGCACCTGCCAGCAGGCCCCCACCCATGTCCAACTCATGTCTCCCACCACCCCCACCCCCCAGCACTGTGGGGCACCTGCCAGCAGTCCCCCACCCATGTCCAACTCATGTCCACCACCACCCCCACCCCCCAGCACTGTGGGGCACCTGCCAGTAGGCCCCCACCCATGTCCAACTCATGTCTCCCACCACCCCCAGCCACCAGGGTCACCCTCCACCAGGGCCCCACTCATGTCTCCCACCACCCCCACCCCCCAGCACTGTGGGGCACCTGCCAGCAGGCCCCCACCCATGTCCAACTCATGTCTCCCACCACCCCCACCCCCCAGCACTGTGGGGCACCTGCCAGTAGGCCCCCACCCATGTCCAACTCATGTCTCCCACCACCCCCACCCCCCAGCCACCAGGGTCACCCTCCACCAGGGCCCCACTCATGTCTCCCACCACCCCCACCCCCCAGCACTGTGGGGCACCTGTCAGCAGGCCCCCACCCATGTCCAACTCATGTCTCCCACCACCCCCACCCCCCAGCACTGTGGGGCACCTGCCAGCAGTCCCCCACCCATGTCCAACTCATGTCCCCCACCACCCCCACCCCCCAGCACTGTGGGGCACCTGCCAGTAGGCCCCCACCCATGTCCAACTCATGTCTCCCACCACCCCCAGCCACCAGGGTCACCCTCCACCAGGGCCCCACTCATGTCTCCCACCACCCCCACCCCCCAGCACTGTGGGGCACCTGCCAGCAGGCCCCCACCCATGTCCAACTCATGTCTCCCACCACCCCCACCCCCCAGCACTGTGGGGCACCTGCCAGTAGGCCCCCACCCATGTCCAACTCATGTCTCCCACCACCCCCAAACCCCAGCCACCAGGGTCACCCTCCACCAGGGCCCCACTCATGTCTCCCACCACCCCCACCCCCCAGCACTGTGGGGCACCTGCCAGCAGGCCCCCACCCATGTCCAACTCATGTCTCCCACCACCCCCACCCCCCAGCACTGTGGGGCACCTGCCAGCAGGCCCCCACCCATGTCCAACTCATGTCTCCCACCACCCCCAACCCCCAGCACTGTGGGGCACCTGCCAGCCGGCCCCCACCCATGTCCAATCCATGCCCCCCTGCACCTGGGTCCCAACATTCCCCAATCATGTCCGTAATGCCCATCCTCCCCTGCCAAAAGGCCCAACCAACTATCACACCCACCCACATATCAAAGGCAATTACATGTTACACCCCCAATGTAAATAATGCAATTTAACACATGTCTGTCACACCCAATGGCTGCAAGTGAATGACAAAACACCCAACATGACATGCCTGAAAGCAATGAGATGATACGACACATTGAAGATTAAAAAAATAATATGTATTGAACAGCAAATAAGAAAAAACACAAAGCAAATCAAACAAAACAAGATGAATGTCCAAGAAAAAATTATGAAAAATTAAAATAAGCCAATCAAGAAGATCATCCTGGGTCCATGAGCCCTACCAAATTAAACCTAACTGACTACTAACTAAAAAGGGAACTATATACAAAAAAGTGGTGCATTGTCCAATCGCAACCAAAAAAAAATCAAAAAAACAAAGGAAACCTAACCCTAACTATACAACTATATACAAAGGCAGCGGGCTATTCGGACGGCTCACTGGTTGTTGTCATGGGCCAGGGCATCATCGAACTCCTGGTCAATGGCTTGGAGGCGGGCATGTTCCCTGGCCCCGAGGTCCCGCAGGGATAACGCAGTGTCAAGCTCAAACTGCCTGCGAAGACCCTCGAGGCACTCAGCCCGCCTCAGCGCCCTCCGCATGGAGTCCTCCGCCCTGACCATCGTGAGCCGTTCCTCCTCTGCCCGCTGCCGCTCCGCACCTATCCGCTGGCACAACCTCTCCCACACGGAAGCCACTCCCATTCCAGGATGCCTCCCACGTTGAGCCTGCTGCTGCCTCCGACGCAACTGCCTGTGCCAGCACGACGGCATCCAGGCTGATGGAAACCACCGACGCCGTCGTGCACGTGCCCTGCCCGATGATGCCGTCACATCCTCCATCTGCTGGGGTCCAGTTGCTCTGGTGTCCACCCCTGCTGGATCTCTGACTCCCGACTGTGGCAGGGATGGGATCCCCACCGAGCTGGCTGTATTGGTCGGGGCAGGTCCACAGGGGGCCCTGGTGGCATCTGGGCTGGAAGACGGCAAGGAGAACGACTGGTGGATAGCCTGCACAGAGGAGGAGAGGGCCGCCACATTGGCCAACACATGCAGGAAACCCCCGAACATGGCCGATCCCAATTGGGCCACGTCGGCACGGTGCACTTCGTGATGACGTGCGTGCTCCTCCCGGGAAGCACGCACGGCATCACGAATTACAGCCGTGCGCAACGCGACCCCAATCAGGACCTTCTCCGCACGGCCAGGGGTTCCCACGTCCGCAGGTGGAGGGGAGTCAGGTGACATGGACATCCCCTCTACCTGCGGACAGGCCTGGGACGGGGCATCCCTGCTGGTGCATGGTGGTGCACTCACAGGGTCAGGGACAGCGACATGCACAGGCCCCTCCACGGTGACCTGTGCTGCCTCCTGCCCCTGGCCCTGGACTGCACCACTTGCACCAGCAGGGATGCCCCCACCAGGCCCCATGTGTGCCCCAGTGGCGGCCTCCTCCTCCTCTGTGCAAACCACCAACCTGGATGGCTCCTCACCGTCTCCCACCGTAGCAGGCCCCTGTGGGGGCTCACCCACCCCTTCCGCTGCAGCCGTGGGGGCATCCCCGCCGCCTTGCTCCACAGCGCCGTCTCCGCCCTCTTCTTCACTAGCCGCTGCGTAGAGGGAGACAAAGAACACAAGCATCAGGGCACTGTACAATGGTCCCCTAGACAGGAAGCAATAGCAGATGAGCACCACTGTCAAAGTACACTTCCATCATGTCCCTCCACAACACATGGGTCAGTCCAGGCAAAACACACACAGTAACAGGCATGGTGCATGCCATGGACATTTCCATGCATGTCCAATGGACTCTTGAAACATTCAATGATATGTAACTCACATGCATCATGCCTCATGCCCATCACATGCACACACTTCACCTCAGTCACATCCATCTGGCCCCAAACACACCAAACACAGCGGATACAAGGGTAATTTTGCTGCTTTACTGAATCTCTGCATTGTCACACACATGTGTCATGCATCCATGGCATGCACAAGTCACAGACACGCAGGTCAGGCACACAGACATGGCTACCATATATGTACCTGGCATCAGCACCCATCCCTCACCCCCACCCATGTTCAGGTACAGAGACTGGCATGCTCTCATGTTCATAATCTGATTAGGGCTCCCCATGCGGCATTTCAACACATGCAACAACCATGTGCATCACACATCACTGGTCGCACATGCATTACCATGATGTCCCTGCACACATACATGCATACATGGCCTATGGCACACATACAGGCAAGTATCATAGAACCAGCACACCGCAACATGCCCTGTCTCACACAGTAATGCATGGACACTTACCGCTCAACTCCAGACGGGCCTCCCTCTCAAGGATCTGGGCGTGGAGCGCTGGGCGTACGCGTTCCAGGACACTCATCTGGATGGTACTCATGCGGCCCCGGCCCCCCTCCACGAGGCGCCGGGCCTTCACAAGGGTCCTGGACCTCAAGTCCTCCCAGCGCTTCTTGATCTTCAGGACGTCGCGGGTTGCCACCCCCTCCGCGTTGATGGCAACCACACAGTCGGCCCAGATCCTCTGCCGTCCTTCCTTGCTGGCGCGGGACGATCCAAAGAGGGCATCATACTGCCCCAGGACATGCTCCACCAGGACACCAACTTCGGTGACAGTGAAGCTGGTGCCCCTCTGCCCCTCTGGCCTGGGGTTGCCACTGGTGCCAGATGTGGAAGTGCCCGACATGGCAACCCCAGAGGCAGGTGTGGGTGGGCAACTGGGTCCTGGGGCTGGGCTGTGGAGCGATGTAATACCAGTCGGGAGTCTTCAGTTCCAGCAGGGGTGGACACAGCAACTGGACCCCTGCAGATGGCTGATGTGCAGGCACCAAATGGCAGGGCACGGTGGCAGCAGGCAGGCAGGCAGGCAGGCAGCAGCAGATGGCACGTGGGACGCTGCTCGGGGCACTGGGGGGCAGTAACTCGGCCTTCTGGGCAGGAGCGTGGGCTTCCGTGTGTTTTCGCGTGGCCAGCTTGATACGGAGTGATTTGGCACGTGAAAATCCTGCACGTCAGCGTGAAATCCGAGGAAAGGCCCTTAGCGCGTAAGCGCGTCAGCACGCATACGCGATTCTATTGGACCAGAGTCCCTCAGCGCGTAAGCGCGTCTGTGACGTGACCCGCACGGGTGTTCCCCACTCAGGACGTGATGACGGGGCACACGTGGAAATACTGCACGTCAGAGTGTCATCGCGTGTAATTGGACAAAAGTGCGCGTACACGCGATTGGCCTATGTACGTGTATTTAATGGGTGGGCGGCCACTTACACACGCAAGTACGTCAGCGAACCTGTATCACGTGGTGCGTGTGAATTTCCGCACGCTATTGGACTGGGAACTGGATTCCAGGGGTGCGCGGGTCACACGCTGTATCCCGTGGTGCGTGTGAATTTCCACACGCTATTGGACTGGGAACAGGATTCCAGGGCTGCGCGGGTCACACGCTGTATCCCGTGGTGCGTGTGAATTTCCACACGCTATTGGACTGGGAACAGGATTCCAGGGCTGCGCGGGTCACACGCTGTAACCCGTGGTGCGTGTGAATTTCCACACGCTATTGGACTGGGAACAGGATTCCAGGGGTGCGCGGGTCACACGCTCGCCTAGAACACGCGCTAAGCATAAATTGCGGACTTTAACAATAACAAGCTCAGACGCCAGGATGAACATACCGTTCCTAGCAGCAGTGGCAGTGGGCTACCAAAGGAGGAGGAGGAGGATAGTCAGGGCCAGAATATTCACACCCAGAACCAGCCTTTTCGGGATGCCTGATGACCAGGTGTATGGGAGGTACAGGTTTCCACCACACATCATACTGGACCTGGTGAGTGAGTGGGAGGATGACCTCACATCACCCACCCTGTGCTCCCAAGCACTCAGCCCCCTGGAGAAGGTCCTCAATGTACTGCACTTCTTAGCCACTGGATCATTTCAGCGGACAAGTGCCATAGTGGGTGGGGTGTCACAGGCCACCCAGTCACGCTGCCTACACCAGGTCTTGAACATCATGACTGCACGCCCATCAGTCCGCAGGCACATATACCTGCCCAGAACACCTGCAGAAAGGCATGCTGCCGCCCTGGATTTTTACGCAGTGGCACGATTCCCCAAAGTGCTAGGTGCCATCGACTGCACCCATGTGGCTCTACGTCCCCCCAGGGCATCTGAGCACATCTATAGGAACCGCAAGCACTGGCATTCCATCAACGTGCAGGTAGCATGTAATGCCAAGGGAATCATCACCTCAGTATATGCCAACTATCCCGGCTCCACCCACGACAGCTTCATTTACCGAATGTCCACCCTAAGCCGGGACCTAGAAGCTGGGCGGCATGGCGATACATGGCTGCTTGGTGAGTATGTATGCCACTGCACATGCATGCATGTTGGATACTGAGCAAGGTCACAACCTCACCAATGATACCAATCCCCACCTCCACAGGGGACAGTGCCTACCCTCTCAGCCCCCACATGATGACGCCAATTCGGAACCCCACCACGCCACCCCAGGTAAGATTTAACACAGCCCACATTACAACCAGGGGCATAGTGGAGCGCACATTCGGAGTGCTGAAGTCATGCTTTCGCTCCCTTGACCGTTCTGGCGGGCAGCTGTTATACGCTCCCCCAGTAGTGTGCAGGATCATAGTGGCAGCATGTGTCCTGCACAACGTTGCAACACGCCGGGGCCTGGCCGTGGACATGGTGGTGGCCCCACATTCCCAACCACATGCACAGCCGCTGCGCATGGGAGGGGAAAGGGCACGGGGGGAGGCAGCCCGTACACAGCTAGTGGCTAATTACTTCACATAGAAATCACACCCCTGTGGAGTGCACACTGCCCTGGCACATTCCATCTGACAATCAATGATGACTCAACCTGACACTGATCCTGAATGTGTGGAGAATGAACCGGGAATTCCATGTCAGCCTGAGATTGTTCACCTGGAAGTGTCACAATGTGTGCATCCCTACCCACACAGACACCACCAATGCAGTTTAGTGAAGTTACACATTGAAGCAGCTAAAATGAATACCCACTTGCAAAATGCAACAAGAGGACAGTGCCATGTCAGCCAACCCAACCCCAGCACTGCCACACGACACACCGTGCCATGTCATGCTAATTGCAGGTAAACAAAGTAATCCCCACAACATGACATCACTCTCACTATGTACAGTGGCACTATTAGAAACCTGCAACACCTGAAATGCTCACAGCAATGCCGGACCAACAACATACTTGAGCACGTAGTACCATTAACATGACATCAAAAATGTTACATATTAGTAGTCTCACCACCTGGAAATGCCTGCACTCCCACCACTACCAACTGTGCAGTGTTGGCGCCATGTAGAGTTGTAGGTGCACTGCTGCCAACATGGTCCCCATCGCCAGACTAGAGGTCCTTGTGTGGACTTGAGGAAGGGACCTGCAAATTGGGAGGTAGACACAGAAGAAGAGTTACACATCAATGCAACATGCAGTGTACAACACAACAGCAATATGCACTATGAATGTATACACAGTATTGACTACAGACTGGCCACACAGCTCATGGGAGTCCAACGTCACTGTGTAATTCACTGTCACTTGGGCACACCCTTTGCAAGCCCATGGAAACGGGAAGCAGGAGGGGTGTGTGTGACTCAAACCCAAGCATCTGAACCAAATACATTACAAGCCTGCATGTGCCCAGCCACAATGCAGCGTATGCCCACAGGAACCACGGAAGCCAACAGATCGGAGCCAACAGATCGGAGCCAACAGATCGGAGCCAACAGATCGGAGCCAACAGATCGTCCCAAAAAAATTGGGAATAAAAGAAATCAAAATAAAAATAAAAATAAGAAACAATCAAAAATGGCCATTGATGGGCCCGGGGGGGTTGGGGAGGCCACCCAGGAGGTCCGAGGACAGGATGCACACCAGAACCCACCTGCGTGGATCCTGGGAAGATAAAACACCTCCATGGGCTCATGGCCCACACGGCTACCCTATTGTGGGAGTGTCACTGCTGTCGCTATTATCACCCTGTGCAGCTGCATCCGGAGGTGGTTGCACTATGGGAGGCAGCCCACGCAAGGCCCTAGTCTGCTCCTCCATGGCTGCAAGCATGCGGGTGTGGTAGGTCTGGTTCTGGAGGATGAGTGTGCGGAGGTCCCCATGCAACAACTCACGGGATGCCCGGACCTCCGCCCTCGTTGCCTGCATCTCAGCTGAGAGCGTACGGGTGAGACGCTCCAGCTGCTGTTCTGTCCTTTGGTGTGTTGAAGCCTCAAGCTCAACAAGAGTCGTCCTGAGGTGTAGGAGCTCCTGCCTCAGGGCTTCCCTGTGGCCCTGGGACTCAATGGAGATGGCCTCCTGCAGAGTCGCCAGTGCCGCCCGCCTGTCCCTGTTGGACCCCAACATGTCCTCCCTGTGTGACTGGCAGATGGAGTCGGTTGCCTGCTCTAGTCGCTCCATCAGCCTTTATGGGGGGACAATGGAAGTGGCCACCCTATCCATGGCCTGAGCCATCATCTCGGATGATGCAGCCTGTTGGGTAGCCATACCGTAAATGGATTGCTCCCATGCGGTATTGCCGGGTGGCGTACGGCCACCACGTCGGCGGGCACCACACCTGTCTGGGGCAAGGCGAACTGCGCCTTGCTGTGCCGGCACTGCCTGAGGCTGCAGGACTGCATTCCCCCTCTGATCTGCTGGCCCAGGAACAGGATCAGATGTCGCGGAGTGTGACCCTGCATCCGTAACCACCGAAGGCGTAGCTGCCAACACTGACATCCCCATGGAGGGTACTGACCCTGGTGCAGGTGGGTGAGACAGAACAGAATCCCTCCCTGGAACACTCACCAGCGACGGCACGTAGGTCTCATCCGAATCAACACCTGAGTACAGCTCGGGGGAGGTGCAGCCAGAGACACCCCTTGAGAGCACGACCTGCAGCACTTGTGGGTTCTCCCCCACCACCACACCACGTCCCTCACTGGTGGTTGGTCGGCCCTGGGACACCTCCTGGGTCTGCACCATCTCCACAACCCCAGCAGTATCAGGTGCGTCTTCCCCTGCAAAGACATGAAAACAAAGTAATGGAAACAGGCATTAGCACCATAGCACACATTGAGGGCTGAGAAGCAAGAGAACCAGTACTTGATTGACACATGTCCCACATGACTAAAACCCTCCCATGCATGCACCCTCACTGCGTATGAAGTGCAGACAAATGGCACACACTGATGACACCAAGATGGAAGATGAACACATTTTCTGCATGCTGCCTGGCAGTGGCATCACACATTGGCCTGTGATTGGCAGGTGAAACACACATGCCATCACACAGATGGCATGTACCATTGCTATTGAGTGAAGATGGAGAGGAGGGCAGCACCTATTCATTCAGTCCAGTTCCCCATGTAATAGCTTTTCTGATTCTAACAGGTCAGATTTTTCACCTGGAGCTGCCAGTCTGAAATGGTCAAATAGCACAGGGACATGTGTGTACAAATGATATCCAGGTAACAAAGTCACTCCACTTTACCATACCCATGTCAGACATGTGACTAGTGGACAGCGACATGCCTAGTGAAAGTGGTGGAATGCAAACAAACTAACTGAATGAACAGTGAAAAATAAGCAAATATGTTGTGTCAAGGTGACACTTCAAGGGCAACTGGCGTGCAGTTGTGCTAGATGTCTACTGTTGGCAGAAGGGATACTGCTATGGCCAAATGCAGCTGCGCAGGAAGTATTGCATGAAGCACATGGCTGACCCATACGACTGAGGCGCACACACTCTCACCTGGCACCCAAACAGAAGCCCTCACACACACACCATGCACATGTATGACACACACATGCATGTGCACTCACCGGACAATGCCTCGTAATCAGCCAGATCTCCCACACCTTGGATATGTTCCTCCGTGACGTAGGTCCCAGCGACTGACTCATGTGGAGTGAGTTCCATGTCTACTACTGGAGACCCACCTCCAGTCACTAGAGTTGCGGCATGACTTGAGGCCAGCTTACTCTTTGCCCTGCGCTTTAGGTCATTCCAGCGCTTATAGCAATCATTGGCTGTGCGCCTCACGATTCCAAGGGCACTTACGATGTCCGCAACGGTCTGCCAGTGTGCCTGGGGTTGTGCAGGTGTGGTCTTGGATCCTGCAACAATGACCATCTCGTTGTCATGTCCGGACACATACTCGACAAGTGCATTCAGTTCGTCATCCGTGAAGCTGGGCTTCCTGGACGGGCCGGACTGTGTAGCCGTGTCTGGGGCATCAGCCTGTGCCGGACGAGCACTCTTCCTCTTCCGCTTGGAAGGTGGTGGTGATCCTGAGTGTCCTGCGCCGCTCTGGACACTAGGGGCAGGAGCCCTGGTGGACTCTGTATCAGGAGTGTGGGATTGCACACTCAGCATGGGAGTTGGTGCAGGCATTGGCTCTAGTGTGATGGTGTCAGGGGGAATGTCAGCAGCATGGACTAGGACCGACACTGTCCTGGCTGGGTGTGTGAGGGCTGGGGTGGATGGAGCCGCAGCTGCCCCTGCAGCCACTCCGCCCTGCCTCCTTGGTGCAGCAGATGACCTTGCTGCCCCAGATCCACGTGGCATGATGGCATCAACGTGCACCAGCGCACGTGTCGTAGCCCTGCTGACCTGGAAGTCAGCCATGGAGTCAGCCAGGTCTGGTGCCACAATGGGCTGGTCCAACAAGGGCTGAGCATGGATGGTGTCAGCCACTTCAGCCTCAACGGGAGGGGGGGAGGGGGGGATGATGGGTGCCCTTGACTGGTCCTCCACACATGGGGGGACAGGCTCACCCTGCAAGTTACGACCACGTCCCCTACCGGATCCACCACGGCCACCACTTGTGGCTCTTCCACCTTTGCCACCCTTACGGAATCCTCGCCTCCCAGCCATGGCACTGATATTAATGTGCGTATGGGAGTGGCTGTAGACAATTGTCCTGGGCAATTGGGGGTCAAAGGGGTTGGGTACCAGATGGTAATTGTACCCTAGTGCTCTAGCACGGCTGATTGTAACCCCTGGGGAAAGATGACGGGTCACGCAACGCACAGGAGGCCCAAAAAAGGGAGATGACGTGCACGCAACCCCTCCTAGACCACGTGTGCAGAAAGAAAAACCTGCACTACGCTGTGGCACCCAGTAACACAAGAATGAACGTATGCGTGTCACACGCAGCCTAGAATGACCTCTGAAGGGGTAGGCTACACACGGGGCAAGCACAGAAGTTGGATACGTGCGTGACTCACCGTCTGCCAGGTAAAAGAGCGTGAAGAATGAGCGCGTTTGGCTGGCTAAACCCCCGCCAAAAGAAGATGTGTACGCTGTCTGAGAAGACAGGACAACAGTAGAAGGGGACACTGTTTGAGGGAACAGGCCCAGGTTAACCAGTAAAAGAGAAAAAAGAGAAAAAGCTGTCAGAGGTAACAGGGAATACGAACTGGAATACCCGTGAAGTAAATCGCGTGTGAACCGACAAGAAGTACAGAATTCACCCACTCGCTCTCCACGAAAAGCACGTACAAGGAAATGGTGTTCTACATGTACCTTATATACAGGCCCACACGTACAGCGTCACTTACGCGGCGTGTACGTTCACCAATCACACGCTTTGTCACTCCTGCGTGTAGATCCATTTTCACCAATCACACGCTTTGTCACTTCTGGGTGTAGATCCATTTTCACCATTCACACGCTTTGTCACTTCTGCGTGTAGATCCATTTTCACCAATCACACGCTTTGTCACTTCTACGTGTACATCCATTTTCACCAATCACACGCTTTGTCACTTCTACGTGTACATCCATTTTCACCAATCACACGCTTTGACACTGGGACGTGTCACGCAACAATTTCCTGCACGTGCAGGTGACTATAGGCGCGCATATGCTGCTGACGGGTTTACGCGCTAAGGGCCTTTGCTGACGTGTGGGATTTCACTACCTATCAGGCTGTCCACGCGTTCAAACACGAGAGACCACGCTCCTGGCCAGGAGGCCAAATTACTGCCCCCCAGAGCCCTGAGCACGCTCCCACCTGCCATCTGCTGCTGCCTGACTGCCTGCTGGCCACGTGTCCCACAGTGCTGGTGGGTGGGGGTGTTGGGAGACATGGGTGGGGGCCTGGTGGAGGGTGCCCCTGCACTGGTGGGGGTGGTGGGAGACATGGGTGGGGGCTTGGTGGAGAGTGCCCCTGGTGGCGGGGGGGTGGGGGTGGTGGGAGACATGGGTGGGGGCCTGGTGGAGGCTGCCCCTGGTGGCGGGAGGGTGGGGGTGGTGGGAGACATGAGTGGGGGCCTGGTGGAGGCTGCCCCTGCACTGCTGGGGGGTGGGGGTGCAGGGGACATGAGCAGGTGTGCAGGGTAGTCCCCTGTTTTGTAGGCTGCCTGCAGGGGCCGTGGAGGGTGTACAGGGAACACCTGTGAGGACCCACCCAGCCTAATCGCGTGTGATGATTCCCACGCACCCCTGTAATACACGTACCCTGGCCAATCGCGTGTTAAACTTCCCGCGTGCCCCTGTAATACACGTACCCTGGCTAATCGCGTGTTAAACTTCCCGCGTACCCCTGTAATACACTTACCCTGGCTAATCGCGTGTTAAACTTCCCGCGTACCCCTGTAATACACGTACCCTGCCTAATCGCGTGTTAAACTTCCCGCGTACCCCTGTAATACACGTACCCTGGGCAATCGCGTGTTAAACTTCCCGCGTACCCCTGTAATACACGTACCCTGGCTAATCGCGTGTATAACTTCCCGCGTACCCCTGTAATACACGTACCCTGGCCAATCGCGTGTTAAACTTCCCGCGTACCCCTGTAATACACGTACCCTGGCCAATCGCGTGTTAAACTTCCCGCGTACCCCTGTAATACACGTACCCTGGCTAATCGCGTGTATAACTTCACGCGTACCCCTGTAATACACGTACCCTGGCCAATCGCGTGTTAAACTTCCCGCGTACCCCTGTAATACACGTACCCTGGCCAATCGCGTGTTAAACTTCCCGCGTACCCCTGTAATACACTTACCCTGGCCAATCGCGTGTTAAACTTCCCGCGTACCCCTGTAATACACGTACCCTGGCCAATCGCGTGTTAAACTTCCCGCGTACCCCTGTAATACACGTACCCTGGCTAATCGCGTGTATGACTTCACGTGTACCCCTGATATGCACGTTACCCGCTTTGCGTTCCTTGTTTGGCAGCCCTGTAAACTGGTCCAGGGTTAGCGCAGCCCTTTGCGATGATTTAGCGATTTTGATGGCTTTTCCTTGCGCGAGGGCGTTCTTGGGGGCGTTACTGGCGCTGCTGCAGGGTTGCTGCGATACTCTGCGCCACGGCTGGTTTGGGAGCATGAAATCCATGAATACGCTGTGCGCGGAAATCGGTTTTAGCGCACGTGCCTGGAGCAGTCAATCGCACGCGGACACTCTGCGCCAGCCGCTTGCGACACTTTTCAGCGAAATTCTATGAATTACCCTGATAATGTCAACATGGCTTTTCCAGGCAACATTATATATGGGGACATTATCTAAGGGGACATTATTACCTGACACCCTATTTATGCCGTCTTGTTTGATGTATCCACTGTCTTTGATTTGGTCAATCATTTCCTTATATGAACGAAACTAGAGAGGTGGGGGATCCCGCCTGATTTGCTAACAATCTTGGTTTACCTCCATGAAGGGACCTCTGCACAGGTTAGACTCAACAATGAAGGTGTTTTGTATAGATATGTAAGGGTCTTCGGTAAGGGTGCATCTTGTCACTGTGCCTTTTTAATCTTTATGTGGCTGCTATTGGTGAAGCCTCAATAAAGGCTACATTTATTTCCCCTAAGGTGGGGAATGGGTGTCGGTCGTGGATGACCTCCGCCGATAACTTTATCCTGTTTGATTGTACCCCTATGGGCCTGCAGCGACTGATCATTACATTCGTAACCCCCCCTGTTACTAAATTTGAATACCCATGGTCATTTGCATCTGTTTGACCAGGATGGTCTTCTGGAGCACATTGACAACCTTGGTGTCATAGCGCTCCAGGAGACCTGGCTCACGGGCCCGTTATTAATAGATGGATGTCATAAACTTTCCACATTGCCCACCCAAGGCACCAGGGGTCGCCCAAAGGGTGGCTTGATATTGGGAGCTAAGAACCCTTTTGATCTCTTGGAAATCTCTTGTGGTCCAGAAAATATTATAGCTGGAAGAATAATATTCCCACCAGAGTCTATTGAGTCAAACACGAAGGGACTGATTATCATCAATGTATGACCCCGCCTATAAGCGTGACCATGAAGAGACCCTCAAAGAAGTTGAACAATTAATAAATAACCTGCCGGGTAGTTCTCCTGTTTTGATCTGTGGAGATTTGGAGAGTAATAAACTGAAAATAAATCCCACCAAAACACATCTTATGAAATTCTGCCGCATGGAGCAGAAATGTAATTTTATATGGTCGGTTAATGACATTAGAATTAAGTTTACTGATACCATTAGGTATCTAGGTTACCCTATATTAGCCCATCAGAGTAAGTCCTTTCATCGTGACCTCCTTAAAAGTAAAGCTAGGATGTTAGCTATCCAGATGGTAAAGATAGGTGCCAAATATGGAAAGTTCTCTCTTATTCCTGTCTTGAAATATTATACTGGGAAAGGGATCTCCAAACTTACATATGGGCTAGAAGTTCTACCGTCTTGGCTAGTGGAGGAGTTGGACTTTCATGAAGACAATATTTGAGAACCGTGTTTAGTATTTTTGTCCCGGTTTGTGTCCTGCTGACGGTGATTAGACCTGAGCTGTGTCTTGGGCTGCTTCGTAGCAAGGTTTTGTGTAGATGTTTGGCTTTGTATCGTAACATCTCCATCTCCTTTACTAAATGTGTCGGAAGCGGCTGAGAGTATTTTGAGGATCAGTTGGGCTTGACACAGGTTTAGCTCCATTCATTGGGTCATTCTTCTAGTGCTTTTTGTGCCTCAACCAAAGTGAGCTGAGCATGGAGCGGAGTGCGTCTGAAAAAACACAGGGCTCAGGTCGAGGGTTGATACCGGCAGTACCGACCTGTGTGTTGCAGGGCGACCAGGAATCTGCCAACGTGGAGGCGCCCTGAGAGGCGAACAGGGGGAGTCCAGGTGAGGGCCAGCTGCTCGTGCTGTTTGCCATCCCCAGCTGAGGGACGGCATTTGAGGTAATATCTTGGTCTGCCTGCAAGGAGGTGCTCGCCGGTCCTGTAGTCGCGCTCCTCCCCACTTTGGCCGATGATTCTGACCAATAGACCTGGTGTCGTTATATTGTAGATACATTGTAGGTTTGCCTTTATATATGGTGGTGTTTTGACATTTTGGCTAAGCTGGTTAGCGTGTGAGCAAACGTGGCCTCAAGACTAACAGCTTGGTTCACTATAAGTACCGTTTGAAAAAAATCTGGAAAATTGGGTTTAAATGGCAGAGAGAGCAAGTGGAGGCTAAGTGGTCTGTTGGGGTTGGGAGGGGAAGGGATGGTTGGTAGTTCTCATCACACCGTCATACCCCCTCGCTCCTATTTATGGTTAGCCAAGAGGGAACCTTGCGCTTATATTGTGGCAATAAGCCACGAGACGGCAGGCCAATACCACCCCAAGTAATGTCCCTGGGGCCGTTCTTGGTATTGGCCCACCGTCGAGGGGCTTATAGCCATTAGTACCACGGCCCGTTAGACCGGGGTACTAATAGCATTTTTTTCTGTTCTGAAACACT
This sequence comes from Ambystoma mexicanum, assembly GCF_040938575.1. Lineage (NCBI taxonomy): Eukaryota > Metazoa > Chordata > Amphibia > Caudata > Ambystomatidae > Ambystoma > Ambystoma mexicanum. Next base: position 1,152,143,062 of record NC_090926.1, on the reverse strand, counting down.
GCAGTTAAATAAAATGGCTGCTTGGAAAGGGAAAACGTAGTCCGTTTTCCCTTTCCATGACAGCTATCGGGAGCGGACCCACTGCGCATTCGCTCCCGAGAAAAGAAGAAAAAAGAAGGTAAGAGGGGTTGGGAGGGTGGAGAAGGGATAGTTTGAAGGGGAGGGAGGAGGAAAAAAAATCCTTGCCTGAGTCCCCAGCAGGGGACGAAGGCAGCCTCCAGCCTTGGGGAGGCTCGGAGCAGGGATGACCCCGTTTCGAGCCTCTTCATTGGCTCGGGAACAAACGCAGCCACGTAGGTGCGTCCACGGGATTACACCATGGTATGATTCGCAAACGAGCCTATCACGTTATGTGTATCCTGTGGACACACCCACACCGGGTACTAATGTCTGTAAACCTTTATTTGCTAGTTAGCTCTCCTCAAATTAGCCTGTGTGGAATTAAATATTTTTTTTTTTGGTTTCAAATAAAAGTACCCTGGCCGAAAAAATTGATCTAAGGAAGTGGACAGAGACGAAGAAAATGAAGATCTTCTGAGAAATGTGGTGTCCTTGTTTGTGTTCCGTGCTGAGGAGTCATTTTTCTTCCTGACCAATTGCTACACTTTACTGCAAACAAGTCGAAGCGACGGGCAGCCAGAATTTAGGTGACATGGAGGACCAGTCACAAATAGATGTGTCCCTGTCTTACCATCTCTATGTGATAGATGAATCTCCGGTGGTTACAGACGCCTTCATTCGTCTAAGACGAGACAACAAAAATGACGAGAACAATGAGAATAACGGGACCGCTTCACATGTGAAAGACGGCTCCCGGCCCTGGATTTTTGCAAAAACTCTCTTTAGCTCTACTCGAGCTTGTCCTCAGAGAACAGGGCGAATAAGAGAGTGACAATGTGGGTGTAATAAGACGACTACTAGGATTACTGCTTTTTATGCTGCAAAACCACTGTATGCTTTGAAGCCAATTCCTGATGGTGCTGTAACTGACCTGTGTACGGATTTGGCAGAGGAATTAATGTCTTCAGTTCCATGTGTGGACACAAAAACAATCGAGACAGTGGTAAAAGCCCTTATTGAAGCGTATTGGAAGCAGTGATCAGAACTACTTGCGCCCACCGATAGACCCCTCATCATAGGCGGGTCTCGAGCCCTCCCCCAATCTATTTCGGTGAGGTTGAACTGGAGTCAGAATCCGAGGGAATGATATCGCTCATAGGTGAGACCATTTGCCCCCGATAAATAGGGAAAACCTAAGTCTACAGTCGGATGAAACGGCTCTTGAAAAAAATGGTAGATGCGGTCACGGATTCCCATAACCTGGGTTTAGGCTTGGTGCCTACCACATTCGGTCCGATGTCCCTGACACCGGATCTCGCGTTGCTGCAGGATGGAGAACTTCCATCAGACTGTGACGACACTCTGCAAGCGTCAGAAGACAGTAGATCATCTGCGTGATGTTGAACATTTTGGGGAGTCTGCTTCATCAACTTGACTCCAAATGGGAAAGAATCAGGGCCAGACAAAAACGACATTTTTTGGACATTGCTAAAATGCTAAATGCTCTGATCCAACTGACTAGTACAACTAAAGAGCATACACACACATTGGCTGCAATACAGGCGAAAACTGTAACCTTTACGCCTTTGGATCAGGCTCATAAGAAATACACAGAGGTGGATCCTAACTCAACCGCGTGATATAAACCTAAAAGGAGAAAGGCTATTAAGCAGGCCTGCTTGTATGAGGACCTCCCGAGGGGAAGAACATGCAAAAGAAAGTTGGGTTGCCAAAATAAATCAGCTTGCCTATCTGGCCCTGAGGGACTAACAATAGAGCGTGAGGGCGTGGAAGCATTAGGGAATAGGGGCACCCTTCTGACGAACTACCAGACAGCACACGTTTCTTATACTGACACAACTTCCAATATACAGGTGAGCAAAAAAGAAAATAACCAAAAGAAACAAACAAAAAGGAACGATTGATGGCTGGCTACGAGATCTGACCATTCTATCAAGCAGAGAGAAAACAGGCTATCAACGATGAAAAGAATAGATAAATACCTTGAAATGTGGGATATCTTTAACAACTTGTATGTGTGATGTCTGTCAGGTTTCTGTTATTCCCCTCATCCCTCCACCCCCTTGCATCCTTAGTCATTGACCCTCATTTTAGACCGCTATTAGCGCCATGGTTAACGCCGGTAACTTACCGACTCCGCCATGGTTAAATGGGGAATTACCACTCCATTCCAAGGTTGGCGGGGCGGTAATTCCCCATTTACCATTGGCCCTTCCCCATTCCCATGTTTGCCCCATAGGGCTCAATGCGAATGGGGAAGGCGGTAATTACGGTACCGCAAATTGCGGTACCGTAATTACCTTCAAAGACCCTTTGCGGGTCCCTACTTTAACGGCTGGTCCAGACCAGCCGTTAAGGTCGGGAGCCGCAAAGGGACCTCGTAGTAAAGCGTTAAGGGGTTAACGGCACCGCAACCTTTTACGGCGCCGTTAACCTCTTAACGCCAGGGTCCTAATGAGGGCTATTGTTTATTTATTATACATGTTTTTTTCTCTCTCTCCTTTGCCTCGGTTCCCTTATCTCTTTTTCACTTTCTTCTTTTGCTCTGTCTCTGTCTTTCTTGCTTATCTCTTAACCCTTATTTCTGTGTAGCCTATCCCCTCTTAATATTCTAAATTGGGTGCTTTTTGTAAATACTGTTGAAGAATCTGGATGTTTGTTTTTCTTGCATGATTCCTGTTTTGCTTATTGTTTTTCTGTACCGTGTTCTCTTTCTTCTGTCATTCATGTTAAACCTACAATAAAGGAATGTTAAAAAAAAAGGAAAAATAAATATGTCACGTCTATATAAGAGTCAACGCTTAATCTTGAGGAACTGTTTGCAAGGAAGGAGGCGCCTGTTAAGGTCACTCAGGGCCCTACTTTGATGAATGTGACAGTACAAACAGAACCTATTGTTGCTGTCCTTGACGCACACGTTTCTTCTGAAAACATTGTGGGCCTCATTACGACCCAGGCGGTAAGTTACCGCCTGGGTCGTACCTTTACCACCATGGCGTAAACTATGTTTACGCCATGGTGGTTGGCGGACTTACCGCCCCATTCCGAGGTTGGCGGGGCGGTTTGTCCCCATTAACCCATTTACCCTTCCCCATTCCCATTTTTGCCCCATAGGGCATAATGGGAGTGGGGAAGGCGTTAATTACGCCACCGTAAATTACGGTGGCGTAATTAACAACAAGGTCCCTTAGCGCCATGGATTTTAACACCTGCTAAAAGCAGGTGTTAAATCCTCCATGGCGCTAAGGGACCTCGGAATCAGGCGGTAAGGGTCGGCGCTGTTTACGCCGCCGTAAACCCCTTACCGCCTGGGTCCTAATGAGGCCCAGTGTATACTAATAAAGTTAAAGCCCTACAAGTTCAAAGCTTTTTCGAGGATGGAAATAAGTTGTGCTTTAATCGAAAACAACTTTTGGAGCTGGTTCAATGTTAGCCCTTTAGGTTTTGTAAAAAGTAATGACATCATAGTAGTTGATCTTTGTGAAAACGTTAGCCATGCGACCTCTCTGATATATTTTTGCGCTGATAGTACCTTGGAATATGGGATGGAGCCCTGTTCTTCTGTTAACAGACTGGGCTATGTTTGTTCGGTTGTTGAGATTGAAGCGCAAGTGCATAAAAGTCACTTGGAATACGCGGTTATGAAAAGAGCGGGCTTGAGCGGAGGCCTGCAGAATTGACTGTTGAAGACAGCCAATATAATGGCAGTGAGCTAAGTGAGAACCGTAAATTGAGACGGGGGGGGGGATGTGGCCACAAAGGGGATAAGGGAAGCAATGCCCACTGGGAATGGCTGGCAAACCAGTGGAGCAGCTGGGGAAGTGCTTTCCCTAAAACCACACACAGGACTCCCCCCTGTTTCTAAATATGAATAACCATGGTCATTTGCATCTGTTTGACAAGGATGGTCTTCTAGAGCACATTGAAGGAAGGTGCTCCCTTCCACCTTCTCTAAGGACACCCCAAACCTACACACACTTTAGACGCAACTACATACACTGGATAAAGAACAATGGGCCTCATTACGAATCAGGCGTTAAGGGGTTAATGGCGCCGTAAACGGCTCCGACCCTTAACGCCTGATTCTGAGGTCCCTTTGCGCCATGGTGAGTTTAACGCCTGCTTTTTGCAGGCGTTAAAATCCATGGCGCTAAGGGACCATGGTGCTAATTACGCCACCGTAATTTACGGTGGCGTAATTAGCGCCTTCCCCACTCCCATTATGCCCTATGGGGCAAAAATGGGAATGGGGAAGTGTAAAATGGGAAATGGGGATTTACTGCCCCACTCACCTTGGAATGGGGCGGTAAATCCGCCATCCACCATGGTGTAAACGTAGTTTACACTATGGTGATAAGGGTACGACCCAGGCGGTAATTTACCGCCTGGGTCGTAATGAGGCCCAATGACCGCTAACTCCATCCATCCCACCTCACCGCTATCCACCTTGTAAATATGTATATTTGTAAATCCGTAAACCTTTGCCTTTTGCATGACTGCTTTAACCATCTATTATCCATTGTATTTACTCTATTGCATCTATAAAACCATTGTAATTACTGTACTGCACTATACATGTAACCAAGCTGCGAATAACCTTTTTGCTCCTGCGCCCTCATACCCTCGGGTCCGGTGCACAATACAAATGAATAAACTAAACTTGGTGTCACAGCACCACTCCAGGAGACCTGGCTCACGGACCCGTTATTAATAGATGGATGGCATATACTTTCCACGTTGGCCACCCAAGGCCCCAGGGGTCGCCCAAAGGGTGCCTTGATATTGGGGGCTAAGAAACTGTTTGATCTCTTGGAAATCGTTTGTGGTCCAGCACATGTTATCGCTGGAAGATTAATATTCCCACAGGAGACTGTTAAATCATACATGAAGGAACAGATTAACATTAATATATATGAGCTTCCCTATAAGAGTGACCATGAGGAAACCCTCAAAGAAGTTGCACAATTAATAAATAACCTGCCGGGTAGTTTTGATCCTGTTTTGATCCGTGGTGATTTTAACTCTAGAATCCATAAGGATCTCACCTCAAGGAAGGGGAAGGGGGAAAATGTCTTCACATATGAAGATTGGCAGCCTTGCAAATACATGTAGGCGTGGGCTAAGTTGGCTAACGGAGCATTCCCTTCTGATACTGCTAATCAGTACACACGAATTGGGCACCACAGTCGTACATTTATAGATTATATTTTGTTTGCTAACTCCCCATCACTTATTATTGACATGTGTAGCCCAGCGAGAGGAGAGTGACCATTTTCCCATTGTAGCTGCTCTCCACCTCCCCCACCGACCTATTGGTCTCGTACAATCTGGGCACCTGAGCATTAATTCAGCTCGGAATCGGATTAGCTGGAGTGATGGTTAACTGGGGGATCCAAATCTTGAGGCACAAGACCAATTAAGTGAATTCATGAACATATGTTGGTGCCTCAAAGAGACCTTCACTCTGGTATCTGCAAAGTTGGCCATTATGGCCCTCATTAGGACTCCGGCGCTAAACCATGGTGCTAATAGCACCATTGTCCATGCCGGAGTCCGCCATGGAGAAAGGGGGAATTACCACCCCATTTCAAGGTTGGCGGGGCGGTAATTCCCCCTTTCTCCATGGCCCTTCCCCATTCTCATTTTTGCCCCATAGGGCTCAATGGGAATGGGGAAGGCGGCAATTACGGTACTGCAAATTGCGGTACCGTAATTTCCATCAAGGTCCCTTTGTGGGTCCCTACTTTAACGGCTGGTCCAGACCAGCTGTTCAGGTCGGGAGCTGCAAAGGGACCTCGTAGTAAGGCGTTAAGGGGTTAACGGCGCTGCAGCCTTTTACGGCGCCGTTAACCCCTCAATGCCGGGGTCGTAATGACCCCCTATGAAAATAGTACTGAGAAGATCAAAATGAGTGCCATTGTTAGTGTTGGCTCTTACTCTCGTATAAGTACGCATCCTAAAACAATACCGTAGCATTTATTTGACAGACACATTAAGGAAAAAAAGAGGGAGCTACGTAGAGAACAACGTGTTAGGGCCTTATGTGACCCAATCCGGCTGATAATATATCAAAAGTCAAACTCCATAAAACCACTTTTCATAAGTGATTAAAGCAACATAAATACCTGGTTGAATGTTCGAACAATATTCCGCTAAGCAACATTAATGGTGCCACCAAAGAAGTATGGGTTGCACGTATGGAGAGAACATTTGGGCGAAAAGGGTGGGGTGGAGTGTTTGCCTTATGTATAAACAACGCCAGGAGCTGGACATTCATGAACCGTCCCTTGGACATTTGCAGAATAATTAGTATTAGCAAGTCATCTAGGACCCCCGGACCTGACTAAATAAAGCAGACCCGGACCTGTGGGCTCAGTGACTGCACTTGCTGGTCTTTAGCTTCCGTCTGACCCAGGCTATTCCATCCTCAGTAAAATCATCCCTGTGTTTAAAAAGGGGAGTCATCTGGACCCCTGCAGCTATCGCCTATTGGCAATGCTAGATGCCCTGGGCAAAGGTTTTGCTCATGTCACACTGGAGGAACTAGGGGCTTGAGTCGAATATTAAAACATCTTTCCTATCTACCAAACAGGGTTCTGCAAAGCATTAAATACCACTGTTAATGGTTTGGCTCTGGAAATGATCATACAACAAAACTGGGCCATAAGGAAAAACGCAGTGTACTCGGCTTTTATCGACCTAAGCAAGGCATTTGAAACCGTCGATACGAGCAGGTTATGGTCAGAGTTGAGCACTGGAACACCTCTTTTGGCCTAGCAAAGATGATCATACAACTTCAAGAGCATACCAGGGTTAAAGTCTGTCTAGACCAAAATGATAGGACGACAGGTTGGATGCACACCTAAAAGGGCCTCAAACAAGGTTGTATTTTGGACCAGATATTGTTTAATCTTTATTTGTCGAACTTAGGCAAGGCCATTAACAACTTACAGTCTATACCTCTGAAATGAGGTCACACCCCCCTGCAATGGATGGGATATGCAGACACCCATGCCTTACCCGGATCTCACTTCTGGAGGCTTACAGGCATCCTTGGATTGCCTTAAAGCTTGCACAGAGCTCAACTCACAGGCAGTGAATATAACCAAAACTAAGGTAATGGTCTTCTACCCCAACTTTGAAAAAGGTGAAAAGGGTGTGCTGTAATATGAGTGGGGTGGCACTTGAAGTGGTCTTGGAGTATAAATATTTAGGCATTCATCTAGACCCCAAACTGTGGGGAATGCGGCACCTTGAAAATCTCACTATCCACACTGCCCATATTGGCTGGAGGTATTAACTCCTTTGCAAACAAAGGTGGTGGTTTTTCGATGGGAGCTCTGATCCACCTTTATCGAGCTAGAATTCTCCCAACGAAATTATACAGTGCTGAGATCTGGGCCTTTGAAAACCTATCAGAGATGAGTAAGCTAGATCGTAATCTACTTAAGAGACTTAGGGCCTCATTACGACTCAGGCGGTAAGGGGTTTACGGCGGCGTAAACAGCGCCGACCCTTACCGCCTGAGTACGAGGTCCCTTAGCGCCATGGAGGTTTTAACACCTGGTATTAAAATCCATGGCGCTAAGGGACCATGGAGTTAATTACGCCACCGTAATTTACGGTGGCGTAATTAACGCCTTCCCCACTCCCATTATGCCCTATGGGGCAAAAATGGGAATGGGGAAGGGTAAATGGGGATTGGGGACTTACCGCCCCGCCGACCTCGGAATGGGGTGGTAAGTTCGCCTACCACCATGGCGTAAACGTAGTTTACGCCATGGTGGTAAAGTCACGGCCCAGGCGTTAACTTACCGCCTGGGTCGTAATGAGGCCCTTATTCAACTTCCTCCTCAGACAGCCTCTGAGTTGATATTTTGGGAAATTCACTAATAATCCGATATATGTCAAATTCTGTCTCTCTTGTCTCAAGGTGCAGTGGAAGCTGAAAAATGGCCCTGGCCATAACGTGTATGGCTTGATACATGATGTGGTTATCTAAAACAGATCTCATGCAGGATAGTTATATTGCAAACACCAAGCAAACGGCTGACATATGGCTCAGGATGGTGCTCGAGAACATTGCTAGTCTACCATTTAAAATGTATAAACAAATCACGAAGCCTCACTGTCTAGGAACAGCTGTGTACAGGTTTTTATTAATTTGGCTGATAAAAGTAATTCTGCAGCGTTTATTGACTAAATACAATGGGCCTCATTAGGACCCAGGCGGATTTCGCGGTGCTAAATGCACCGCGAAGCATGGCGGAAAGCCGCCGATAGCGCCATGGGGGTTGGCGGATTTACCGCCCCATTCCGACCTCGGCGGAGCGGTAAATCCCCAATCCCCATTCTGCCCTTCCCCATTCCCATTCTTGCCCCATAGGGTATAATGGGAGTGGGGAAGGAGTTAATTACGCCACCGTAAAATACGGTGGCGTAATTAACAACGAGGTCCCGTAGCGCCATGGTTTTCTCCGGCTGGTAAAACCAGGCGGAGAAAACCTCCATGGCGCTACGGGAACTCGTAGTATGGCGGAGAGGTACGCCATGCACTACGCTGGCGTAAAACCCTCTCCGCCAGGGTCCTAATGAGGCCCAATATCAGGGCTTTTTTTCTGGCTTTGTTGACCATTTTGTGGGAAACTCGTTAGTGTGGGAATACATTGAAATGAAGTTCAACGTTGTAAAGTCCATAGAGATAATAGGAGCTTGGTAGAAAATACCCAGAGAAAACAGACTATGTTGTCTTTGTGGTGACGACTCATTGGAAACTGCTGAACATCTGTTGACCGAATGTTCCTTACTTGTGAATCTTAGGATGACTACCGTAAGGTCAGCGGGAATTGAAATTATTCTCAGGGAAGAACTATGGGCCTCATTACACGGTAAGCGGTAAGGGTTTACCGGTACCGGTAAGGGCACCGGTACAGGTAAACCCTTACCGCCTTACTACGAGGTCCCTTTGCGGAAACCGACCTTAACGGCTGGTGCAGACCAGCCGTTAAAGTTGGGACCCGCAAAGGGACCTTGGTGGTAATTACGGTACCGCAATTTGCGGTACCATAATTAGCTCCTTCCCCATTCCCATTATGCCCTATGGGGCAAAAATGGGAATGGGGAAGGGCCATGGAGGAAGGGGGAATTACCGCCCCACCAACCTTGGAATGGGGTGGTAATTCCCCTTTCCTCCATGGTGGTACCGGTATGGTACCGGCGGCAACCATGGTGCTAATGGCACCATGGTTTACCGCTTTCCGTGTAATGAGGCCCAATGTGTCACATATCTGAACAGGGGCCACGAGGCACTTATCATATAGTTCACCGTTCTCTGGAGAAAGATTGTAATGATTGTGGATCTGTTGGCATGATATTATTTTTTCTTTAATTGATTTTATGTGGAAACGTTCTTGTTATATATACTGTTTTATTCTCAGTCTGTTTTATTGTTCAATAATATAGAGACGTATTAAAAGTTGATTTGTATTAACTGTATAAAACGATATTAATAAAAAAAAATGTATATATCTCTACATAACATAAGCACTATTTTACAAGTCAGTTTACAGAGTTGGATGAGACTGTGGCTATGTTGGTTGAAAACCCTTGGAAAATGTAGCGGCCCGTTCTATTAAGAGACTGAAGAAATGTACGTGAAACCCTGTGGAGATTTGTTTTATATATGCGCCTTACCTCTAGTTATAAGAGGGCGGGGGTCTTGGAACCTTACTTGATTAAGTTTTCAGATAGAGTTTTTAGAAACAACATGTATGCTGTTCTGGCTTTTTGCAGATTATGTAAACACACTATATGTTACATCTGCTTTTACATTGCCCTGCCTTATTGCCCCTGCGTATTTATAATTTTGAACAATGTGTACATACTTAAGCGTGTGTGGATTCCGAGATCTTGCAGCAGAATATGTTGGGGGTAGGTTGGTAGCAATTATTCTAGATGTGATAAGATGTCTCCATTGTTGTAACCTCTTCTCTAGAAGGGAGACAGTTACAGTCTTATCGGTGTGGGACTGCCTGTTTTTACATGAGGAGGAAGGGTGGGCCCCATACCTCTTGGTTATTATTTAAAATATAAGATACTGTGGCTAATGTTTTGATAATATGTCTTATTGATTACAGTTTTTGGAGTGTCTAATATTCTTTTGAAGAATTGTTTGATCTTCTTTTACGAAATTGCAAAGGTTTGCTTTAGACCATGTACAATTAAATACATAAATAAATAAAGAACCTTGACCGTTATCAGTTGGACTCCTCTTAACAGCCATGTTGATGGACTGGTCCACCAAGAAGGAACGCACAGATCTCAGATAACATAAGGACTATTAGGTGGGCTTGTTGGGAATTTAATTCTCATCCCTCCCACTTTAAAATCATTGTGGGCTCTACTGGGTCCTCCAGGCACACTGCGAGTTAAGTATTATTGAGGAGTGTGTGTTTTTCTGACACTCACTTCTCAATAATAACTGAACGCTCTTACCCAAACTCTTACCCCAACCCCTACTAAGACCTCTCCTACCAACCCCACTCCATCAATCACCACCCGAAGACTGTTCCATCACGACCTGAATGCCAAAAGCTAGCCCCTGTGGGCCAACATGTATCAACTCAGTCAAGTGAACCTCTAACCTAGGTGAGGGTGTGGTGAGTGCCGTAACATCTGTGCTCCCTGAATCCTGTGGCAATCAATTCTACTGACCTCTTTCGTGTTTTCCTGTCACTGTTTTTCCCCGGGGTTCTCTTGGCTCCTCACCTTCACCGATCAGTTCCTCTGTAACCCTCTGAATGTCATCCTCCATGACCAACTGATACTATATCCCTTCCCATTCAAGGACCAGAGCAAAAGGATACCCCGACCTGTACCTCGCTCCTTTCTCCCCCAGCCACTGAGTGAGGGCAACACATTTTCTTGAGCGCATCAGTTTGAAGGACGAAAGATCCTGGTATATGGCCAATTTCGATACCTCATAGTCATAAGATCCCATACCTCTGACCTTATCATGGACATTGGCATTGTCGGAATAGTAGTGGAACCCGACCAACAGAGCGAGGGCCCCTTCCACCTCCACCTGCCCTGTCAATCACAATGTCCTTGAGGACTAAAAGAATAATATCCTGGATATTATTTTCTAGTTACTTTGGGGACTCTCTTTCTCCTGTACCCCGAAAAACCTCAGGTTGTTGCGTCTCTCTTGATTTTCAATGTTGTCAACCTTGAGGCACAACTCCTCCTGTCTCTCGACTCCTGATATCCACATGTTCAATCTCCACTGAAGATTGGTTAATTTCCAATGCCACTAGTCTTTCGTCCATAACTTCCACCTTACTGGATAGTTACAACATATTTGCATCTATACCTGCCCTCTTCCCTTTGACCGCCTCAAGGATCACCCGGATGCCACTCTTTGTAGCTATACTCTCAGTGAAAGATGGTCTATCATTTGGGTTTCCCTTTGATTTCTCCATCTCTGAACTCACTTGGAATCTATAACCACTCAGCATGTCCTTCAAACTCATTCACCTCTTGGTGCTTGACTACTTGTGGCCCGGCTTCCTCCTCCTTCCTTTCAGAGTACTTGGGTCTCCTGCCTGGGGCACTTAGGGTTCTCTGGGTGCTTCGGGTGCACCTTACACCCAGACCCCATATCTACCTTACTCTTTATCACCAATGATGAGGGAGCACATCTATCACGTGGCCCTGCACCCTCACCGATGTAGCACGGTTAGCCTCCAGTATGGTGGGGCATTTCCTCCAATTCACCAGCTGTTTTACCAGGTGTACTCCAATGCCACTCTTAAGGCTTCTTCTTATGGTCAACTCCGCGCCACTCTGGGGAGTTACCAGCAGTCCCTCCTAGATTCATCTGTTGGGGACAGGGGGGCTATGGTCTCCATGCCAAGTGGTGGCAGGGGCTCACTCCGAAGATCCCTTCACAAATGGCACAACAGGGGTCCCTCGCTTCCAGTCGATTGCACCTTAACACTCCTCCCACTCTCTGCATCACCCCTGTGTGTCCACACACTCTGGTTCTTCCACGCAAGTTAACAACCGTGTTTCTGAACTGGTCTTTTAGGGGAGATGAGGGACATGGTCTCTTCAGCCTTGTGACACCTGGAACTCTCCCTAGGGCTCCCCTCACAAAGGGATATTGCAACAGGGGTGTCCACTTCCAGGACACGAACCCGTAGCACTCCTCTTGGCCTCCACATCGTCAATGGGTATTCATTCACCCTAGTTCTCCCCAGCCTCAACCCCTTCTCAATCGTTCCTGAGGCAAACCACAATTTAGATCACCGTTAGGGCAGCCATCATCCTCTGGTGCTCCCCGGGCCTCCAATAAACCCGGGAGTGTGTACTGCCCGTTCACACCTCTGTGGCTGAGAGAGTCCTCCTGGCAAGTGTCATTGAGTGCTGAATCAGGGGCCATTGCTGACTCGCAAAGTATTCTGGGGTGCCTGCCCTCACCGCTGATACCGGGGCCACCTTCTGCTCTCCTCTCAGGCCGCTAACTCTGCAGGACTGTCACCGTCAGGGGAAGAAGGGGAAGGAACATCCCTGGCAGGCACTGTCTTGCCTCAGCCCCCTGGTGTCCTCCTGACACTCACTTCTCAATGCCATGTCAGTTTCAAAGTGCAGAGTGCAGTGTGTGCATTTGCAATGATTCGTCAGAGAGATGGATTGCAAGTGCAGAGTTGTACCCCTTACAGTATTCACAGGTCTGCCCATCTTTCAGGATCCAGGAGACTCTGAGTCCAGGGGTCATGTAGTGGGCTGAGGACATAACCAGTCCTTATACAACACACCATATTGGGTCCCCTGCCTGGGGAAGGGAGATATGTCACCCTGTAATGAACAGGGATTGTGTGGTTGGATTGTCCTATGGAGATGTGAGTGATATGTGATTATTTGGGTGTCAATGTCTGTGAGTGCCATGGATCAGTCCTGGGAGCAATATGGATTAACAGTGCTGAGGGCAGCGTGCAGTGGCCTGAAGCAATGTGGAGATGTGAGTGGCACTGGGCAATTCCGAGGGCAATGTAAATGAAAGGGAAATTCTGGGAGCAATTGTAAATGTCATAGGACAGTTCTGGAGACAATGGGCCTCATTACGACCCAGTCGGTAAGTTACCGCCTGGGCCGTGACTTTACCACCATGGCGTAAACTACGTTTACGCCATGGTGGTTGGCGGACTTACCGCCCCATTCCGAGGTCGGCGGGGCGGTAAGTCCCCAATCCCCATTTACCCTTCCCCATTCCCATTTTCGCCCCATAGGGCATAATGGGAGTGGGGAAGGCGTTAATTACGCCACCGTAAATTACGGTGGCGTAATTAACTCCATGGTACCTTAGCGCCATGGATTTTAACACCTGCTAAAAGCAGGTGTTAAAAGCGCCATGGCGCTAAGGGACCTCGTAGTTGGCGGTAAGGGGTCGGCGCAGCTAACGCTGGCGTTAACCCCTTACCGCCAGGGTCGTAATGAGGCCCACTATGGATGGCATGGAGAAATTCTGGAATCAATATGCAATGGCATTGGGCAGTCCTAGAGACAGCATTTAGTAGCATAGAACAGTTCTGGATGAAATGTCAAAGGCATTGGCTCATTCTAAGGTCAATGTGAATGACACAGGGCAGGCATGGAGCCGATTCGAGACATTGAGGAAATTCTGCTGGCAAAGTTAAGTGCCATGGAAGAAGCCTGTGAGTCAGGATAAGTAGTAATGGGGGGTTATGGGATCTGCTATAGTTGCACAAGGCGGTTCTGTGGCAATAGGAGTTATAGTGGGCAAATGTAGGGTCAATGTAGAGTGATGTAGGAGAGTTATATGGCCACATAAAGTGGTATTTAGTAGCAATGTGATTAGTTAGGGCCCCATGAGCTGGTATAGGCCTGTTCTTGGAAAATCTGTATTTGCCTGGGACAATTCTGGGGAAATGGGAGAGGTATGCTCTGTATTGGGGGCAATGTGAATGAAATTTGGAATTTCTGGCAGCAATGCGCGTTGCAGTGGAGAGTTCGAGGGGCAATGATAGTAACATGGAACAGTCATGATAGCAACATAAAGTGGAATGAGGCTGTTCTGGAGGCAATGAGAATGATGGGGAAAATAAGATGGTTACATGTGATTATTACTAACCAATAAATATCTAACAACATTTTGGTCTAAACATTTATATCGATTTATTTTAGTTTTTTATTTGGGGGGTTCCACCCAAGTCTTCAATTTTTCTTCATTACTAATCACACCACAAACCTCACATATATATTTAAAACAAATCGACATTTCGTTTCATTATGGAGATTTAGATCAAATTGCAGTTTGTCAAAATGATTCGTTATAATCACTGCATATCGAACAAGATGTGGTATGGGCCAGTCATTCAGGCAATGTAAAATATACTGAACAATTCTCGAGGCAATGTGAGTGGCGTGGATAACTCTGGAAGTAGCGTAAAGGCAGTTCTGGGGCAATGTAAGTGACATGGGCCATTCTGGGGGAAATGGGAGTATTATAGGCCAGTCCTGGGGAGATAGGAGGTAATCATTCTGCGGTGCAATGTGTACTGCCATGGGACAGTACTGGGTCATGAAATTGGCATGGAGCAATACTATCAGGACAGTGGGCCTCATTACAAGTATGGTGGTAAGGCAACAATGGTGACGGTAGCGCTACCGGCACCTTTGATATTGTACCGCCATACTACAAGTTCAGCTTGCAGGTGCTCTTGCAGCCACCATGTCTGATCTGGTGGCCGTACCGGCACCCACGAGCAGAACAGGACTGTAGAATTGGTACCGATATTAACGGTACCAGTGCTACCACATTCCCCATTCCCATTCAGCCCTATGGGGCCGAATGGGGATGGGGTGTCCCCTTATTACCGGCACCAGGGAATGGGCAATCACTGGGTCCGCCAAACTCGGCATGACCCAGCAATTGTCCATTTGCGGGTGTCGGAAAAAAATGGATACCGGCGGCAGCATCGTAATGAGGCCCAGTGTGATTGCCTAGAACATTCTTAGGGTATTGTCATTGTTATCATTCTAGGGGCGATGTGTAGTAGCAACAAGAGGTTCTGGCAATGTGATTGTAATAGAGCAATGCCATTAGGGAAATGTGGCACAATTTATTGGAAGGAGCCATGTAATTTCCTGAGACTAACATGAAACCCAACATGACAATATAGTTAATTGGCTAAACACTGGCATGCCATTGTTGAAAGTGGCATAACACTGTGTGATGAACTAGGGCACCATAAAACGGTCTAGGCAAAGTCACAGACGCCATCTTTCTCTCATCTTGTAATGCCATCCCTCCCCTCCCCTCTCATATCTCCTTCCCACCTGACCATCTTGATCCGTCACCCATGGCTTGCGATCTTGTGAATCTCTTTATTAATAGCAAACTACGACTGCAGCAATTCATCAGTACCACTGCCCCTGCTGCTTATATTAACTTCCTCAACATTTGAAAAGTGTCCTTTTCTGACTAACCACTCTACAAAAACTCTAATCTCCACTATCGTGCTTAGCAAACTTGTTTACTCATCAAGCCTACTCATTGGCCTATCTCTCTACTCCTTTATACGTCTAGCACCCTTTAGTCCTCAACTTTGCTACCTACCTTCTCTACAACCTACCCTTATCATCCCCCATATCTACCTGTCGACAACATGCTGGTTTGCTCACAAGGCACAACACTCTCTCTTCACGTTCCTTGTCCTAGTCTACAAAGCTATCAAAGGCCTTGCTCCTCAATATCTGTCTGGTTGTATCTCAGTTTACTCACCCTCTCGTTCCCTCTGATCTTGCTCTCCATTCACCTTCCGTGTCCGATACCTTTCCAGTGCCTTCTTTCGCTTCCGCTCTTTCTTCCTACCCGTCCCTCTCCACTGGAACGCACTGCGCATAACAAGCAAAGCCAGCCCAACTTACAGACCACTTCAAAGCTTGGCATAAATGGCACTTACTTGCTAAAGAGGGCTCTCCCCATGCATCTCCCCCACCCTTCTGACCTGACTCAACCACTAAAACGTGCTCATTTAGATAGCGCGTTCCCCCCTTAGGTTAATGTTTCCTTTGTAAATCACTGGTTTCCTTGCACACTTTTTGTTTTTGTTTGTTTTTATCTCTGCTGTACGTCTCACTTTTTTGCACCCTCATAAAATGACTGACTACTTGCTCTCATCTTTATGCTATTGTACAGGCACCCTTCGCAGGAATGCCTCCGCCATCTGTAAATGTGTTATTGTAAGTAATTTATGATCGAAATTGACATCCCTGATCTTCAAATAAAAACAAATACAGAGGGGCACTGTTGAGCAGCCAAGCAATATGGCTGCCTAGCCAGCGAGCTCCGTTCCTGCCCACCAGAATCTGCTTTTTATCGGCGCTAATCCTAATCATCCCCTACCACCACGGCCACGATCCTGCTGCTGCTACTTTCCTCTCCTCGTGCCTGAAATCTGGGGTGGAATCGGAGCTGGCGTCCCTAGTATCGGGCGCCCGGGCCTGCGGCGGCATCCGGCCTCCTCGAGTGGCCGCTCTTGCCCGCTGCAGCATCGGCTGCCGGGACGCTGCCGCTCTCCATCTCTGAGCACCGTCATCGGCTGATTGCCTGCGGCCCCCTTGCATCGGCTGGTTACTGCGGCCCCCTTGCATCGGCTGGATCCACTCCCCCGCGCGTGCCGGGGGAGGCGGGGCCTGAGACACCCGCAGCCCCGGTCGTGTGCGTGTGGCTCGCCCGCTCGGCGCGGCGGCTCCATCGGCTGCCGGGCCGTTCCTGCGGCCGTGGGCTGGGCTGGAGCCCCGGCGCCCACTGGCACACGTGTGCGGCCCCCCCCGGACTGGGAGATCCCGGACTGCCTGGTCTGTGCGGAGAGGCGGCGGGACACACGCTCGGGGGCCCGACAACCCGGAGACACCGTGAGAGCGTTCCTGCTTCGCCCACCACCCACGCAGCGTGGTCTCCGGCCTGCAGTAAGAAACGGGTCTGGCCCCATCGACCCACTGAGGAGCAACCGGCGCTTCCCCCCCCTGTGGCGCACCTGTGCCGACTTTGGGACACTCACCTGTTACATGAAGATCCCGACATTGCCCCTTGGCTGGCCGCAGCTCCCGCACCTTGTTGGCCCCAATCCTGTGCCGAGGAACATACGGGTCCAGCCACCCTACAGGCTATAAGGTGGGTGTTTGTGGCTGTTATATGCACCACTGGGGGTCCCCCATCCACCCCGCTACTAGTGTTGTGCCCACGGTGCTGGGGTACAGCCCGGGGGGGACTGCCTAAACACAAGCCTGCTCCACGCTCCCCCAACTCTCTGTCCCACGGTGCCTGGGGCCCTCTGCGCTCATCCCACCGGGAATTGCTATCCTTTCGCTGTTATGGCCACCTGGAGGGGCCCTGGCTGAACGGACTCCACATGCGCAAGCGCTGGGAATCTCCCACTCGGAACGGCTGGTTCCAGGGGGCTGCAGAAGGGGGAAATCATCCCACTATCTAGACGCAAGTAGCTTTGAACAATTTTGCCCGTTCGGCCCCTGTGGTGACAATCCGCCAGCATCGCCTGTGGCCGCGACGGGACCTCAGTGCGGTCCGGCACAGTACGGTACGATCCGGGCCTTCTCCACCACCTATACCGCTGTACTAGCCCTGACTCTCCCCCAGAAGAATGTCTAACAGATCGCGAGCCACTAACAAGGCCGGGGATATGGACAAGTTCGCCAGGGCGACACCCAGGGGAGACCAGGCATCACCCACGGCAGTCCAGGAGGAAGGCGACCTCCTGCTGGACCCCCCTCAACCGGACTTGGCCACTATGATGGAATCCATGGCTAAAAACTTTGCAGCATTCCATGAAAAACTGGATGATATTAACGCGAATGTAGCGTCACTAAGGGCTAAGCTTGACCAGCACGGGGCTAGGATTACCGAAGTGGAGCAAAGGACTGGCACCACTGAAGACAACGTGCATGTTCTGCAAAACACAGTGTCAGAGCTCGTCCGAGACATGAAACAGGTCAAATCTAAATGCGATGACCTCGAATCGAGGTCACGGAGAAATAACATTCGCATAATCGGGGTCCCCGAAACTGCACTCAAAGGTCAAATGGAACTAGCGGTGGAAAAACTCATCAGAGATCTCCTGGATGACCCTGATCTCTCGCCATTCTTCACGATCGAAAGAACTCACCGCTCCTTGACACCTCGACCACGGCCAGGGGATTTCCCCAGACCTATCATAGCAAAGCTGCTCAGCTACAAGGACAGGGATCATATACTCCGCCTGGCCAGGGAGAAGGGGGAATTAAGGTTGGATTCACAAGTAATTAGGATCTTCCCCGACTTTTCAGTAGGAGTGCAAATGGAGAGACGCAGATTCATTGGGGTGAAGAAAATGCTACGCGATAGGAAGATTGAATATGCTATGCTTTTCCCCACACGCCTTAAATTCACTCATCGTAACAAGCTCTACTTCTTCACGGTCCCGGACGAGGCCGTTAAGTTCATAGAGGCACAGATTCCACTGGCGGAGCCGCCTGAGGCCCCGATGGACAACAACTAGAACTGGCCGCTGTCCTCTCTCTACGAGCTAGTCTTGAAACCCGCTAATACGTGCATCCTAGCTCTGTAACCTTATGTATGTTAGCCGAACCTGTGATTTCATGGTTTATTCAAGATTCGTATCCAAACTGGTGGGCGGAACGGCAGCGGTAGCCCCCACTGCAGCTGCAATTCCTGTAGAATCGAAATGTTTGTGTTTGCGCCCCTGTTGGGCTTTAGTTCATGCATTGCCAAGTTGGGGTTGGCATCCAGTGGTCCATTTCGAGGGTGGGTTCTTACACACTGCTAGTTGGGACAGGGCGGTGAGGGCGGGGGGTTGGAAAGTTGGGGATGGTTACATTCAAAATGGCGCAGGGGTTAGGGCGGGTCACACACGATGGCAACGGTGCGACATGGCAGCACTCATGGCGATTACCGAGGGCTGCACCTTTACTTGGGATGTCCCGTAGGCTGCCTACATGGCGATTAAAATGATGTCATGGAATGTACGTGGCCTGACAAATTTCACGAGATCTCGCAGGATTGCGGCCTACGCGCAACGACACGGGGCCAAGGTTCTCCTACTGCAAGAGACACATGCCCTTAAACACCTATCATCGAACAAATGTGGGGTCTTAATAGATACTTCACCCAATACTCCACCCAAGCCAGAGGGGTCCTGACTCTCATCCACAAGTCTATCCATTTTACCCTCCACTCATCGCACATTGACGCAGAAGGCAGATATGTGATCCTGCATTGCACTTTGGCTCACGAACAATGCCTACTGGTCAACGTATACGCGCCCAACATTGACTCCCCCGAGTTCTTCGATGGAGTGACGGCCATACTCATGAGATACATTGACGTCCCTATAATATGGGGAGGAGACATGAACCTAGCACTGGACAGTTTACTAGATAGGACGACGTCCAGTCGCAGACCCACACCACGAGCGACCAAACGTCTCCTCTCACATATGGATTCTCTCAATTTACATGATATATGGAGAACGCTCCACCCCCACGACAGAGACTACACTTTCTATTCCACTGTACATGACAGTTCCTCGAGAATAGATCTATTTCTACTCTCTGGCAGACTGGTAGGGAAGGTCTCAGATGTCACGATACTGGCCCGTACGCTATCCGATCACTCCCCTGTACTCCTACAGATTCAACTCGGTGACGCAGTGCCGCTGAGACCCCACTGGCGCTTCAAATCCACCGCCCTATCAGACATTGGCCCTCATTACGACCCTGGCGGAGTGGGTTACCGCCAGCGGTAATCGTGGCGGACCCGTCCGCCCTACTACGAGTTCCCGTAGCGCCATGGAGCCTTTCTCCGCCTGGTTTTACCGGGCGGAGAAATCCATGGCGCTAAGGGACCTCGTTGTTAATTACGCCACCGTACTTTACGGTGGCGTAATTAACGCCTTCCCCACTCCCATTATACCCTATGGGGCAAGAATGGGAATGGGGAAGGGCAAAATGGGGATTGGGGATTTACCGCTCCGCCAAGGTCGGCATGGGGTGGAAAATCCGCCAACCCCCATGGCGCTATCGGCAGCTTTCCGCCGTGCTCCGCGGTGCATTTAGCACCGCGAATTCCGCCAGGGTCGTAATGAGGGCCATTGTCTTTAAAGCCGAGATTCTATCCGATATAACTACATTCTTTGAAAAGAACAATACAACTGATACACCCTTGGGAATTCGATGGGAGGCGTTCAAGGTCTACATCAGGGGGATGTGTATCTCTAGAGAAGCTGGGGTCCTGAAGACTATAAGACGGGCCTTAACCAACTCGGAGACCAAGCTCAAAGCACTCGAACAGGACTACCTGATCACGCAGTCCCAAGTGACCCTAGCTGCAATCAGATCAGAGCTGGAAAAATTTGAGTCACATGCTATGAGGGAGGTGCATTACTTTACACGCCCTGTGGCGGCCCGCAGATATGGGGAAGGAGACAGGCCGGGTAGAACCCTGGCCAGGCTAGTGCGTGCTGAGACTGGGGGGACCCGCATTGACAATATCATAGATGGCAGTGGGGTGAGGCACTGGTCAGACCAATCCATTCTAGACACTTTCGCTAGCTTCTACGCCACGCTGTATGGCCCCCAACCAGAACACTCCGCCCAAGACCTGGACGACCTCCTTGAGAGCATCCCTATGACCCTTATCTCCCAAGACACCCGGGAAATATTAGACGCCCCATTCACCCTGGAGGAGATAGTTCAGGTGATATCGGGCCTCCCCAAAAACAAGGCGCCTGGCCCGGATGGGCTCACTTCCTAGTTCTACCAGGAGCATGTGGCTATACTAGCGCCTGTGCTATACGGGGTCTGGGCCGAATCACTTCGTTTGAACTGCCTCCCCCCCTCCCTTAGGGAAGCCTTAATAACTCTCCTCCCCAAACCTGGAAAGCCCCCAGACGAATGTGGGTCTTACAGGCCCCTATCTCTTATTAACACCGACACGAAAATCTTTGCCAAGATAATTTCTAATAGGTTTCTCCCATTCATGTCCCACATGATACACGAGGACCAATGCGGTTTCATTCCGGGTCGATCCACAGCTCTGAACATCCGCCGCCTGTTTAATGTGATGTCTAGAATTGACCCAGGCGCGGACGCAGTGGCGGTAACACTAGATGCCCAAAAGGCTTTTGATATGGTCTCATGGCAATATCTGTGGGCCGTGTTGGAAAAAATGGGTGTGGGTCCCAAAATGACCTCTTACATAAAACTGTTATACACGGACCCACGAGCTAAAGTTCTTGTGAACTCGGTTCCCTCCTCTCCCTTTACGCTACACAGGGGCACTCGTCAGGGATGCCCATTCTCGCCCCTCCTGTTTGCGCTCGCCATAGAACCCATGGCGGACCATATAAGGGGCCGACACGTCAATAAAGGCATACGAATAATAGATGCACCAGAGATCATCTCTTTATATGCAGATGACGTGCTCTTGTATGTCAGAAATCCTTCCACACATTTGGACCCGATCATCCGTGATATCACTAAGATAGGTACGGTCTCAGGTTTCACAATCAACTACTCCAAGTCCGAAATTTTCCCCCTTACTGTGGCAACCCAACGACCGTCTTGTGAGTACCCTCTACGCTGGTCCCCGGGTGGGGTTAGGGATCTCGGGGTACAAATATCATTAACCAAGGCCTCTCTATTGACGGACAACTACGAGGCAGTGGCCCACCTGGTCATCTCCAAGTTCTCCAGGTGGCGCAATCTACCTCTATCCCTAGCGGGCAGACTCTCTCTAATAAAGATGGTAGTGGTCCCCAAACTTCTGTATGTCTTTGCTAATGTGCCGATCTGGCCTGGGGTCCAATACTTTAAGAAGCTCCACTCGGAGTGCGCACAATTTCTCTGGCATCCAGGCTCGGTCCGCAAGAAGTGGCAACACATGACGCTGCCTTACGACAAAGGGGGTTTCGCGGCCCCAGACCTTCGCCTATACTGGAATGCTGCACAGGCCCATCATGCCTCCCATTGGTACACGCTCCAGAATCCGCCTATACACGTAAAACTTGAGAAACTGGCGGGAGGTGGAACTAATATCATGTCCCTGTTACTGAACCGAGCTTTCCAAACAGATGCTCATGCGGACCCGGTGTCCGCTACGATTAGAGCCTGGGGGAGCATCCTAGGCTCTGACCAGGAACAGCGCCCATACTACAAGTGGCTTCCCCTGTGGCAGTTCCCCGGACTCCCCCCCACACATGACCTAAACCTCATACGCCACTGGGAAACCATGGGATACCGTGCCCTTGCGGATCTCTTCCCCGATGGTGTTTTCATTACCCCCCAAACATGGCGCCATGACCACTCCAATTCTCCACTCGAAATGCTGCAGTATTATAGGCTTAGAGCTGCAGTGCGGTCGATGTGGCCCTCATGCCCTATTGAACCCCCCGATTCTCCCGAAATACAATATATAGCAAACTCCGGAGGTGCCAAAAGCATAATTTCTAATCTGTATAAGATGCAACTAAATAACACTGCGGACAACTCTCTTAAACCACGCGAGGCTTGGGCTAGGGAACTAGGAGTTGCAATCACCGACGATCTCTGGGGCATAATGTGTACACACACACGTAGGGTCTCCCTAAGCGCCAGATTCCGCTGCATACAATTTAAGCTCCTTCATAGGCTCTATTATACACCGCATAGAGTGGCGTCATTCACAGGAACCCAGACCCCTGTGTGCCCCAAATGTAAATCCAGTGAGGCAGACCATATACACATGTTCTGGGCCTGCCCCGCCCTCAACACGTTCTGGACGGCCGTGACAGAGGCACTCTCTGAAATAGTGGGGTCTCCGGTGTCTATGGACCCACTTGCCATACTATTTGGTACTTGGGAGGGTGAGAATGTAAGGAGAATGGCAAAATTTGTAAATGTAAGTATTATGGTGGCCAAAAAATGTATATTGCAATACTGGAAGCGCCGCAATCCTCCCACTTTTACGATGTGGCTGAAAGCCCTTACCTGGACACAAATGTGCGAGGAGGAATACATTGGATCCCTACCCCCGACATCTCGACCCAAAAACGTCTGGTCAGAATTTTGTAGCTATCTAAATGGCAGAGATGAAGTGGAACTGACCTCATCTCCCCTGCCAGGACAACCCGACATGCCACAGATGACCTAACTTTTCCTATTGGTTTTAGCTATTTCGCTTGCTTTTCAACGCCTCCCCGCGATATCAGTTATTATCAGCATGTGATGTATACCCTGACCATGGTGTGGTGCCGATTGTACGATTATGTTGTTAGCTTATTACTATGTAAGTTGAAATGTGCCTGTCTTGACCTCTGTGCCAATAAATAAAAGTTTAAAAAAAAAAAAAAAAACAAATACAAACTTCTAATTGATATGGCCATTTTTTAATGGGTAGGCTTGCCTATTTGGTGGAACTCTGGCCTTTTTGACCTTACTATGGTGTATTTTAGCAGCACCCCTAACAGGCTGCCTTGTTCTTAGCAGCACCCCGATTTGTTATGATTGATCAGCTGCGTAATGCTAGCAATAGAAGGATGTGCTTTGTAAGTAATCTGGCATGCGGTGGCAGTCCATTTGCTCATGTTGGCTGTATTCTTTATTTCTGGTAGTTCTGATTTGTTTTAAGCTGTCACTGCCTTCCACTGCCTCCGACAGCCGTTGAGGGTTCCCTGAAGGCTGCTTATTTCGGTATGTGCCTCGTGGTTTCAAATTCTTGCACTTTCCAAGCAGCAAAGCTGCTAGAGTGTGACTTCTCACTGAGTTAAAAAAAAAAAAGACACTTGAGATTGAAATAGATCAAACAGTGTTGGCAAGATGTGCATTTTTTGCTTATGGAACTACATGGTGATATAAATCGGAGCTATCGGGGGTCATTACGAGTTTGCTGTATCCCACCAGTAATTCTGTCTGTATACCGGCCGTTTCGGCCGCCTGATATCCCGGAATTTCCAGGATATTACAGGTGGCGGAAAGACCGGTAAATCCCCATTCCATGGAGTCCCATATGACTCCATGGAAGGGATTGCTGGTATTTCCGGCACCGGTAACACCAGTGCTGGAAAAATACCGGCTGTTTTTGCCAGAGGGCCCTGATTTACCTCTCAACAGGGCTTTAAGTTGGCCGGGGCCTGCCGGGGCTGGGCCCCGGCAGGCTCCGAAATTTCGTTTTGAGGCGGGGCCCTGCCGGGGCCCACTAGTCTCCCTTGGCAGCCCCGGTCACTTCACGAAAAGGCATTTTTTTCTACAGCCTGAAGCTCTCGCTCGTGTGCGAGAGCTTCAGGCTTCAGAAAAAAATGCCTTTCAGCCGTAATGGTGGCGCCGCACCTGAGAGGCATCCCTTTAATCAAGGGATGCACGTGGGCCAGCGCCACCATTATGGAGAAAACGTGAGGCCGCTGGAAGCAGAGGCCTTGCTTTCTAAATACTGAAGTTCCCGCGGTATCGCGGGAGTTTCAGTCTTTAAGAAAAAGGCCTCTGCTTCCAGTGGCCTCACCCTTTTAGCCTTAATGGTGATGCTTCCCCACCATTAAGGCTGAATAGGGAGACGCTGTCCCCTGCCAGGCAAGCCTATAGAAAATAAATGCAGAGATTAGCACCCTCTCCCACATAGGGGAGAGGGTGCTAATCTGCAAAAGGCTGCCTGGCAGGGGTTTCAGTAGCCCATTGAGCCGAGGCTCGTCAAGGGGGCGTGGCCTAACGGGCCAGCAGGACCCCTGCTGTTAGGCCACGCCCCCTCGATGAGCCCCGGCTCGATTTGTAGTGCTACTTAAGGCACTGCCTCTCAGTGACCCCCACCCGCAAACTTCTAGTTTGCCGATCTGGGAAAATTCCTGGTCACAGAATGACTGGCAATTCTACAGGCAATTTTCACAGACTGGCAAACCTATAATGACGCCCATTGTCTTGGAACAGAGAGACAGCCTCTTTCCTCTCAAACCTGCATGCTCAACTCTTTGGGAAACACAGCATTCTTCACATCACCAGGAACTCTCCTGAACCTGGGGCGATGCTAACACCCCCGAATGCGGAGTGTGAAGCATATGGCACAGTTCCTCTCCAAGATAATGCCTTAATAAATCATTCTGGGCAAAAAACGCGGGAACTGTCACGGCAGAGCGATCCTGACAAGGGCTGCTGGCTGCTGCAAGCAGGAAAGCCGGGGGTCTGGGCTTCTTAACTTTAGGAAGTCTGGAGTAGAAGCCGGTCATCTGATGCATTGAACTAATCTGGGAGTTTCCTCCTGCCTCCATGTTTCCTAGCTCTCCTGCATCTCTTCTGGTGATTCAGAGCGGTGTAATGGGACGCATGCATCCCCATTAAAGTGCACAATAGCAGGTGGTCAGTAAATACGAAGGCCTTTCTCCGAGGTTCACATACTGACGTCATCACGAGAATAACAGGTGCTCTTGACATTCCGAAGCCTTCTTCGTCTTTCAAGGCCATGCTTCGGTCATATTCAAATGGAAAGCTTTCAATCATAGTATTTATTTATTACATTTGTATAGCGCTTAAAACCAGTGGGTATCAAGGCGCTAGTTACAGGACATGTTGCAATTGTGAATAGAGAATAGACAGAATGGAAGGACCAGTATTTAAAGGCCATCCTATGCCGCTATTTAAATACCTTCCTAAGGTAATAATCAAACGCCTTTGGGAAATAGCCAAGACCCTTTAAAGGTAGTATACAGAAACCCAGAGCCCCCTTCAGTTGTTGTCAAAATCCCACTTGGAGCAGTAGCCAGAGGCACCTCTAAAGTAGTAACCAGGGCATTCCTCAGGTGTAGGCTAGTATTGACTAGCCTCACTGAGTGCGACTAGAAAGGTCTCCTATGGTAGTATCTGAAAGCATTCTTAGGGTGTGAGTTCAAGACCTTCCTTCTTAAAGCTGCTTTAAAATTAACTCCTAGGTTGTCATTCAAAAGTCTTTCCAGGGTAGTGGCGGAGACCTTCCACAGGTAGTAGTCAAAGTCCTTTCTAGGGTACAACTCAAAGGGCTTCATGATATTCAAGATAGTATACAGAGGCATTGCTAAGGTAACATGTAAAGACAGTACTTGTGTAGTATTCGTATGGTGATCTTTGCCAGGGTAGTATTCATAGGTCCTCCTGGACTACTATTTAAAGGGCTTCACTGGGCACTATTTCCAGTTCGTCCCAAGATAGTATAGGGCATTCCGAAGGTAACAAAGACATTCCTAGGGCAGTATTCAAAGGCCTTTCTATGATAATATTTTGAGTGCTGTTTTGGGTAGTTGCCAAATGCCCTCCTACGGTAGTATCCCCAGACCTTTTTATTTCAGTATTCAAATGTCTTCCTAGGGTAATATTTGATGGCCGGCCTTGCTACAGTGGTGTTCTATGGTATTAACCAATAGGTAGTTGTAAAACGCCTTCCTAGGGTAGTGTATTCAATGGCTTTTTCTAGGGTACTATTCAAATTAGTTCCTAGGATATTAGGCTGGTACTAGCCAAATAACTTCCCCTTGAAGTGTCCACAGGCTTCCCAGGGTCAATAGGGCAAGGCCTACCTTGGGTACTTGTCAAATGGGTATCACTCGTTTACTGCAACTGCAAAAATACTGAATGCAAAAATATCTCGTTTTTCCCCACGTGGGAGGAGGGTAAGGGTAATTAATTATGTAATGGGGATCTGGGGGGCCGTGTGGGGTCTCACCTCATATAACTGCAAAGATCGAGAGAAAGACATGGGCATTTTTGCATTCGATATTTTGTATTCGCAGTGATCACATGGATCTATCAATGCCAACATGGTATTCAATGGACAGCCTCCCTTTAGTAGTAAAAGGACATCCGCACTAGTGTACTACCCATATGCATTCCTAGAATAACAGGCCCAAGCCATCCTAGGATAGTAGTCAAGGGCCTCCCAAGGGTAGTATGAAATAGCCTTCCTTAGTTGTCAATGGACATGCCCCATTCTAGAAGTCAGAGGCCATCCTTCCTAAGACAGTACATGCAGGTCATCATAGTGTTATTTTGAGAAACCCTCCCATGTTAGCACTGTTGCATCATCCTAGGGAAGTGCTGAAAGACAGACTTTGGGAAGAAGCCATCAGCCATTCTAAGGTGATAGTCAAAGGCCTTCATATGGCAGTACTCACAGACCTTCCTACAGTTGTGGCCAAATACATCTCTAAGGTGGTCTGCAAAAGCCTATCTACGGTAGCAGTCCACACTATCCTATGGGAGTATTTCTAAGCCCCTTAAGGGAGTGCACAAAGGCATCACTTCAGTAGGTGTCAAAGGCCTTCCTTGTGACTTGATTCATAAACCAGAGTCACCACAGGTGGGCCGGAAGAGCTACCTACCCCCATATAACATCAACAGACATCATATCTAGTCTTCCGGACGAGGGAGAGGTCTAACAAGGCTAATATAGCAACAGTGTTGGCTCTCTCTTCACAAGAGGATCTGACGAGAAGCCTGGCAGAGAGAGTGCATTTAAGGACAAAGGAAAGAAATAAACATGGAGGGTGAAAGAGAAGAAAAGGACAGCAGAGGATATAGAAGAGCATGAACCTGTAAAACGGGCGAGAAGTACATATTCAGAAGGAAAGACAGAAAAAGAGCAAGCATTATAGAAGGTACATGCATTAGAAGAGTAAGAAAATGGGAAATGAAGAAGGGGGCACCCTAATGTCGGGTTCCTGACCTTTCTCAATCAGCCGCTGGAGACCAGTTTTTGGTGGATGGAGGCTTGGCCTCTATAAGCAGATCTTTGCCAAGAGTCACTGCCATCAAACTTGGTTTACAACACTGCCTGTGTTAGGCACAGGTAGGCAGTCTCCCACCCCTATTCACTGCCCCTTTACAAACTATGTATTGCAAATAACAGTATTTTTTCTTTTACACAAAATATGTTTTGTAGCAATGATGTGGCAACAATAGGGACTAAGGTCCTGTGTACGATTGAAAAGGTAATTCATGTCTGATCGCTCCAAACAAAAGCCATTTTAACGCAGAAACGTAAAGACTTAGGGCCTCATTCCGAGTACGGCGCTAACCAATGGCGCTATTAACGCCTTGGTTGACGCCGTACCCGGACCGGCAGCGCCTTGGTGGATGGCGGAATTACCGCCCCATTCCAAGGTTGGTGGGGCGGTAATTCCCCAAACCCATTTACCCTTCCCCATTCCCATTCTTGCCCCATAGGGCATAATGGGAGTGGGGAAGGCGTTAATTATGCCACCGTAAATTACGGTGGCGTAATTAACATCAAGGTCCCTTAGGGCCATGGTTTTTAACACCTGCTAAAAGCAGGTGTTAAAACCTCCATGGCGCAAAGGGAACTCGGAGTATGCCGGTAAGGGATTACCGCCACCGCTCTCGTTAGCGGTGGCCGCTATCCCTTACCGCCATACTCGGAATGAGGCCCTTAGACAACATCCCTGCATCAGAGGTCAGGGAATTGGTAGTGTTAGTTGATAGTTCGCTACCCAGCGAGGATTTCTTTACTCATGGACACTCTCTGCCTCATCACGAGTTTGGTGGTAACCCTTAAATGCAGCGGTAATGCTATTACTGCCACATTTAATGGTCCGCCAAATCAAGGGCTAGGCAGGTTTACCCTCAGCTCTGAGCTGGGGACAAATCTGCCACGATTTTGCCAATTTTCGGTGCTATTACCACCAGCGGAATGGGAAATTCGCGAATGGGCCCAATGGGGAATGGGGACTTACCGTTCCGCCCAACCCGTGACCCGGTTCTAATAGCGTCGGTAGTGTTTGGCGGTAGGGCTAATAGCCATGGAGGTAATACCGTTTCAAAAGCCTGGTTTAACCAGAATGTTCCTTTACGCAAATTAGTTAGTTCTACAGGACGTAAATGGTCAGAAAACCAAACTTTAGAAAACATCAGTTGAGCAAGAATGGCACTAACTAATTATAAAAAAGCGATCTTTGAAGCTAAATGGGATTTTCTACATGATATAATATGATAGGTTATTTATAACACGCTTAATACCCAGAGGTTTCTAAGCGCGGACCCAGGGATCAAACCTGTGTTGCTCCGTGTTGCCTTGCTTCCAAGAGCAAGCACGTTGCCGCTGAGCTATCCTCCCGAGACTGAAAAGTGGCTACAGTCTTTGGCTACATAAAGTGATCGTGGCTGCATGTAACCAACCTAGATAATTAATCTCTATTGTGTCTAAATTGTGTCATCCCACCTGCAAGTGCTCTTCTATCACACCTTCATTAGCACAAGCCAATACTTTTAATAGATTTTTCGAGGAGAACAGTGAATGCATTTAGAGAAATGTCTTGGCTAAAGTTCAGAATCCAGTTAAAAATTCTGTGGGACAGATGACTAACCAGTCCTCTTTAGGACAGGTGCAGCCCAGGGGAGTAGATATTATGCAGCAGTTCAACTTTCATCCTGTATCAGAGGACTATATATGTTCATTGGTTTAAGCCCTGAAACCCACCCAATGACACTCTGACAAAATCTTTTCGTTCTTGACCGCATTTATCAATAAATCCCTGGATCAGGGCTTGGTGCCTCAGACACTGAAATACACATTACTGACACCCTTATTAAAAAAAAAAAAAAAACAATTTAGATCCCTTGGTCCTACCGATTTATCGTCCTATTGCAGGACTTCCGTGGCCCAGGAAAGTCCTGGAGAAAGTGGTCACCCAACAGCTGCAGGCTTTTGTAGAAGAGGAATCACTTCTTGACCCCTTTCAATATGGTTTTCGCTCCAAAGTTTGGGACTGAGACAGTCGTGTTAGCAGTCCAAGATGAGCTTCTGGAAATCGCTGACCAGGACAAAACTTTCACCTTTGGTAATGTTAGACCTGTCCGCTGCCTTCGATGTGGTCAATCACGCCATCTTGCTGGACTGATTGAAGACAATTGGCAGAGTATCGGAACATGCAATCAAGTGGTTTAAATCATTCTTGGAAAACCACCTTCAATATTTCAAATTTGGAGGTTTCACCTCAGATCCTATCATCATGAAATGTGGTGTGCCACAGGGGTCTTCTTTGTCGCCACTTTTTTTCAGTCTATATCTTCAACCACTGATGGAGATTTTGAGACGTCATGGGATGAGCTACCAGTCTCATGCCGATGATACCCAGATCTTCATCAGAATTGGTAATTTTGAAGACACCCTTGCCAAGGTCAACTATTGCCTACAAGAAATTAGTGAGTGGATGTCCATCAGCCAGCTCCAACTGAATGCATATAAAGCAGAGTTCATCCTGTTTGGTCCCCAACATTTACCCACAGCTCAAAAAACAGCCAGTCCCCAACCTTGTGGGTGTAGAGCTGAGCTTTGCCCCTAAGGTATAACATGTGGGATGCATCTGGCAGGATAACATGGGTTGTGAAGGCCAAGTTGGGCCCAAGGTACACGCAATCTTTTTCTCATTGCAATTACTTCAGCAGGTTCTGCCATACATTCCAGTGGAGGACCATGCTATGGTGGTAGGGGCTCTGACAAATGCCCATCTGGACTATTGCAAATGCCTGTTGATGGGCATTTCAGCAAAGCAACTTTATACGCTTCAAATGACCCAGAGCACAGCAGTTAAGCTGGTCTGTGGACTGAGTAAAACTGCCCATGTGTTTCCCTCCCACTGAACACTACACTGGCTTGCTGTAGAATATCATATTATGTTCAAAGTGGCTTGTCTTATATTTAAATGCATGAATGGATTAGCTTCGGACTGAGGAACAAGATCAGCCTGTACCAACCTTCTAGGTGCTTATGGTCACAGGTTCAATTACTTCTGAGTACCACCCCGTCCGTCTTTGTATCACAGGGGGATAGAAGATTTGCTGTCTTCGGCCCAAGGCTCTGGAATAGTAACCTGAAAGAGATCAGGGTCCTGGATACTCTATATCAATTCTGTAGGGCCATACAAACGTTTTTTTTTATTTAGATATCTATCTAATTCTTCTCTACATTTGTGATATAAACTCTGTCCAAATCTAATGACGGCTACAATCTGCGGTTCAATTTCTTATACGTCAGCTACGCCACTATACGGTTCAGTCCATCATTGTGCGCAATATAAATACACAAAATCAAAAAACAAAATCAAACAAAAGGTGTCAGCGTGGGTTAACCTACGAGGGGCCAGGGATCCCGGTTTAATAGGTTTTCAAATCTCCCTTTCAACTGGCCACCACCCCACTTTCTCTGAGGATGATTCTCAGGGGTTCTTCTATGACCATGGGAGGAATGCAGATAAATGCCTCTACAACTTAAAAGGAGGTTCTTATATTGGAATACTCTAAACAAAAGCTATCTGGATGAGTTAAACTATAATGGGTTAGCGGATCCAGTCTAATAGGAGTGCGTGTCTGCCTTAGACTCTCTAATCTCAGGGATTTAGTGCCCACCACACTTCATGTTCACAGTCACAATCTCAGTGGGTGTAGATCCCAGCTGCTTCTTTGCTTCCCCATTGAAGTCTCAAGGATATAGTGCTTCCTTTTAACCAATCAAAAACGGATCCATGTAATAAGGCCCCCGTGAAAAATAAAAAAAATGTTCTGGCGACTTTTTCCTGGCTACCAAAATTCTTTCCCAAATATTCTAGGACGGGTATAATTATATATTATTACCTCCAGTCCTAGAATATTTGCGAAAGTGTTTGATAGACTGAAGGGTGCATCATTAATGCACTTATTTTTTTTTAAGTCACCAACCTGATGACTTTTGTCATGGTGACATTATAACCTGATACCTCAAAAACATAGTCACAGGGTTGTAGCACCCAGTCCACGTCTTCGCTGAATTCCCCTTCCTATGGATGTATTACCCATTTCACTATACATAATCACTCAAACCCGATAGATCATGACTCACTAGGCGTCTCAGGGATACTTGACCAGCTCGTTGGTAAAGGATATAGTGCCTCATTCGTGTCTTTGTGATATAGAGGCCCTCCACTCCCAAGGTATGTTGCACTCAGCTTTCCTGTGTGCAGTCTCAGACACCTCAGTATTTGCAGGACCTTTATCTCCCCAAGCAGTAGCAGCTTCACCAACCAACAATGTGTGTTCAGGACTTTGAGTTCTCGTTTTGCCAGCCTGCCTAAGCCATCCAGGTTCAGGCTCCTCTGCTGGGTTCCTGGAGACTTGTTCTCACCCTTTCTTGTTCCTTAAAGTTCGCTCACTCATGGAGAAAGGCTTCCCCCACTTGGTCTTTTGTCTTCTTATGTAAGCCTTGCTTTCCCTGTACCTATAGTTTGTGTTTCCACGTTGGCTACTTTGTAGCCATAATTACAAAGAACATATTAATCCCAATGCTTGTAAACGGGCGGGGATCCTCTCTGGTTTAGGCGGAAGTCTCATCCAGTCCATCTGGCTCTGTGCTGCAGAGTCGCGACTTCCCTGAAGCTGCTGAACTGTTATGCTTAGCAATGGTGACCACTCTGATGCTCTCAAAGATGTAGGTAGATTTCTGTACTTTCTGCTGCGGTCACTATTATTCGGTTGTACATGCCCCTATGGTGAGCCCTGCCAACACACAAGATCCAGCTGTGCTCATGCTTATCCCATAGTGCACTTAGACATGTTCTCTCTTGTTCCATGAAGGTAACTTCTGTGAGGATCCTTTTGTTTTATCCCTACAATCAGTGGATATGCAGTTACAGAGTCTCACTCAGTTTCGGTTAAGTTTCACCTTCTCCAAAATGCATGTGGGAATGGTGCCAAGATCTTGCCTGTTGTGGAAAAGGGACTTCACTATACTCTAGATCCTTAGAGTATACAGTCAAGGGGGGTGGGGGAACGGATTAGCAGTAGAGGACTGTGCCAACTGGTCTTTTTCAACCTGCGGTAGAACATTGCTCTGGTACAAAGGCCCTGGCAAGCCAACTATGCTGGATCACGTCTTAGGATCCGGTTATGCACCTGACTTCATCAAAGGAAGCATTGCGAGTGAAAGGAACATCTGTACCACACATGAAGGACAATCCTGAGAAGTGTTAGAACTAAAAGACACAACTGAGGAAGTATACAAGGAGAGCACATGCACTGGGAATTACTAAAAGGGATTAGGTGACATGGGGAAGCAGTCAGAGAAATCTGGTGAGAACTAGAGATGGAAGGAAAACATGAGTAGTACTTAGTAATCACACCAGGAGGAAGGAATGTGAGACACATGAGGAACGTTTAAAAGAAAACTTCTGATGCATTAATTGGAGTGATAAACACATATGGAGAGTTACTAAGAGCAGAAAAGAGGACTGGTGTGGTGCTAATGCAGAACAAACACTCAGGGTCGTACCTACAGCTGAAAAGTACCTACAGTTCAATGGGTACAAGACTGAGGTACTGGTGGTGGGCGCCCCCCTTTCTGCTTCTCCTTATGTTTCCTCTTCCTCCTCTCTTTGGACCTCTTCCTTCTCGCCTCCTGACCTTGGCCCCCTTCCCGCTCCTGTGTCAATGGTGAAACACCTTGGCTTCACCTTTTCTGCCTCACTGTCCATGCGGCACTAGTTAGCTCCATCTGCCAGGCTGGTCACTACCAGTTGAAAGCCCTGCAAAATGTTCTCGGTTTTGTTCCTTCTCATCTTTCGTGCTCCAGTGGTCGCGTGCCTGGTCCTAAGTCGCATCGACTACTGTAACTCTCTGTTTCTTGCTCAACCTGTCAACCTCATTCACCATCTTCAATTGCTTCAAAACCTGGCAGCGCAAGTAGCCACAGGTATCTCTTCTGGATCACATACCTCCCCCACGCTCCACTCCTCACACTGGCGTACTGTTCCTAAACCTTTCAATTCCCTTTGTACAGTACACCAGTTTTCTGGGGTCTGGGTGCAGAATTACAGAAGGCTAAGTTTCTGCCATACATTCCTAAGTTTCGCGTGGCTAGGAGTGGCGCCCGCTCTGTTGCGATTGCAGTGTCTAAACTATAGATCGCCCTCTCTCACCAGCTGAGAACTACTAAAGATCATATTCAGTTTTGTCGTCTGCTCAAAGCCCATCACTTCTAGGATTTTCCTGAACCCCTTCCTCCTAGCCTCTCTGTTCTAATCTTCAGCGCCAAGATGTCTTTGGTGTAAGTGCGCTCTATAAATGCTCCTAACCTAAGAAACATAACACGTCAAAAGCAATTTGTCGCCTCTGCTCAGGAAAGAAAACAAGCTTTGTAATGCTGCTTCACCGGCCATGTTCTCTGTGTTTTGGAAGTCCCAGACTGGGCACAATTTGTCAGAAGAACTATGGGGCACGTTATACCATTTATCTCTGCAAGCAACTCAATTGATGTGCCATGTGAACCCATAACAGTAGCACTCAATGAGTTATCCCTGCTGCTAACCGGGTCTCCTTGGGAAAGTGCTTATGTTCAGTCTTGGAAATGTGGGCCTGGATAGAGTGTTTATTAGGCTCACTCAAATGGGCAGGGGAGCCCCCCTCAGCCCGTACTACAATGGTTTAGACAAGGGCTGAAGCCACTAAGGCCGGTTTGCCCTCACAGGCAAGTGGAGTGAGACGGTCCAGAACCCTTGAATGTTACCATGTGACTTTTCACTGCCATGTGACAGGGGCAAGGGACCCAGAGATCCTTCATGTACCTTCAATGGGCCAAAGATGGACTGGTTCTGGGTGGTACCCAGCCTTCTGAGTCGCTGTCCACTTCCGGGTGTACTTAAGAGCTCTCTAACAAACGGTCTATCTGAGCTCTTGGGAAATGTTGGATAAAGGCCCACAAAACAGAGAACCTTTGTCCCGTAAGGCCTTAACTGCCAAACGGCGAACTGTAATATCCGAAGCAAAGGCTACTTACACCACCACCATTATGGCAGCCTCTCCCAGGCTCTTAGCCCTTTTTGCAGCAAACACTGATCCACATCTAACAGAATTCCCAGGAGATTACTGCCATCAGACTCTACATCAAGGGCTCCAAATTCTGAGACCACATCCCTATACTCCCCCAAGGACTGTTCAACCACTCGTTTGAGACCCCACATACACACTTGCATTCCCTAAAGCCAACCTCTTACATTGGATCTATAATGTTTTCCCACAGGCCGTCTTCACAGAACCCGGTTCCCTGAGCCCAGGTTTGTCACTGCACGGAAACATAATTTGCTCATAGTGCCTCCTCCCTACACTCTCTCTCCAATGTGGGGGACACCCTTGTGACCCCCTTTCTCACCCCCATCCTCCCTCTATACTGTCCTATGTTCTATATTGGGCCCCCACACAACAAAAGGAGTCCTGCCTGACCCTTCACATAATGAAAAATATACATGTACATTCACACACACAAACACCACACACATAAATACAAACACCCAGAACAACCCAAACTCCAATTCCACTCCTTACCTCACCGTCCGCCATTTCCTGGTCCATCAACATATGTGCAGTGAGATCATACATTGGTCCTCATCAGGAGGTGGGCAGTATCCCAGCTGGGATACCGCCCAACTTTATTTGCCTTAACGCTCACCCGTCCTGCGGTTTTACAGCCGGATCATGAGTTGGGCGCTAACTGTTACTCCCCATTCCCATTGGGTCCGGCGGTAATTGCGCCAAAAATGCAAATTTTTCTGGCTTGTTTACAAACACGCCAGAATCGAGATTGTGCGGACCCTTAAATGCGGCAGTAGCACCGTTACCATCGCATTTAGGGGCTACTGCCCAACTCGTGATCAGGCCCATTGTTCCCCAACAAACCGGCTTTCAGCAAAGGAGGCCTGCTGGAGACATTTTTACGCTTATATGTACAGGTTCTACCATTACTTCTCTTTTTAAGATAGTCAAAACCTCTCACAGTGAGAGTATGTACAATGACATCCTAAAAAATGGCCCACTCCTGACTAAACGACCATCGACCCGGAAAACCTAGCAAACTACCGGCTGATCATGAGACTCCCGTTTATCGGCAAAGGAGGCTCGGGAGGATAGCTCAGCAGCAACGTGCTCGCCTTGGAAGCAAGATGCCACGGAGCAACAGGCTCGATTCCGGAGTCTGCGTTTAGAAACCTTTGGGTATTAAGGGTGTTATAAATAACCTATCATATCATATCAAAGGCATAGAGTAATTACTGGTTAATGAACTAAATACAAAAATCGAGGGAATCTTATCTGCTTCAAGATTACCAATCTAGTTTCCACCACAAATGAAGGACTTAAAAAGCCACCATCCAAGTGGTTGGGAATGCCCCTCATATTATCTATAAAGTGGAGATGTCCCTGCTAGTATTTCTGAACCTCTTGCCTATGTTCAACATGGTCCACCATCCCACAATACTCACCCTTCTTGCACACAGGATCAGCTTCTCTGGTGACATTCTGAAATGGTTTAGATCCTACTTATCTGGCATACACCTGAGTGTCTATATGAGCTCCCTCATGTCTGGACCCACTCCATCACCTATGGAGTCCATCAGGATCTCATTCTCTCTAACTGGTCATCTGAAACCTCTATTTGGAACTGCTGAGCTGACCCCTTGACAAACACAACAGTGTGATACACTTGTTCGCCGATGATACACAATTGTACCTCAAGGCCAAGGGCCCACAAAGTATTAGCTGCCTTTGCTCATGCCTTCAATCATTCAATCTGATGATGAGTGGCTATTTAAACTTTAACCGAGCCTGAATTCTACTCCTGAAACCCCCCCCCCACACGCAGGAACCCATTCAACAGTAGATGGATAAAATGCACTTGGCTAGTACAGCCATCACATACCCATTCAGCAAAATCCTTAGGCTTCATTGTGTATAGCAATGTATCCTTCCAAGAACATATAGCGAAAAGACTTAAATGTTTTGATATTAGATCTCTATACTACACAAGATCAATCCTTTCCTACCACCATTGGACTCTCAAATGATGGTGCAGGCCCTAGTGATGATCTTTCATATCGACTGGGGAAATGCCCTCCTTTGACAGCTCTCAGCTGCTTACCTGGTATCCTCAAAGCGTCTCTCCTAACCATGTCTCGCTGCATCATCAGTTCTAGGAAATTTGACCATATCACCCACATATTGTACAAATTACACTGGCTCTCCATCGAGGCAAGGATCTGGTTCAACAACCATGCCTCACCTACAAAGCAACCACCAAAATTATGCTATCCTACCTGATGGCAAAAATAAAAACTTAAAAACGTTGGATAGCACGTGGTCATCTCTCAGTAAGACCAACACCAAAGTGGAAACTAGACTGACTCGCAATGAGACAACTAAGAAACGGTCCATCTCACGCTACACTCTGGTGCTCTGGAACTCCATCCTGCTGGAAATCTGGACAGCTCAAGGTCTCCTTTACTTTAGGAAAGAACAGAAGAACTGGAACTTCCAACAACACCTCACCTCAGTGTATCCTAAATTCCAGCTATCTTGTGAACACCCCATCTGTATTGGGAACAATCGTTAATGTTTACTCAGTGGCTTGTTAAACTCTTGCTACCAATGTTTTGCTCTGTGACCTATACAGTGCTCCAATGCTTTGGAGCTAAATGTGTGGTATGAAAATATGTATTTATTCTCTAATAAGAACTCTCCTGGGACAACACTGATAATAGGGGCTATTAAGATCGAGTATGTATCCTGGTATAAATATTTCAGCGTTAAAGTCAGAGGAAAGTGGTTATGAATTAATGTGTGATGGGCGAAAATGAAAAGCTTGCCAAACGACTGCATTGATAGCAAGGTTCTCTAGAAAAACTGCAGGATATAGTCGTGTGGGTGTCATCAGGTTGTATGAACAGAGTTTTTGCCCCGTGATTTTGTACGAAGCGGATAGATTCGACTTGAAAACCAGGGCATGGTTTGATATTATGGAAGGCACATTTTGGAAGAAGATATTGGGTCTCCCAATGTCTATATCGAGATCTTGAAGCACGAAATGAGCCTAATATCCCTGTGTGGGAGAGTGAATAAAAGACAGGCCATCCTATCAATTAAATCTATGTCCAAACCTAAATGTGCATTACTGTCGCAAATTGGTAGAGTGACTAGTAACAGACGTAGTGACCTCTTTAGTGAGCAGGTAAATGCAATTTTTATTCTGGTCGATTGGCATCCGAAGTGGTGCAAGGACTCCTATATTCTGGAGAAAGAATTCAATGTGAGGTTGGAAAAATGGGACTGGCATTATAATTACCAGCACCTTGCAAACCTGAAACCCTATGCGGAGTCTCCATTAACGAATGACATGCATAAGAGACCTCAATCTTATCTGCTACTATGTCC
Organism: Ambystoma mexicanum; assembly: GCF_040938575.1. NCBI lineage: Eukaryota > Metazoa > Chordata > Amphibia > Caudata > Ambystomatidae > Ambystoma > Ambystoma mexicanum. The sequence continues at coordinate 1,152,104,710 of NC_090926.1, read as the reverse complement.
ATCACCGGCGGTCCATAGAACTGTGCTGTTAATGCGGATTGATAGGTTACCGGTCCTTACAGTCATTGGCTCTAGACGGAGGATAACATTGGCAGAGAGATACTCTCATATGTGTAATAAGGAAAACATGATGGTAACAGTGAAACAAGTGATGGCTGAATGTAGTGAGATTGGGCGCCTATATATGACAATGTTCAGCAACTATGTGCATAATTATGACGCCATGAAAGAGACTCCATTTTGGATATATTGCCTAAACACTAATAATAAATCACTGCACAGGGTTTGGCAGAAAGTAGAAAGTATTTTGAATGAAAATAATAGATGATTGTATTAATAAATATTTTATTTTGGCATGATAACCAATTTTTAACTAAAGGGTTTTCTTCTTTTTAGAGAGATTTGAGGATGGCATTGATTCAAATATTCTAACTATGAAATATATTAATTATGCAATGCTATAAATGTATGTATGGAAATGTGTGCTGTGAGGGATGAATTTAAATGAATTGAATTTTATTTTTTGTAGTAGTTTTATGTTGTATGTTAATATGTATGAATTGTAATGTATTTGTGTGGTATGTTTAATTATGTGTAAGGCTTTTCACTGTATAAACTGAAACACACTAAATAAATAAGTAAATACATATGTAATCAATACCCCAGTGTGCCCATAAGGTGGATGTTTTCGCAGTTTGTATAACAAATCTACCCAAAAGATGCTGTTCACATTAATAGATATTTAACAAATCAGTAATCAGTAGCAGAAGAAATAAAACTATTGCAGGTGGTGCTGATTGCAGCAACATCAGGGTCTCTTTGAGACAATACAAGATGAACTGTAAGCACACATGCTAATAAAATAATGTGTAGACAAGGAATTTATAGGTCTCAAGGACACTGATTATCATTGCTTACAGACACAGAACAAATGACAAAGCAAGCTAAATACCCTCTATACATACACCAATGGCTTGCTTGATAATCCCATGATCATAAAAACACAATTGAAAGGCAGTAAGGAAGAAAACAAAGCTTATTATTAAAGAAATAGATTTGCAAGCTGAGATTGGTTTACTGCAGCCTGATTTGTATATTGTAAAATGACAAAGAATCAAAATAGTCAAGAAAAGGGACACTGTTATTAAGGAAAATATCAACTCACATTACAATTGACACAACCGTATGTTGAAGATGAATAGGGTGTCATGACAGAAAAATAGGATGATGTCTTGCATGACCTTAGAGGAGCAGTTCAACAAACAGTGCAGTTGAGGGAATAAGTAACTAGCTGGCCAACTAAACATGAAGTAAAACTAAATGAAGTACATCCTTGCCGATGTGAAAAAGAACACCTGCAAAATAAAACAGAATCACTCGGATCTAGAAATAAAGAATTTGAATCTAATCACTATAGCCGCATTGACCCTAGAAAGGAACAAGCTCAACGTAAGCAACACATGATTATTTAAATTAATCACAAAGCCAAGTTAAGTCAATACAGGAAAGAAAAAAAAAAGTTAATACCTAGCACAGAATCAGTGGATAAATACAACAGAATCAGTAGATGCGGCAATAATGAGATTATTTAGCTTACCCGGATAGCTTTCGTCCGCATGCTTGACGATTGTAGGTTGAGTGAATTATTACTCAGGCCACAAGAATGTATGAAACACAGAATCCCGGAGCTCCAAAAATAAAGAAAATACCACCAAGCTGACACCTTCACCTGCTGCCATAATGGTAGCTTGGTAAAAAGTGCTTCTCTGTTAGACTTAGAGACGGGCGGGGCTACTCCTACAGAACTACTCCTCTGCCATTAACTCTACTAACAAACAGAGGAGGCTATCTGTTTAGAGTATATTACAAAAGAGTATATTTGTAACCACACAACGCCCTGGACACATGCACTGCATGTATTCCAAGTTAGCTAATTAAGAATCCTCCATTAGAAAGAATGCACAGAGTAGACATTTGTGCCTCATCATGAACAGCAAACAAATAACAAAAACCTTACCATTGCAGGGAACCACTTCTGCACATGCTCGGCTGCAGAAACCCGCCAGCCACTGTTGGAAATTAAGCCGCATTCCATAGTTTGCTACAAGCATGGCACCAAAGGGGCATATACACCCACCATCTTTGTTTCATTTTATGCAAAATGTGTGGTCTCTGAAGATGCAATAGCATCATTGTCCTCTCAGCACTGAAGTCCAAATGCTGAAATTCGAAGGAGTCGTCTTGAATTGATGGTTAGGATGAATGTTGCTCCACAAAGACTAATGTCACACAGCCGTAGAACATCCCTTAAAACCATAAAACTAATGTTATTAAAATAATCTCAATTGAACCACAATGTAAAAAGATATGGGGGTCATTACGAGTTTCCCTGTATCCCGCCGGTAATTCCGGCGGGATACCAGGAAATTGCCCCTACCATCTCCACTGCCTGATATCCCGGTTGGGTCCGATTGGACCAAGACGAAACCTACACATGGTGGGTGAGTAGCCGATGCAGGCTGCTACAGGGTTGCGTGTTAGCCCCTTTCCTGTATAGCTTATATACCAGTGACCTAGGTGAATCGCTTAAAAAACATCAGAAACGTTCCTCCAAAGCTAGGAACTTTTCAAATAAATACCTGGCCTACGCCAACGATATTATTCTGTTTGATTTAACACCTATAGGACTTCCGATTTATTGATTGGTAGCAATAAATGCACATTTTGCAGCACTAGACTTGCAATTAAACGCGAACAAATCTGATATTCTAGTGCTAAATTATGGCACGAAAATCATGCCCAAAATTGAGATGATCTATAGCCAAAGAACAACTCAAAGTCGTCCAATAATTAGAGTACTTGCGTGTAGATATTGATTCAAAGAGAACAACCCAGCGCGACTGTGATTGGCTGACCAAAAAATCAAGGCTGAACGCCACCGAAACATTAGTATTTGACAGGAAGTACGAGAGATATTCAGCTATTCCCATGAACAAATACTACAAACAAAAGATTGTTTCACAACTGTTGTATGGAGTGAATTCAGGCCTCTTAGCAAACACCTGGGACAAAGTAGAGTCACTGGTGCGGAAGGAGCTATTTCACTCCACAAGGGGACACGTATGTCAGTTATTAGGCATGAGGTAGGACTTGTATCCCTACAAGCACGGGAAGGTCTGAAACAACTGCAATTATATAGGTCTCTCTTGATCCCGCCGGCGAATTGTATCCTAGCAGAATTTCAAATTGAATTGTTTAATAGTCCCTCAAGAGTTCTGCTAGTGTGTTTTCAAACATTTATAACATTACTTAGCAACTATGACTTAATCATAGACAAGCTGATAGCGGTCTATGTAAATAAAAAAGAAAATCATTTTCAAACTTGATTGGATTAGAAATAGAGAGTCTCCTTGAGATATCATCTATTTAACAATCTAAAGTATGAAATAAGAGCATATAATGACTTACCTTTCTATCTAAAAAAAATCCTTTCAGGAAGCATTGTTGCGAAATGCTACATTTCAAACTAAATGTACAACCAATTCCACTGGGGAAGTTGAAGGAGCCAGAAAAGGTATTGATTGATCCTTGAGAACATGCAGATACAGCTCTCAATATATTGAAACAAATTGCCATCTCCTGTTGGAATAGCCTGCTTTGGTCGAACTTCGCGTTAACATTTTTCAGCACTTTGTGCAGGATGTGGATTTACTCAATTCATATAGGTTCTGCGCTAAGATCTAAATTAGCTGTGATTTGACTTTGAATGCGACAATTTTAAGATTCTTGGAGATTGCACTGTGTGAAACAGAATGAAATTTGCTCTCTTTTTACTAGTTTATATTTCTCTCTATTTTTTTTTATTTTGTCTCACTTTAATCTATTTATATTTTTGGAATTAAATAATTAGCTTGACGAGTTGGATGTTTTTTAAAAGTTTTTAAATTGTACGTTTTCAAAATTGCTTTCAAATGTGTTAAAAGTTAAAAAATGAATTGTACTTGAATTTGAAATATGTGTATTCTCTTTTTGATTTGATTATTTTTGCAAAGGTTTATCTTCTTAACAAATGCAAATAAATAAATAAATGATGATATCCCGGTATTACCGGTATATTACGGGTGGCGAACATGGCGGTAAAATCCCATTCCATGGAGTCCTAGAGTAGTGGAGTAGTACTGGTGCCTGTGATTCCTGCATTTATTTGCCTGTATTTGTTGTTAGAGGCATAAACTACCAACACGTCAGGCCTGCAGGATATCACAGCCCCCACCACCATTCATGCATTTCCCTGGTCCGGAAAAAATGGCAGTGTCGTAATTACCGAAATTCTTTCTGCCATTTTCTCCAGACCGGGGAAGTTGTAATGGCCTCCTGTCTATCGTGTTGCTCAACATTGTTGCAACACCTTAGATGAGGTGTCAAATGCCCATTGATTGCCCATTGATTCACAATGTGTCTGTAACAAATTCAATTATTGGTCAAATACTTGAAGATTGTTGCAACAATTCTGATGGTATCTGACTGGAAACTGAACAATCGAGAAGAAATTGTGCCATCAATTTTCTAAAAAGAGCACAGGGCTTTTGGGCCTTTTCATTATGTTCTCAAGGGGGTATGGACCACCCTGCATTTTCTCTGTTGCTTGCACTCTGTTGCAGGAGATGATAACGGCCTCCACCAAATTATTCACTGGACTCCACTGACCTTGAACAACAATCACAAGTTGCCACGCAAGACCTGCAATCTCTGTGCCATCAGCTTCCTCCACCGTAGTCATAAAAATAATATGTTACCGGCCACGCACAGTGGTCGCCGGTACGTTTGGGCTCCAGGAGCTAGGTGACACCGCTGTTGTTTACATGCTGAGTGAAAAGAGTACATCTTTTATCTTAAACGTACATCTTTCCTCGGCGTAACATGTGACGCGCCCCCACGGCAGCACGAGAGGATAACGTGCTCCGGGTCCGCGCTTAGAATCCTCTGGGTATTAAGCGCGTTATAAATAACCTATCACATCATGATCATAGCGTGCAATGGGTTTCACGTCTTTTAATCGTGGGAATTTTCGTTGCAGCTATTTTCACTGTGGTACTTTGGTGGGGTCCCCTCCACAAACCCCAACCTAACCCACCACCACAACCTACCCCAGCGCCTCCCCCAAACCCCTGCACGAACACATATCAAAGGGCCCGATTCATGGAATTTTTTTCACGGTTCAAAGTGACTTTTCACTGCCGAAAGTGACTTTGCACTGCCGCGACAAACCCTGATTCATAGAACTGTGCAGTGTATTTGTACAGTGTAAAGTCTGCATAAAGGCATTTTTGCAGCACAAAAAAATCACCAGAAACACCATGGTGAAAACAGCGGCAACGAAAATGATCGCGATTAAATCACGGTTACCGGTGCATTGTTCATGCTTGGTGGCACAGGCCAGCCCGGTACACTGTGACACATGCCCTTTGTATAAATGACGGAGACTTTGAAAATGAGTCCCAAAGGATTTCATGCGCGTGCTCCTGTCGTGCGGGAGCAGATGAACGCTGCGCGCCGCCCACGTGCACTACTTTCTCCTCAGTGATGAGTCAAAGGCTTAATAGCAGAATCAGAGAGCCACAGATGGACCAGGGGATGTGATGATCCAAGACTCTCAGCTGAGCATCCTCCCCGCCCCTCCCGCACCCCACGGTCGCTGGGGAAGTGTGTCAGCTGGTCTCGTGGCAACCCAAGATGAGGTCAAGGCGGAAGAAGATTCAGACTGCATCGTGAGGTCTATGCAAGAAAGGGCGCAACAGTGGGACACTGCTGGCAGTGTGAGAGAGAGAGAGAGAGAGAGAGAGAGAGACCCCCAAAGGAGGGTGTAAGGAAGTATGTGAGAGTACTGACGAAATGAGAAGTGGGTGCAAGGGTGCAGGGAGAGTTAAAGAAAGAGGGGTGAGGGAGGTGAGTTTGTGTGAAAATAATATAGAGCCACTGGACATGAAAGTGTCCTGAGGGCTAGACAGAAAGAGGCTCCCTGTGCAAGAGAAAATGGGGAAAGAGTTGATGGTACGGTGGCGTGTTAGCAAAAATAGAAACTAAAGTGAGGGAGGTTAGGTGTTTGAGAACGAGACATTTAAAGAGAGTGTCCTGTGTTAGATAATTCGTGTGAAAAGGCCAAGTGTGCGTGCGTGTGTGTATGTGTAAGAGAGGGAGATGTACGGGAGAAACAGATATACAGGTTGAAAGAAAAAGGATGAAGGGACGAGAGTGAGACAGTGGGAAGGGCGCTGGAGTGAGATGTGTGTGTGAGAGAGAGGAAGAGAACATTAGGTGAAAAGACAGAGGGAAGTTCAGGTCTGCATTAGACATCACTTTCAAGCTGCCGTGCCTTTCACCTCTGCACAAATAGATACTGCACACATAGCACAAACGATGCCACTGGCACACATGACTTTCCTTGGTACAAGGGGGATGTGGGTGACACCACAATGTACTTCCACACAGAACGCTGGAAACATGAAGACTGCTTTCCTTCTGGAGCAAGTCCACGCGTGATGCCTCATTCGCACCCGGGAAGGATGAGCCGACGGATTAGGTGTCTGGAACTGCGGTGGAGAATAAACAATCCCCTCCGGCTGTTCCAGCCACACGAGGCCCTTCCCAAGGTGGCGCTTTTATTTTTAATATTTTTTTCTAATGTGGGGTGGCAACAGGGGTCTCTCCCTGTTGCCTCCTCACCCCCTCAAATCACTGGATACCCCTTCCTACCCCCTCACTTACCTATGGGACCAGAGACTTGTGTTCCGGTCTCTGAACTCCTTCCGTCTGGCCACCAATGAAATAGAAAAGGGACTAGTACCATTTCAGATGATGGCAGCCATTTTGGATAATGTTTTCCAAGGCTGCAGTTATCCGAAAAGGCACCTAGTGCCTTTTCCATTTCAATGGCGACACCTCCTCTGAAGGGCGATGGGCTAATCTCCCGCTGGAAGGGAAAAAAGAAAACTATCCGCACCCTGGTAAATCCTGGGGTGCTAAGCTTAAATGCCCCAGTGGGGGGGCAGACATGGGCTTTAACGTCCTGCAGCCTGAGCTGAGAACCTCGCTTCGCTCGGGCCTACCAAATCTCAGGCTGGCGGGCCGTTAAAGCCACGTCACCTCCATGCCGGCTTTTGTTTTTTAGGGCTCCTGGGATATGTTCTGAGTAACTCATGCAGGATCCCCCTTTCTTCAGTAATATATGGGGCTGATTTGAGATTATTACAGGGTAGCATACTGGGCTTATCCAAGTGGAAGTTCATTGGGATTCGGCAAACTGGGAGTATACAGGGACTCTGCAAACTTCGCCTAGAATAGGAAGGTCAAAACTGGGAATAAGAGGCTATTAGGTATTTATAATTTAAGTTTGCGCTGGTTTTTACAAAAGGAAGGCAGTCAATCCATGCACCCAGAATGTGTAGGCAGGAAAAACTAGGGCTGTATTGAAATTGGGTTACTGTACATTGTGAATAAAGCGGGAAACCAGGGGTGTTGCTAGGTCTGGAAAAGACCCGGGGCTACGCTAATGTCGGGACTGTCAGGACTCGGGGCTAGCTAGCCTTTTGGTTGTAGCTCCTGAGATTCTATCCGGGGCTACAACTAAAAGACCAAGGGCTTCAGCCCCCTTAGCCCCCCCCCCCAGCAACACCTCTGTGGGAAACTCAAAGTAGGTATATACTTGGATTGTACCGTATCCGCAATGTATCCTACCATGCTCTTGCACCCTCTCACTCTATCTGTCTCTCTCTCTCTGTCTCTCTCTCTCTCTCTCTCTCTCAATCTTTGTCTCTCTCTGCTTCTCTCGTCCTGTATCTGTCTTTCTGTGACCCTGAGTCGTGTAGTCAGGTGTTCCTTGCCCAGAATCACCCTCCCTTTTCTGACGTGGGAGCGACTAGAGATTACATATAGATATTTTGAAGGCGGGCGTCCTGTGTCTTTCATAGCTACAGTGGAATGAGAGGGGCAGTGACAGAGGCATCTCCTGAGGTGCGGATTGCTCTGCTTTTTGGAGACACACACAATCTTCGCGATCTCAATGTCACTTGGCCTAGTAAGATCTTTGTGTCTGTCCTCCCTCTGTCCCCCCTCCCTTGCCTTGTCACGCCTTGAAACACTTGTGTATAGCCACATTATAAATGCCATATCATATCATGTGTTCTTCAGGAATATTACCATCAGACCAAGAATGCATCTTCTATATGATTAGGGGAGGTAACGGGAGCAGGGATATGCATTGAGTGGGCCGATGGAATGCAGGCAGACCTTTTAAAGGGCCAGGGTACCAGGAATCTGGATCTACAATTGCAGTTCTACCAACCAATCAGCAATCAGAAAGCTAAATTAAACATTGCCTTGCTGCTCATAGAAGAAACAGATCATTGGTTTTTATCTGTGCGTGACCCTTTCCAAGAAGGAAGAACATTTTAAGAAACAAAATAGATGCCATTCTTGGGAAAATAAGATCTTTAAAAAAGGAATTTATGTAAGTGTACTAACATAACCTAACTCATTTTAAAATTTTGCAAATTTCATTTATAATGATCGCTTATAGTTATATTAAGAA